>NC_046300.1:44959537-45560162 GCF_004115265.2 Rhinolophus ferrumequinum
GCTTTCAAAATTTACTACAAAGCTACAGTAGTCAGAAGACTGTGGTACTGCTATAAGGGTAGACATATAGACCAATGGAATAGAATAGAGAGAGTACAGATATAAACACTTACATTTATGGCCAATTGATTTTTGACAAGTGTGATGAGACTTCAATAGGAAAGATAGTCTTTTCAACAAATGGTGCTGGGATGACTGGCTATCCTCATGCAAAAGAATGAAGTTGGACCCCTCCCTCACACTCTATACAAAAATTAACTAAAAATGCACCAAAGACCTAAATTTAAGAGCTAAAACTATAAAACTCTTAGAAGAAAACAGGCATAAATTTTTGTGATCTTGGATTAGGCAGTTGTTTCTTAGATATGACACTCAAAAGCACCAGCAAAGGAAAAATAGATAAGCTGGACCTCATAAAAATGGGAAACAAAACTTTTGGGTTTCAAAGCGCACTATCAAGAAAGTGAAAAGACTAAATTCATTTATCAGCTCTAATAGTTTCTTGGTGGAGTTTTTAGGGTTCTCTATATATAGTATCATGTCATCTGCATATAATGAGAATTTTACTTCCTCCTTACCAATTTGGATGCCTTTTATTTCTTTTTCTTGTCTGATTGCTGTGGTTAGAACTTCCAGAAGTATGTTGAATAGAAGTGGAGAAAGTGGACAACCTTGCCTTGTTCCTGATCTAGAAAGGAATGGTTTTAGCTTTTCCCCATTGAGTATGATGTTAGCTGTGGGTTTATCATATATGACCTTTATTATGTTGAGATATGATCCCTCTATTCCCACTTTCTTAAGAGTTTTTATCATAAATGGCTCCTGGATTTTGTCAAATGCTTTTTCTGCATCTATTGATATGATCATGTGATTTTTATTTTTCATTTTGTTAATGTGGTGTATCACATTAATTGATTTGCGGATGTTGAACCACCCTTGCATACCAGGGATGAATCCCACTTGATCATGGTGAATGATCTTTTCAATGTATTGCTGAATTCTCTTCGCTAATATTTTGTTGAGGATTTTTGCATCTATGTTCATTAAGGATATCGGCCTGTAGTTTTCTTTTTTTGTAATGTTTTTGTCTGATTTTGGGATCAGGGTGATAGTGTCTTTGTAAAAAGTGTTTGGGAACCTTCCCTTCTTTGGGATGGGAGAAGATATTTGTCAATGATATATCTGATAAGGGATTAATATCCAAAATTTATAAAAGACTTATTCAATTCAACTCCAAAAAAACAACCCTATTGAAAAATGGGCAGAGGACATGAAGAGACATTTTTCTAAAGAGGACGTACAGATGGCAAACAGACATGCTCAACCTCACTAATCATTAGAGAAATGCAAATAAAAACCACAACGAGATACCACCTTACCCCAGTCAAAATGACTATCATCAATAAATCACCAAACAACAAGTGTTGGCGCGGATGTGGAGAAAAGAGAACCCTGGTGCACTGTTGGTGGGATTGCAGATTTGTGCAGCCATTATGGAAAACAGTATGGAGGTATCTCAAAAATCTGAAAATGGAACTACCCTATGATCCAGTAATTCCACTCCTAGGGATCTATCCAGAGAAATCCAAAACACTAATTCGGAAAAATGTATGCACCCCTGTGTTTATTGCCGCACTATACACAATAGCCAAGATATGGAAAAAACCAAAATGTCCATCGGTAGATGACTGGATTAAGAAACTGTGGTACATTTATACAATGGAGTTTTACGCAGCCATAAAGAAGAATGAAATCTTACCATTTGCAACAACATGGATGGACCTAGAGAACATTATGCTAAGTGAAATAAGTCAGACGGAGAAAGATAAGTACCATATGATCTCACTTATATGTGGAATCTAAAGAAAAGAATAAATGAACGAACTAATCAAAACAGTCTCAGAGACGTAGAGGAAAAACTGAGGGTTGTTAGATGGGAGGGGGGTGAGGATGAGGGAGAAGGTGAGGGGATTGATTAGAAAGCACAATCGGTGACCACACGGGGACACGGAAGTCAGTTTGGGGAATATAATCAATAATGTTGTAAAGATTTTGTAGGGAATCCGATGGATACTTGTCTCATTAGGGAGACCACCTCAGGGATGATGTCGATGCCTGATCACTGCACTGTACACCTGAAGCTGAACAATAATGAATGTCAACTACAATTATATATATATATATATATATATATATATATATATATATATATATATATATATATATGGTTACAAGAAGTGGAGTACAGCATTAGGAATAGAGACAGTGGAAATATAACGGCAGTATGCAATGTCAGAGGAGTAGTGGATGGGGGGAGGGGGGTTGTCACCTTGCGAGGGGTATGAATGATAAATGTCTACTACATTGTTCTGTGCACCTGAAACTAATAAAAAAGAGAAAGGGAAAAGACAACTCACAGAATGAAAGAAAGTATTTTTAAATCATATACTTGTATCCAGAATATATAAAGAACTCTTACAACTTAACAATGAGAAGACACATCAGAAAATTTTGAAAATGGGCAAAATATTTGAATACGCAAATGAATAGACATATTTTCTTATCTTCCCCAAAGAAGATATACAAATGGCCAAAAAGCACATGAAAAGACGCTCAATATTACTATTCACTGGGGAAATGGGAATCAAAACCACAGTGCGATACCACTTCGCACCCACTAACGTGGCTATAATAAAAAAGATGGGCAATAACAGGCCTTGGCAAGGATACAGAGAAATCGGAATGCTCATGCATTGCTTGGGGCATGTAAAATGGTGCAGCGACTTTGGAAGTTAGCGTGGTAGTTCCTCAAAAAGTTAAAACACCTGGCAATGCCATTGCCAGGTGTTTATTCAAGAGAAATAAAACCATACATGTACACAAAAGCTTGTACCTATGTGTTCATAGTATAAAAAATGGAAATAAATGCCTATCAACTGATGAATGGATAGATAAAATGTGGTATATACCTATACAATGGCAAGTTAGCCAGTATAAGAAGAAATGAAGTACTAATTCATGCTACAACCTGGATGAACCTTGAAAATATCATGCTACGTGAAAGAAGCCATTGCAAAAAGCCACATACTACACAATTCCATTTATATGAAATGTCCAGAATCAGCAACTCTATAAAGACAGATTTTGGAATAGTGGTGGCCAGGGGCTGGAGGCTGCGGTGAATGCAGAGTGACTGCTAACAGGTACGAGGCTTCTTTTTTGGGTGATAAAAATTTTCTGGAATTAATAATGATGGTGCACGGTTTGGAGACTATGCTATAAAAGCCACTGAATTGAATACTTAAAAAAAATTTTTTTTTTTAAAAGTTTACCAGCTGAATTCAGGGGCAGCCAGCTTGAAGGATGAATTCCTTGAAATCTGTTACTACTCAGTGCTTGCGTTTCTCTGTGTGACTCACCATTTCGGAGGAAACCCATGGTGTTTTTACTCAGTCTGTCTACAAGAGATGATGTTTCCAGTTTGGCCCAAAGGTCCAGCAGTGACAATATGCCCACCCTGCTGTGGGAGAGGCACAAGTGATACCTTGTGGCTGTAGATTGTGTTTTATTTAGAAGAGCAATTCACTAAGGGTCTCAAGGGCTTTGCTTTCCTGGTCAACTTGTTCTCACATGTCCTCTCAGCCTTGAGGTAGGAAGTGCCTGTGTCCAGGAAATACCTTTAAGGTGTTAAATACAGGACGTTATAGATCAGAGGTTTCCCGACTGAGACTGGGCAGCTCAGCAGCATTCTGGGGCACATTTACATTGTTTTTTTTGTTTGTTTCCACACATACTTTTGGACTCACCATGATAGAGCAAGAGCACTTCTCAAAAGCCACAGATCCACTCTGTTCCTAGCCACTTGCATCTTCTCCCTCACACTACAATCTACACACATGTGCACACATACGCACACATGTGCACACACACGCATGCACACAGCAGAACGAGCTGGCAGGGTCTAGATGTTCAGGGAGAAGACAGTCATGCACTACATTTCAATGTTCAAAGTCTCAGCATTTAGTTCAAGATCTGCAGTACTAACTGGAGACTGGGAACAGTATCATCCTTAGACCAGACGCATTGCACACTGTTTCTATGACATGCACGTAGAGTGTCAACACCAGCCAGGGCTTGCTCTTTGGGAAGCTAACAGGATGTTGGTTTGGGGTCTCAGTGCCCATGTACAACTGGGGCTCTCTGGGTACAGAGGCAGCGATGGTGGGGTCTGCTCACTGGCTAGAGGTGCTCCGGTCTCTGCTGTTCCCAGGGAAGTTGCCTTCCTAGCCACCAACAGAAGCCACTGGGGATGAAGTTGATAGAAAAATCTACTGTAAGTTGCTGACCAGGGGCACAGCCTTCCTGAGAACCCTGGAGCTGCAAAGTTCGTGGGCTCCAGAACCAACTGAGACACTTTTCCTCATTCTCCTCCTGTGAAAGCTTTGGATGGTACTTTGGGTCTCATTCTAGTGCAGGAGTCTGCGTTTTATAGCAAATCAGTGACATTTGATTTCAGCAGCACCCCTGGCTATACACCCCTCCCCCACAGGTCATCCTAAAGAATATTTCCACTATCTTTCCCCAACAAAAGCCTGAAGAAATGAGAGCGGAGTCCAGAATGCTATCTTGAGCTCAGTCTTTTCCTTCCTTCAGTTTACAAACCTAACACGTGGCTGGAGGTGCCAATAAATTGGAGCATGCAGATTTTTTTTGGGAATGATTTTTTGTTCTGATGGTCAAAAGTGAAACATGAACACTTGAAGACAGCCTTGTTTCTTTAGGCTCTGAAAAAATACCTGTCACACAATCTGGTCTCCTTTTGGAATGGGTCTGTGGATTGATATTGTACAAGGCGGTTGCCTTTTATGAAGATCCTGGTTTCAAACTGTTTAACATTTTTGGATTTAATTGCAGTGAAACACTACTGAATGCAAAATGTAATTTCCTCGATTTTGTTCTACCATGGTGACTTTTCGTGGTACCCTCGTGTACTGTGCCAGTTGGTGAATGGTGTGGCTAATAACGAGATGTCTGCTTCATTAGCTGCTTTATAAATGGTGCACTTAATAAACATTTTTTTTCATACATCACTTTGCCCTCTTTCTCCCTCCCAAGAACAGGGACCATATCTGGTGCTTGCAGACTTGAATTCCTTTGCGGGGCTGCAGACTTACCTGCCTGACTGTGACAGAGGCGTATCTGGGCTGTCGCAGGGGGTGGGGTGGGGTGGGGTGGGGTGGTCCTATTGCCCTCAGTCGTAAGTACTCTCATTTGTCAGCATCCTGTCAGAAGATGCTCTAAGTCCCAGGAAGAAACCTCTGTTATGAAGTGGCCACACCCACTGTGTGCCACAGTCTAATTCTGGAGATAATAGGATTTTAGATTGTCACCTTCAGGGGACCCTAACACGTGTTTCCTCAAGTGGGATATAGGGGCCACCTGTGAAATCAAATGGGTTTGTGTGTATTCCTGGGTGCCACTACTGAATTGCTGGGCCCCGAACCTGCATTTTAAGCGAGAGTCCCTGATGACGCGGACGTAGCTTACAAGAGGGAGCAGAACTCCACTCTCTCCTGTGGCCCAGTGGCATCTCATCCCCAGGGTGCCATTCTGTGTCCTACCTCCGACGGGCATTCCTGGGAGGAACAGAACTCCTCAGGTATACATGCGTCAGAACGTGTGTCTTTTCTCCACTTCTGTGAACTTCACAGGTAATTGAGCACCTGCCGTGCTCTGCGCCCAGTGAGCTGGAAAAATTGGAGTCGTGATCAAATCAGGTTTTAGCAAATGCCAAGCTGGTGAAAAATCTGTGCATGCCCCAAGATTCCAAGTCGGAAACTCATGGCCTAATGGTTTCAAGAGGTGTTTGGAAGGGCAGGCCCTTGGAGGAGGATGTCAGTAATACTGGCTGTAGTCCCTTTCGTCAGGAGGAGCCTGGGCTCCTGAATCCACTGGAGAATGTGAAGAGCCCCAGCCTAGAGAAGACAACGTGGGCTGGAAGCACAGCGGATGCTGGCTGCTGTGCGCCTTTGGGCAAGCTTGCTGACCTCTCTGGGCTGTAACTGTCTCATCTCGAGAACACTAAGGGATGAATGATGACGTGTTGAGGAGCCAAATATACTGAAACCGGCAGGTTCTTTAAAAATGCATAAAGATAAGCTTGGTATAGAAAGATGAGGCAAAGCTGGAACAATAAAATATTCATTGTGGAGCCTAGATGGTGGCGATATAGGTGTTCACAGCAAACCCTTTCAACTTTCCTCTGGGTTTGAAAATTTCACGAGATACTTAAAAAAAAAAAGTTTTAGAGCTGAAATGGACGGTAGAGATCACTTTGTGGCTGATAAAATTGAGGCCTGAGAAGGCCACTAGGAGGAGAAGCAGGAGTAGAATGAGGCTGGTGTGCGTCTCCCAGTCCACGTGGGGCCCATTCTCCACACCCCCCCTTGAGCCCTTGAGGGGCTCACGGGCACCGATGAGGTGACGTCTCTGAAAACATGAAAAGCGCCGTGGCACCTTCATTTTATGAGACTTAAATGGGTGTTGCATGGAAGGAAAGGCGAATAAAATTGTGGGCTATTGGGACACTGACCTAAACAGGATTTTTTTTTTTTTTTACTGTAGGACTTCTCAAAGTCTTTAAGGTATAATGTCTATTGAAAATAGACATTGAAGAGACTCTATAGCACTTTCCAAACAAATTTAAACAAAAAGCCAGCCGCTCCTGTGTTTGAGCACTGAGTTCTGGATGACACAGTTATCCCTAAAGAACGTAAGATTGCTGGGTGGGGGGGGGGGGGACATGCCTTTTCTGTTGCCTCTTACTTTCATCGTGAATCCACACACGCACACACTGGACCTTACGCCCTCATCACCTCTCTCAGGGCTGACGGTGTCCACGTGCTGAGTGGCAATGCAGACGCCTTGGGGTTGGGGTGCCCTGGGGAAGGTTCTGAGATGTTGGAACCCAGGCCCTTTCCTAAGCGGTACCAGGGGGAGTCCCCCACCCCTTGTAGCCCAAGGGCCATTTGCCTCTGTTGGTGACCACTAGCTGGCGCGGGGGAGCAGAAGTCAGTGGGAAATCATGTCCTAAGGAACAAGGGGGAGCGGGTATGCAGTCGACAAGAAGAATCCCAAGAGAAACCAAACTCTGCTCCGGGTCTTGCATATGGCCAAGAGAAGGGCCAACCAACTTGCCCTGCTTCTGTTTCTCAGGGCAGTGAAATATATTTTTGGAGCTGATCAGGACACACATGCACCTTACGGACACACAAAACATAGCATTGTCCAAATGCAGCCACAAACCCTTTATTGGCGCCACCCTCCCAACGCCGACAGTCACCGGTGGATTTCCTGGGTGGCGCGTGTGGGCAGGTCACCCCTGGGTGGGAACTGAGTGCTGGTCTGTGCTGTTACAGTACACGTGAAAGCAAAGACTTGCAGTAGCTGCCTCTTAGCAAATGATCTTCCCTCGTGCATGGTCACGGGGGCATCGTGGTGGGATGGGGGTGGAGTGAAGGGCCGCTGTGCTTCTGTGGTGGCTCTGTCTTTCTGGCTTTCAGAAAACTCTGTGCTCCTGCCGTGGGGGGGAAGCAGCAGTCCCCACAGAGAAAGAGCGCCCCAGCAGCCCCCGTGGAGCAGTACCGTGGGACCAGCCTGGCCTGACTCCCCTGCCCGGCCGCCCCCTTGGCCCCACCTGGCGTTACACTTCCTTCCGCAGCATCACCTTGATGTTGCTGCACATCTGGCCCAGGGCTGCGAAGAGCGGGTTGCAGAAGGTGCGGATGCAGAGCGAGTAGATGTGGCTGATGCACTGGATCTCAATCAGGTAGCTCTTGATGCAGGGCACCACGGCCCAGATGTGGCAGAAGGAGATGCAAGCGAACAGGAAGCCCCAGAGCAGCGCCAGCGGGACGCCCAGCAGGGTGGACAGCAGGCGGTAACACCAGTACTTGGAGACGGTGAAGGTGGTGTAGCTCACCTTCCACACGCCGTCAAAGCTGTAGGTACCCACAGGTTCTGCGATCACGTCCTCAAAGTCCACCTGCAGGGGCGGGATGGGCATCCTTAACCACAGCACCACCCACCTGCTCCTCAGCCTTTACTGTGAGCGTGGGGACCCCCTGCAGGGCTGCAAGCCCTGCTGGCCCTGGACCCACCCCTGGGGACTGACTGCAGGGCCAGCAGCAGGCTGGACCCCTCACCTTGCAGGTGGGTGGGCAGGCCTGAGGACTGAGGGACTCGCTTCAGGCCAGCGGTAAGTCAGAGTCAGGCCTAGAGCCATGGCTCTCAGATCCTATCTGATGATCCTAGGGAGTTGGAAAAGATGACTGGGGTGTCTGCTGACACGATGGTGGGTAGGCAAAGGTTCCTGCCATCCCAGAGCTTACGGCGGGCAGATGTAGCACAGTGATAAAAGCGCTCGGGTAAGGGAAGGACGGGGGTTGAGGGGGGGCGGTGTGCGCTCACCAGGGGACATAGAACTCAGCCTGGGGACAGGGAAGGCTCCCTGGAGGAAGACTCGTCTAGCTAAGTTCATATCTGAAGGCAGCCAGATGGAGGGAAGGGTTTGGGCGGGAACAGTGTGTTCAGGGCAGGAGGAGCAGTAACTGCGAGGAGCTGCCAGGTCAGTGTGTGTTCTCAGGGAGATGCAGGTGCTTCCAGAAGGCTGAGTCCAAGCACAGACAGCCGGAGTGAGCCTGGGGAGGCAGGCAGGACGGCATCCGGTGCTGGGCAGCCTCTGCAGGCCTTTGTGCAGGAGCGGCTTGCCCTGGCCGCTGCGGCTGGGCCATGGTGTGGATGTGTGTGGGGACAAGCTGGGAGCCATGCGGAGTCCAGGCGGGACCTGGTGGCAGTCTGGTTTGGGGTGGTGGCAGTGACTTGGAGAGAGGTGCACAGCTCTGAGTTATTTTAGGGTCTGGCATGTGGCCAAGCGCGGGCCACGCCATCCTGGCTGGTAGAGGAGTCTGGTGTCTGAGTGTGGCTGGGCTGGCCTGGAGCACCATGTGGAGGAGGCTGAATTGCTTCTCTTGACCTAGTCCTGCAGGGACTTCAGCGTTCCTCCCCTCACTGCCCACACGGTCCTCCTTTGCAGCTGGAAGGAACATGGGCGCGCAGAGAATCCGATTCACGCATCCCTCTGAAATGGTGCCTGAGGCCCCGTTTGGGAAGTAGGAATCTGATCAGCGGAGTTGAAGAAAAAGATGACTTCCAGCCAAGTCACTTCACTAGCCTTTCTTGAGTCCCTGTTATGTCGTAAGTACTGTCCTAGCTGCTTTCTTATATGTGATGTCGTTTGACGTCCCTAAGCCTTAGCTGTCTTTATCTGTAAAATGGGGGTAGTGACCGTCTCCAGTGTTCTTGGGGCATTTTTAAAAAGTTGATTGAATGAATGCACAGCTAATCAGATTAATGGGAGAAGGATCCCCATGGAGGCTGGTGGGGGGCACAGTTCAAACGTCCAGTTTTCCCCACATTTGTTGGGGGGGAGGGGATTTTCTCTCCTCCATGCACAACGTTATGATTAAAATTGCTTTTCATTATCAAATATCATAGCCACATTGCAGAAAGTTACGGGAGTAGCAAAAAGAAAATGAAACCATCTCTGATTTGTATTTCTCTAGTACTAAAAAGATTGCTTTGGTGCTTTTCTTTCCAGTGTAACTTTTTTGGGGGAGGGAGTGGACATAACTGGGTTGTACGTACAAGGTTGAGTCCTGTTTTTCTCTCATGAATAGATCCTGGGCTCCTGCGCCAGGCCTCAGATTCCTGCACCCTCCTGAGGACAGCTGAGGATGAGGCCCTTCCTAGGGTGGTTTGTGAATGGGGAACAAAGTTCACAGGGTGAGAGTTCAGGCTGCAGGTGATGTGGAAAAGCTGACTCAGGGAGTCAAGTCTTCCAGGACCCTCAGCCTCCGGCATTCTCTGCTGGCGCTCAGTGGCAATCACTTAACTCTCATAAAGCCCCCTGGATGGCAGGACAAGAATAGGAACAAAGTCCTCGTCTCCTTGGAAGGATGGCACTTCTTCCTGGAGGGCTTCCAGGAGGTGGTGGCTGGCTGGGAATTTGGGGGACAGTGGGATTTGGAGGCAGACATGGAAAAGATGTGTCATGGATAGTTAGAAAAGAGGGCCCAAGTTGGTTGGGGAATGTCTAATGGGAATGTGGATGGAAAGGGCTGGCGTCTTCTACATCTGGTTTATACAGGGCAAAAATCCAGAGTTGCTGATTCCTGGGGGAGCTTTCAAATCCAAGAAGCTGGGGAATATAGGCCAGGGGACCATTCCAAACTTGACCTGGGTACCCCTACCATAATCATCGAGGTTCAAGCTCCTGGGGCCGGGAACCAACTAACTGAGGTGTCCTGATGTCTGCAGCCTGCCCGTCCTCCATCGTGGCCCATGCCCTGGCCTGTGCCTGATGCCTCATAGCACCCAGGCCGGCTTCTGGAGCATGCTGCAGCCCCAGGAACTTTGCCAGAGGAAGGAGGCCTTTGGGCAGAGACACGCCTCCCTGCCTCTGTCCCAGCAGGCACGCCCTCCTTCCTTCCCTTTCCCAGTGAGCACCTGTCACCTCTCCTGCCTTTCTTACAGCTGTTCCTTACGAGAGTGCCCTCCCACTCACAGGTCACCCGGCCCTGCCTCCTCACCTTACAGGTGGGCAGTCGGCCCCGAGGAGGGAACAGGGCCCAGACTGAATCTAGGCGTCCGGATTCTAGGCTAAGCTTTTCCCATTGCCCCAGGCAGCGTCAGACCCACAGGTAGATGCTGCCCCCTCTGAGGTCCGGTCCTTGTCAGCCAGACACCTGCCCCAAGGCAGAGAGAGCCCCCAGACTCTTCTTCCAGCCACCCGCCCTGCTCCCAGCAGTCAGCACTTTCCCGCAGCCTCTTTGCAGCCCCGCCTGCTTTGTTCATTTATCTTAGAATGTTCCTTCATTTAACACATTTGATTCTTTGTGTCTGGCCCCTAAGAGGCAACGGAATGGCAAAGAGCCCTGACTGAAGTCACACGGTTGTGGTTTGAGTCCAGCTCTGTTACTTATTGGCTCTGTGACCTGCAGCAAGTGACTTAGATTTTCTGTGCCTCATTTTCCTAGACTGATCTCATAAAGTTTGTCAGAGGGTTAGTAAGTTAAGACATGTAAATACTCAGAACACTGTCTGGCACAGAACACCTGAGTAAGAATTATGCCGCTGGTGGTGGTGGTTGTTACAGAGTGCTTTCTTCAACAGGAAGCTAGAGTCCCAAAGGTAGGTTTGCACCCCAACACAATTGCTGATCTGAGTGACTTTGGCAGATAACCTCTTTGAGCTTCATTTCCCCATCTTTAAAATGGGTTTGCTATTTCTTACAACCTTGTATGAGGAATAGAAATAATTTTTCATCCATCCATCCATCCATCCATCCAAACAAGTATTTATAAAGCACCCACTGTGTGCTAGGCACACTACCTCTTGGGCAATAATTAATACCTGCCATGTGGTAGGTGCTCAGTGATGGTAATTATTTGTTCGATTACTCTGAAGGTCTTATGAAAATATATCTCAGAAAATCTGTTGACATCCCAGATCATAAATGTGGCAACTCTCCAGCCTACCTAGCGTGTACGTGTGTACACGTGTACCTCAGCCGGTGCTGATAAGATGGACAGAGTCCTCTTTTCCTTCATTTTTTGCTTATGGTAGTAATAATCCTACCCCCAAGGATTGCTTGGTTGTGTCTTTTAATTATCGTTTTCCTGCAGCAGCCATTGGTGCTGACATTTGAATTCTTTCCAATGGTTGCCTTTGGGGGCTATGTATGCATGGGGCAACTGCTCTGTTTTCTGTGAATCAGAAAATGTGCCCTCCGAGGGATGGGCTGTGTTGGGAGGACAGCTGTTCCCCTAATTTGGGTTAAGCATGGAGACAGCTTTGGTCATAGCACACTAGTTTGGGGAGATATATTTATAAGACCCAGCTCAGGCAGCTCTAGGCAGTCATGCCAGTGTATCAGAAACAACAGTGACTTCATTTCTTAATTCATTTCCAGAAGCGGGAGGTGAGATAGCTTTTTCAGGGAGGATGGTGGGGTAGGGGCTGCATCCACCGGCAGAGCTTCAGGACTTGGTGTGCAGCTGGAGGGAGGGGCTGGGCTTGGGAGGGGAAGCATGGCTGCTCATTCCGTTGGTGTCCCCTTCTCTGCCATATTTATTTTTGGAACAGCAGGAGAGCCAGTTGATTACTCAGAACCAGCCATTGCAGCCCCCGCAGTCTGCAAGAGGGCAGGGAACGTACAGATCAGCAAGGCAGGCATTGCCGAGGATGGGGGGGGGCGGGGGGTGCGGGGGAGGCCAAAAGCCACGCCCTGTCAAAAATACCTCCCCCAGATTCCCAGATGACTCAGTCCTTGGGCATCCAGGGCGCTGGACTATTCAGATAGGGTGTCTGTGGTGGGGGAAACAGCTCTAGGCAGGAAGATAGACATCTGGTTCTAGCCCGCACTTGACCACTCAGTTACTACTGTGTGATTTTGGGCATGGTGCTTTCCTTCTCTGGGCCTCTGGGAGTTTTTGGTTTTGTTTTTAACTCTACACTGAGAGGGTTGGGCTGTGATCCCTTGGGACATGGAGTTAGTTTTAGAGTCAGAAGACCCAAGGGGGTGGCTTAGGTTTGCTGGGTCTTACTTTTCTCACTCACTATTATCTTTTATTCTTTATTCTTTATTCAAATAATTTAAATTAAATTATTCAAATAATAATTTTTATTATAATTTAATAATAAGTATTAAGTTATTTGATAATAATAAAAATTGGAGCTCACATCGTGGATGTCTATTTTTTCATGTGATTTCTCTAGTAATTTTTATTAAATTTTACAAAAGTATTGGTGCACAAAGAGATTGGAATAATAATAATAAAATCGGTCCTCGCCCAGATGGTTTGAAAAGCACTGGCCTATAAAGCAGGACGTTAAACTGAGGAGATTGCAGCACAACAGCTGCAAAAATGGCAAAGCTTCGCTTCTTGTGTCATAATTGGTCATAACATAAATAGAATTCTGTACAATCGGGGATCACCCTAGTAATGGCCAAACTTTGGCACTTGTGGATGCCAGTTTCTGGCCATGTATGTTATATCTAGCATTTCACCCAGCAGGTAAGGGACCAGCAGGGTGGAGCCCAAGCTGGCCTGACATCGATTCCTGTGCCTGGATTTCCTCTGCCATCTCCCTGAGCAGGGTCATCGCAGGACCGGGTACCACATCAGGAGCTGAGGCACAGAACACAGCACAGGCTGATTCTCAGGGTGGGAGGAGGGGCTCAGGGATTCCCTGGAGCTTGGGGTCCAGAGCACCCCATGGGGGTGGCGGGGGCGGGGAGGGCCTGGGACACCTGGGCCGGGGCTTAAAGGGACTTAGGTTTCTGTAAAAGAGCTGCAAAGAGACCAAGATAACAGAGGACTTCAGGGTGAGAAAAAGGACCCTGTCAGAAGAACTCCCACCAGATCTCATAAGCCCGGTCCTTGACCTTTTGCCCATCTATTTCCATTGTCTCTTCTGCACTCTCAGTCTCTGTCTTCAGGAAAGTGGGTACAGGTGGAATGGAGAGCACTAGAAACAGCCGTGGATTGAGTTCTAGGCTTTGCTGTGCACCAGCTTTTGGTGGGTGACTGACTAGTCTCCAAAGACGACCCCCGATTAATCTTGATCCTCAGCGTTTATGTGTTTGCATAGTCTCACCCATATCGAGTCTGGGCTTGCCCTGTGACTTGCTTTAACCGCCAGAATGAGATAGAAGGGATACTGTGCCAGTTCCTGAACTAAGCCTTAAGACGGTCTGGCAGCTTCTGCTTTTGGGAGCCCTCAGCCCCTATATCAGAAGTCCACTTTTATGCCCTGATTTAGAGACCAGTGGGGTTGGAAGTCCATTGCTACACCCTTCTCTAGAGACTGGTGGAGAGGCCATGTGAAGGACAGGCCCCAGACTACACAGAGCTGGAGGCCCAGCCATCCCAGCGTCCCTGCTGAGCCCCACCCTCCAACCAAAGCCGTCTTGGATGTTCCAGCTCATAGAGGCCCCAGGTGATTGCAGCCCCAGATGCCATCTGACTGCAGCTGCACGAGAGGCCGGTGAGACCCGCAGGCTGCCCAGCTGAGCCTAGTCAACCCACAGAACTGAGAAATCATTAGATGGTGGTTGCTTTAAGCCATTGAGTTTTGGGGTAATTTGTTACACAGCAATAGATAACTGATATAATAGATAAGTTTGTCTTTAGGGAAAACTGGTGATAATAGACTCCAGGTTTATCTTCTATAGGGTAAGGGGGATTTGTTTGCACTTGAAAGTACAAAACATTCACCAGTTCTGCTGAATAAGAATTTCTGATGGCAGGGCCCACAAATTTGCATTTTAACAGGCTCCCCAAGAACGTGGACCACATTTTTGAAGAACTCTAGATTAGTTGATACTCAGAAGTCCCCATAACACTAAGTCATAAATACCTCAGTGTGAGTTAGTCTAATGTAACCCTTCCTTGAAGTACTTGACAGAGGGTAAGACATTTCTGAAAGGAAGGGATTACCAATGAGGACTGACTGGCAGGTTGGATGACCTTTCATAATCCAACTTTAACTTGCCCCTTCTGCATTCTCTCCCATAAATTTCCTTTCAGGTAATTTGTCTTAGTCCCATTGTTCTCCTGTGGACAGAGTAGCAAAGAGATTTCATCTGTGTGCCAACTCTGCCTAGCTGATGGTCCAGGGCTTCCTGGAAAAGTGCTGTGATCTATTAGTAATGTCTGCCATGGACACAGGTGAAGAGGCGATACTCACCCCTGACGTTTGCCGACTCTGCCCAACATTCTCAGTGTTGTGGTCTTTGCTTATTTTGTTTCCTCTTCTTAGAAAACCTTATTCCCTCTTTCCAAATTTGAATGTTTTCCGATTTTTAAATGTACCTTGGCTAACACCTCTCCATGAAGCTGGCTCCTGGTTTTCCCAGATAAAAGTAATGCCTCCCTCCTTAACCTCCCTTGACATCCTATTGACACTTCAGTTGGCACTAATTTATGGCATTTAGCACCTCCCATATATTCTCATTAGTTTAGTTTCATCTCCTCTGTCGGGTTGGATTCTTCTCAAGAAAACGGAGGAAGAACCAGGTCAAGTTTATCTTTCTGCAACAGGGTGTCCAGATGGGCCTGACCTGGGAGCAGAGCTTGTAGAACTGGTAGTCTACCCGACCCTCTAGGTGTCTGCAGCCTGAGCTGGTAAGCAAAGGGTGTTGTTTGTGTGTTTTTCTGCAGGAGGAGGGTGTTTGGTGGCAGGAAAAGTTTGAGGTGGGATGGAATCTAGAATGTTGGGTTGGGATCCTATCTGTCCCCTGCCTGTTGGAAGGGCTGGCTTTTGAGTGTCCAAGGAGAAACCAGTTGGGGCCAGAAACTGAAGGACCTGCATGAGCCTTTGGGCTCAAGCGTCACTGCATTAGGGCCTGGGTGCCTACCGTGTTTCCCTGAAAATAAGACCGGGTCTTATATTAATTTTTGCTCCAAAAGACGCTTTAGGGCTTATGCTCAGGGGATGTCATCCTGAAAAATCATGCTGGGGCTTATTTCCGGTGAGGTCTTATTGTCAGGGAAACACGATACATGTGAGGTAGGAAGAAAGCGGGCTGTTGATGAGACAGCCCTGAGCCCTCTGAGAAATAACTCAGGAGGACTTTGGGGTATAGCTGGGGTCCCAGGAATGCAGGGGGAAGAGGGCTGGAGGCTTTACAATGTGGGTCTGAAGGGAAAGGTGTCTTCACTAGTGAGCTGAAGAGCCCAGGGGAGCGCTGGCACAGATTCACACTCCCCACCAAAGCCTGGCATAGATCCCCATCTCCTCTGAGACAGCAGAGTGGCTGGCATGTAGCAGTCAGTCAGTATTGATCCATGGAATCAATATTCCACAAACAGTGGTGATGGTGGGGGGCAAAGGGAATGGGGTGAGCCACCCCAGCTTCTCAGCTCGAGTCCCCCGTGAGCCTCCCCTCTGCCCTAGGCCCAGCTCAGAGCCTTGGAGACCAAGTTCAAGTCTGTTGGACTGTACAGGCCTCCCCCTCTGTCTTTAGCGCTCATTTTCCAGCCTGGGTTCAAAGGCAGCCCCAGACCTCGCTTGGGGAAGTTTGGGGAAGTTTTGACTCTGGAAAGTCAGCGTCTCCTCAGCTGGGGGTCAAATCCACAGACACAGTGGATCTATCTGCTACTCTTCATCCTTGGCTTTTCTGTTTGAAACCTCAGCAGCCAGTCACTATCTATACCAGAGACTCAGGCCCAGAGAGGAAAGGAATTTGCCCAGCGTCACACAGCAAGTTAGTATCAGGGCTGCGACCGGAACTTCGGTCTGCATCCAGTCTTATTCCAGCATCTTACTGTGTCACTCATGCTAGCCAATGTGGAGCCTGTCACCACACGTGATACCACCCTGGCAGGTGCCTCCTGAGCCTTCATCTCGTCCCCTGTCTCTCTCCCCACCTCGCTCCCTTTTCCTTCCCTCTCCCTCCATCTTGTCTTTTCCCCAGTTGATGAAAGATGCGTGGTGATCCAATCTCTCCTCTCTCCTTCCTTCCTGTCTGGATTCTCTCACAGACCATTACACCACCTGAAGTCTGATCGAACCTGTTTGTGGTACTTCTCTGACTCTGTTCTAAATTTCAAACCTTTTCATTTGTCACTCATTAAAAACAAAAGAAAGAAAAAGTCCAATAACTCCCCGAACCAGCGACTATTCAATAAATATACCAAGTAATAATCTCCTGTCAACAAGATCATGAGGCCTCTTGCTTCCCTGGTGAGGGACGTTTTTTGGGGCTCGGCCCCCGGGGAGGGTGCATCTGTTGGCCCCCCATCCCTCCCTTGGGTTATATTCGGAGCCTAGAGCCTGGAGCTAGCTCAGTCCTGGCTCAGTAGGACCCAAGGGCCTCTCTCCAGTTGTCACTTATTGTGGGTCTCCTTTGGAAACCACATTCCGCCCTGGGGTCCTCTTCTCCATCCCCAATAGCTGGCTAGGGGCCACCAGAGGGGCCGCAGGTGTAAAAGTTGGCACTGGCTTCTTCTCTTGTCCTGCAAGACAAGACTTTTGTCTCTTGTTCCTATAGGTTCCCTCTCAGCTGACGTTGCTCACATGCTTGCTGTGTGCCAGGCGCTGTGTTAGGCACTTTCAAATCCCTTGTTTCATTTAATCCTCACATCTTATTTCTATTGCATTTACCCAGTGGAGGTAAACGATATTATAATCATTTTACAGGGGGAAACTCAGGCCCAGGAAACCTAGGAGACATGCCTATTGCCATCTTCTTTAGGTAGAAGAGCCTGGATGTGAAACCAGATCTGTTAAATTCAAGTCCAGGACTATTCCCTCTAGACCACACTGTGCAAACCAGGACAAATACTATTTTACATCTACGTAGTGGTTTTCAGCTTGCAAAATTTGCTCCTCAACTTCCCCCTTTGCAGTACTTTTCACACTGTGCTGTAATCACCTCGTCTCCACTACTAATGACACACATGTATATATGTATGTATAAACGCAATAATAGAATAATATGAGCTGTTCTGAGGAAATACCCTGAGTGAAGTGGGGGCATAGAGGAGGGAGCTACTGACTGCCTGGAGGAGTTGGGGAAGGCTTCCTGGAGGAGGTGACGATTGAATTGGGTCTTGCAGGCCGAGCTGGGCATTCACCATGTGGAGGAGAGGAGGTGGGTGGCCCTGGCATAGACACAGGAGTATGTTCTGGTGGGTGTGGCTGGCTCCTGGTGTGTTGGAGTTTGAGAGCCACGGAGAGACGTTAAACTTTCTCTAGCATGGGAGGTGTCCCATTAAAGGAAGGCAACGAAGGAGGTGCTTTAGAGCAAGTCATTAGCCAAACTGTCCTATCCAGTGGTTGTGAGCTTTGAAAGCTTGCCCTGTGGCCAGTGCAACAGGAGAATTCTAAATTTTGTTGAATTTTAATTAAAATGTAAAAGCTGATACTCAATTCTATGACTGGGAAACTTCGGAGAATGTTTGGAACAATTTGGACATGTGAATCGATTTGGCCATTTCCACAGTACATTCATGAAATCTAAATACAGAGCAAGGATTTCTGACAAAAATTCGGCATCTGAACTGGGATGCACCCTAAGTGTAAGATACACACTGGATTTTGAAGATGTAGAAAGACTGGACGATAGTTCCTTGCTAGTTGTTTTATAACAATTACATATTTTAATGATACTATTTGGATATATTGGGTTAAGTAAAAAAATATCATGAAAACTAATTTCACCTGTTTGCTTTTCTTTTTTAAAATACTGGCTGCTAGAAAATGTACAGTTACATAGGGTGATCGTATAAAGTGTTATGTTTCCATTGGATCGCGCTTGCCTGAAGTTCTGACGCATTCAGTAGGGCCCGGGAGGCCCCAGGCAACTGCCCTTCTAACAGCCCCTCCAGTGGCTCTGATGCAGGCGGCTGGACACCCTGCTTCCAGCAGCTCCGCTGTAGGAAGGTCCCTGTAGGTAACGAGTGGAGGCTGGAGTGAAAGTGTGGGTCTAGAAGCGGCCAGGTGAGGAAAGAGGTCTGACTCAGGCGTGGCCGGGGGGGACTCCCTGAAAGTTGTCCACCCTCATCTGAGCATTCGCTTTCGGGGGCCTGAGTGCCCTCTGACAGGCCTCTGCCCCGGCCTGGCCACTGGACCAGGGGTCAGGCAGGGAGCTGGCGTGAGCTGTGGGCATCGCTCCCACACCTGGTGGGTGGACACTGGGCAGTGCTCCGAGGGAGTGAGTGCCCCGTGAGGGCCACCAGCCCTGCTGGAAGCCGCCCTCTGGGGATTAGCCCCATGCACCCTGTGGGGACCGCAGAAATGCCCCCTGGCACAGAAAAGAACCCAAGTTGGCCACCTTGCTTCATTCTGGGCTGAAGCCCAGGAGCGAATGGGAAGAGCTTCAGAGTAGTGAGGACTTTGTGACTTGCCTCCCCCCCTCTGTCCTCCCAGTCAATGCCTGGGTCACACGTGTGTGACTCTTTGCTCTTGTGTATGTGAAGGGTCTTTGCGGGGTACACAGCTGGGTTTCGGGAAAAGAGGAACAAGGCTCTTTTCAGGGAAGCTGCTTGTGTGTGGAGTGGAGCCCTCCCCTGTCTAGCACCCAGCGCTCTGCAAACCGACACCCTCCGGGCGGGCGGCACCCGGACAGGCCCGCCCAGCCTACCTTCACTATGTCCTCGTTAATGTTCTTGGGGTCTCGGTTCACCAGGTCGATCTCCTTGCAGTGAATGTCCTTGATGATCTGGGCCTCCAGGTCTGTGTGCTCTTCTGCCATCATCGCGGAGCTGGGGGACCCGCGGAGGAGATGTGAGCCCCGGGGCTGGCCGGGGCTGCAACGACTTGGGGCAGGGACACCAGTTCAGTGTCCCCAGACTTGTGCCCCTGCCGGCTAAATAGGCCCCACCCAGCATGCCAGCTGACAGCTGTCCCACATAACTTCAGCCTGCCTCTCACTAAAGCCTCTGTGGCAGGCCTCCAAGCTAAAATTAAGACCAGAGCTCTGCTGGAAGGCCCAGCACTCCTTAAAGGGGGCTGCTGCAGGCGCTGGGCCCCACGCAAGAAGTGGAGGGCCTGGCATCCCCTCCTGCCACCAGGCAGCTTGGCTCTGGGTGTGAGGTCCTGGAATTTGCCCTTCTGTGTCAGCGGTGGAGTTCCTCTGGGAGGGTGTGGGGTGGGGGTTTGGGCCCCAGCTTTGCCTCTTGCTGGCTGCGTGTGCTTGGGCACACCTCCCCTCTCTGGGCCACCCTGTCCCTACCTGTAAAGTGGCCCTAATAATATCATTGGGGTTTTGTTGTCCCTCGTGGACAGGAGATGAGCTTATATGTAAGAAAAAAACTTCATAAAGAAACTGAAATGCTGTCTGGGAGGGATTCACGTTAGAGTAGTTAGGACCCAGCCCTGGTGCTGGGCTGAGGCTTCCCTACTTCTGGGCTTTCCCCTTGGACAGGGAGCTGATGGACCGTGGTGTGGTGGTGGGGCTGGGGGTGAGGCAGGGAAGGAGACCGCTGACGGGGTTACCTACCCTCCTCTGCCTCATTGATGCTCGGTGGAAAAGCTGTGGAGTCCATATTAACACTGACCCCTTGTCCTGGCCCTAGTGACAGCTTCCAGGTTACCCACGGGCCCCAGACCCAGTGTGGGCGTCAGTGGGGTGCAGCTCTCTTAGGGCCCGCTCAGTTTTCCTGTGTCCTTTTCCAACTCAGCCATCACTTGAAGCCTCCACAACATGAAGAATGAAAATTCTGAATCCCCAGGTGTCAGGGTCTAGGCTTCCATTCGTCCATCCACCTACTCGTTCATTCAGGATTTGCTAAGTGCCGGGGATAAGCAGACCCATCAGGCTCTGTGTCTGTCTTGAGGAATTCACAGTCTAGGGGGATGGATTGATCAAAAATAAGTAATTATAATACAGTCTGGCAAGTGCTGCAGATCACAGGTATTTTACAAAGAACTTCCCTTAGAAGTCCGTAGTAGGCAGTGGCTTATTCTCAGGGCAGTAGGGAAGGCTTCCTGGAGGAGGTGACTTTAGAATTAGGTGTTAAGAACAAGCAGGAGTTCACCACATAGAACATTTCACATAGAAAGCTATAGCTATCAGAGAACTAGTATGAACTAGCATGCTGAGAAGTGTGTGGTGGCTGGAGCATGGGGTTGTCTGGGGGCGGGAAGGCAGGAGATATGGTTCTGTTGGGGCCTGGGTGTGAAGGATCCAGAATGTCATACTATAGATTATGGATTTTATCTTCAAGCCATTGAAGACTTCAGAGCAGCAGAGGGTCTTTTGTGTGTGAGGAACGTCACTGGTGATTGGACCTGGGTGGGGTTTGAGGCAGAAAGAGTGGTCAAAAAGCTGGAGGTGATAAGGGCTCTATCGGTAATTGTGCTTTGCTCCTCATAAAGATGCAAAATGACTGTGGCTTGTAGAAGGTAAAGACCTTTTCTCTCTCACACATATTACAAATAGGTAGTTCAGAACTTTTATGGAGGCTCCATGATGTCATTAGGTACCCAGACCTCCATCTTTCTATTCTGCTATGCTCAAAGCCACCTCGTAAGATAGCGGCTGCTCTTCCAGCCATCGTATCTGAGTCTAGACAAGAGGAAAGAAGAAAGTGTAGGGGAAGGAAAAGGCATCTGCCAGCTGAGTCAGTTCCATTAGAAAACTTTCCCAAAAGTCCCACTTGACAACTTCTGTTTACTTCTCATTGGCCACGCCTCTTGGCAACGGAGGCTAGAAATGCAGATTTGTAGCGGAGCACATTGTCAGCCCCCACGGTATCACTAGGGGTAAGTGACAGGCAATTTGAAAACTCTGTTGCTAAATCTTTTAGGAATTATCTTTTTCTTCCCCCCAATCCTCCTGCCTGGGGCCCCTAGGTCCTGGGGATGTGTACCTCTTCCTGCGAAGAGATTGGGACAAAGAAAGAATGTTGTTGCTTGTGTTCCTGTGGAAGATGACAGGGATCTGAGCCCGAGCTTGAGCTTTGTCTACTGCCAGACCAGATATGTCTGCTGAAAAGCTGGGGCAGCCAAATGGGGCTGGTGCTGGATCAGCAGAATTGTTACAAGGAATTGGGGAAGCCACCTGGAAGAGATTCATCCTACAGGAGAAGTGATGGGAACAGATAACAGTAATGATTATGGAAGATTGTGTATTTCCAATATGGCTACATCGATGCTCTTACAATGGGACTGATATGCCTTCCACCAAGAGATGGGTTCATGTCCCCCCCATTTAATGTGGGCAAGGGTTTAGATTACTCACCCATAGACCACAGCAGAACTGATGCTTGTGACCTTGGGCCAGGCCATAGGAAGGACACAGCTTCCTGGCCTCTCCTTTAGGATTCTTGTCCTTGGAACTCAGTTGCTATACAGTGAGGAAACCCAAACTAGCCCCTGCGGAGAGGCCACAAGGAAAGAAACAGAGGCCCCCAGCTATCAGCCAATATCAACTTTCAGGTGTGTGAGTAAATGAGACTTTGGATGACTTCAGTCCCCTCTGCAAGTCACCCTTAAACCTTCATACTTTCTAGCTTCCCAGACATCATGGAACAGAGACAAGCTATTCTGCCTGTGCCTTGTCTGAATATATAAATGACCAAATCCATGAGCATTCGATTTTTTTTTTATGTCACTAAATTTTGGGGTAGCTTGTTTCATGGTCATAGTAACTGGAACCATGAGCGATAAGTAGAAGTCAGCAAACTACTGTCTGTTGAGGTTCACCGAGTGCTGGTGTCATGCTAAGGCATCTGTGGTGCGTGTAAGTTGGTTCCTTTGTCACGTGAAAGTGTCACAGCCTTGAGCTGGTGATCAGTCTGAGGGCTAAGGTTGTGGGGCAGCTAATACACATTTTGGGTTCCAGAGGAAGGAAATGCTGTGGCCTGAGGTCGCCAGGGAGTCATTTCTGGAGGTGGCAGCACTGCAGCTGGACCAGAAGGATGACTGTTTTCAGAGAGACAGAGTGGAAAGAGCCAGGCGCCAGAGGCAGAGCTGTCTCTCATTTCATTATGACAATCCTGTTTCCAAAGATGATGGATAATAGATAGAAAGAACACTTAACCCAGGAACCGTTGGTCATGAGGTCTTTGCTTAGCCCCAGCACTAACCAGCTTTGTGACCTTGGGGCAGCTATTTCCCTTCTCTGTGCCCAGGGTTCTCATCTGTCATACGTGGATGGTGAACCTGCTGCATCCTCACACACAGGGAGAACACCTAATGGGGTCCTGGCAGGCCCGTGTACCCATGGATAAAATGTTATGAAGAACACACTGAAAGATGAAGCTTTCAAGGGCGATGCTCTGACATGAGACGCAGTAAAGGAGGGAGAGTGACTTTCCAAAGCCCATTTTGTGCCTGGGGTTTTATGGAGGACACCCCGTTCTTCTTGTAAAGGCGTTTTGTTGTTGTTGGTTGGCTTGCTAAGGGAGAGGGAGAAAAATCTTTGAAAATGGGATGTGCAGGGAGACATAAATTTGTGGACTGTGAAAATGGGAAATAATAGGAAAGATGATATAGACCGACTTACTGAGAAAGTTGTGGCCCTTCGATCTGAAGACTCAATTAACTGTCAAATTTAGAGCCACCACTAACCAGCAAGATTTATCACTTACGTGAAAGTTTTCAAGATAAGTAAGGCTAGGATGAATAGTAGAAAAGGAAACTTTTTTGTTTTTCTTCGGAGTTTTAGATCTAGGCAGACGGCTTTTATTTTCTGTTCGCTACTTGGCTGGCAGAGTCTGCATTTAGAAGACAAATCACAGCATCCCAGAGCTGAAAGAGACCTGGTTTCTGCATTTGGTGAAGAAAATGAGGGCCCAGAGAGTCTTGGTTAGTGGAAAGGAAGAGCTTGGGATTCAGAAACAGAAGAACTGGGAGTAATTGGCCATGTGCCAATCAGCAGGTCACTATCCTCCAACCTTCAGTTTACTCATCTATATAATAAAGATTAGAATCCCATCTCTTCTTACCAGATTTTGGTACCTGGTTCCTACTAGAGATTTTGGAGAATTTTGGAATGGTTCCCAAAAAGGACAATGTGATCTCAGGATGTATTAACAGAGATATACCATCTAGAAAGATGACGGTGACTGTTTTATTCAACTCTGCACTGGTCAGACTATTTAAGAGCGGTCTTGGGAAACTAGATCCTACCTAAAGAGGGTGAGTAAGCTGGTGCAGAGCTTGAAACATGTCTTAGGAGAAACAGAGCAATTTTGGGCTAGAAAGAGAAGATTCAGGGGAGAGGGACAGAAGAATGTTACTCCAATCCCTGAACATTCAAGGGATGAGATTTATTCTTAATGGTCCCAAGGACAGGTATGGAAGTGGAAGACTTTGGCTTCATTCAACTTCATACCCAGCTCATGGTAGGCCCCGTGATGCTGACGGCGGATAGGATTACCAGTGAGGGTATCAGGAAGAAGGGTTCCTCAGTTTTCCAGAAATGTAACAGGCTGTTTCGGAAAGGGGTGAGCTTCCTGAGGCCAGAATTGTTAAGGCAGAGAGTGAAAGGCAGTCACGGAGTGGAAAAGTTGAGGGACAAGCAAACTTTGGGATCAGATAGCAAGTATTTTAAGCCGGTCTGGCAACATAATTTACAGAACCTGGTGAAAATGTGGGACCCTTGTTAAAAAAAAAAATGGGTAAGAATGTCAAGACAGCGGCAGTAGAGCATTAAACCAAGCTTGTGGCATCTAAGCCCAGGGCCTGTGGATTGTATGCCCGTGAAGTTGATCCTGGTTTTCGGCTCTGCGGGCCATGCAGTCTCTGTCACAACAATTCACCTCTGCCACTGCAGCACAAAAGCAGTCACAGACCGTATGGAAATCCAGGGGCATGGATGTGTTCTTCTAAAACTTTATTTATGAAAATAGTGGCTGCCAGATTTTGGCCTGCAGTCTGTAATTTGCCGACCCTCTGTACAGTCCTGAGATGGGTCATCAGAGCCACTCCTGAGTCACAGCTGGCCAGCCTCGGTCCATATTCGTGCCACCACAGCACTGCTTCTTTCCCACCTTGGAGAAGGTGATCTCTGCCTTTAGTCCTACATTTCATTGGGATGCCGCGAGTCCTTACCTTCCTTTGCAGTAAATGAATTCTTCCCCTCAAGGGTAGTTGCCAAAACAGGGGAGATGGCCCTGCCATTTTCAGGTAGAGTCCACTTTGCCTCCAGGTGACAGAAAAGAAAGGGACACTTTGCCAGCCTCAAGGACCCACAGTGACGACACTGCTGAGAAACCACACTGGAGCAGGTTCCTGACCTTCATCACCTTTCAAATCAGCTTTTTAATCTTAAACAGAAGATTGTTTCTAGCCTGAATCATAGGAAGTCTCCTACCCCTCCTGCTTCAGATAATTACCCCAGAACCTGTGCGTTATGCTTATTGATTGCTATCATTGTGGCCCCGCTCCTGGGTGAACAACACCACCCGAATGACCAGTTAAACCAGAAGAAAAGGCCACAGGCTCCATGAAGCCAAACAGAATTTCCATCACACAGCCACCTTGCATCAATGGCTTGGGGCCTACTTCTTGGGCCAACACTTTTAACTCTGTTTAACCAAAATCTATCTCTCCTTACCTAGCGGCCGATGGCATACAAATGATGCCGCAACAAGACTTCCAGTACATCCCGTCCAAAGAGGTCAACACGGCCTTCCGGGCGGATCCCTTCCCCTCATCTAAGATAAGACGGGGCGAGCGTCCCATGAATCCCCCATAGGCAGGGACAACGGCCACACTCAGCAGGAAGCAGACACAAAAGAAGGGATCTCCTGTTCCTCAACCTCCCATAGAGATGTATGAGGATCACGTCTCTCAAGGGGGTTGTAAGGCAGGCAGTTAGAGACAGGAACGGGGTCTCCGATACGCCCGAACACGGCAGGTAACATTCCTGCACATCCAACATGGGCTACGAAGAGCGACCGCCCAGAAGACCTCCCCTCCCTGCCCAAATCTTTCCTTATCTTCCATAACCATCAACCACAATGACGAAGCTAAAGGATAAAGAACACCTGATTGGATTAGACCAGTCACTCACACCTGCACAGTAAAGGCTACAATGACCTTCATGTCACCTTAGCCTCATTATACCATCATTATAATATACATATGCCCGGAAGTTAATTAAAAAAAATTCTGGGAAGGAACATGTGCAGCCTAAAAAGATGAGGGAATAGCCTCTTGTCAATCACAGGTGCCAATCAAATGGTCCCACACCTAGAGAGGAGTAATCCATTCTAGAGACAAAAAAGAAAAGAAAACCCCCAGGCTCTCGCTAGCCGAGGGCTCTTGAACCACAGCCTTGCTCCCCACCCGCTCCTGTCTCTTTGGAGTGTATTTTCGCTTCTAATAAACTGCTCTTGACCACTGTATTTCTGTGTCTCATTCAATTCTTTGCTCAAGACACCAAGAACCTGGACATCACGCCGAGCAGGGTCTGCTCTCCGGTAACAGAGCCAAAGAAGTTCGGGAAGAAGGAAGTGGCAAGGATGTGGGAAAGGGACAGTGTGACACTGTGACTTATAATAACAAACATATATTTTGACTTCGTCCCCGTTCCTGGTACAGTCCCACACCCCCAACCGCCTTGGAGTTGCTACACGTTGAGTTCTATCATCAATGGCCAGTGATTTCCTCAATCCTGCCTTTGTAATAAAGTCTTCATAGAAACCCAAAAGGATGAACGTCAGAGAGCTTCCAGGTTGGTGAATACATGGAGATTGAAAGAGGGTTGTGGGCTCAGAGAGAGCACGGAAACTCTGTGCCCTTTCCCCTTCCTCTCCCTATGCGTCGCTTCTATCTGGCTCTTCCTGAGTCACATCCTTTCATAATAAACTGGTAATCTAGTAAGTAAACCATTTCTCTCAGTTCTGTGAGCCACTCTAGCAAATTAATGGTACCCAAGGAGGGGTTTGTGGGGACCTCTGATCTATAGCCAGTTGGGCAGAAGCCCAGGTGACAACCTGGATTTACAACTGGCACCTGAAATATGTGTGTGGGGGCAGTCTTGTGGGATGGAGCCCTTAACCTGTGGGATCTGACGCTATCTCCAGGTAGATAGAGTCAGAACTGAGTTGAATGGTAGGACACCAGCTGGTGTCTGAGAATTGCATGGTGGTGGAGGGAAAAAACCCACACTGGGTATTAACCTCTTGCCCTGGAGAGGTGCTGAGGAGAAAGTGGCTTTGGAGCTGGGGCAGGGAGACCAAGGGACGTGGGGGAGAAGAAAGCTCGCAAACTGAGAGAGGAGGATAGAAGCGTTCAAGGAGATGACTTGTGGAAGGAAAAGCAGTGGCCTCATATGCTGCCCCAGGGCAGGCTTGGTGGACGGGGGTGGATTTATCTGAAGGGATCCAACAGGGAGTCTTTCCTTTAAAAAAGTCAGGTTACCCGGGGAGTTCCTGAGCCTTTCAAGGTTTCTGATTGTATGCTCTGAAGAATTAACTGTACTGGCCTCTTCAGAGACCAAAAGAGACTTCTGGAAGGAATTGATTCAGGGGAAATGAAGAAGAACTGGGCATAAGTAGTTCCTTTGAATTCAGCTTTTTGGAGACTAACTAGTTCCCGGCACCCAGCAGGGGCTCTGTAGGTATTTACTGAGTGAATAAATGGAAGTAATACCACATTGATTCTGTCTGGGAAGAGAATAAGAGCAGAAATGCTTGGCCAGAAAAGTCTGCAAATGGAGGATGATGGAAAAAAGTTGTGCTTTGTTATATATGTTCATGTGCACTATACGGGTCTGGGACCCTGGCTTCTCTGGGTTTACTTCCCCTGGGGACAAGGCATGGATTGTGAACGTGGGTCCAGCTCCACTCCAGCTGAATATCTGCTCCACCAGCAGGGAGGTGGCTGCCAGCATCTGCTTGCTCTTGTCCTCTGGAAGCGATTAGGAGCGGCTATTGTCAGGCACACGAAGGACTTGTCACAGAGCTGAGTCAAGAAACACGGGCAGCTGTCAGCTGGATTCCCAGTGCTTTTGAATTGCGTTTAAGGCCATTGTACTTCTGTTAAACACAGAAAATCTTGAGATGTGTGTTTTGGAGAAGAAGAGACATAAATTGGGTTGAATAAATTCAGATTCATCCTGGCTCTGCCACGTACCCAGTGTGACTTCGGGGAAGTGACTTCATCTCGCCCTCCTCTGTAAAATGGGGTGATGATGTTTCCCTACTCCTAGGGTTAAGTGAATGAACACATAAATGAATGGAAAGCACAACACTGTCCCGCACATGGCAAGAGGTCACTGCATTGGTTATTGTTACTCAATGGTAGGAATGTTATTTCAAATGGAGGGAGGGGTGCCATTTGTTAGTTACATGTTTGTTGAATGAGTGTACTTGGAGAATTAGACACCTGACACTGCGCTAGACTCATTGTATCCACTCTCATTGGGTCTCCATTATAATACTTAGCAGAAGGTGGGAGCTCCTGAGGTTCAGAGAGGTACAGTAATGTGCCAGTGGTCACACAGCTGCTAAGTGGTTGTGCTTCGAACTCAGCAGTGCCAAACCATTCCCTCGGCCACAGTGTGGTTGTGAAAGAGAACAGGATGGTCTGTGGTTTGCAACTGAAGATGGCCTTTCGGTGGACAGTGGGGACCAAACTGTGTAGAGAAGCTTACAGGGATTCTGGGACCACTTTTGCAAGGGGGTTGGAGGGTCCTCACTTGTAGTGCGAGGTAGGAGACCCTGGGTCTGATCATGTGAGCACTCTCCAGACTTTCACCTTAATGAATCTGACCCTTGTCGGGGGTAGCGTCCTAGGGGGTACTTTGGGGTGCAGCTGGGAGGGAAGGCGCTGGGGAGAGGTGCTGGTGGGTGGGAGCAGCCAATCAGCACTGACTGACAGTGGTAGCATATAAATACCCCAGGACGGGGAGGATTGTGTCAACACTGCCTCCTAGAGGTCCCCAGCAGCGTTACACTCCAGTCACTCAGTGGCAGCTGGCTTGAGAGCACACCCTTTATTGGCACCTGTTTTTTGCTGTTATCACTTCCTCACTCTCTCATCAGTCTTCCTTGCATCTCCCACATAAGTAACTTGTGCTGAAATCCTGGTCTCAGGGTCTTTTTCTGGGGAACCCAAACTAAAAGAAACTACCTGGCATCCGGTAGAGAGAGGCAGGGGTGATGCTGAACGTCCTATAATGCACAAGACAGCCCCCCAACACAGGACTATGGGCCCCAAAGTCAGTAGTGCTGAGGTTGAGAAACCCTGTTTCAGACAATGGCAGCTGGTCAGCCTGGCATGATTCTTTTGGCAGGAGGGAGAGCCATCCCCCAGGACAGACCCTCCAGAGCAGACGCAGCCCTGGAGACTCACCCGATGGCACACGGCAAGGCCGCCAGAAACAGGAGAGCAGTTTCTTTTGGAGAATGTGCCAGCATTTCAAGATGTTAGTGAATCAGCTGGAAGGAACCTCAGGGAAGTAACATCAGAACAGAGAAGTCTTGCCTGCCTGATTGCACAGGTGAGGGTGGCAAACTCAAGAAATTATAAGGTATGAAAAGGAAACAGCATGTTCTTGTCTGGAATCGAAAACAAAAACTGGCTAGTAGAGAAGCCACAGCCGTCACGCCCCCACCACCCAGACTCTCACACCCCAGGAACTCCACCATCTGCGTTTTCATGAGTCTGGAGTCCAGGTGGCCATGAAGATAAATCTAGACATCAGGCCAGAGGCACAGGATGTAGGCATAGCTGCGGGCAGGGAGAGGCAGCCTGAGGGGGCTGGTTTCTGCAGGAGCTGGACCGGCTGGGTGTGTGCTGGACTTGGCTTTGTTTCCTCCCCCACCAGTACCTTCCAATGGCTCTGCCAGGTCACCCCTTCCCTCTCGTTGACACCCTGGGCAGAGCTTCCAGCCTTCTGCTCTCTTTCGGGAATTAGCCTACTGGAGTGCTGGCAAGATAATACTGGGTGGGTGTGCCTGTATATAAATATTCCCTAAGCTGCGTCCATATTAACCAGCGTTTCTTAAACCTCTATGGGCATATGAAGCACCTGAGGGCTTTGTTAAAATGCAGACTCTGGCCCAGTGGTCTGGGGTGGGGGCTGAGACTCCATTTCTGACAGGTTCCCAGGTGATGCCTTGGCCCCATCTAGTGCTGTCTGTAGCCGTTCCCTCTGTGTAGACAAATGGCAGATGCCCTAACCCATGCTCTCTCTGTAGGGGCCTCTGCCCTGGCTCCCCAAGCTACACTCTGCCTCATCTGGGGTCCTGCTCCCATTCACACTCCTGAGGCTCTCTTGCCCTGGCAGGCAGCCCTCGGAGTACCCTTGGTGCCTGGGGACATGCATGCATTCTGGGTGTCTTAGCTTAGGCTGCCGTAACAAAATGCAACAGACTGGTGGCTGTGGGGACAGAGTCCCTGAGAGCAGTTTCCAGGCTCTCGGCCTCACGTGGAAAGGTGCTGGCTCGATTAGATGGCCATCAGCTGTAATCAGATGGCCATCCGCTGTGGCTGGGTGGCCGTCAGCTGTAACCAGTTAGCCGTTAGCCACTAATATAATTGCCGTGGCTACGCTAGGGGGTTAGTTGGTTGGTTGGCAGAGAAGCGGACGGCGGATTGCGGATCGTGCGGCTCCTGCTTCCTGTATGTCCAACCCAGCCGCCAGCGATAAGTAATGGTATGAACCTCCTGTCCATGGCTCCATGTGTGTTCCTTTTTGGCCTCGCCATATCCTGCGTTCTGGTGCGGGGAGCGGGCCCAGAGACCCTGCATGACAGTGGCTTACACAACAGGCATTTATTTCTTACAGTTCTGGATCTGGAAGTCCAAGATTGAGGTGCCGGCAGATGGGGTTTCAGGGGAGGGCTCGGCTCTCTTTCTGGCTTGCAGAGGGCTGTCTTCATGCTGTCTTCACGTGGCAGAGAGGGAGAGGGAGTTCTTTGGTGTCTCTTCTTATGAGGACATTGATCTTCTTAGATCAGGACTGTGCCCTTATGAGTTCATTTATTTTTTATTATGTTATTATTATCTGTTATTTATTTTGTTATGTTATTATTATCATTCCAAATAGTCACGTTGCAGGTTAGAGCTTCAACATATGAATCGGGGAGAGGAAGGAAGTGCAGTTCAGTCCAGAGCCCAGGGCCCACCCTCTGCACAGATTGCTCCTGCCAGGTGGTGCCTTAGGCTTCTGGGAAGGGCCAGCCCCAGGCTTATCCTTGCATACCCCCAAACCTTGGGACCTTCAGTCAGGTGCTATCAAGAACTCTGTTAACTCCGTTAATGCTTAGGGTGGCCTTTGAGATTCTGCAGCTCAGCTGAGATCCAGCCGGGGAGCGTTCAGCTATGCCCTCATCCTGCAAGCTCTCCCCAGCCTATCCAAATGTTCTCCTGAGCTTCCCCCCACTTTGTTTGGGAGGCACAGGAGGGATCCCCTTTTCCCTCACCCTAGGGAAAATGCCAGGGTACCTGCAGCAAATTCCCTCCAAAAATTGCCACCCTTCCATTACATAGGTAGTGGCAGGTGATGAGTTTGACAAATATCCCATTTGGTCACCTTTTAAATAAATAAAGATTGATATAGCACTTGCTAAATGCCGGAGGTTGTTCTAGGTGCTTTACACGTATTATCTTTCTTCCTTCTTACAAGGATACCTGTCAGAAATGATTATTGGCCTTATTTTACAGATGAAGAAATCAAGACACAGAGAAGTTAGTTAACCTACCAAAAGTCACACAGCTTATACGTGGCAGAGCCTGGATTTGGATCCTGCCGTCAGGCTTCAGAGTCAGGGCGTCTAACCACTGCTCTCTACTGCCTCTCAGAGGCCAATATGTAGGTGTTAGCACCTCTCTCACAAGGAAAGAAGTGACTTTGCTGAGTCTGCATAGCCCATAGGTGGCAGAACCTAGATTCTAACTTGGGACTTGGGATTCCAAATCTAGGGCTCTTCCGCCGGGGTTATAACTTCGGCTATTTGTTAAAGAGCTCTTCTTCACCCCCTTTTCCTGCCATTTGGGCTTTTGAAAACCTTCAAACACAGTGAGACATACAGAACTACTCTCAAACTGACTGCAAACTCGCTTTCCTTAACAATGGAGGCCTCTGGGACATCATGGGTGGGCTTCCAGAAGAACTGGTCCTAACCGCTCCCTAGGGAGTCCTGTAACAGGGACGGACAGGGGTTTGTCCTTCAGGCCTCTCTAGCCCCTGTCAGAGTGAGCATTTTCAGAGCTCCCAGGCCCCCTGAGTCCCCCTCTTTCCTATGTCCCCGGCTGTGTCTCCCCTCCCCCGACATTCACACCCCCATACACACTCCTTTGACACTTGGCACAGGGATCTGACTGCCCAGCGTCACAGAGCCCAGGGACTGCTCTGGACCACCCTGGCCTCTATGACAAGTGCCCCCCTCCATCCTAACAGCACCAGCCTGCTAACGACTCAAATGAAAATCCCAATTCACAGTGTTGTTAATTCAGCTCCCTGCTTCTTCACTCCGTTGACCATTTTAAATTAAAACGAGACAGGCCAGCTGCCAATTAAAACCCACTAAGGCATGAGCTCATGACTGTCTAAAGGTTTTATATCACTGGCACCTGGTAGGTACTCCGTAAATATTTGTCGAGCTCATGAGCGAATCCGTTTTCCAAGGACGTTTTAACAGAGGACTCTGGAAGATGCTAAAGCCCTCCCTGCAGGACTAATCTCCAGTGGTGGAAGCTGAAGCATTCACGGCAGCCACTGCAATTCAGGGTTCTGGTCCAGGTTTGCAGCCTCGCCTCCCTGTGCCCAGAGGGGTCAGCCACTGAGTGGCATCATTTCGTTCATGCTGTATTCATAAATGCATGCCAATAATATCATGCCAGGGCATGATAGACGCCACAAAAGGCTGCCATCACCATCGGTTTACCCGATTTATGTGTCAGCTGGCTCTGCCCACAGGAGCTTCATGACATACCCTCAGTCCCCTGATACCACAGCCTTGGACATCTAATTTCCAGGTGGCTGGAATCCAGATCGCCAGCCTGTCCATCTGGCCCTCGTTGGCTGTGTGTCCCACCCCTATTGCCACACGACACTCACACACCCCTCCACGTCCACACCCTCCAAACCGGGAACCCTGAGCACTTGTAATTCTAGTCGCTTTCCTGGAAGTTGGTGGGAGAGTTGCAGGAGAGGTTACCTTCCACAGCCCGTGGCCTTCCTCCCATCTGCTCGGTCCTCTTTTCTCATTTTACTTCCCCATTGGGAGCAAAAGGATGCGTTTTCTTTGTGGTTTTCGTGCAGACCATTTCTCCCTTCTGCCCCAAGTACATCTTTAGGCTCAAGCACTCATCAAAGCTTCTAGGCCCGTGGTTTTCAAAGCGTGGTCTGCAGACGGCAGTCTGAGCGTCCCCTGGAAGCTTGTCAGGCATGCACATTCTTGGGCCCCACCCCAATCCTACTTCCTCAGAAACCCAGGGGTGCGACCTGTGATCTGTGTTTTAATGCCCTCCAGGTGATTGATGCGCTCGAGTTTGGATACCTTAGGTCTAGACAACCAGTGTTCTTTCCCTTGGGAGGTTTCTGGTGAATCAAAATTTCTTCTTGTTATAAAGGGCTTTTGGGGAGGAGCCTCCCTATTTAGCCATCGGAATGTGGGCTAGGAGTCATCAGGCCTGGCTTCTGCCATCTCTGCCACTTACAGGCTGTGCAACTGTGGGGATTGTGGTTCACCTCTCTGAGCCTTGGTTTCCTCTTCAAATGACATTCTCCATTCTACCTCCTCTGAGGATTCTTGTCTCAGAGGAGACCAAAAAGTCAGAGGTCTTTTATAAACTGTAAACCTCAGGGGAGCGTGTGGTTAGCTCATGACTCTCAAGCCTCCTCTCTGCTTGGGGTTCCTCTGAACAAATCTCTGGGTGCTGAAAGCCTGGGTCTCCTATTGACCAGAACAGTGTGGGGAAAGGGCTGCAGGGCCTGCTGGGAAACTGGGTTTGAAGACAGAAGCACGTGGGGTGTGAGCAGTGCTGGCCAGAAGGCACCCTCCATATGTAGCTTCCCTTGAGGCATTTTTTCTCTCACCTCAGGCTCCTCAGGCAGCTCCCACCCCTGCAGGTCACAGGTGACACCCTCGTGGAACCCTGAGCTGACGAGAGAAGAGAAGAAGGGCGTGAACTGAGTCTACTCTGTGCACCATTCTTCTCATATTGTATCTCATGCATACTCTGATGATTGTGAAGAGGGAAGGAAGGAGGGTGGGCGGGCCAGAGGAAGGAAGAGAGAGAGAGAGAGAGAGAGAGAGAGAGAGAGAGAGAGAGAGAGAGAGAGAGAGAGAGAGAGAGAGAGAACTCTGCCCTCAATTCTTTGATGAGAAAGCTGAGACTACCCACTCCCCACTATCTTACCAAGTTACAACATTTTCATTATTCTGAGCTCCTTTTATTCTTGCATCCCTAAAAATAAACATTTTCCGTAATTGCAACCCTAGCTTCTATACATTTTTCTTTTTGCACTAGGCATATTAAAAACCTATTCACAATTGTCATTTTAAATGGCTCCAAAATATTTCATTAGGACAAATTGTAATTTGTTGAACTGTTTCCATGTAGTGGATATTTAGATTGTTTTTAAACTTATTTTAAAATAAGTTTTAAATAAGTTTAAGATGGTGTGCTATTAAATTATGCTTCAGTGCCAACATCTTTGGATGCTGGGCTTTCAGATTCTTCAGAAAAAATTCCATGGCGTGTGATCATTGAATTACAGGGTATCAATAATTTTATGGCTCAAGAAACATTTCAAAATAACTTTCCAAAATACTCTGTCACTAGTAATATTTGAACTTACCAGTTTTCCTGCAACCTTGGGTTTTGTTATTTATTACTTTTCCTAATTTACTAGATACCACATTGGCACATCATGGTTTCTACTTACTTTTCTTGGTAATTGTGATTGCCCAACGTTGTCTCTATATTTTATATTTCTTTTCTCTTTTTGGGAAATTTTCTTCTCCTATCTTTTACACATGTATCTTCACATTTTAATTATTTGTATCCGCTCTTTAGGAAGATACTAACTCTCGGATGTTTTTGCTTGCTTATGTGTGGTTCATGTTTTTCTCCCCGGTTCAACCTAGTTTTTAAACCGAGAGCTATAATCACATAACTCTGTGTACCTCTGACTGATGATGCCTGAGGAATTCGTGGTGTTGCCAGAGGCTGAGCACTTGGAATATTGGAAGTTTAATTTGCAATGAAATGAACTGGCTTCAGACTCAGTCTGCAGTCTCGGTAGGCATGGATTTCTGAGTGTCTGATGTCTCAAGTCTAGTGCCAGCTGAGCAGTTTGGCTTTCTCCATCCCTTGCCCTGTGTCCCCTTTTCCTCTGTCATTCTAATTTCTTAGCTGAAGAGGAACCGCTCAAGTAATCAGTGAGCTTGGTTGCTACCATCAGTCACTGCAAAAGAAATACTCCTGGGGATCTGATTCCCTTTGAGACAGCCTCCAAGGTGGCCTCTCCATTCCCTGGGCCCCAGGGAAGGCTGGCTCTGTCTGCCTATCTGGCCAAGAAACCCACTGAGTCAGGCAAACAACAATCCTTAGTGGGTGGCTTTCTCAATCATCACCCCCGATTTGTACCTCTCATTGTCTCATCGATTTCCTCTTCTACCAGTGCCAGAGCACCTGGGCACCTCCTTCCTTCTTTGAAGTGGTGCTAAAGTAGAAGGAGCACTGGACTTGGAGTCTGCAGCCTGGCTGTGAGTCCTACCTGTCCTTACTAGCTGTGTAACCTGAGAGGGTCACTGATGACTTCTCTGGACCTCAGCCGCCTCACATCAGGAGTTTGGATTATAACCCAAAGTCATTAAATCTTCAAGCGGGAAGGATTTGCCATGCACGATCCCATTGAAGTCACACAACAGCCCTCTGAAGCTAATTCTATTTATCAGCCCCATTTTCAGTGGCGGTAAATCTGTTTCAGAGAGGTTAAGATGGGAGTGTTAGTGCAAACTAGTTGAATGTTGGCTCCATCTTACATTTGACGTGACCGACTTCATACCAGCATTCCCAGAGAAGTTCATAGAGGGTAACCATTCTAGTCAGTGACTACCAGCAATTTTACAGCTCTCACATCTTTAGTTTGCATGTTGGTCAAGGACTTTATCAGAAGCAAGGAGACTTTTGGGCTCACATGTTAGAAAGGGATGGGGAGTAGCTTGCAGGAACTAGGGCCTCAGGGATCGGAGCAGGGGTTTGATGTCACTAGGACACTGGCTCTGTCTCACGCCTCATCTCTCTCAGGTCTCTGACAATCTCCAAAGGGCTCCCTTTCTTCCTGCTGCCAACAGGCTTTCTCCACAGAGCAGGGAAGGTGGTTGCCTGGGTCTTAGCTTCAAGTTTTTCCAGGACCAAGAGCCCAAGGTGGGGCTCCTTCTGTTCCAGCTTCAAATCAGGAAACCCCAGGGTTTGGCCTGGCTTGGGTCATAATAGCTGGGTCTGGGCAATGGAGCTCTGTGATTGGCCAGCTTGGGTCACATGCTTATTCCTAGCCATGGGACTTGGGGTGGGACTCCCTTACTTCCTCAGCAGAGGAGAAGGATTAGGAATGCTTGCTAGGGAGACGAGCAATCAGTATACCCGCAATCCAGGCCCCGTTCTTGTGCCATGTTCTCTTGAAGTGGCAATTATAGATTCTAGGAAGACTTGCAGGACGAAGCTTACTTTTGGAAAGTGATTTTTATCCTTCTGAATCATCCCTTGTTTATCTCAGTGGAATTAAAAATAGTGTTGAGTTTTGGGTTCTTATTAAATTTATTTTGGTTCACCCTTAGGAGCAGTGGAGCTCTGTAAAACAATTCTATGTAATGCTTTGAGTGCAGGCAAAATTGATAGATCATTGAAAAGAATGCGTGCATTGCAGCCTTACAAGTTCCTAGTACTCCAGAATTCTAGAATTTTGTAGCTGAGTTAATGTGCAAGAGTTCACTTAGCTTAATTCCCTGCCTTCAGGAGGATCTCTCTCTTCCTGAAATCCACCAAGACTGGAATCTTTCGGCCTCTTTTGGAGAAGGTGAAGCTGGGAGTAACCTGCCTTTCTAACATTTGAACTTCAAATCTGCAAGACATGTCTCGACAGGGGATGGGTCACTCTGAGCTAGGTGGTATATTAAGGTGGTAATTTTTATTATTATTTTAAAATCTGCTGTGAGCTTGTGTCTGTGTCACATTTTGGTTTTGCCCCTTGGACTCTGAGTGATTCCCTGAGCCTCAGTTTCCCCACTGATAGAATGGAGCTACAATGCCCTCCTCACTGAGCTGTGGGGAGAACCAAATGCAACGGATGATAATAATTATTATTTTACTATGATGGTATAATAGCTCTGATAGCAATATTATCACTTACAATGATAATTCTGGCACAATGGCTAAGAGCATGCATTCTGGAGCCAGACTTCCGGGTTCAGGTGTTGGCTCTGACACTTACTAGCTGTATGACTTTGAGCAAGTTTCTCAGTTTCCTCATCTGCAAAATGTGAATAATAATCATAGTATCAACCTCATAGCATTCTTGGGAGGCGTAAGGGAGAGAATGCATGCCACGTGCTTTTAACAGTGTGTGATGCATGTATGTGTTTAATTGCTGTTTTCCATGTTGCCACCATTATCGTTATTCCTACAAAGGTTCCACTCTTAGCCTGGAGCCTGGTTGTTCCACATCATGCTGTACACCTGTCCTTGGCACATTGGGTGGGGTGCGTTTGGAACCAAGGCCCAAGGCTTTCCTGGACTCTTCCTCCTTTCTAGCTGCCAAATTGGAGATGAGCAGGGCGGGCACACTTTTCAAGCCTGCTTGCTCGTTACTTCTGAAAATGCCACCATTCACTTTGAATTTGCTTTGAAATACCGTAGGAAAAGCAGATGTCAGTGTAGCTATTTTACAGAAAAGGAAACTGAGGCCTAAAGTGACCTTTACAAGGTCACCCAGCAAGTGTGAGGCAGCGGTGGGATGAAAGCTCAGGCCACTGATGCCTGGCCCGCTGCCCTTCCACGCGCAAGTGATTCCTGAAAACACTCTTTGCTTCCTGAAGCCCCGCTCTCACCGCACCTGAAAGGGACCATCCCACCCCTCACCAAAGGACCCAGCAGATAATGCTCAGTTTTTGGAGCTACCATTCTTAAATTCTGTTTCTCTTGCAGATGTCACTCTTACTTAGAATTAGCTCTAAAATAGGTTCCTGAGATACATATTCCATCCCACGTGCCATTAAGAATCAAGTGACCCCTAGAATCAAGATGGGGATTCCTCCTGTGGACCGTGTGTGCAGAATTAGGGGAGTCATGTGTGGGTTAGGGGTGCTTGGGGAGACTGTTGGACTTGGTGGTTTCTGTGTTCACTTCCTCTATCACATGTTGAAATCGTCCAGGATGTTGACGATCTTATTCTTTGCAGAATGCCTGGATGTCAGGTGGGGCCCCCGGTCCCTTGTCATGGAGATAACATCAACTAGGAGCCCCATTTCCCCAGGAAATTTCAATCCCTCCCCCAAATCTCAGCGAGTTTCTTGGAGGGATTCCTTTTTTCTTTCCCCCCAAAATACATAGGGTTTTTTTTAATTTAATTTTTTTTAATGGGGAATATTGGGGAACAGTGTGTTTTTCCAGGACCCATCAGCTCCATGTCAAGTTGTCATTTCTCAATCTAGTTGTGGGGGACACAGCTCAGCTCTAAGTCAAGTCATTGTTTTCCATATAGTTGTGGAGACTCGAACCGGCGACCTTGGTGTTTTGAGCACCGCTCTCTAACCACTGAGCTATCTGGCTACCCATGGGGGGGGGGGATTCCTTTTTATGGTGACTTTTAGTTTGGAGTTCCTGCTTCTCTAACTTAGAGGTCAGCCCACTTTCTCTATTTTGCACTTAATGGGCCCAGACGTAAAACTTTTAATTCCTCTCCTGATCAAAATCCCATGTATGCGTGGCGGTTTGTGAATGTGGTTGGCTTTCCCTTGTGAGGATATGGAAGGAGCGAAGAGAGGGGCTGGATTGCTGCATCCCCACTTTGAATTGGGATGTGGACATCTCTGCATGAGCCCCAGCGGTGGCCCCCTGCAGGCATTTTACACAGCATGTCCCACCATTTCTAGAGTCCCATTTCCAGCCATCTCCTCTCCATTTCTCTTTCCCTTCCTTCCTTGTGTGCACATTCTTGGGCAATTCCAAGGAATGGCATTTTGGTTCTCCTTTTCTTTTACCTTCATGGCCTCATGTGACCCCTCTCCTCCCTAAATGTCTCATCAAGGTATTTTCCCAAATAAAGTTAGGTCCTCATTAAGAGGATAACATTTTTCACTACACTTCAGATGGACAGTGTCAGTTACAATACCCAAGCCTTCCGGCCCCTGGCTTCCCTTCTCTAAGCCTCTGTCTCTCCTTACAGCCACCATCATGCTTACAAAGTGTTTGAAGGAATTGGATCTGAATCTCGTCTTTGCCACTCAGTCACCTGGGTGGGCAAGTACCTTCACCTTTTGGCCCTCAGTTTTCTTACCCTGTCTTCAGGGGCCTGTCTTAACAGAGGTGGGATGGTATTCATGGACAACCCTCATCAGGATTAAAGCAAAGGGAAGCCCAGCAGGCACATTGGATTCAACATAAGCCAGGTTAAAAACCACACCCAACGTTTATAAAGATTACAGCACTCAGAGAAGATGCGTAAGTGCAAAAAGAATATCTCTTATCATAAAAGTTGCTTGGCCAAAATGATTACTCCAGCCTTCCTAGTTGATAGAGTGACCGGCTAGTGTCTGTTTTGCAGGTTTCCTTTTGCTCTGTTTTAGAATAAAGCCTCTCTAACATCCATTTGTCACTGAGCAAACGTTCTGGATAATCCCGCAGGCTGGCTAGCTGATTGGGGCCAATATGGATCATTATCTTGCTTTCGTGAGCCAGCAGGTCCAGTCCTTTCCCCGTTTCGCCAGTTACCCACATGGCAACAACAGCTTCTAAATTAGGTTCTCTCACACGGTAACAGATTTAGTCATGAGATTGCCCACAGGTCGGTAAGACAGGAACTAAACTCCTCACTTGATAGCTGAGTGGGGGTTTAGAGGGTTAAGAAATTCCTCCCAGTCAGGAGGCAGGTGGAGCCGGGACGGGACTGGACGAGATGAAGAGCCAGGGCTGCTGGCTGGCTCACTGCTGCCTGGGTCGTGTTCAGTCTGTACCAAAAGGCTCCGACCTCAGGCCACAGGGACATCTGGTTGGAGGGTCAGCTCCAGCTCCCACATGCTGCTCCTTCTGGGGCTACTTCTGTCCATTTGCGCCTCTGAAAATGACCCTGAGTCTGGGCAAAGGATCAGGGTGCCACAGCCAGGGGTTGAGGTCGTCAGGATCTGGCCCTAGTTCTGCCTCTGTGCCATTTGCTGCGTGTTCTCCGATCATTTTCATTTCACCCCTCGGAGCCTTGGGTGGGCCAGATCCAGCTCAGTCTTGTGCTAAATGAAATTGTGCTCTGGCTCATTGGTGGCCCTCACTCTTTGGGGCATTACTTTCTGCCGTGTCTCCCTCCTCCCCACCCCTATTATCTTTGGACCCCAGAGTGCTGTAGTTTTTTAAGTCTTTTGGCTGCTTTTGCGAGCTTTTCCATTTCTTTCCTCACTGGCAACTGCCACTTCTTGTTACTGTCAGTGCCTCTCTAATTTCTGCCCCCTCTTAATTCATTATTTCTAGTCGGCTATGATCTGGGACATCAGATAACCTTGCTAAAAATCTGTCTCAAGTATGAGTCATGGCTGTGAGCAAAGGCTTTGGTGTATGCACGTGGTGATGACAATTGCTTTGACTTTGCCCGGGCCCTTTTGGCTTTTTTCTATATTCTGAGTCATTTTCTGAAAGGTGAAATTCCCAGATTAAGTGACATTTCACTCTACTGGGTAAATGTAAAAGGGTGGCTCCAAGGATGGGAGGAATGGCAGATGGGACGGGTCATCACAGGGCTGCCCTGTGTGCAGGGGCAGCATGGTGGGCAGGAGCTGGGTGGCCCTGAAGGCCCACGGTGGCTCCCTTCCATGTAGCGTCACACCCCGGGGATTCTTCTTTTCATAGCTGCACACAGGTAAATACCTTGACTCCATGGAGAACCACTTCAAACCCAGAACTCAGAGTCCTGACACTTGCTGGTGGGGTATTAAGAAGCAGCAGCCACTGTAGTCAAGGTCGTAGCTCACGGGTGGCATTGAAAGGAGACCAACACGATCAATCCCAGAATAGTACATTTAAAAAATCCCAAGTCTGACTAATCTAAAAGAGACCATCACCTTTCTAATGGCAAAAAGTCAGAAATAAACGACAGGACACATACGTTTACAATGGAATGCTGTACAACAATGATAATATTTAAAGAATGCCTAATAGTGTAGAAAAGTGCTGATGATACAAAGCCGACTGAAAAAGGCCAGTGAAAAATTGTTCATACAGGATGATCTCTAATGTAAAAACCATTTGCATAGTAACGGACAGGAAAGATTATAACTGATGACTAGAGGAGCCAGTAGTTAATAGAAACTAGTGGCTTAGGCTAGGTGTAACGTAGGGATGCATGGGGACTGAGGCAGGTTAGAGAGAACCCGCCCTTTGGAAACGAGGCTCCTAGCCAGCTGTTGCCACATATTGGTAGCTCTTCAAATTTTTACGGAGAAGCTGGAAACCATAGTATTTATATGAAATCCCCCAATTTTTTAAATGTTAGCAACTGATTTATGTCTTTTAAAACATTTTGGCCAAATAAAAATTTTGGTGGTTTAGCTTTGGCCTTTGGTCCACCAATCTACCATGCTTGAATTACCCCAAAAGATTGACACCAGCTGTCTCTGAGGAGTGCACTTACTGGAAAATATAACTTTTTCTTATTATAGCTTTGGTCATTTTGTAAATCAGTACATAGTATTTCTATAATTAAAGAAAAAATGAATAACTGTAACCTCAGGGGATTGGTGTGTGCGTGTGTTCACATATATGAGTGTTGAGGGAAAGGTATATTTAAGAATTCTGAATTCTGGGAAACTCGCAGAATCTTTCTGAGCTTCAGTTTCCTCATTTTACAAATGAGGAGAGCGGTTTCTGCTCTGCTTACCTTAGAAGATTGAGATTCAAAGGAGGGGTCAAATTAAGAAGACCTTGCAAGTAATAAGGTACTGTTGGGGATAAAGATAAAGTAGGTGCTCAAAAAATATTTGTCATGTGAATGTAGGGGAAAAGGAAGGAGGAGAGTTGGTAAGCCTCTGTGAAGTATTGGCAAGCACGTGGCTTTAGCAGTCAGATGTGTATTCAAAGCAGCCTGGCTTGTGCCACTGACCAGCTGTGACACCTTGGTAAATAATCATTATACCTGTAACTATGCCATGTTGCACATTTACTATGTGCTAACGTTCTGTTAAGCACTTTGTATGTATTATAACTTTCTGAGCCTAATTCCTATTAAAAAAGGGATAATCATAGTCCTTATTTTCTAAGTGTCCTTGAGAGGATTAACTCTCATAATCCATTTAATGTGTAAGACAGAACTCAATAAACAGCAATTCCCTTTTAGTTTTGAGCCTGGTTTCACCCCTGGTAAGACCTTTTTAATTTTACCTGTTCCCATCAATTCAGGGAGACTGAATGGATGGTGAGTTTGAGTAATGGATACTTATTCAAACTATGTAACTTTTTCCTTGCTTGGTTTCTTAAAGAAAGGAAGCTCATTCAACTCACTGAGATGGTTTACAAATGGGAAGGAAAATCCGAACCACATCTGTTGTTGGAAAGTTGCCTCAGGTGTATCCTGAGAACAACCCCTCTCCCGCCCCCGCCACTTTCTGCAGCCCCTGCTTGGTACCTGTAGAAGCTCTGAGAGGCTTTTTAAGGAATATGGTGTCTAATTGTTTTCCAGCAAAATTGGATGGGTAAGCACTTGCTTACAAATGACCATGTCAGATAATCAAAAGGTCTCTAAATGCCATATATACACACACATATCTACTTCTATTGCTCTATCTATCTGTATTGCAATACATAGTTTGGGTAATTTATTCTTTTAAGGTGGGGGAATTTTAAATGCCAAGCTCTACATATGCATTAGCTCTTTATATACATTAGCTCTTTAACCCTCACAGCAACTATGTAAGATGAATATTAGTACCTTTTTACATATGAGGAAAATAGGCCCAGAGAGGGAAAATAATTTTCCCAAGGTCACACAGCAAGTAAATGGGAAGACTGATTGGTGCCAGGCCTGACTGGTGCTAAATAAAGTTCGATTTGTTTGTGGTTGCTACAATAAAGTATCAAAAACAATTATTTTGATGACATCCTCCCATAAGTTAGAACCCCCTCTACTTTTACCCAAAAGAAATCTAAGTGAGGACACACAGATCTGCCTTTAGACTCCATTAAATGGTGAGATAGGATCACAGGCTGCTGCTGTATACAGGGAGACAAACAAAAATTGATCCCAAGAACAGCTGGATTCCTGGGACTGCTCTGCCCCCAACAGGTCACCACTGACACCATTCGTCACCCTGAAAGTGCAACCAGCCCCTTTCCTCATTGTCATGTCCCTCCTTCTTCTCCTGGGGGTTCTTCTTCCTGACTACAACAGCAAACACCCTTTCCCCCAAATTTCTAAGGCCTATATAAAGTATAGATCCATGTTTATTGCAAAGACTAAGATATAATTTCTTCGGGATGGTTTATGTCCAAAAATACTGAGCATACCGCCATATAGCCCTCTTGACTTGAAAGACATTTGAATCAAACATAGTGTGGCAGGGACAGAGCTATCGATGTATTTACAGCTTCCCTGCCTTCTCCAAGGACACTCTGCTACTTGCTTTGGACTCTGGTGATGGAGCTCGTGCTACGGAGTGGACTGGGGCATGTGCAGGAGCCAGGAAGGTTGAACTGGCTTCCACTGGGATGGTAGGGAAGTAGGCACAGAAGAATGGAATAAACAGAGTGGGTTGAGAAGGCTGGGAGGACGGTGCTGAGATGAATAAACAGGGAAGGAAATCACAGCGGGGTGGAAACTTGGCGGTAAGGCATACAGTGGGGACAGAGAAAAAGTTTTAGCGGGGACTGTAAGAGCCCCAGAAAAAAATCGGGGGCACAGAAGGGTTCCCACATGTTTTGATGGCATCCTACAACAGAATGGCCTTTTGGAGCCTTTTAAAAGAGAATTCTGTAAAGGTTAAATCAGTAAATATTTACCTTGCTTTTCACAACAACCCGTTTTTTAAAAATAAACAACTGAAAAATGGGAAAACCTATCATCTCTATCTATCTATCTATCTGTCTGTCTGTCTGTCTGTCTGTCTGTCTATCTATCTATCTGTCTATCTAATCTTCATTTGTTATCATCATCTATTTATCCAGCTACCTATGAGCAAAATAAACCATAAAGTTAACACCAAACTAGTCACTTCGAGGGGTGGGATGGGTGGGGAGGGAGGGTGAAATTTTTCTTTATACCTCCTATTTGGTTTGACTTGTTACAACAGCAGGTACTCCTTTTCTCGGTTGTTTAAATTTGGAAATAATTGTAAACTTACAAGAGAGTTGGAAAAAGAGTTCTCATATACCCTTCATTCAGCTTCCCATAATGTTAACACAGTACATTTATCAAAACTAAGAATTAATACTGGGACAAGACTATTAAGTAGACGACAGACTTAGAGTTCTCCAGTTTTCCCACCAGTGTTCTTACTCGGTGCCAGCAGGACACCATCCAGGATCCCACACGACATTTAGTCATCATGTCTCCGTGGTCTCTGCCAATATGTGACGCTTTCTTAGTCTTGTCTTTTATGACCTTGACAGTTTTGAAGAGTATTCATCAGGTATTTTGTAGAATATCACTCAGTTTGAGTTTGTCTGAGGTTTTCTCATGATTAGATAGATTGTGGTTATGGATTTAGGGGAAGAATGCCACACAGGCGAAGTGTACTGGGGTACATGCTACCGTGTTTCCCTGAAAATAAGACCTAGCCGGACAATCAGCTCGAATGCGTCTTTTGGAGCAAAAATTAATATAAGACCTGGTCTTCTTTTAATATAAGACTGGGTATAATATATAATACCGGGCCTTATATTAATTTTTGCTTCAAAAGACGCATTAGAGCTGATTGTCTGTCTAGGTCTTATTTTTAGGGAAGCAGGGTAGTGTTGATTTTGATCATGAGTCTTCCAGCTTTCTCCACTGTAAAGTTGCTATTTCCTATTTTGTAATTAATAAATATTGGGGTGGGGGGGAGTTCTTTGAGGTTATCAAACATCCTGTTTCACCTTCACCTTTTACCCACTAATTTTAGTTTTCATTGATGGGTTTTACAGTAGTTATTGGGCGCTCTGATGGTGGCTTTCTATGTCCCCCAATCCTTCTCCATTTAATTGGAATTCTTCTGTAAGGAAGAGTTATCGCTTTCCCCCCATTTATTTACTCAGTCTTTTTAAAAAAATGTCAGTATGGGCTCATGGATATTTATTTTTATTTATTTTACTCTTTGGATTATAATAAAATATTATAGCTACTTATTTTGTTGCTCAAATTGTTACAGCTTTGTCTAGTGGGAGCTCTTTCAGGTTGGCTCTTGTGTCCTTTTAACATGATGTATTACTTTTGTAACTTAAACAATATGACAAAGTATAAATAATTAAAAGTGTTCTTCACTGCCTTTTATCGTGTTGAGTTGGTGTTTCATTAGAGTAGGAGAAGATGTTGAGACTAGACATGTGATGGCTCAGCTTTGAATCACACAGCCAAACCTTTAACAAATGATAGATTTCTTTTCTTTTTTAAATAAGGCACAATTCTCGTTAGCATATGAGGCTGGATTATACTAGAATATAATCATGAAGCTACCTAGGTTATAAACATCTGAAATAGTTTTTCTTTCTTTTTAAATCACAAAGAATGACAAGAACTTCATATTGTTGAAGAGATTAATGAAAACCACAAACTCTGAGTGTTGCTAAAACTCCACTTGGAGAGAAAATTACAAATAGATTCCAGAGTATTGTTTTGTTTGCTTTTACAGTCAATAGCTGAAAAGATGACTTAGCTGAGAAAACCAAATTTTAAGGTTAATTCATCACCAATAAAGAAAAATTGTGCTCACTGCTTGTTTATGTATGCTGCATCGAAGAAACTCTGTTTCTAAGCCCTTACATGGGTGATATGTTTGAAGCATTGTCAAAATTATTTGAGGGAATGAGCTTAATTAGAACACAAAAATGAGATTGTCTACTGATTTCAGCAATGCCTGGTTTAAGATCAGCATTTGGGACAAAAATCCAAGAGAAAATTAATCTTCTTAGAATATCTTATCACTGTCAAACATTAAAGTGAAAAACTCTGCGTGGGAAGCTTGATCCAGCTTTCAAGACAGCCAGTTTATGAAAAATAGGGTGTTCAAACATCAGATCATTTGCCTTTTGCGTAAAGAGTTGAATGCTGACCCCAGAACACTGAGGGAAATGAACTTGGCTGGAATCAATGAAGGTCACAGTCACTTATTCTTTGGGATACTCAGGGAAAGACCTTTCCAAACTTTCTAAAGTATTAACTGTCCACATAGCTTGGTATAGCAGACACTCTCAGTGCGTTTCAGCGCTTCTCCCGGAGCCCCTGCATCTCTTTTACAGGTTTGAAGCTTTCATGTCGCAGCTTCTGTGTGCTTTGCTACCATTGTTTGCATCTGCTATTTCTTCCAGGGTCACCCTGGGATGGCTGGAGCCCTCTGCACAGGCGCAGAGAACAAGTGCCTCCTGGGAGTTTGTAGCACCTGAGGTGGATGTAGCCAGGGTCTGCAGGGCTGGTTATGAAAGTCCAGCTCCTGCTTTGGGGGTGCAGAGAAATTCTGATCTGTAACTCATGCCCCAGAGGTCTCCAGGGGACTTGGCTAAGATGAGGACCTGCTTGAATGGCCCCTCTGCCCAGCTTTTCCCCTTTGCTCATCTTGCTTCTCTCACTCCATTACAGTTCCTCCTTAATAAGTAAGTCCCTTGAACACGTGTCCTCCTCTAGGGTCTGCTTCTTGGCAGCCGGACCTAAGAAACTGGGCAAACTCGGCAGATGGATTTGAAGCTTTGAACACAGTGATTGTGAAACTTTATGATATAAATGTCCAACTCATTTTTCGGTATTTCCTATGTCAGGCAATTATAGCCAACATGTATCTATAGATACACCATGTCCATGTTAAATTTTCTTGTCAGTGTTTACATTTGGTGATCTTGTTTTTAAGGGAAAAAAAAATCATCTAATGTGTATGGAGGGTGAATTCAGGATATACACTTTTCCCCTGATATTGTGGCTAAAAAGCACATTTGAAACTCTGTAAGGAGCCCCTTTCTCTCCAGCACTCAGTCTTTGCCAGATCTCCCAGAGGTGTGTTGGAACTCAAGCTTGACTTCAGGGGCAAGACAACTTACATAAAATTGACTTTAAAGATTTGGGGGAGTAAATATTCTCTCTCATTTCCTGAAAACAAATAAGCATTCATTGTACTTTATTTCCCATTTTTGTCAACATAAAAAAGACACACAATGGCCTGGATGTCAACAATGATCTGGGTTATGTTTTAGCTGCCACTTTTGGTCCAAGAGAGAAAAACTGGGGGAGGCAAGTAGACTGATAGCACATGAATAAAGTCAAGATTCAATTTGCCCTGTAGGGAAAAAGAAATTATTTTCATCTAAAATTGCTGTAGCCTTGCCTTGTTTATAGTAATGATATTTATGTGTTTAGACATTTCAAGTGACATTTAAAGAAAGCAGGTCTTTTTTGTTGGTTTGTGTTTTGGGTTAATGGAGAGGGGACACAGATTGAAAGGTTGAGAGTGCCCCCTCAGAGATCTCTGGCTCTTGCCCTGCTCTGACGTTCTTTGATAATAAGATTCTCTTCTTTCTTAGCGAAGACCTGAGCCTGAGCCACAATGCCCTTTCTCCCTGTTAGAGGGGACTGTGGAAGTTGCAGTAAACGTTGGTTTCAGGTCCAAGCAGTGAGGGATAGAGACTGCAGGGTGAAAACGCTCCTATTTCGACAGACTGCTCGTTAAAAACATTGTCTTAGGCTGTTCTAGATCCTTAGGATGGGAAATGAATAGAAGGCCCAGGGTCCTTATTAGCAGGATATTCTTTCTGCCTCCTGCCTTTCCTTCCACTTTCCTCCCTTGCTCCATGTTCTCCCTTCTTCCTTCACCCCTTTCTTTTCTTCATCTTCCCGCTCTTCCAATTCCCTTTTCTCCTTCCTTTTCTTTCTTTCTTCCTCCCTCTTCTTTTTCCCCCCTCTTTCTGTTGTGGCGACTGAAATGCCCCCACCTGAAGTGATTGCTGCCAGCTTCCTACCTTGTTGACAATTAATGTGCTGGAGCATTGATACAACAGAGCTCCCACAGTTGAAGAAGGCAAAGCAGAAAAGCCAGAGGAGAAGGTGTGGGTATGTTTGGCAGGGATCCTGTGTGAGGGCTGTTCTTAAGCAAGGCGTTTGTCACGGTGGGGTCTGTAGGTGCTGATGCCAGACAGAATACAAGTTCTGTGTTTGTAGGAGCCACATCCAGACATGACTTATAGGAATTGGAAGATGTTTTCCTCGAGAAGCATGTAAGAGTTGAGGAGATGCTGAGCTTGATAAGCTGTCCAGGTTGCTTTCTGGATGCCTTAACTTGCTTCTCTGTGAAATGGAAGCAATACTCTCGGGTCCTTTCCAGAGGTCAGAGATATTGTCAAGGTCAAAGGCCCACTGGAGGGCAGCACAGGGAGGAGGCCAGAGCAATGAGCCAGGAGTCAGGGCACTGGGCTTTCCCCCACTCTGCTGTTTCCTAGGTTTGTTATCATGCTGTAAATACCTTCTGAAGACCTCAGTTTTCTCATCTGTGGAATGGGAAAGGTGGGTTTCTCAAAATGGGATGCATTTCTCCAATTCAAAGTTGTTATTTCTCCCAACTCCCTGGCACTTTTGGCTATGTGCTTTTTAAAAAAAGCAGAGCCTATCATAGGATCTGGCAAAAATGCGGTTGCTCAGAAATATTGTTGAACGTATGAATCGATGGATGGATGAATGAATACTCACCATCAGGGCGCCCCCGAGTATGGCTGCGCTCTACACAGCTCCAAGGGAAAGATGGACACCGTTTATAAAGACTATGATGGGAATCAGGCCCCTGAAGTTGTGCAACGTGGCAGTTGGCTTCCAATTGACAAGCATTCAATGACCTGAAATTGCCGAGAAGGATGTGAGGCTCTTGGAAGATATAACATCCCTTATGCCCCTCTGCCTAGTTCCATTTTCTAGGAGCTAAAAAACAACCCCTTTGGACTCTCCATCTCCCTCATCCTACAGAAACACAGGCCTGTGAATGCTTTCTGGGTTAGCAGCAGCCGTGGGGCTCTCTGACCTGCAAGAACCTCCAGTGGGACCCCCCCAGACGCCTTGCATTGACGAGGGCCTGAAGAGCTTACTGAGTAATATGATTCTTCAAGCCCTTCCATTAGACACTATATTTTGAAAGTTAAAGAACCAAAGAATCTTTCACTTTCTAACCAAGGGAAATAGTTATACCCCAGTCAGAAAGCAAATCCCTCCTTTGCCAAGTGATTTAGAAGAAAACGAAATTTTCTTAGAAGATACACAATTATTGAAAATATTTATGAGTTTATCTGTGTGCTTTTTTACAATGACCTCTTGTGTCCCCACGGGAACCACTGGCTGGGAAACCTTCCCTTAAATGAAGGAATTGAGGTTGCTTAGTGACTCAGTTAACAAATTTCTAGCGCCCCCTGGTGGACATCGCTGCTCTAATCTACCAGGGAGTTCTTGGACTAGGCTGAATTGGAAATAGCTTTCCCAGCCACATTGGTTCCCGCCCCATCCCTGCTCTCAACCAGTGTTCTTAATTTTCTCTGCATTTTTATATCGTTTTGTGTTTGCTTCTCACAAAGTCCTGGTGAAGCTATCAGAGAACACGGGATGAAGGGACCGAGGCATGGGCCTGGAGTTATGAGGTTTAGTGCAGGAACTTTCTAGGACTCAGCACCGCCCATGTTCTGTTCTGCAGGCCTGTGTTTCTCTGCAGTCAGACACGAGGGGGTAGGTGATCCCAGGCTCCTTGTAGCAGTAGAATGCATTGTGCTAAGCTTGGGCTTTGGAGTCAGACCTGCATGGGTTTACCTCTGAGCTTGGAACTTGAGGCAAGTTGTTTTATCGCCGTGAACTTGAGCTTTCTGATCTGTAAAATGGGGATAATGATGATAATGACTGTCCCTGGGGTTGTGATGTGGGTCAAATAGGAGCATGGATGCCAAGCGCTGTCGCAGGGCTGACATGTTCATTGGCGCGCTCAGTGTGTGGCAGTGGCTATTTTCATTAATGCCATTAGGGTCTTCCAATGATTTGGTGTGTGGCATGACTGCTAAGAGGGCACATCAATGTCTAAATGAGAGTGGGAATAATAGCATGGATGTTGCGTTGGTACTTATTTTGTGTTTGGAAAGATTCCAAAATCATTCATCTCCATTTTTCTTAATGGGTAATAATTTCTCCCTAGTTAGCACCATCAGAGTCTGGGGCCATCCTCAGCCCCGTGGAGTCATCACATCCATCTGCGAAGGAAGATGCGGGATGGAGACCAGAGTCAATGGTGTAGGAAATTGTATCTGCCTGAGTGCCCAGTCAGAGCTTGGGGAAAGGAGGGTGCGCTGGGTAACGACGTTCTCCACCTTCTGCAGCTGCGCTTCTGCTCCCTGCTCTGGAGCAGGGCCTTCTCCTGTTCTGTATATCAGTTCTGTTTTTCTTTTGTTCCTTTTTGCTAACATATGTACTACTTCCTGTGTGCCGGCCTACGTACTTCACGGGGCTGAACTCATGTTATCCTCCCAACCACCCTGTGAGCTAACTACTGACATGAAGCCCCTTTTACAGACGGGGAAAATGAGACTCACAAGTGAATTCCGTGAGTTGCCATAGGCACTCCAGGGCTGCACCCTACTCTAGGTCCTCCACACTCGGTTGTCTCTCTTCCCTACCGTCTCCCTTCCCTAACCTCATCCACGGCTGAGGGCCTCATAGGTTTGGGGGAACCAGTCAGCTTCTTTAGTATTCATCAACCCGTCCCCCAATTTCTGGTGGTGCTATCACTCTGAGTCCTACCATCCACCGGAAGGGAGCTGGTCAGGGCTGGACTGACTGGAGACTGAGTCCCGATGTTTGTTATCAGGAGCGCAGAGTGGGACCACGGGTGTACATTTCACATTCAATGGTACCTAGCAGGTTCCATGGGGAACTTTTACCCCTGGGCCTCTGTGTCTCTGCATGTCTTGCAAACAGAGAGTCTGTCTAGCCTTTATTCTGGACTGTCTTTTCCAGGATGTTTACACAGCAGACATCCTTGGGAGACAGAAAATGTCTTCCTTTGAAAAGAGCTTACTGCCCTCTATAAAATATTTGGGGTCCCTAAGATCAGTGTTACTCTCCTGTAATGCAACCCCCAGTATATCCAGGTGCCACCTGGCCCTTGTCGTGTGGTCCTGTGGGAATCGGGGCTCAGGGAACTGGGGCCAAGGGCGCTGACCATCTGGCTACAGCTATTGCTGTGAGCAATAATGCCCTTTGCCTCCGACCCAGGAGTCTCATGTCTTCTGCCAGCATCCGTGAAACCGGCAGGCTAACTTGAGCTTGCAGGTAGGCTACATTCTCACACTCTTCACAGCTCTTGACAGATTCCAGACTCCTGACTTAGAGGAGAATCACATAAGTGCTGAAAAGATGAATACTTTCTGAGTAAATAAGAAAGAAGCTTTCAGAAGATGCAGCCTGTGAGTGTGGCTTGAAGGAGGAATAGGATTTTGATGGGCGTGGAAGCTGGGGAAGGCAGTTGCAGGCAGAGGGAAGAGAATGAGCAAAAGCACAGAAGTGTAAGGGCCAAGGCAGGGCTCAGGGGACAGCAGTCAGTCCAAGTGTGCTGGAGCCAGGGATGGATGGCTGGATGGGCTCGCAGCTTCGGATGTCCCTCTGGAATTAACTCTTACCCTTGTTCGCCCTGCTCCCTGCCCTGGCAGGCTGGCTGGGTTAGCCCCTGGGAGGTGCCAATGGAAGCCTGGGGCAGAGTGAGGTCAGGGCAGGGATCCTCTCAGCTCCCTCGAGGTTGCCTTGGGCTCCTGTGCCCTTCGGCAGAAAATCACTGTTCTTCACACAGGGGTCTACCCAACTCCCTCATTCTGAATGTCTTTAGACTCTCCCTCTCCTTACCCTTTTAGACATAGGGGCGTGGTAAGTGCTCCATTGCAACTGCACTGTCCCCTAGGGTTCCCCCACCTGCCCTTTTGTGTATAATTGTCCCTGTGAAAGCAAACACTTCTCATGTGAGCCCCATTTGAGTGAGCCAGCCTTCCTTCTTGGGACCTGACTAATACAATGGCTGACAGGGGACAGGGATGTCGAGTCATACTGTAGAGGGGGCGTCAGGAGCTTGTCTAAGAAAGGTGTCCTTGTTGTATCTAACTGACCTTTAGATCCACTCAGGTGTTCCCTTCCCTGGAGAGACTCCCAGGACCCCTTCTGCCCCTTCCAGCACCGATTGGCTGTATTTCACTTGCCTCCTTCCATCTCTCTCCCTCCTCTCTGACTGTAGGTATCTAATTGATTTCCGTATCTCTTATAATACATGGCACATGATAAATATTTGTTGAGTGAGTGAATAACTATATGGATGGATGTAGACATGCACAGAGGGATGAATGCCATCCTATGTCATTGAGGCTGTGGGGACAGGGGAGTGATGTGAACAGACACAGAAGCACAGATGCAGCTCTTACCTTCTAGCAGCTTTTAGTCCACTTGAGATAACACCACATGGGCATAGGACTCTCTAATTCTGAAAGGCCACCTCTGCAGAGGTGTCCCAAGCACACAGACAGTGGATGTGATAGGAGGTCAGACAGGAGAAAGCTCACTCTGCTCTGGGCAAAGAGAGATCAGGGAAGGCTGCCTGGAGGAGGTGGGGCTGGAGCTGGGTGCAGAAGGAGGGTGTCTTAGTCAGCTTGAGCCGCTACAACAAAATATCATAGACTGAGTTGCTTAAACAACACACACTCATTTCTCACAGTTCTGGAGGCTGGCATGTCTACGATCAAGGCACTGGTAGATCTGGTGTCTGGGGAAGGGCCTCTTGTATTCTCATCTGGTGGAGAGCAGAGAGAGGAAGCTCTCTGGGGTCTCTTCTTGTAAGGGCACTAATCCCATTCGTGAGGGCTTCACCCCCACTGACCTAATCACCTCCCAAAGCCCCACCTCCAAATACCATCACATTAGGGGTTAGAATTTCAACGTATGAGTTTGAGGGGGGCAGGACGGGAAAGAGGAGAGAAGAAAGGCCAAGGGACCAGACGGGCTAAGGCAGGGCAGGCGACAGAGGACAGTAGCACACAGTGTTTTCAGAGAGAAGGAAGACAGGACTCTGAGGGAGGAGAGGACGGCTTCGGAGGGCCTCGAAGGCCAAGCGAAGGGGCTGGTTTCTCGTGAGGGCACCAGAAAGCCATTGAACGCGCCCCAGTGGGGTTTGTTACTTAAAACAAAGAAAAGTAGTGAAACAGGTGCTCTCTTCGTAAAGCATCAGGAGAAGTAGCTGGAGGAAAGAGCATTGATTTGGAGTCAGGCAGCCCTGGGCTTGAATCCCAGCGTCTCTGAATGTTACCTGTGTGACCTTGGGCAGGTTACTTCACTTCTCTGAAGGGAAACCTCAGTTTCCTTTCCTAGATCATGGGGCTTGCGACAGGTACCGCCTACGGCTGTTATGAACAGATGATCAAATGAAAACAATATGCCTATCGTAGTGCTTTGTGTACGGTAAGTGCTTTGTTGTTGTTGTTGTTGTTGTTACTATTCCGACCATACAGCCTTCTGTGTCTTTTTTGTTTGAGAGAACATGGCGTTGAGGTTCATGTGCATTGTTTGTAGTGGTTTTGGCAGCTGTGGTTGTGGGTCACAGCAGGAGGAATCATGCAGCCACAGAGCTTTCTTTTCTTTATTTTTTCTGGCCTGAAAGAATTAGATAGTAGAGTATTAATACCGCTATCTGGGGGCTTGACGCTGGGGCCTGGCAGGGACTTGTTTTCACAGCCTGAAATAGTCTGGCATTTGCCTTTCCAGCGGGCAGGCTGCCAGGTCAAGGAGTGTGTAAGCACCCTGCCTCACAAAGCAGAACTATTTTTACCATAGCTGGGTGGTTCAAGAATGCATCACAGAGTCCCCGAGGCCAGCCCCACCCAGCCTGGCGGCCCCAGCCAGTCGCCAGCAAAGGCTAGTCTCCTGCAAGCGTCAGTGGGAAGGAAACAGCTGGGATCCTTGGGGACTAGTTTCCCTAGTCAGGGAGGCCAGGTGTCCTAGACAGTCCTGGACTATCCCCGCCTTCTCTCAGCCGGGAACTAGAAGACCAGAATCTTACTGAGAGAGTTTCTGAAGTCATCAGGCAAGAAGCAATAGGATTTAACTTTATGTCCAACTGTAATATGAATAAAAACAATCCTACTACTAATAGTAATGACTTCCACTTACTGAGATTCTACTGGAAAGCAGGCAATGTGCTGACTGTGCACCATCTCTTATCCTGTAATAGCTCTATGAGGAATAGCCCCATTTTTCAGATGTGCAAACCGAGGCTCAGAGAGGTTAAGTCACTTGCCCAGGGTGAACCAGCTCGGAAGTGGTTTGGCCCCAGGATTACTGGGTACACAGCGGATGCCTCTCTCACCTCCCTCATTGCCTACCCACACAGCGGGAAAACAACAGGGAGGAGGTGGGGAACTGGCCTTTGTCCTGTTCTTGCTCTCCACTCAGACCTTGTTTCTAGTGCTCCCTCATGCCTCAGAGTTATTACAGGGAAAAGAATTCTTGTGCTCCTGTCCCCCCAGGGCTGTGAAAGTAGGGAGGGTGGAAGGAGATCTGGAGAGCCCCAACAGCATGTTGATTTCAGCCCATAAGGCCCACGCATCCGAGGGTGAGCGTGTCACTTACCTGACTCTCTGATGAGCAGAGGAGCCTGGGCGTCAGAAATCTGCGGAGCTGAATCCTCTGTAAGTTACCTTAGAGAAGGCTTGTCTTTCTCTCACCTCTTGTTTCTTCCTTACAACCTTCCTCTCTCCCTTTCTCTTTCCCTTCCCTTCCCTTTTTTCCTCCCTTACTCCCATGCCACCCTGTTCTTTTATACTCACTCTTGGTAAGATGTAGCCGAAAGAGCATGCATGGTCTCTGGAGTCTGCCTTTGTTCACACCTCCTCTCCATCCCTCTAACTCTTCCCATTCTTCAGTGTCCAGCTTTATCCCTGCCTCTTCCAGGCAGCCTTCCCTGACTTACTGCCCAGAGCAGAGTGAGGTCCCTCACAACTGACCTCCTGTCATACCCACTGTCCCTAAATATGGGCCACCTCAGTGGAAGTGGTCTTTCAGTGTTAGAGACATTTCAGATGTCCATGCTATGTCTTCCCTACTGGGTTGAAAGCTGCTTGAGTGTACAGGCTAAATCTTGTGCTTTTTACATCACTTTGTATCACTCCCTTGTCTTCAAACCCTCAATGACTTCTTATGGCACGCAGGATTGAGTGTTCACCTATTCACCCACCCATCCACCCACCCACCCAACCATCCACGCAACAAATGCTTACTGAGTGCAATGTTACGGATGTAGAGATACAGAACAGGATGATAAAGCCTATGAAAAGGAGGTAGAAAGGTTGTGGGGGTTAGAGAAACCATATTCAAGTCGTAACTCTGCCACTTCCAGCTGTAGGAGCCTGGTCAACTCACTTCCCTTCCTGTGCCTTAGTTTCCTCATCTCTAAAATGGGGATAACAATTACCACCTCATAAGGTTGCAGGGAGGACTAAATGAGATGACGTATGTAAAGAGCACAGCCTTTTCCTCTATTCTATCACATCAGTTCCACGTGCGCATGGTGGTATCGGTGCGAGGGCAGTATTCATCCCCAAATCCCAGGCAGTGACTGCCTATTGCTGGTCACGGGGATCTGGAGCCTGAGAGTTGAAATGATCAATCCACAAACAGGTTTTGTGCCAGTTTGGTGCAAATCCTCTTTGAATTAAATTTCCACTCTGTTCTCCCCAGCCTCTGTCTGTATAATACATTTTTCAGGGGGAGGGGGCAGTTTCTAGAGGTCTCTTTCCCTGGACCTGCCCCAAGCCTTGTCTCACAAGTGGAGAAACTGAAGCCCAGAGAAAAGGAACAGAACCTGCTGGGGTTGTGTTTAAAGTTCGGATCCAAACTCTGGTTCTTCTGGTTGCTTTTGCACCATCCCAAGGAAGATGATGACAAGATCGCCATGGGACCCTGCTGCTTACATCCCGGGTCCACCCCCAACCTCATTTTCCAAAGGACACCACCCTGTAGTCACACAACAGCCTAGCCAACTGTCCCCCCGTGTCTTTCCTTAAGGAAAGAAGAGTCCGTGAGACTGTGCCTTTCTGGGACTCTGTTCCATCCTTGTGTTTACACCTTATGTTTCTCTGTCTGGTCCCCAAAAGATGGTTTGCAGCCAAAGACAGGTAAGCTATCTCACGGGAGATACAACCTAATCCAGGAGGAACTGAGTGGGGACCCCCAATGAGCTGCCTTAGAAAAATATGGGAAGGGGCCTTGCCTCCCCTTCCCCCTGCCTGGGACAAGCTGTTGCCGGCTCTGGCTTTTCCCTTGCACCTGTTTGTGAGAGAAATCATGAAGACAATAAAGATCAGTTCTCTCCACTTATCTCAACGGAGCTGTTACAATATGAGAGACTTGACCCTGAGAAGGTACATACCTTAGGTAAGACATCATGGGACCTTGTGCTTCGGCTGTTTACAGACAAAGGGTGATTGGAGTAAACATTTTTCTGCTATCATGTATGAGTCTCACAGACCATGTAAAAAACAATGTTACTTTCTTGTATTTGTATGTCTATCAATAAAAACCTTCAGTCGGCCTTATTCTGGGCTCCAGTCCTCTGAGACTGAGAGACCCCTGGCCTTCGGAGAGATTTAACTGCATTAAGTCTCTGTTTGTTTCTTTCTTAAAAACTTAACCCAAACCGCCCCTTCTCGCACCCTCACTGCCCGTGTTGCGCTGGATGCGACACCACCCCATCTTGGCCTGCACACATCATTCCACAGTCCCCAGGACTGGGTCATTTTCCTTGGAAGCCCTGGAATTGCACCTTCCCAGTGAACGGGCAGAAAATAAACACCTTCTCTCCGGAGCACCAGCATACTGCCTGAACAAAACGTCTGGTCTGAGACAGGGCAGGGATGGGGGCGGGGGACGGCGGCGGCCGGTCTAAGAGTTCTCATTTCCTGGGGGTTGTTGGAATAAATACTAAAGTTTGTCCTGGAGTGGGCTTTTTGTTCCCTCTTCGGCTAGACTTGCTGATGGGAAATCAGCTGTTTTGTAGGAGATGAAAAAGGGGAGGATGTGTTGTCAGAGATCTGAATTTCTTGTATGGAGCTTTTTGAGCTGTGTGTAGTTTGTTTGAAATTTGCACGAACCGGGTCTTTCTTGCTCTTAAAATATTTTCTCGGCCATTGTTGAAGTGGGACACACATTACTGTTAAAAAAAATAAAACAAGCAAAAACAAAACAAACCAAAAAACAACTTTGTTTCCATAGCAGCACAGGCTTATATTTAGTTAGAAAAATAATCCTTTTGAAATTCAAGTTTTTCTGCCCCACAGTAGTGCAAGGGGAAGGAAAAACAGTAGAGAAAACGGAAAATTCCCCAGTGTCCCAAACTTGAAAAAGAACAGAGTGGGCTTTCAAAATTGCAGTCTGCGTCACTCGGCCTCCCCACCTTACCACTGACCAGCCACCCAGGCTTTCTGCTTCAGAAACCATCCTGTTCCATTCGACAGATGCCGAGTGGTTATGGGGCTGTATTGTTAGGCTGCCTGATTGGCTCTGAACAAAGGAACAGCTGTGTTTTCTTTCTGCACAATCAGCTCCAGATGTCAATCAAAAAGCTGGCCTGAGGCATGTTTGCGATTCCAACTAGTAGTTTGTGTACGTAACTAATTCCAAGTGAATATTTTCAATTTGTTTTTCAGTGAAATGAAGTATATCGATAGAGGTAATGCAGGCTAGTGGGCAGGCATAGAGAACCAGTCTAGGATGAATTTGTGAGCTTAATTGTCCCACCTCGTGTGTGTGTGTGTGTGTGTGTGTGTGTGTGTGTACATATATATAATCCTATAGGGACATAAAATATTCCAAAGAAATGAAAGAAGATGCACGTTGCTAGTTAAAATATGAAGTACGAGGGTCTGACATTTCAGTTCACAAACTTGCCACCATGCGCTTACATTGGCTGCACTGTGCAAACAGCTCGGTGAGATGTTTCATAACCTTGGTAGCTGTGTTCATATCGACGTGTGGCGGTGTCTTGCTGAGTGGCGTTCATTATTGTTGCGTGTTTTTGTGTGCCTTCACGAGAATGAGCTTGAGTTAGAGCAATGAACGAACATTAAATTTCATGTTAAACTTGACAAGAGAGGAAGTGAAATCAGGGAAATGTTAGTGCAAGTTAATGGGGATGATGCCATGAAGAAAACAGCAGTGTACAAATGGATTAAACGTTTTTCTGAGGGGAGAGAACGCGTCACTGATGAAGAGAGGTCAGGGTGGCCAGTAACGAGCGGAACTGACGAAAACATTGCAAAAATTCATCAAACTGTGTGTCAAAATCGTCGGCTGACTGTGAGAAGCATAGCAGACCAAGTAAACATCGACAGAGAAACAGTTAGGAAAATCGTCACTGAAAATCTTGGCATGAGAAAGGTGTGTGCAAAAATGGTTCCGAAGGAGCTCATAGATGAACAAACGCAAATGCAAGTGGAAGTTTGCCAAGACCTTTTGGAGAAGCAAAACGATGTTTTGGGTCATGTTATCACTGGTGATGAAACCTGGGTGCACCAATACGACCCTGAAACAAAGCGTTAAAGTGCTCAAGGGAAGTCAGCCAATTCTCCATGACCAAAACATTTCCTTCAGTCCAAATCAAGAGTCAAAACCGTGTTGCCAACCTTTTTTGATATCACAGGGATTATTCATCATGAATTTGTACCAACTGTATAAATAGTTAACCAAGTTTACTATTTGGAGGTGCTGAAAAGGCTGCATGAAAAAGTTAAATGACCTGAACTTTTCACCAACAATTCATGGCTGTTGCATCACGACAACGCACCAGCTCACATGGCACTGTTTGTGAGGGAGTTTTTAGCCAGTAAACAAATAACTGTATTGGAACACCCTCCCTACTCACCTGATCTGGCCCCCAATGACTTCTTTCTTTACCCGAAGATAAATGAAGTATTGAAAGGAAGACATTTTGATGACATTCAGGACATCAAGGGTAATATAATGACAGCTCTGATGGCCATTTCAGAAAAACAGTTCCAAAATTGCTTTGAAAGGTGGACTAGGCACTGGTGTTTGGTGCATAGCTTCCCAAGGGGAGTACTTCGAAGGTGACTGTAGTGCTATTCAGCAATGAGGTATGTAACACTTTTTCTAGGATGAGTTTGTGAACTTAATTGTCAGACCTTGTATTTATAGCATGATCCCATTTATGCTTTGAAAAATTCTAAGTGTGTGTACATTTATGTGACGCTTTACATGTAAATTCACATATGGACATTGGAAGTGGGGGTTGGCTATTAATTTTTAAGTTAATCTTTTGTAAGTTTGATTATTTTCACGGCATTATGGTATTTCTTTTATAAATATAAAAAAGAGTAGTGAAGATAAATAAAAGGGGGAAAGAAAATGAGGGGTTTGGAGCAGATGCTGTCTGAGGTCCCTTCCACCTGCCCTGAGATCAGTAATGAACATTGAACCCCTCGGTGTGGCCGGGTTTGAATTATATGTATGGCACTTAAACTTCATTTGTGATTCTTCATTTAGATTCACAAAGTCAGCCTTGTTCATTTCTCTAGCTCTTTTGGGATTTCATCATGGATTCTTTCTTCAAGTCCAGTTTGACATTTGGAAACAAGGTGCAGTGGGCATTCCTCAGGATGGCCATTCCGGGAGTGGTTCCCTGCTTGGCATCTCCCCCACACCTTGGGGAAATACCTTGGGGGGTCGGGAGAAGTAGTCACATATCCATAAATAATGGCTCTGTGCAGAGTGGTGTGGAGACACAGAAGAGATGGGGGAGGGAAGAGTACCCGGAGGCATGGGCGTGAGGGGAGGCGGGAGCTGAGGATAACCAGAGGTTTCCAGTTTGTATGGCCGTGGGGTGGGGGGCATGGATGGCGAAGCCACTGGGCAAGAAGAGGCCTTGAAAGGAGGGACTAGCCTGCTGAGGAGGATGATTAGATTGGAATGATGGCAGCACATCACCCTGGCTTATGTCTCCAGTCAATATAAGATAGGAGGCCCCCCGTCAGGGCGTGGAGGAGGTCATTTCTGCCATTCTCGGCTTCATGGGAGGCACCTCACCGTGTGTGATATTAGGGCTGCAGTACCTGTCTGCAAGGAGACAGCTTGATGATGAGTGAAAAAATAGCAGGTTAATACCCCCAACCCTGCTCCCGGCTGCCTGTGTGGTCCTCAGTGCAAACATGTGAGGCTGTCTGTTAGGGAAGAAATCTTAAATTGTGGCTTGCTGGTCATTGCCGTGTGACCCTTTTCTTGGCCTCGGTTTCTCCATGTGTACAGTGAAGAGGTAGCACAAGAGGATTTCTGAGGTGCCAACATGTGTTTACCACCACTTTGTTGGAGCAGCATGGGGAGGCACAAAGGGACCCCAGCATCTATGACAAATGCATTCCCCAGGGCTAGCGGTTAGTGCTGTCTCCAGGTCTTGCAAGGTGGGCAGTGCCTCACAGAGCAAATTGAATTTGTGTTTGAAAATGTAAGTGACCAAATCGCCTGGCCTTTTAAAATTCCAAATTGGTTTTGGAGACAAATGGATTAGTAGGAAGGGAGGGAGAATGGAAGGACAGCCCACCCTGTGTGGATTGCTGACAGGCAGCCTCGCTTAATATGAGATCAGCATCTCTGACTTTTGCCTGAAACAAACCACTCTGTCTTCCTGGCCTGCCAGGAGCCAGGAGTGAAAATCTGCCCCAGTTCCTTACCCAGAGAGGAAGGCAGCCAGACCCTAGGCACTGATGCTTGTTGGGTGAATCTGAAGCCCCCAGGCTGGCATCTGAGTGGACCTGCTGAAGAGCTCCACAAGAAAGACCTTTCAGAGTCCTGGCCATGGGATGGATCTTGAGCTGTCGCCCGTCAGTTTTCTGACCCTGTGAGGCCTGAGCCTTCCTTATTCCCTAAGGATGCTGGGGAAGCATCCTTAGTTCAACATGTGAGCCTCAGGTCCCAGGGAACTTCCTCCTGCAAGCTTTGTAATGGGGCACACTGAGACTGAATTCCTCTGTTTTTGAAAGTATGAAAGTCTGGAAACAGGGACAGGCTGATACTGAAAAATTACTAGTGTTCCACAGATGGAACAAACTCATATTTGGAGAAAACGGCTCAGAAGTCTAGGACAATGGGATGATAAAGTCTCTGCACAATAATGTAGACTGTGCCTTCCTTCCTTCCTTCCTTCCTTCCTTCCTTCCTTCCTTCCTCCCTCTTCCTTCCATATTTATGGAACACCTCTCATTTGCCAAGTCCTGTTCAGGGAGCTAAGCATGCAGCAGGGAACAAAACAGATGGAACCTGTCCTCATGGAGCCTACATCCCGATTATAGGGTGGGGAGACAGATATTAAACAAAATAAAGAGTAAGACAGTTGACGCGTTAGATAGGACTAAGTGCTATGAAGAAAAACTAAAGCAAGAACCAGGACTAGGGAACCGGCGATTTGGTGGGGGTGCTGTGTGAGAGTGTTCGACTTTAGACAGAGGGCTGAGGATGGCCTCATTGGGAAGGTGACGTTTGAGCAAAGGCCTGAAAGAGGCCAGGGAGTGAGTGGTGTGGAGATCTGGAAGGGAATTCCAGGCAGAGGGCACAGCCAGTACAAAGGCCCTGAGGCGGGGGTGTGCTTGGTGTGGCCTAGAAGCCATGGGGAGGCTGGGGTGGGGGCCGCTGGGGGCCCAGGGCAGAGAGGGGTTGGGGAGGTGCAGGCTGCCCCTCAGGCCTTGGCAGGGGCTGGGCTTTCAGTTCCAGTGAGGCAGCTATGGGGTGTTGAAGTGAGGGGGGCTGCATGTGACTTGCAGTTACTGAAGGGACAGATACAAGCTCTGGGTGGTGGGGCCAGGGCAGCGGTCGGAAGCAGAGAGAAGCCCCTGCACTGACCTGGGTGGGAAGGGCTGGGGCTCTGGTACGAGTGGGAGCAAATGGCCACACTGCCAGTGGGTGTGACATGCTGACATTGCACGAGGGGTGTGAGAAAAAGAGGGGCCCAGGGGGCCTGGAGATCAAGAGCGCAGAGTTAGATGTGCAGACTTGAGGTGTCTGGGAGGTGTCTGAGGGGAGGGGTCCTAGCTGAACAGAGGGGTCTGAGCTCAGGGGAGAGGTGCGAATTTGGAAATGGTCCTGGTATGGATAGACGGTCATGAAGCTGACTGAGATGACCCAGGAGTGAGCGCCGATGGAGACAAGATGAGTCCAGGTACCCTGATTTTTAGACATGGGGGGTGAGGAGGTGCCGCTCCCACCTCACCACCCCCAGGAACTGACATGAGAATGAGAAAGGTGGTTCCTGACATCTTCATGAACCAGAGGGGCTATGGGGCCCTGACAGGGTGGATGGGATTAAAGAGCCCCCTATAGGCAGGCTGCCTTCCAAGGGGGGAGGAAGGCTCTGAGATGTACGCGTGGGAAGCCAGTCAGTCAGGGGTGCTCTTGGGAGCAGGCCCGTGAGGAGGGAGCAGGCCCGTGAGGAGGGAGCAGCGTGGCCCTTCAGAGCGGCCCTGAATTCAGACAAGGAGGCCTGGCATTGACCAGTCACGGGGCATGTGGGCCTCCCCGAGAGGTGGGGCATACCCTTAAGCAAGGCAGATTCCTTGGGGCCGGACGTTCCAGAAAGACACAACTCTGGGCCTTGAGCATTCGACACTGCCAGGAGTCGGGAGCAAGTGCCTTGGTCCTGAGGGAGACCTGAAGCACCCCACAGGGGGACGTGACCAGGCCTTTAGAAGACAGTGGCAGGCCAGGGTCTATTAAGAAAGTTGGTGAGTTTTGGGTTCCCTGGAGAGTCAGGGCCGGTGGAATCCAGGAGCTGTGACATGTCCACGACTCAGGTTAGGTTTTCTCTTGTGTTCCAAAATGTCCACAGCTGAATTCTGTGAAGTGAGACAACCTGGCTCTAGAAGCTTATAGGAGCGGCCTCATTTATGTCCAGATGGTGAGGGAACAGAAGACTGGAGGAGGTAAAAGAGAGGGCCCAAGAGCATCAGCCAGGGTGACAAGTGGCAGCACACCCAGTGTGGGTTAGTGCAGTGGGGAGCATTCCTTGGAGACTTCCAGAAAGACCTGGGAGGGACCCCTGTGAAAATGTGGCTTTCTTGTCAAGGAGACAGAGGTTCAGACTATCACCACTCAGCTAGAAAAGGGAAGGGTGGAAGAGTGACTTTCCCTAAAGGCAAGGAATTGCAGGCATCAAGCTACACAGCTTTCCTTTGTTCTTTTCCTGTTCAGTGGATTAGGTAGCCAGGTTTACAGGGACCGAGCCACTTTCTAGCCAGGTCAGTGAAAACCACATCACTTTCTTTTCCCCCAGATTCTTACAACGACAGGTAATAATGCACAGGATTGTTTGTAGTCTACATTAGGGTCTTAGCACCAACAGGTCCTGCTTGAATCCTGGTTCAGCCAAACATGAGCTGTGTGGTCTTGGGTAAGTCATTTTCCCTCTCTGAGCCCCTGCTTCTTCATCTATAAAGAGAATCATAACTATGTTATGGGTTATTGTAAGGGTTTAGGCAGGACAGCACCTATGAAATATCTCCCTTCATCCTGGCATTTGGGAGGCATCAAAACTCTCAGTCCCTTTTCTGTCTCTGTAGTGAGGAGCCTTGGGCCAATTTCCCTGGCTCCCAGGGAGAGGAGGGTGCTTGGTTGCAGTGTTCCAGGAACCTCCCACTTGGGCAAATTTCTTATTTGTGTCAAGACCATTCTCTTCCATTCCATCCTCGATTCCTGCCATGGGCACAACGGGTCTCCATCTACCCAGCCTGCAGATAAGCCAGAAACAATGTTATCACAGCTGCCAGGCCCTTTGGGGCAGAATTCCTTTGTTGGGCAGTCTTGGCTCGTGCCAGGGTTCTGGGTGGATCCAAGTTTAGATGGACCGCTGAGAGGGCCTGGGGCAGGGCCTGGCTCCTAGCAGATGCTCAGTGAGTGTTCACTGGATGAACACAGTGAGTGGCTCAGAGCTCCTCGTATATTGATGGTGGGCGAGAACTTCATCTGGAAAGAGCAAGACTGGATTTGGAATGAGTGCTTACTGTGTGGCAGGGGGACATTGCAGCACCAGGAATTAGGAGGCTCCAGCTTGGCTTCTTATTGAGTGATTCTGGGCAAGTCACTTCACCTCTTGGAGCCTTTTAAAAACATCTGTCAAGGGGCGATAACAATTGTGAACTGAAAAATGCCGTATAAACAGAAACACGCGTTGGTGAGGATGTGGAGAAATTGGAACCCTTATGCACTGTTGGTGGGAATGCAAAATGGTGTAGCTGCTGTGCAAAACAGTAAGGCAGTTCCTTAAAACATTAAGCATAACTACCATATGATGCAGCAATTTCATTTCTGGGTATACACCCCAAGTAATTGAAAGCTGGGTCTCAAAGAGATCTTTGTACAGCCATGTACATAGCAGCATTATTCATAAAACCAAAAGGTGGAAGCGATCCACGTGTGCATCGGCCAACGAATGGATAAAGAAAGTGTGACCTAAACATACAAATATTATTCAGCCTTAAAAAGGAAGGAAATTCAAATACATGCCACAATATGGATGAACCTTGAAGACACTGTGCTAAGTGAAATAAACCAGTCATGAAAACACAAGTGCTGTATGATTCCATGTATATGAAGTCTGTAGTAGTCAAATTCGAGACAGAAAGCAGAATGGTGATTTCCAGGGGCTTACTGTTTGATGGGGACAGAGTTTCAGTTTGGGGTGAAGAAAAAGTTCTGTAGGTAGACGGTAGTGATGGTTGTACAATGTGAGTGTACTTAATGTCATTGAACTGTGCACTTAAAAATGGTTAAGATGGTAAATTTCATGTCATGTGCATTTTATCACATGACAGTACAAAAACATTTTTTAAAGTGCTATGTAACTACCACCTCCTGCATGAAAACAACTTACCTTGACTGAAATTGAGCCTTTCCATTTGCCTCCATGTAGAAATGGCTGACTCTTGAATAATTTAAAATTCTGGGTGAATTCTTGTTGTCATCAACTTATGAGATGGTTATGGTGGCACTCTGGGGTCAGAGCAAGAGCGGAGTCATGGAATAGATGGCGTTTGTGTCTGAATGTCCTAGGATTGCTCAAGGTGGAGCTGCCAACAACTGAGATGATATTTGTGCCTCTGACATGCTTCTTCAATTCTCATTGTGGTCATCAGTGTTACCCCCTCAATATTTGTGCCCTTCAGGAAGGAAAATGAGGATCTTCCCTGTAAGTTGATAGAATGACCTCAGCCAAGCACTTAACCCAATAGTATAATAATTCTTTATCTTGAGCTGAAGAAAGTCCTCTCCATATAAACGAAAAAAAAATCTAAGACAAACGGTGAGAAATCTCATTAAACTTCTATTGGTTGTGCCTTGAAATGACTCGCATAAGAAATAAAATGTTGGAATGCTGAATTGTGCTGCGTGTGTTCCTTAAGTCAGTGTTTCTTAAAGTGTAAACCAACTGAATTGGAATCACCTGGGAGTCTTGTAAAAAGGATACACAACCCAGGGCTCCACCTGAGACATTCTTAATCAGGCTATCTGGGGACAGAGCCTGGGAATTTGTATATTGGCAGACCCCCTGGTGATTCCTGTTGACTGACTAAGAAACAAGGCCTAGGGCCAGCGCAAGTGAATTCATTAGGAAGCCTGGGACAGACACAGTGACCATCTTGAGAGGCCACCATTTGGTGGGAGAAAAACCAGCGATGGCCGCCAGGGGACGGAGGTATAGTCACAGGGAGGAGGCAAGTAGGGGATGATGCTTGTCGGGAGCTTGTGCAAGAGCTGAGCGGAAGCTGCCTCTTCTGAGACCAAGAAGTCATCGGAGCTGACTGGCTGAGGGGCAGAGATTCCTGGCAAGTAGGTCTGATGTTTAACCAGAAAGTTCACCTGATACTGGTTTAACAGTTCAGTGTTAACTGGTGCCTTGTAAGCGGTACATTTTCTGCCACAACCACCCCAATCTGTGGATCCCACATAATACTGGATCCTCCATATTCCAGACCATTTTGTCTGCCCCTCCAGCGCAGCCTTTGGTCCTCTGCATTTAAGTACTTGATTATGAATTTCTCTCCCACCCACCACGGGGAGTTCCTTAAGGGCAGGAATTACCTGGTTTACCTGAGGCTGGGTACATAATAAGCACTGCCTGAACTGTTGAATGAACATGTGATGAACTTTCTGGCTACTTAGACAACAGATCTGCTTGCTAGAAACCTCTGTCTCTGAACCAGCCTGATTTGATTGTTACCATAGGCAGAAAGAACAGGGTTGCGGGGAGAGACGGGGGAGGAAAGGAATGAGGAATGAGGTCATCCTTAGGAAAAGGTGTAGCTACCAGACTGACCAGAACTGGATTCCAGTGGCCAATTGCAGATCCAGGACACGGTCTTGCCCCTCAAGGTGAACTTTAGTTATTATAATGGATTATAATATTATTAGCATGGCAGCCAAGAAAAATCTGCACCCTCTGTGTTGCCATGACTGTTCCGACAAGGGCCAAATAAGGACAAAAAAATCCCTCCTCCTGAGAGGAAGGAGTGGTCAGCAAAGACCCGTCTGGGAACGCCTATTACACCACCCCAAAGTCTTGACTATTCTGTGCCCTCATTACAAAAACAATAAATTCCCAAGCCCCAGTTCTCCCCAGCCTGCCCACTCCCACCCCTCTGGGACTGCACTGTCCTGTCTTCTTTCTTTTAATAAATTCACCGCTTGCTCAGCTTGTTTGGCAGCGTAACCAAGAACCTGTTCTCTGCTACATGATCATTTCTTTTGTCTCAGAGGAGGCAGCATCTGCTCCATTTTGGAGTCCAGAGATGGTAGTTTTGATAGAAGTATTATGTGCAGGGCAGGCAAATCTATATCCAGAGTGTCTGTTTCAGAAGAACGAAGTGTTACCCTTCCACGGTCGAAGTGGTTCAAGGTAATCAACCCGCCATCAGGTAGCTGGCCGATCACCTCAGGGAGTGGTGCCATAGAGGGGCTCAGTGTTGGTCTTTGGCAGACTGGGCACTCAGCAGTGGCCAGACCAGCCTGGGTAAGTGGAAACCCAGGCTATGATCCCTTGCGTAACCTCCATTCCTGCCGCTTTGACCCCCTGGGCATGGCAGAAGTGGCTGAAGAAAGAGCCTGACTGGTAGCCACAGAATGGGTCATGCCATCAATTTGGTTACTTAAGTTCTCTGCTCAAGTCACCCTTTGGTGAGCATTAACATGGGGTACAAATATCTTCACATTCTTTGCCTATTCAGAGAAATCGATAATATATCTCTTCCCCAGACCTCACTGTTACCAATTTTCTAGTGGTGTTCCTGACCATCCAAGGAAACCATTTTTTCACAGCTCATGAATTGATGTAGAGTCTTACCTGTGACCCTTTCTTATTCCAGGCAAAATGCACAGCCAGGTGCACTGTTCAAAGTTCTGCCCACTAGGAGGATTTCCCTTCTCCTGTTTTTCAGGACTGTTCCAAAAAGGGACTGTAGTGCTGCAGCATCCGCTTTTGGACTCTGAACCCAGTTTGCACTGAATCTGAGGCCATAAATTGTTACATTCCACCACTGCCCATGTTTTTTTAATCATGAAGCTTCTGCTTTAATATTCTTCAGAGAGGCCAAACCCAATGGATGGAAGTTCTGTTCACTAGACAGATCTTCTCTTTTGTCCGCTCCCCTCTCCACATCCCTGATTCTGGACCAGCTCCGAGCATGCATGCTCATTGGATAGGTGTCCTGAGATTCACTTCTGCTGCCTCCTCCCCATGGCAGCCCTTTAACACTTGAAGGCATTTATTGAGTTCTCCTTCTAGGTGTTTCCCTCACATCATATTAAACTGCAGCCATACAATGTGATTTCTAGACTCCCTTCTAAAGCCATACACCACCCTAACATGTTTCCCACAGCCATGACATACACTCAAGGCTCAAAGACCAAGGTATGAGGTTACATAGACTTTCTTTCCAAGAACAAATAAGGTTCTCAGACAGCCATAAATGCCTATAGTCACCTCCTGGACAGCTGCCTTCATTCAACAAATGTGTTTTGTGCATATTTACCATATGCAAGACATGAAGAGTGCCAATGCTGCATCGTATCCAAGGACCACTGAGGACCAGCTCAGGAAGAAGAGCTGTAAGAAGCCCACTTTCTGCCATCAACAGCCGTGATACAGAATGGAGGTAAAGTGCCTGGCACACAGTTGGGGTCCCCTTTCCTCGGCCCAAACTGCTTCGATACCAGTGGGAGGTGGAAACCAGTATTAACTTCATATTGGCCTGGGTCCTAGAACGGGTGCTGCTAGTTCCTGCTGACACCATGAATCCTGTGAGGTGATGGGTACATTGTTTGCCGAGTCACTCAAGCACGTAGGCCCACTCTTGCCTTGATGCCTAAGCAAGAGTAGAAAGGTGTAGCAGTTGGCTTGTTCATCTTCCATGTATCTTCAGACATATTTACTAATCCACTACTATGTCATCTAACTAGTGTGTAGCAAGGGACTGCCACTCCTTTTGATCTCCATTCCTTAGTTCCTAAGATACAACTCATGATGGTCTGTATTTTTGTAGCCTCAAGATTTCTGGTCCCTTTCATATTCAACTCTATTGAACATCTTGTTCCTTCTGTTTGCCGTTTAAATCATTTCCTATGATTTTTTTCTTTCAAATGCTGAAGAGGGTTTTAGGTAAGTATATACTGCTGCTTAAAAAGTCCTCAAGATGTAATAGGGGTATATTGTTGCGGTTAAAACACAAGTAGTTGATCTATTTATTTATCAATCATCTAGCTACCTATCTATCAATCATCTATCATCATTTATCATCATGTTTAGGCTCAAATATACATACACACAGACATATAGACACAGACATAGACACACACATGTGAGTATATTATGTTTCGGGTAAACTATATACACAGCCAAGCACACGCATCCTGTTCCCATGGAGACAATTTTACAAGGGCTTAATATCATTGCTTAATGTACGTATAAAGGTATCAAACGACTATATTCATTCCTCAGGATCTTGGTCTTTCTCATGTATTTACAGTAATGAAACTTACATAACTCTCTTCCTTGAAAAACAACAACAACAACAACTCTCAAGTTTAAGAAATTCAGTGCTCCTACCAACCGTAAAAACCTATTTGTGGGTGTTGAGTTGTCTGACTGTATTTAAGAAGTGTTTGTCAGCTATTGCTGCTGTTTTCATGATGTCAGCAGCATTCTGTTGGGAATGGGCAGGGAATGATGAGGGGGAAAGCAGTAGAAAGGGACTGAAGACACTTTGTGGCACACCTCGGAGCCGTCTCTGTGTGGTGTGGCCATGCCGTCAGTCACTGCTTCCCCAGGGGATGCGATCACTGGTGATCATGTAGGACTGTCACGGCGCCCCCGACAGGCCTTGCTGGGCTGGGCGAGCCAGAGCACCGGGTAGTTGCTTTGTCCTGTGGAGCAAGGCTGCCCTGGCCAGATGTGAGGGGTCATCACCAAGGCTACAGTTAGGGGGCGGCCAGTGCACAAGCTTCTACCACCAGGTGACTCGGGTTCAGGTGTTTATTATTTAGACTCCTGCAGAGGGGAGGGTTGATATTCCAAGGGCTGGGGTTGAAGTACTGAGCCTCGATGCAAAAGGCTTGGAAAGAGACCTTGAAAAACCCGGGGAGGTTTCGCAGGAGGCTAGGCTGGTGTGGTGACAGCCGTGGCCCACGTAGCTGGGGTTTTTAGCGGCTCTGCTTATGATGTGTTGTGTGGCCTCGTTTCTTCTCCAGCAAGAGCCTGACAAGTGGAAAGTCTGGTGAGTAGGAGTTCCAAGAACCCCTGTAGATCAGGTCCAGAGCTGTGGCTCTGATGGAAAAAGTGTTTTCTCCCCCCTCATGTTTCCCTTTGTTGAATTCAAATCGGGTAACAATGGGCTGCCATTCAGGGAGGGGCCGAGGGTGGTCCTTGAGATCCCAGCGGCTTGAGCTCACTGGAAAGGCAGAAACCTCCTTGGCTGGACCTCTGGACCATGGACAGGGATCTGAGTGATGAGGACAGTAAGTACTGCAGGGAGGGTGTGGGGCAGCCACCTGTGTAGCCGGCACTGAGCCGGAGCCTTCCCCCTGCCCTCAGCGCTGTGTCAGGTTCTGCATGTGGGCTGCCCAGAGCATCCTTGCCTTCCTTCCTTCCTTCTTTCCTTTCCGTGCAAAGCCCATTTGCAGCCTGCAGGCTGTTTGCATTATGTGCCTCTGGGCATCAGAGGAGGATGGTAAAAACCCAAGAGGAGAACTTTTCTCCCTAACCATGGTAACACAGTCTAAGCCACATCTTCTTTAGCCTTCCTTTCTCTAGTTGACAGGCTCTCCCGCTCCAACCCCAGAGTCACATGTAAGTGTGGTTGTCAGGATTCTTATTTTAATCAGTTGGGTTCTGTTCTTAGAGGAGGTTAGTTTTAAAGAAATGTCCTGAAAGGTCTTTACTCCTGGTCTCCCTCTAGCAAAGTACACGCTTGTTCATTATTGCTCCTGAAACAGCCCCGGTGACCCCATCCGATCATTACGGGGACAGGAATACAATGGAACCTAAGGATTATATAATGAGATGAAGAAGGAGATGGTATTTTAGGAAGAAGTGTGCTATGCTTTAAAAAAGGATATTTTTGATCCTGAATTTGGAATGGGCAATGTGATGGAGTATCAGATTGGGAGTTGGGAGGCTAGCGTTAAAGTCCTGGCTCCGCTATGAATTGGCTGTTTGATCTTGGGTAAGTCACTTAACCTCTCTGAGCCCCATTTTCCCCATCTATGAAAGGAGATTGGGTCAGGACTTCTTAATTTGAGGACCATGAAGAAGATGTGGGTAAAATGTTGTATGAATGTGCACCACAGATTTCCTTTGAATCCCAGGAGGCCCGCGACACTAGTACATTTTCACAGTTTCTGAACTTGGCGACTTTGAAGGTCCTTTGAGGGTTCAACACCCTCTATTGTCTTTAATGTTGTTATCTCAAAGCTTTAAGCTTCAGAGCCGAAGTCGGATATAAAATAAACCCATGCTAATCTTGGAGCTCAATTTAAATTCTGTTGGAATCCTTTTTCATATTGAAGTAGGAAACTGCATGGAGATATTTTAGCATGTGTTTGAGAAGGACTTTATCTGATAGATTGGAAATTATGTATCCATAGTCTTATTTTAATAAGCTTCTACTAACATTCAAATGCAATATTTCCTCTAAAACACTGCTCGTTAGAAGTCTTTCAGTTCATGTTTGGAGTTTCTCTTAGTAGAAACTGGCTAGGTCAGATCTCAATTCAAATCCAAGCTGTGCCTCCTAATTGCTGGGTGACGTTAAGTCACTTAAGCTCTCTTGTCACCTTGCAGAATTAGTAAAGGATTAATTGGATGTAAAGTGCCTAAAACATCACGCAGTCCAGAGTAGGCGTGGAATAAATGTTGACTCTAGAAAAAATTACCAGATTTTTTTCCCAGAGTTTAAAAATTAAACTCTATTAATAGAAAATATTATTACCTGTGATGTTTCTGTTTTGGCATCATCCTTTTAGTAAGCAAGGTGAGAGTATGGTGAACTCTAGTTCCATTAATATTCTAAAAACCCCGATTCTGTCATAGGCTGACCCTACATACTGATTTCTAACACAATCAAACCTCAGGTCAACACTTAGGGTCTACTGCAAGGTATGGGATCCTCCAGAAAAGTTTTCTGAAACTAAGTTGATGAACTCTGGAACTAGGTAAAATTTTCTCAAGGTTTCAGACGAATTGCTATGGGACTTGTATACCTTCAGCATCCCTTCTTAGGTGAGAGATGGCGACCCACTTTTCTCGGTGGGTTACCCTTCCCAGTCACTGTGTCGCCCCACAGTTTTTGAGTCGATGATGTGGACAGCTTCAGAGAGAGAATATCTTCCTCCAATGAAAACACTTTGGCACCAAAGCTGGAATGGATAGGGACATTGTGGGACGTGACCCCCACAGGGACGTCACCTTAAAGGCCGTTTCACACCACTGCTGCCAAGTGCTGGGATGCTTCTGGCAGCATCACCGACTAGAGGCAGCATCGGCGAGTCCTGCCTCAAATGCCTTCTGTGCTGGGCGGGTCCCCCTTCCACAGCTGACACTGTCAAAAGTTCTTTCCTACACTCAGCTGATATCTCTTTCTCTGAAGCTTCCACTCTTCAGTTTTGATTCTACCCCCAAGGCTACTCAGAACGTGTCTGTTCCCTGTTTAAAATAAGAACCCCTCAGAGTCTGTTCTCTAGCTTGACCAGGCAGGCCCTGTTTCTTCAATGGTCCCAGCTGTACTGTGTTTTTAATCACTCTTCTCTTAGAGGGAGATGTTCTAGCACAGAGCTGAAGAGAAAAATTCCCCTTCTTTATTCCAAACACAATAGCTTTTGTAATACAACTTCTTTTGTTACAGACTGATACCCCTCCCAGAAATGGTGAGCAAGAGCCTCTTCAAGTAAGATGTGATGTAACTAGCGCCCCTGGTAATTTTAGGAGGAGGCTGCTCTGCTCCAGAACCATAGGACCTAGGTGGCACCTCCCGACTCCTGGGCACTGGTCCCTAGGCAGGTGGGGGCAGTGATCTGAGGCCACCAAATTGTCACCATCAGTGAGTCAGTGCTGAAGAGATGGGACTCTCCCCTTGGCATCTGAACCACCTCTGCTCCCCAGAGGCTTATCCATTAAACTGTCCCCCCACCCCAGCTCTGAGTTGGAGATCTAAGAGTGGTTCTGAAGCTGTCACTGTAACTCAGTGGGAAAGGATGCTGAACTTCCTGGCAGGGGCCCAGCTGCCAAGAGCCTTGGTGTCTGACCATAGGGCCTCAGCATTTTGACACATCCCTCAGGATGGAGGCACAGCCACCAGGAATGCAGGCCTTCCCCGACAGGTTGGCCCTGGCCTTGTGGGCCCCCTCTGGTCTTTCCCGCAGCACCATATTTCTGGAAGGGGAATGTGGGCCTGGAAAGTCCCAATGGACTTTTTTGGGGAGTAAGAAATAAAAGCTTTAGTGCAATGTTGTCACAGCTTAGAGAAGTTCCCAAGAACTCTCCTGAATTTGCTTCCAGAGCTCTCTTATCCATTGTACCATTCGTTCCTCTCAGTGACATACTCCTTGAGCCCTAATTTAGAAAAAGGATATGAAGCTCTAAAAAGTTAAGTGAGTTTCCCCTAAGACTACACAGCAGGCTAGCTGTGCTGTGCTCATGGCTGGGGGAACAAGGATGAATAAAACATCCACCTGCCTTCAAGGTGTTCAAAATCTAGTGGGGGAGGCAGACCCCGCACTGGTACTTTACACATAATCATTCTTACTATAAAGCGATTCGTCAAAAGCAGTGCTAGAGAGTGGAATGGAGTACTGAGGGCACAGAAATGGGAACCACACGCAGGCTGACTTTGCAGAAGGTGAGGTTTGGGCTGAGTCAGGCTGAACTGGGTGATAGGGGGTCTGTGGGCAAGAACAGCTAGAGCCAGGGCTGGGAGAAATGCCACGGTGTGTGTGTGAGGATAAGTGCAAACCTCGGTCATGAAGTAACCAGTGGCCTCTGGAAAGGAGAGGCACCTGGCAGAAAGCCCAGCCCCCGTGTGGCCCTGTCTTGGCACGATGGCACTTTCTACAAAGCGTGAGTTCCACATCCCGGCTAATTGACGATGTGTGGTACTATTTGCTACATTCTCTCTTGGCACACCAGAGGGGGCCTACATAAGTCCAGGGAAAACTTCTTCCAGGTCTTCTTCCCCCCATTTCTCTCAATGTTGGTCTCACTCCCGTGGTGGGCATTATATTGCTCCCCCAAATATTTTCTCAGTGGCCCGCACCTCAAAGCTTCCACACTTCTCTTTCCAACCTTAAGCAGGTTTATCTCTCTCTGTCTCCCCGTTTCTGCTCTGTTCTTTATTCTCACCACCTCACTCCCCAGTTAGCTGTCTTCCCCGCTCTCACCCTGCCCTGACGACACAGGAAGGCTTTTGTCCCATCCTGTGAGCAGACTCTCGTCTGCTCCCTGTCCCACAGGTGATATAGGGCCTTATCTGCCAAGTTCAGGAGCTTTGGCGTTAGCTGTGGGTAGTAATGAGTCAATGCAGTGTTTGAGACGAGATGACCTTGTCAGGCTTTCTAGTCTTGCTAGGACGGCCTTTGCATAGTGCAGGCAGTTATTTGTTTGTCCTTCTTGGCAAAACAGGACTTCTTCCTTTTCTTTATCTTATAATCACCTGAATCTCCTTCTCTTTCCCTTTTATTTTAAATGGTGGTAAAATGCACATAACGTAACGTTTGTCATCTTAACTGTTTTTAATGGACTGTTCAGTGGCATTAAGTACAGTCACACTGTTGTGCAGCCATCCCCACCACTCACCTCCAGAACCTTTTCATCTTCCCAAACTGAAACTCTGTCCCCATTAAACACCAACTCCCCGTTTTCCCTCCCCGCAGCCCCTGGAAAACACCATTCTACTTTCTGTCTCTCTGACTTTGACCATCTGAATCTCTCTTGTACTATCTTAAGAATAATTCAAACCCCAAGGCATTGATGTGCACCAACTATATGCAAGAAGGCAGGGGGTGGGGTTTCCTGTCGAAAAGGGGCTATTATACCTGTTGAAGGAGATAAGATTTTTAAAAAAATGGCAGTGGGGAGGCACTTGAGCCGAGAAATGGCAGGATTTCAGTGCTTTTCAGATGATTAATCTGGAATCAGGGCCAGAAGATGTGGGCTCTGTTTATCCTCTGAAATAAAAGGCATGGCATTTGAAAAGAGAAAGTGAAGAGGTTATCCATTAATTATGCCTTTCTCTAGGAGAAAAATTCCTTTCTGTACAAACGAAAAATAGCTGGTGGCTGGTGAGCAGAAACACTACCTTGGTACCACTTTGTAAAGCTTTCTCAGCAACCACCGGATGCCATTTGCATGGAGCTATATAGGGTGTTCAGCTAAGCGAAAAGGTCACTGGGCTTGGCGTTAGGACCTGAGTTCTAAGTATTATTTCCGTCTCTGCCGTGAATGTCTGAGCTCCTTGCCTCCAATCAGACCTCCAGCCTCAACTTCTTCTTCTGCGAAATGGGGAAAACCATGGTTGTCATGAAGTGCAAAAGAGATCCATCCCTTTGTGAGCCACAGGACACAATGCATGTGTTAGGGTGGGGTGGCCAGCTGGACAACCACCCTGGAACACAGCCCCAATGCCATGGAAACAGTGACGCTCTTGGGGGCCCCTTTCGGGGTGCCTCACGCTGGGCATCACACAATGCCCCCGTGACATCCGCGTTCCTGTTGCACAGGAAATGACGCATCCGCCTGGAGGTCAGCCTGGAGTCCTTTATTTTTGTCCATAACATAATGGTGAGATTAATTTAGCTCTGACGAATGGCGACGGCCCCGGGAGGTTAGGGTGGCTCCTGTGTGATGGATGGGGCTCTATGTTTCCCACCTCTCATTCTTCCCCTCTTCCTGCCCCTTTGTTTGGTATCCAGCAGGACATAGCAGGCATATGGCATTTCCCTGTCTTCTCGTGGAGGACAGTGTTGATGCCCTAGCTGACCCAAGGCTTCTAGGTGGGCGGGAGCCGTCCCTGGGGAGGGGGCTCTGATGTCCTCGCCCTTCTTTCCGTGCTTGACATTTTTGCTTTTGTCTCCTGGCTTAAAGGAGCACAAAGAGAAAGGAAGACCTTCCTTTATAAGGTCCATGGCATCGACTGAACATTTATTAAATGCCAGGCTTGGGGCTAAGAGCTCTGTACACATTGTTTCATTACATGGGCACTAATACCACCCACACTGTTCCACAACTGGAGGAGTTGAGTTCTGCACAGATGTGTGGCTGGCACAGTGTCACGTACCACCTGGCTCAGCTCCAGTGGACCAGAACCCAGGTTCCGAAGCACTGAGCCTCAGGATGCCGAGTCTGGTCACCCTGGCTACAGGCTAACACTGACCTTCATCTTTAATTCTGATTCCTGGTCCCAGAAAGGTTCAAACTGCAGCCGCCACCTTTCTGACCTCCCTCAAACCCATCCACACAGGTGAGTGTCTAGGTCGGGGTGGACGAAAAATAGCTCAAGGGACAAATCTAACCCACGGCCTGTTTTTGCAAAATTTTGTTGGAACAAAGCCACACTTATTCAATTGTGTGTTGTCTGTGGCTGCTTTGAGGCCACAAAGCCAAGTTGAGTAATTGAGACAGACCACTGCGTCCACCAAGTCTACACTGTTTACTACCTGACTATTTATATAAAATGTTTGCTGGTCCCTGGGTCACTTGTGGCTAAAATAGCTGAGAATGGTAATAAACTCATTAGAAACAAAACAATATTGGGAACCAAGGTATGAATCCCAGGTGATCGTATTGGGGACATCGGTCCCCATGGACAGACCTCAGTTTGAAACTTTGGGACGATGTCACTTTGCATCACATCTGTGTCTGTTTTGGCTCTCTTACCTGTTTCCGGGCAGAATCATTTGCTTACAAGGATGAATTTTCCTGCTAAGACAGGTACTCTGTCTACATCTGCAAACATTCTTCTATTTCAGCTTTCTTTGTAAGTTTCCTGCAAGGAGAAAGAAGCTTCAAGATGCATATGTGTTTCTTATTATCAGAGGACAAGGATACTTCTAATTTGCGGGGAGTGGTGGAGCTGGTTTGTCCCCCTACCCTCCACTGTTTTTGGCCACAAGTTTCAGGATTTCAGGCTTTTTCACCTTCTGCCATTTTCACTTCCAGACGAACCAAGCTGCTCCAATTTAGAAAAAGATCTGGTTAATCTTCTGACCTCTGTTTTTATTAAACTTGAAAGGACAGGACATATTATTTTTATTTTTGAGGAGGTCAAGAGCTATAGGCTTTAAAAAGCTGTCCAAAAAAAGAAGAAAAAGAGAGAGCGAAAGAAAGAAAGAAAGAAAGAAAGAAAGAAAGAAAGAAAGAAAGAAAGAAAGAAAGAAAGAAAAAGAAAACGAGAAAAAAAGAAAAAAAGAAAAAAAGAAATAAGAAAAATAAAAGAGGGATCTGGGGGATGTAGTAGACCAACTGGATGTTTGACCTGAGTGTGCTTCACTGATTTAATGCAGAGAGAACCACCTTCCACTTACCGTTTATCACTTTACCCTTTAAAGCCAACTTCCTGTGATTAAATTGGCAGCTAGAAAGACAGCTGGGGGATTCTTGTCCCTCAGCATGGGGGCTTCAGGGACCAGGTTTGAAGGGTGGGCTGGAACGGAACAAGGACACTCTATCCTGCTCTAACTGCACTGCTGTGCACTGTACGACTACTGGAGTAACCTCTCTGAGCCTCAGATGCGTCCTGTCAGGTGGAGTTAGAAGGCCTGCATTCCATGCCTCCAGGTGTGGGGCTGAGGTGAAGCAACAGGTGTGGGGAGGTGATTCATGAGTTGTCCTGAGTTTCCGGGGGCTAGTTCTTACATTGTGCTTTCCTGCTTGGAGTCTCAGGGCCATGCATATCTATGTCACAGCCTGACAGATCAAGAAAAGTTTTTAAAAGCAGCTTTATAGTGAGTGATTCTTCTATAGGGTTTGCCTCATGAAAAGTGCTTGGAAAGAACACAGGGTTTGGAGACTGATGGACCAGTCCAGCTCCATCACTCACTGGCTATGTGATCTTCGGCAAGTCACCACCTTTCTGAGTACCAGTCTTCTCACTGGTAGAATGGGGTAGTATTAATCTGACAGTTTGAGTCATCCAGGAAGCAGACACCAAGATGGCATTAGATATGCCAGATGTCCCTTGAAGACGCCTGTGAAGAGAAAAGAGAAGAGGGAGCAGATGTAAGCAGGGACGGTCTCCAGACCCCAGTGTAGGTCAGACTTCTGAGAGCAGGGCAGGAAGGAGCGTGAGCAGAAGGAGCCTCAGACCATGGTGTGGCTGAGAAAAAGTCTTACCCAGGTCTGTGGGGCGTCCCAGAGCAAAGGCTGCCCATTGCAGGAAGCATAACAAACAGCCCCATATGACAGTGTCTTGAAAACGACAGCTGAGCCATGTTTTTATTTTTTTGGGGGGATCAGGAATTTGGTCAGTGCTTAGCTGGGTGCTTTTTCTGTTCCATGTACAATCCATTAGGGTCTGTCTTAGTTTGGGTTGCTGTGAAAAAGCACCATAGACGGGGTGGCTTAAACAACGCACATTTATTCCTCACAGTTTTGGAGGCTGGAAAGTCCAAGATCAAGGTGGTGGCAGATCTAGTGTCTGCTGAGGACCCACTTCTGGTTTGTAGGCAGCTGCCTTCTCTTATGTGCTCACGTGGCAGAGAGAGAGAGAGCGCGCGCACTGTAGCCTCTTTCTCTAAGGACACTGATCCGATCATGGGGCAGAGGCCCTCATAACCCCATCTAGCCCCAATCACCTCCCAAAGGTCTCCCTCATAATACCATTCCATTGGGGGTTAGGGTGCCAACATATGAATTTGGGGGGATACAACCATGCAGTCCGTAATGGGTCCCTCAGTGGTCTCAGCAAGCAGCTGGTCCGGCCAGGAGGGTCCACCATGGCTTCATGCCTATGCCTGGTGGCTTGGGTGGCGGTGGAGGGCGGCAGGAAAGCTGGGCCCTCTGGACCCTCTCCACATAGTCTTAGGGCATCTCCATGTGGTCTCATCAGCCTGCTTTCTTACATGGAAGCTCAGGACTCAAGAGGGAGCGATCCTAGAGGCCAGAAGTAGACGCTGCAGTCTCTTCATTGCTTCCATTGTGTTCCTTGGTTGAGGTAGTCTCAAACCTGCCCAGGTTCAAGGGAGGAGATATAAACCCATCTTTCTTTCTCTCTTTTTTATTATTAGTTTCAGGTGTGCAAAACAATGTACTAGTTAGACATCTCACCCCTCACAAAGTGATAACCCCTCTCCCCCAATCTATTGCCCCTCTGGTATTATATATATCTATTACAATTCCATTGACTCTGTTCCCTATGCTGTACTCCATATCCCGTGACTATATATGTATTAAATTATAGTTGACATTCATTATTATTCAGCTTCAGCTTCAGGTGTACAGTGCAGTGATCAGGCATCTACATCATCCCTGAGGTGGTCTCCCTAATAAGACAAGTGTGTATCGGATACCCTACAAAAACTTCACAACATTATTGATTATATTCCCCAAACTGTCTTTCATTTCCCCGTGGCAATATTATAGTTTCCAATTTATGCTGTCTAATCCCTTCTCCTTTTCCCTTATCCCCATCCCTCTCCCATCTAGCAACCATCCGTTTTTCCTCTGTATCTCTGAGACTATTTCTGTTTACTTTGCTCATTTATTCAGTTCTTTGGATTCCACATCTAAGTGAGATCATATGGTATTTGTCTTTCTCCGTCTGACTTATTTCACTTAGCATAATGTTCTCTAGGTCCATCCATATCATTGCAAATGGTAAGATTTCTTTCTTCTTTGTAGCCGAGTAATACTCTATTGTATAAATGTACCACAGTTTTTTAATCCAGTCGTCTACTGATGAGCATTTCAGTTGTTTGCAAGTCTTGGCTATTGTGAATAGTGCTGCAATAAACATAGGGGTGCGTATAGTTTTTCGGATTAGCGTTTTGGATTTCTTTGGATAGATAGGAGTGGAATTGCTGGATCGTAAGGTAGTTCCACTTCCAGTTTTTTGAGATACCTCCATATTGATTTCCACAGTGGCTGCACCAATCTGCAATCCCACCAGCAGTGCACGGGGGTTCCCTTTTCTCCACAGCCTCACCAGCACTTGTTTAAATCATCTTTCAATGAGAGAGAGGAGCATTGAAGAAGTGTGACCACCTATAATTCAGCATCTATCTTCTAGAGTCGTGGAATATGACAATGTTTACAAAGCAGCTGTCATGGTGACTGGCACAGAGTAGGTGGTCATCAGACTGGAGCTGCCATTCTTAATGTTTTTCCCATCATTATTATTACTGCTGCTACTCTCACACACCCACCCCATTTCTGCCTGCCCTGCAGACGTGTTTTTTGTCCGGAGGGTGCCAGAGTGAGACGGGCTTAAACTGTGAGGCTTTTATAATGCACCTGTCCTATTTGTTAGCTTCCTGTGAAGTTGCCATCAAGACCCCTTCCCTCCCCGAGGCTTAGGACTAGGTATGTCTTTCCGCAGGTGTGGTGGACCTCAGCTTCGAGGCCGAGAGTCCTCTGGCACCCCCAGCTGAGCTCCTGGAGAGGCTGCCCAGCTATGACTGCCTTTTTCAAGGTGGTGGTAAGTCTGTGGGGTCTTGGATGCTGCGGCCTCTTCTTGGGGCTTCTGCTGTTTGAGGGGACAATCTCTGGAACAGGCCAGCACCGGGCTAGCTCCCCTTTCCTCTGGGGGCCCTAGGAAGCCTCCTGTCAGCTTTGGGAGGGAACGGGAGGACATGGCATCAGCCGTGTGTCCACGAACATTCCATGACCATGTCCACTAGAGACGGGAATGATGCTGGTCTGAGAACCAGTTTCTTCATCTGTGCTTTCTCACGTTCAGCCAGTCTTTCCTTCTTTCACCCCACAAGTATCTGTTCCTTTGAGCTAGCCCGACTCCTCCCCTCTTTTCCAGGACGGCAGATATTCTTCCCACCTTTGGAGGCCCCGGGGAGACCTGAGGAACCCAGGTGCTGGTCCTCATTCCTGGAACAAAGGTGAGCTGCAGGTGTGCTCGGTGACCCTCAGAGAGCCATCCCACAAAGCACGTGTGGTGCGTCTCATTGTCACCACTGCCCCGGATAGCACCCTTCTGAGGGCTCCCAGGGGCCACGATCTCAACCCTGACAGCACATCAGGAGCTAGACCTCCTAGATGAGATTCTCCAGGATAGAGCCTGGGAATCCCTATTTTATGCAGCTTTTCAGGCTATTTGGCTCCCAAGCCAGAGTTGAAAACCATAGTGGGGATTGCAGGTTGCAAACTACGGCCCACTGCCTGTTTTTGTAAATCGAGTTCCATTGGAACACAGCTGCTCTCTTCTGTTTACCTGCTGCCTGTGGCTGCTTTCCCACTACGACAGCAGAGGTGAGTGATTGAGACAGAGATGAGATGGCCTGCAAAGCCTAAACTTTTTATTCTCTGGCCCTTTACAGAACAAGCTATTGCTCCTTGGAAAGGCCCACACTGGCCTTGTTTTGAGAGAGCTGGGGCAGAGTTCCAGCTTTGCTGCCAGCTTTGTGCAGACAGAAGGGGGAGCCTGGAGCACTCCCCTTCTCCTCTCTGGCCGCCCACCTTCTGTGCCCAGTGCAGGCCTGATTTTTTCTAGTCCACATGCTTCCTGCAGGCACACAGGACCCTTTGGGCAGGGTGGGCTGCTAGAGACACAAGTGTGAATGAAATGAGCTAACCGTTTGGAGCTGGGCTACTGTGAAGAAATGTATGAAGATGAGACGAGGGCTTGGGGGAAGGAGAACAGGGCTCCTGCTTACTGGAGGTGTTGTGGCAGGGAGAGGTTCTCTAAGGAGGGGACATGGCAGCTGGGCCTCAGGAAAGAGATTTCCAGGAGGAGGGCAAGCTGGCCAGAGAGAAGGCTGAGGAAGGAGTCGGTTGTCTGCCTTTCTACCCCCACTTCTCTCTAACCCAGCAGGCTCTCTGTGAGTTGCTGTGGGTGCTGCTGTTGGATGAAGTTGCTTGTAGTTCCTCTGGCTGAGGTCAAATTTCCCAAGGGCAGGAACCTCATCTAGCCTAACTCTGCCTCCTTAGCTGTGTGACATCTTCTCTGGATCTCAATTTTCCTCATCTGTAAAAATGGCATAATTCATCTTTAAGGGTTTTTTTTTTTTTTTTTTTTTTTTTTTTTTTTTTTTTTTTTTTTTTTTTGTTCTAAGGCTCTATCAGCCCTTCTCCTGAGCTCCACACTTCAGCTAACGTGGTTTTGCTGTCCTCTAGAAAGACCTGCCACTTTCCCACCCTGGGCATCTGTTTGCATGGTTCCCTTTGCCGAGATGCCCTCCCTATTTGGATTTCTGAGTGCTTTCCCACTACTGTGGACCAGTTCCCATCTGCACAATGAGGGGGCAGTCTGGCCTGGCTGAGCCCACAGGCCCTTCTGAGACCCCCCTGCCTCTCTGCTCCATCCCAGCAGAGTCCCCGTGGTGACGGAGGAGGTGGCACGAGAAGCCCTCCTCAGCTTCGTGAACTCCAAATGCTGCTATGGCAGCACAGCCGCGGGCGACCTGATCATCCAGGAGCTGAAGCAGCAGACCCTGTGCAGGGTAAGAGAGCTGGGCCTGGCGGGGGCTGTGCTGTGAACCGGGAGAAAGGCGTCCAGGGTGGGGCAGTGAGCGTGAATGGTGGTGGCTGACGTCCCTTCTGCGACTTCTCTGGTCTGAAGTCTGAGTAATAATACAAGGAGTAGTTATTATCAACCATCGTTGAAACGCTCGACTGTGCCAGGCATCGCGTAAACCATGCTAGATGTGCCACATCACAGCCTTATAGCGACCTACATGTTAGGTATTATCGTCATCAGTTTACAAGGAGGAATTCGATGTTTAGAGAGGCAAAACTACTTGCCCCCAAATCTGCAGCTGGATTCAAACTCAGGTTTGTTGGCACCAGAGCCTGTGTTGTCAGACACAAGGCTGACCCGCTGCCACAAGGGGGGGCTGGGAGAGAGAGGTCCCTCTGCTCCCCTTCCTCCCAGCTTCCTCTACCAAGTTACATCTGTCCAAGGAATCATTTATTCATCACTGGGGCCTGACACTGCAGGGAAATCTGCGCCGGGATCTCAGCAGGCACCCGTGTCACCTTCTGCATGGACAGGGCTGAGGGACAGCTTCTAAGTTTACATTTCCTAGTGTCACTGGCACAACCATCCTCTGGTGAGCACAGGATCGCACAGAAATCAGACGAGCCTGGCAGGGAGTGGCTAGAGCAGGGGTCCCAGAGAAGAGCCCCCTGTGTAGTTGTGTGGCTTTGGGCAAGTCAGCTGACCTCACTGAGTCTCCATTTCCTCACATGAAAAAGGAGCCAGGTGATTTCCAAGATCCCTTCCCATTTTGTGATTCTGTGGATCAGGATCAAGAAGGAACTTGACATCAAGCAGATAAATTCCTTCAGAAGGGGAGCCTCGTGGCAGTGGATTCCAGCAGCCTCCAGCATCGGAGGACAATTGCTGCTCCCACACTTGCCGCTTAGAGTGCTTCTACATATACAGAAGTGGGGAACTGAAATCGCCCAGGTTGTGAGCCTGTCAGGGAAATTCCTGGGGCTGACTGACCTCTCTGCAGAGACATCTAGAACAGAAATCACTATTGCCAGCCTGTTCTAAGCAGCTCCCGGATGCCACGAGTGGGGTTTCTGGTTTCTCCACTGATCCCCAGCACGGGGTGGGGGTTTGGGGAGGGGGGGCCTGCTTCTTTTTGTATAATGCTCTGTCTTCCAAAAGGGCACGAGTTTGAACATGCTCTCTTTTTCTCTATAGTATCGACTAGAGACTTTCAGCGAATCCAGGATAAGTGAATGGACATTTCAACCCTTCACTAGTAAGTGAGTTGTCTGAAATCAGTTTAGTTGGGAGCAAATATGGCAGGGGCTCATCTTAGCTACTAACCTTGAATGAGACGCTCTTCTGCTCAGAACCCCAGTTTCCCCATCCCCTGTAAAATGAGAGGATGGGCTTTCACGTTAGAGGCTTTCCAGTGCTGATCTTAGCAAATGCTTCCCGCCCAGGAAATGGTTTGTAGAAGGTCCTGAGAAAGTCTAGCTTTTGCCTTTGACCACAGGCTGGTGCTGCCACAGGGGGCCATATTGCAAAGGAAGCATGTGTGCGTGAGCGTTTCCCTGCCTCCCAGGCCACCCCAGTACCTCCTGAAGTCTCTAGATCTCTGGGCCCCCCTTCACTGTGCCATCCCAACTCCTGCTTAAACCCACTGGAGGCTTCAGGTTCTCTGTCTGGGAAGCCCTATGCTGTACTTGTTTTGTCTGCTGACCACTTCGGTTCATCCTTCAAGACTCAGCTCACAGGTCACCTCTTTCATGAAGCCTTTCAGGATTTCTTCTCCGGCCACTTCCCTCCCCAGCAGAATGAATCAGTCTTCTGGGTTTTCACAGCCCCTGATGAAACTCTTGTCCAAAGCACTTGCTTGTCCAAAGCTACAACGTGTTGTAGCTCCTTGAGTAGAGGAAGAGGAAGAGGAAGAAGATGGTGGGGATGGAGACGAGAGTGCTTGTTGATTGAGCCTTTCACCACGTGCCAGCCCTGCGCTAAACATTTCTATGCCTTCTTCTATGTAATTTTTACTACCATCCTAAATGGTAGGTGCCATCATTATCCCCATTTTAGACGAGAGAACTGAAGGTCAGAGAGGTGAACTCATTTGTGTGGAGTTATGCAGCTAGGAAGTAGAAGAACCAGTAGTCAAACCCAAGTCTCTTCAACCCCAGAGTTTGGGTGCTTCATCACTGACCGCAAGGAGACAGTGATTTATCTCCCTGCCTCAGGGTAGCCTAATGCCGGGCACTGAGTGAAGCCTCTGAAGTATTTGGTAAATCAATAAAAGTGTGTCCTGGCAGACTTACTGTTCTTACACTGATGCCTCTCTGTGTCAGAACACTCTGTGGATGGGCCACAAAGAGGGACGTCCCCCAGGCTTTGGGACATCAAGGTCCAGGTGCCCCCGATGTTTCAGGAAGACGTCAGGAAGTTCCAAGTCCCTCACTCATCATTGGTCAAGGTAACATGACTATTGGGACCCTTGCCCTCCTCTCCCAGCTGGTGTTCCAGGCACTGGAAGTCTCTTCAAACTTCATCCTTTTAAAAAGGGAAACCCCAAATCCAGGCTGTTGCTTTCTTTTTTGGCTTTCTATTCACATAGCAAAAGGATGATCCCATTTACAAAATTGTCATCAGATTTAAATAGTGAGCATTCACATTTAGACCATCTGAATGATTTTTATCCTTTTTTTTTTTGCTTGATAGTAACCAGCTGATGTGCTGAATAAAACGGATATAAAATAAAGTTAAAACATTGTTGGAATTTTTCATAGAAATCCGTAGGGGAACAGAATTTAACCTCTATCCTAGTTTACAGAAATATCACAACATGAAGTGAGGGTAACCTCATGTATTACAAAAACAGAGCTGAGATATTTTATATTATATTCTCATCTAATTGTCTGCCTTGTTTTCATTGTAGAACTTGATGCAAGCACGTCATTTAACCCTCTGTTTTCTTAGCATTATAAGATGGAAGGGACTGTGAGAGGTTAAGCAAAGTGTTCCACTCTTTTCTCGAGAGTGGAAACGCTATTTTGATTCGATGATTAAATTCCAATAGCTAGCTCATTGCCTCTCACAATGTGTCCATTTTTTATGACTTCTATTCCCAAAGACCACTTTAGCTACTTAATGAGTGAAGGGCACCGGTCTTTGTGGTTTAGCCTGGGAACAGAGAGAGTCAGGATGCAGGGCTGGGAGAGCAAGAGTCCCCTTCTTAGTATCCAGGACAGACTGGGCTGGGGCTCTGAGGAAATGCTAACACGATCTCCTGGGCTCGGCATTCAAGGCCCGTTAGATCATAGTCAAGTGGGAATGGCCGTCTTCCTACCCTGGCTCTGGGATGGTGACATCATGGGTGCGAGGGTTGGGGTGGTGAAGCCAGGAGCTGCTGGTGCCTGGGAAACTAGATTCAAGGCAAGTTTCACCTTCAGGAATGCCACAAATGCCACGGGCGTGGGCGCTACAAGTGCAGCGGCTGCCATGGGGCTGGCATGGTGAGTCACGTGTGGCGGCTGGTGAGTAAGGGACAGTGAGTAAGGGCCGCATAGAGACAGAGGGTTGGGCTGGGGGCCTGGCGCTTCCCACTCTATCAGTGTGACCTTAGGAAAGTCATCCTCCGTTTTCCCATCTCTAAAATGGAAAGGTTGGATGGGGTGGTCTCTACTGGTGTTTTTCACTTTGATGGTTTATCATTTTAATTCTTCTCTCCTTATCTCATCCATCTACAAACACTCATTGAGTACCTGCTTGGTACCAGGCCCTGCAAAAGGACGAAAACTAAATCTGGAGCTCCTTCCAACCGGGGACGCCCTGCCTGTGGGGGAGACTGACAGTGACCAGTACTTGTAGGGTGATGAGTGCTGAGAAGTTGAAGTTCAGGGGGCTTCCAGAGACAAAATAGACGGGGCCTTGTATCAGTTTCCGAGAGCTACCCTAACAAATGACCACAAACTGGGTGGCTTAAACCAACAAATTTATTCTCTGACAGTTCTGGTGGCTGGAAGTCCAAAATCAAGGTGTCAGCAGGGTTGTTTCCTTCTGGAGGACTTGAGGGAGAAGCCATCTTTCAAGCTCCTGGCAGCTTCTGGCAGCTTCTGGCAGCTTCTGGCAGCTTCTGGCAATCCTTGGTGTTCTTTGGCTAGGAGCTGCATCACTCCAGCCTCGGCCTCTGTCTTTACATGGCCTTCTCCTCTGTGTGTGTCTCTGTGTCTCCCCGTGGCCTTCTCATAGGACACCGGCCATTGAATTTAGGGCCGAGCCTAGTCCAGCATGACCCTGTGTTAACAATTACATCTGCAAAGACTATTTCCAAATGAAATCACATTCTGAGGCTCTGTTGGGTGTCAATGTTGGTGAGGGGGAGGAGGGGAGACACCATTCGACCCAGTACAGGCCCCTGAGCTCACAGCCAGGCTCTCACGACATCAGCCTTTCAGAAATCTTCAGGGCTGCCAACCATCCCAGGCGTAGAACCACGCTCCTCACGTGTGCTTAGCGCTCCCCTTTGCACCTAATCCTTTGGACACATACTGACCACTTGTCACTCTAAGCTGTGCCTTCATCCATCCTCCTGTCTGCCGGCTTTCTGTCTATTCCTCTCACCCTGGTGGTGTCCTCCTTCTGCCTGCTGTGTGTTCACCCCTCTGTCCACTCACACCCCATCTGTGGGGCCAGCGGTGCTGAGTACCAGTGTCTCTCTCCTGTGTGCTCACCCCTGCCGTTCTCCTTGTGGCTTTCCGGAGCCCCTCTCTGGGGTCTCTTCTGTTCCTTCCTCCACCCCACCCCTCTCCTCCCTCTCCTACCTCCCTCAGGCTTTTCCTGGAATGTCTCCAGCATCCACCATCAGCCAACTGGGGAAGCATTGCCTGGGTCACTTCTGGGGGCCTTTCCAAGATGGAGATCTTTGTCTCCAGCATCAGGTCCCTCAGCCAGCCCGTCCCTCTTCCTGCGTCCTCTGGCCATGGCTGTTTGGGTAGGGGACAGTCCCAGGGTGTGTGGGCATCCGAGGGGAGGAGGAGAGCCTGATGTCCCAGGAGAAACAGGGATATTAGGATGTAGATTCTTTGAAAGGTATGACAGAAGAACAGAAGGTACTTTGAAAGGACAAATTCACTATGTCCAACCCTCCCATTTTACAGATGAAGGGGCGGAGGCCCAGGGAGAGGAAAGGGCAACCTTAAGGTCACCAGGCGGGGATTTGAACCAGGTCTCAGGATGCTCTTTGCCCCACTTTCCTGGGAGGCCAGTGGAGGCTGAGGCCGTGGTGTGTCCGCAGGTGAGGTGCCCTTCCTGCTGTGGAGCCAAGCGCAGAGCCAAGCAGCCCCGGAGGTGTCAGATGTGCTCGGGGTGTGGCAGGCGCAGGTAGGACGGCTCTCCCTGGCTTCTCGCTTCTCATTGTCTGCTCTTCTGGGGAGCAAGCAGGCACCCTGTCTGTCTTATAACTCCTGTGTCTCCAGACCTCTGTGCGTAGCAGGTGCTTGATAAATATTTGTGGAGTGGGTGGGCTTTTCTCAAGGCCTGATATTTCCGGAAAAGACTGGAACTCATCAAGCAATCTGTGAGTCAGGTGCAAGGATCACGCCCCCACAGGAAGGCAGGCGGGCAGTTTATGGAGAGGAAACCTCGTCCTGCCTCACGTGGTGGGGAAGTGAATATAGAAAACCACCCAAAGATGAGATTCTTGATTCTCTAAGTCCCGGGGCCTGGGAAAATGCTTATTTATAACTCACGGCAGGGAGTGAATGGCGGAGAAAGAAGTGAAGGAAGGTTGGTTGATGATCTAAATAATCAACCAAGTTCCATCTCTGCTCAGAAGGCTTTGCAAACAGCGGGGTGTTGCATTTTGTAAATCATATTCTTTAATGTATTTATACATCTTTAAAGGACAACAGGAAATCATGAGGAGTGAAACTATTCGAAGTTGTGTTGGTTAATGATACTTTTGGCTCATCGAGGCCCAAGCTACCCTTCTAAGAAGCCCGATGGTGAAGCTTTGGTATACCTGCCACCTGTGGTTGATAAAGAAAGTCTTTGATTTGGAAGGAAACTCAGGTTTATGTCATTTACAAGTGAAAGAAATCCAATTCAAACTGGCTGTAGCGAAAAAGTAAATTTATAGTCCCACGTCATGGAAAAGTTCAGGAGTATATTTCTGGGTTCAGGAGTATATTCCATCCAGCTGAAGGTACAGCTGGGTCCAGGTGCTTAAACAATGTCCTGAAGAATCTGTTTCCATTCCTCACTCTGCTTTCCTTTGTGTTGGCTTTATTCTCAGGCAAGCCATCTCCAAGTTTAGTAATCTCAGTAGAAAAGGGTATCCCTTTCCTGAATGTTCCAACAAAAGTTATGGGGCAGGTCTCATTGCACTCACCTGGGTCATGTGCCCATCTTTGTATAAGCCACGGTGGCCAGGGAGATAATATGCTAACTGGCCAGGCTGAGGTCCCCAGCTGGTCATAGAAGGGGTGGGGGCAAGCCCATGAACTCTGGGGACTGGGTGGGAGAAGGGTGGTCTCCAAAGGGAAATTGAGGTACCGCCACCAGGAGGAGGCCTAGATGGTGGGCAGATGGAAGTAATCCGTGTCCACCACAGTCTACATATATGAGACAGGATTTGGGGGTGGAGCCTCTGGAGGTCCCCAGGACCCCATCACTATCAGAGTGGTACTGACGACGTGTCCCTCTCAGGTGCAGCACATGCTCGGGAAGGGGGAACAAGACCTGTGCCACCTGCAAGGGGGAGAAGAAACTGTTGCACTTCATTCAGCTGGTCATCATGTGGTACGTGGCAGTGTCTCAATGCCGTGGCCCAGGGGGTAGCCGGGGAACGTGGGCTGGATTGGCTTCTGCAGAGAAACTCCACTTGCTTGGGGCTTTCACAGTACAGGGACCTGCTGGGACAAAAGGGATTAAAGCGACTTGGGAAGGGGAGAGAGCTCTGGGAAGAGGCAGCGTGGGATGGTGGGGTGCTGCCGGGCTTTAGCGCAGACCTGAATTCAAATTCTGCCATCACCGCTTTCTAGTGCAACAGCCACTCGTCAAGTGGGCATTCCCAACTGGGAAGTGAGTCCCCGTGTCCTAAATTCCCATGTCAGGTAAGGCTTCCAGGCATTAAGTGTTTCTCCCTTCAGACACCGCGTTGAGCACGTCACAGGTGAGGGTGAAATGAGGTAATAAGATGGAGCTGTCAGTACTTTACTAGTTTCTGAGTTTACCGTTGAAGATAGCGAGGCCCAGAGAGGCTAAAGAACTTTCGCAAGGTCCTACCAGCAGTAGTAACACAAGCCTTCCAGCCCAGGTTTGTCTAATGTTCTAATCCCATGTTCTAATCTGTCCCTCACCCTCTTCACCTCCAGGAAGAACAGCCTGTTTGAGTTTGTGTCTGAACACCGGCTGAACTGCCCCGGGGAGCTCCTAGCTAAAGCCAAAGGAGAAAACCTCTTTAAGGATGAAAACACAGTGGTAAGGAGGGCTTTGCAGATGCCCCACGGAAGCTAGGTTCCTTTATGGCTCCTCCAGCTTTCCGTGGCGCTGCTCTCATTTGGAAAGACAGGCTGAGCTGCCTAGACAGAACAGAGGCGGCTGGGACCCCAGGGGGCCAGTTCTCCCACGAATTTCACACTATTATACCTTCCTTCCTCCCTTTTTCCTCCTTCTTCCTCCGTCTTCTCTCTCTTCCTTTCACAAACCTGGAGACACTTCTCCTATACGAAGAACCATTCTGGACCCTGGGGATACCATCCAACAAAATCCCTGCCCTCATAGATCTCACAGTCTGGTGAGGGAGAAGATAAAAACATTTGACCACAATGTCAGATGGTGGTAAGGGTCATTGAGAAATATGCAAGCAGGGTGAGGAGACATAAAAGGTTGGGGGTGGTGTTTCAGCTGGTCGTCAGAGAAGTGACACTGGGCAAAGACCTGAAGGCAGTGCAGAGGGGAAGTGGGCCATGTGGCCATCGGAGCGAGGGTGTCCAGTGGAGGGAACAGCATGGCAGAGACCTTAAAGTGAGCTGGGCAGAGCAAGGAGCTAAGAAACGGGAGGTGCCAGTAGGCAGATCAGGGAGGGTCCTGTAGGCCAGGGATCAGCAAACACTGGCCCTCAGACTGCTTTTATAAATAAAGTTTTATTGACACACAGTCATGCTTGTTTGTTTACATATTGTCTGTGGCTGCTTTGGTGCTACAAGGGCAGAGTCGAGTAGCTGAGACAGAGACCCTATGGCCCACAGAGCCTAAAACATTTACTATCTCGCCTTTTACATAAAAGATTTGCTGTCCCTGCAGTAGGCCTTGGCAGGGAATTTGGCCTTTATGGGATACCTGAGCAAGGTCCCTATGCCATTTTCTCTGAGGGACATGTGCTCAGCTTTCTCTCTCTCTCCCTCCTTTCCTCCTGTCCTTCTGCCTTTTCAAACTGGCTTCTTTCACTTAGTAACATGCATTTTTTAATAATTGAGATGTAGTTGACATGTATCATTATATTAGTTTCAGGTATACAATATAATGGTTCAATATGTGTATACATTGTGAAATGATCACAATAGGTCTAGTTAACATCCATTACCACACCTAGTTACAATTTTTTTCTTGCGATGAGAACTTTGAAGATCTACTCTCTTAGCAACTTCCAAATATCCAAAATAGTATCATCAACTAGTCACCATGCTGTACATTACATCCCCAGGACTTATTTATCTTATAACTGGAATGTACCTTTAACTCCTTCACTCATTTCTTCCAACCCCCTCCCTGCCCCACCCCTTCTGGCAACCATGGATCTGTTTTCTGCATGTATGAGTTTAATTGTTGTTTTTTAGATTCCACATATAAGTGAGATCATGCCATCTGTATCTTTCTCTGACTTACTTCACTTAGTATAATACACTCAAGGTCCATCTCTGTTGTCAAAATGCCAGAACTTCCTTCTGTTTGATGGCTGAATAATATTCCTCAGCCCCCTTTCTTTGCCCCAGTCACTCGGGCTTCCTAAATGCTCGCGGCAGGCATTGCACCTGTAGGAAGCCCTGCGTCCCCCGATCAGGCAGCCCGGAAGGCTTGTTGGGGTACTGAGCGGGCTGCAGGCGGAGGAGTGCTCTGTCCACAGCCTCCTCCTTTTGTTGGAATTCCCGAGGCTTTAATGCTGGTGATTGAGGGTCTGTGGTGATTAAGCAATCCCCACCCGCTGGCTGCATGGCCTGGGCCCTCCCCTCTGGGCTCTTCCTCCCGCCCACCTGTTGGAATCAGCTCACCAAGGCTTCAGGTGCTGACCTGGTCCGAGAGTGAGGTGGGTGTGTCTCTCCCCAGGTATACCCACTCGTCGACTTCCCCCTGAGGGAGATCTCTCTGGCTTCCCAGCGAGGCCTTGCGCAGCACAGCGCCGCCCTGGCCTCCAGAGCCCGTGTCCTTCAGCAGGTGAGCTGGGCAGGGGCCTGGGGCTTTGGGGAGGCTTCCAGGGCCAGCCTGGGACCCTGAGGGCACCGTCCCTCTGGTTACGTAAAGGAGGAAATGAGATGTTTCTTTTGCTGGGGCTCCTTTCTGAGGGGCGGGCAGGAAGGATAAGGAAGAGGCAGCTAGAGGGAGGGTGGTGGGGAGGAGCCTCAGCCTGAGAAAACGGGGGGGGGGGGTACTGGGGACTGATTTGAGGTCAGTGGCTGGAGGCAGAGAGCAGGGCAGGCCACATAGTCTATGGTGAGGAGTTTGGACTTTTATCCTGAGAGTGACAGGAAGCTATGGCTGGGTTTCAAGCAGGAATTTGGCTCGGTGTGATTTTGATTCGAACCCCCTGGTGTTCAGAGAGGGGAAGGGAAAGCTCGAGATCCAGAGTCCTAGGCAGGTGGTAACCCAGCGTTCTGCCCTTTAGGGCACTTTCCAAATCCCAGGCATGTCTTCCACCAGCCTCCCTGGGGCAGGGGTGGTGGCCAGGGCAAGGGTTGCTTTGGTGCTATATCCTGGTGGCCACTAGGTGGCGGTGGTGCCTGCTGCGTCCCCAGGAGCTAGGGTTGCTTTGGTACTGTATCCTGGTGGCCTCCAGATGGTAGTAGTACCGGTTGCAACCAGCAGTTACCTGGCTGGAAGCTGCTGGAAGTTGGAGGTTTGGCCAGGGAATGCCCAGCACCAGAGCTCTGTGAGGGGTTTTGTCATCAGAGGCCCGAGTCTTGCAGACTGGGCTCAGATCCTGGTTCTCCCACAACCTAACCTTCGTCCTCCTCCTTGAAGTCCAGTTTCTCATTTGCGGAAAAAGAGATGCTAGAGTGGCCTCAGGGGGGTGTTGTAAGGATAAGACAATTTGCTTTAAGTGTTTGGAAACTGGTGATCAAAATGATCAAAATGTCCTTGTTCTTTCAGTTCCCTTTGCAATGTGTATTTCCCCTTCTTTCTCTGCAAATGTCCCCTATTTGCAGGAGAGAGAAGGATGCATTTAATTTAAAATTAATAAATGACCATCTTGGAGCTGGAATGGACCTCAGAAATCATGGAATTGGGGAACTGCAAACTCAAAGGCCTACCAGGGCCTCGTGGTAACATGGTTGGGAGAGCCCTTTATCCAAAGGCACCCGCCATCGCTCAGCTTTACGTAGACTCAGAGGCAGAGATTTCAGATCTAAAGTCCAGATTTTTATATATGAAGCCTTCTGACTTCTCAATATTGATGACAAATTTTTAAAAAATGCTAAGTGAGCACTGCACAGGCTGATGGAGCTGCTTTGGCCTGTGAGCCGTCATAGGCTAACCCTGGTCTAGTCCAAACTTACGGCTTTTCCGATACATCAGAGGCCCAGGGAGTGGAAGTAATTTGCCCAAGGTCACTCAGCTTCTTAGTGGAAGAGCCTAGGAGTAGAACCTAACTTTCCCGACTCCAAGCCAAATGTTGTTATTCGCTGCATTTAAGACACACAAGCAATTCTTTGGGAGCTAGTGTAGGCTCGCCAGGGAGATCAGCCAGCGGGGAGATTTGGGACCCTTTTCACCGGGCCAGACACTGCAGGGACAATTTGCTTAGCAGGCTAGGACCTGCTTGTCCGGTCGGGCATGCACTCACGGCTTTCAGCCCCTTTCTTCCCTGCCATGGGCCTCTGTGTTCTCTAAATGAGCGGGGCTGGACCTTGCCTTGTGTTGGACTTTGCAGAAGCAGATCTGAGGCAAAGAGTTTTTAAGGCAGGGGTCCCAGGAGAACCTGGTAAAGTAGTGGGAGAGCTGAAGAGGGAAGAGGAGGAGGTCATGCAAGGACGCAGTGCCGGTGACGGCCCAGACACGGCCCAGACGCTGCCCAAACCCAGGTGAGCTCTGAGGGTCAGTCACACCTCAGGCTGTCCTCCTGGGGGTGAGAGAGCTGGACTTTTGTTCTTCAGTACCATCCAATCACTGGCACAACCGCCCAGGCATTTTCTGCCCGTGGGAAGGAGGTGGGTTCTGTATCTCAAGGATGGGACTCTGGAGAGAAAGGTTGAGTTGTGAGCAGTAGCGTGTGTAGAAGCGGGATAGAGGTGAGTGTGCAGAAGCAGATTCCAGGGAACCCGGGTGAGATGAGAACAATACCTACGAGAGTCCCCAGAACGGTCTCTTGGGGAGCTTGCTCTTGTGGCACTAGTATCCTATGGTGTGGGTCCGAGTGAAGAGCCCCAAATATTGAGGTATCTGCTTGGGAACTGGGAAGAAGGTGAGGACGTGATTCAGCAGCGTGTGGACACTAGTGGCTATCCTGGGACTCTCTTGCTTCTGAGACTGACGATTTGAGTCCTTTTTGGACCCTTCATTTGGCACCTGGGAAAACTGAGGCCCAAAGAGGTGAAGTGACTGTCGAGATCTCGACCTAGGTGGCTGGCCTCGGTCTGGAACCTGGTTTCCTGGGGCTTTTCCCTACCGCATGATCCTGTCTCGGGCAACACAAGCCATTTGTGAACCAGCCCTGGAGCAGGGAAGGGTAAACTGGAGGCATGGGGAACATTGTGCTTTAAAAGGGAACGTAATGGGAGAAGAGGCCACATCTGTGAGTCTTTTCCTACATTGTCCCTTCGTCCTGGACTGGAGATAAAGATTCATGACGACATTCTGTTTGGAATCAAGAAGTTAGTAAGTGGAATCCAATGTGGAGACAGCGTCATGACACCAGCCCAGGTCATTACGCTCAGACCTCAGATTTTTTCATCCTAGGGGCATGACCGAGGTGTAGAATCAGATAAATGGCTGGTTATAAGATAACCACTTGATGGCAATTGATGTCCTGACCAACCTGTGGCCTCAAACTCAGAGAGCATTCAAATCAGAAGCAAATAGCAAATGGAGGCAGGTGGGGGTCGGTAGGGTGATATTGCTGTGCTTTCTGTTTGACCTTAGTAGAAAAGTCTGGAAACGAGTGGTGCTGACACCATTGTCCAGGCCTTCTGAGCAGTGATATTGACTACCATCTCCTCTCTCCTTGTAGTTCCCATTTTGGGTCCCCCATACCAAAATGTCAAGAGGGGTTTCTACCTTGTATTTCCCAAATTATCACTGGGAGACCAATTTCTGGCATATGAAAAAAACCCAGTCTCACAATCTCATTTGATTCTCTCAACAACTCTGTGACATAGAAGTTTTATCCCCATTTCACAGATGAGGACACTGAGGCTCAGAGAAAGGAAGTGCAAGATCACACAGAAAGCTTCATGGAAAACGCATGCCCTGATCTGGGACCCCTCCTGCCACAATGTCATGCTTCCCTTAAGCTTCCCCTCCAGTACAGTAGGGAGCTGCTTCTCAAAATCCAACCCTCTATCCCCAGCCTGTTTCACCCTTTCCACGGGGCCTCAGACCATCACATACACTGACAGGACTTGGACTCTCTTCCTAAGCAGGGGAAATTCCTGCAAGTAAGAGTCTGGCCCTGGGCCAAACTCCCTCTGGGTTTGTGATCCCCACATCTGAGTCTGGGACAGGGGAGCAGATAGTGCAGAAGAACTTAGGGGTTTTGACACAGAGCCTGGCCCACAGGATGTCCCCAAGAAAGCTTCACTTCAATGATTAGGGGTAACTTCCTTACGGCAACTCCATCTGTAGTTGTCAATAACAAAACAGCATGGAAAGCTAATGAGGAGGGTACCTCAGTAGGAGCCAGTGTTCTTTCCCAAGGGGGCCGCTGCTAGTTCCATTCTGGGCCCCTTGATTTCAGAAGCTCAGAGAAGGGGCCAGAGAACGAGGGACTTTAGGACCGCTCTGTGGGAGGGAGGGAGTGCCAGGTACAGGTGGGTGCTGGAGAGGAGACCTGAGCATTAAACAGGTACAGCTATGGCAAGGAGATGGAGCTTGACCTAGACGGTCTTCCAAATTGGAGATTCCATGAGGCCATGGGCCTCGATTTTCCCATTTGGTGGGGGGCAGGCAGGGTCGGAGAAAATCGCCTGAAGCAGCCCATCAAACTTTGGAATTCCTTTCGTGTCCATGTTCTATCTTAAAATTTAATTCAAATTGCATAATCCACTCGCTAATATGTCCATGGTTGTTTTAATATAAAAATGTTAAAAATGACTTTATCTTCTACCTTTGTCGTCCCACCATTTAAAAAGGAATGTTTCTGGGAGATGTCCTGTTTGGCTGGTGGCTTTTCATGCATCTGGGGACTCCCCTGGGGATACCTGTACCGCCACTTCATGAAACCTAGAAGCAGATGGTGGCTAAACATGACAAGTTGGTTTGAGTCAGAATGTAGGGTATGTGGAGGAGCGCAGGGGGCTATACATCTAGAGAGGCAGACGGGAGCCAAAATGCCAACTCCAGAGCATGAACTTCATCCCACAGGTAGTAGGGAGCTACTGAAGGTTCTTGAGCAGAAGAGTGACTTGAACAGAACACTGAAGTTTTTCTTGGCCAATTGTTTCCTCAGCGCCAGACCATTGAGCTGATCCCCCTCACAGAAGTTCATTACTGGTACCAAGGAAAGACTAATGTCTACTACATCTACGGCACTGACCACAGGGTGTATGTGGCAGACTACCCTGAGCGGTACTGTTGCGGCTGCACCATCATCTGACTCGGCACAGCTATCTCCACAGCCCACCGGGGAAGACAACTGAGGTCTCTGAGCTCACTCATCATTGGCTACATGGCACAATCACACACGAACCCAGGTGTCTGTCCTTCCAGAGAATTCAGCTCATCGTCTGTCAAGCCACCGGTCTTCCTCTCCGGAGCACCTCTGGTGGGGCCTATCATGTGTTTAACCTGCAAGAATTCAACTTCACACATTCCGTTAGGACAAATCATTTCACGGAGGGGGCTTGGCCTCCGGCCTCCAGGCCTATTCATGCCCTGAGTGAGCGTGTAGTCTGATGTCGCTTTTCCCTGGGTCAGGCTCAGCTCTGGCGCGCCTCTTCGAGTGTGAGCCGTTTGTTTGCCAAGCAGAGCGCTGTTGGAATGTTTAAAGATACACCCAAGCCGGCTGCCCCCTAATGCACACCAAAGAGTGCACTTAGGCATAAAGTACCTTTACATGCTAAACTTGGACTCCCCGTTCTGTGGGTCGGGAATTCAGACACAGCCACGGCGGGGATGGTTTGCGTCTGTTCAGTGACGTCTGGGAAGATTTCAAGGCTGAGGTGGCGCAAGGGCAGGGGGCTGAAATCACCTGAAGCCTGGTTCACCCAGAGAGCTGGTGGTTGATGGTGGCTGTTGGCTGGGACCTCTACAAGGGCTGTCAGCTGGAGCACCTACATGTGGCCTCTCCACACAGCCGGGGCTTCCTTAAAGCATGGCAGCTGTAAGGGTAAGCACCCCTCATGCTCACCTGACTGAGGAAATAGAGATCTCTTCCCAAAGGGGAGAACAAGGCCTGTGTGTTGGATGGACTCAGGGTCTATTTGCTGATATCTAATGTGGTGCCTACGCAAGAGGAAATTTGAGAGAGTGCCCTTGGATGTAGGCAGGTTCTCACATCACGTGTTGACCTCAGAACCTGCCCACTGAGGAGCACACAAACTGGATGTCCTGTGTACCCAGTCACGCGCAGGAGCTCCCACCTGGTGCAGCCAGGCTGGGGCGGGGGAGGGTGGTGGAGGGGGTGCCCTGCAGACTGCATGCTCAGTTAGCCTTGGAGGGGTGGTGTGGGGCCCGGGTGGGCCACTGTGCACCTGTCTGTGAGTAACCAGAGGCCCCTGTCATTTTACTATCCCCGCTCCACACCCAGAAGGGGATTGCCGTACCCTGCAAGGGCCAGTCTGTACCCTTTTGATTCCCAAGCTCCTGCCTGCCTGCGGCCCTTGTCTCCCATGGGGTGGGAGGATGTGGACACAACAGGCCTGGCTGCGGAGGCTGGGGGCAGGGGTCTGAGGCCATTCCCCGGGCATCTCTGATAAATGCAATGCAAATAAGCACCTGCATCCTCGCCTGCCACGCAGGCAACCCCTGCCTTCTGATCGGGTGTTGCTGTTTCCTGCACACTGGAGGTGGGGTGGGGGGTGACTGGCAGGAGCAGCAGGGCTTCAGGGGGGTGTCCGGCTCCCCTAGGGCTGCAGGAAGACAAGGGAAAGTTGACTGAGAAGCACAGGAATGGGAGCTGGAGGCTCTGAGAGTCCTGAGCCTCGCAAACCTTCTAGGCTCAGATGCTGCCCCCAGCTAGTGCCACTGGGTCTGCATGTGTGGGAGGACAAGGGCATGAAAAGCGCACACTTGGGTGGGGGTCACTCCGGTGGGGGTGCACCTGGGGACAGGGCCTGGTGCTGGCAGGGGAACCAGGGAGGGCCTCCCAAGGCTGCCCACTTCCTTTGCCTTCTGCAACGGTGTGCACTCCAGTCTGGGAGGTTCCCGCTCTGGTTCCCAAGGGAGGCCAAGCACCCGCCTCCCTGGAGACGGCCCACCTACCTCTGTGGGGTGCTTTTGCCCCTCGGGGAACTTGTACAAAGGGAGGGGACAGTTTTGGTTGTTACAGTGATTCGAAGCGACGCTCTTGGCGGCCTTTGGTGGACGGAGTCCAGGAAAGCTGCGGTCCAGCAATGGCTGGAGTCCAGGAAGCGCCGTCCCACATCTGACACGACTTGCAGACACACCACTGACCTCTGTGGCGAACTCACTCAGTGTTACAAAACAGCATCCGTTGTGGCTTAACGTAGCGCTGATTTTCGTTGAGTGTTCACCTCTGTTCTTTGATTTTCCTATGCACTTGGTCTGAAATGGCTTCTGGTCCTCTCACTTCCCTGAAGTCCTCGCCTGTGTTGAGGCTCCTGGTGCCGCTGTGCCTGAGTATTCACAAATTGAAACACGTGTATTAAAACAATGATTTCTTATTTCCCCTTGACATTTCACTTTGGGCATTCGATTGCTTTCTAAAACATACAATATAAGTAGGCTATATGTGAATATCATTTTAGGATAAAAAGGGGGTATGTGAAGGTTGAGGCCCAGTGGGCCATACACACGGTTGGTGCATGAACCCAATGAGAAAAATCCAGCAGGAATAAAGTGGGTCCAAAGGGACAATGTTCCAAGTGAGCCCCCGTGAGCCACTAGCCACAGGCTCCTTAGTTCCCATGGTTTCGGCAAAATCCCAGATGGATGCTGGGTCCTCTGATTGGTTGATAACCGCTGTGTGATTTTCTCTGCAGTGTTATCTGTTTTTATGACTCTTGCTGCAGCCAGGATATGACTTCATTTGCTATTTCTACCTCTCTCTGCTACCCGAGGGCTGAGCTGGCTGTGACTGTGTAGCCCTAGCCCCAGCTGAAGTCCTGGGGGGTAGAGAGAGCACAAAAGGGCAGCCCTAACTCGAAACTGGCCACCACAGACCGGCTCTGATCCCAATTCAATTTTGTTTTTGAAGAACATCAGACTCATGTGGCTTGCTTTTTCCTTATTGCCCTGCCAGAGGACAACACGAGCCCTGTTTTTTGACCAGTCGCTGGGTCCCTGTCAGGTGGGCAGAGCCATGCTGGGCTGGCAGGGGTTTCCCAGAGATCTGAAGTCTCTGCCCTAAGACTACAGGGCAGTAGCAGACACTGTGTGTTGTGCAGAAGGAAAGGAAAGAAGCAACGTGAGAGGGAGTTGGTGACATGAGAATGCCTAACACCCCATTGGTGGTGATGGATGCAAGTATATGTACCTGTGTGCATGTGTGTGTGCATGTGCATTTGTGTGTGTATGTATGTGTACGCGGTGTGTGCATGCATTAGGTTGGTGCAAAAGCAATTGCAGTTTAAAAGGTTAGAATTGCAAAAACTGCAATTACTTTTGCACCAACCTAATATGTATGTGTGTGTGCAGTGGTGAGTGCGCATGCATGGTGGGTGTACATGTACCATGTGTGTGCGTGTATTTTTGTGTGCATGTGTGTGCATGCATGACGAATGTGTGTATGCATGCGCATGTGTATATGTATGTGTGTGGTGTATGTATGTGTATATGTATGTGTACATGTGTGTGCATGCCTGGTGTATGTGTCTGTGCGTGTGTGTGTATGGGGTGTGATTGCATGCAGTGAGTATGTGTGTGCTTGCCATGTGGGGAGGATCACTGCTTAGAAGGCAAGAGGGATGTCCTCTCCCACCCGGTTTTGCTCCCTTCCCTCCAGGTTCCTGTCATTCTTAGTATTTCCCAATACCCTAGCCTTCAGCACTTCGTCAGCTTGTTGTACCTTGGCTGACTTCAATTCCTAATTCACATGCAGCCCTTGATATGGAGAATGGCGAGAGAACTGTGTTATTTTCACAGTTGGTTCAAATGACCCAAGTGGAGTTATGTTTCCCAGTAGGAAAGAACCTTCTAGATACAGCAGCTCGGCCCTGATGGCTTGCACTCAGAATTCCAGTCTTTTTTTTATTATATTTAATGGCCAGGGATTGTGGAAACAGCATGGTTTGGGGACCATGTGTACTCTGATTCAAATTCTAGCCCTGCTTATGATCAGCTGTGTGACACTGGGCAATTCTATTAACCTCACTGAGCCTCAGTTTCCCATCTGTGAGATGGGGATGATATCACTTGCTTTGCAGGGTGAGTAGAAAGGGTTAAAAGAGGTCAGGTGTGCAGGGCTCAGCGTCGGTAGGCACTCAGTACCTGGGAAGGCTGTCTTCTCCTTGAGTGAAACTCCTTTGGGTAGGTAGTGCTGAATGTGTGTCACGGCAACTCTCTAGTGAGCCGGCCTCCTGCACTGAGCAGTGAGCAGTGACTGCCAGAAACCTTGCTTTTTCATCCTTCAGCTCCTTCATCCCCTTCCTCAGGGATGGTTCCCCTCGCTCTCAGGGGGGGCCAGATGCCATGGCCCATCCTCAGTGCTCCTATCTCTGGGGAGGTTGCACGTGTTTCATGACTTGTACTCCCCCCCCTGCCCCCCCGCCGCTGGCCTCATAGGGCAGGTCTGTGTTTAGCTTATCACTTATCACTGTTACATGCGGCGCCCATCTGTAAACACTGCCAAGTACAACCCAAGACTGAATCAAGGTGCTGGATGTTGATTTAAAATAAAGAATGTCAGATTCCAATTCTAGGTGGCCTCCACCAGCTGTGTGATGCTGAATAAGTCCTTTTACCTTCTGGACGTCAGTTTTCTTTTTGTATTACGAGGAATTGGTTTGGATCCTAGTTTTCCTTTTTTCATTTTTCCTTTCCTTTTTCATGGCACTGTTTATGTCTCCCCCAAATAAAATCTTATGTGGGACCCAGATATAGAAACATGGTTGCTGTGGCTGAGGTGTGGGTGGAGGGCCCAGAGCCCCCCTGACACCTGTCCTCTCTTCACCTCCAGCCTCTAGGAACCCATCTGAACACGGCCAGACCAGATGTCTCACTACTGCTCAGGAGTCTGGGAGGTGGGCTGCATCTCTAACAGACCACAGGGCACTCCTGGAAACTTCCCTTTTCTTTTCTTTCTAAGAGAATGAAACCCTGAGTTTATTTGCTGATGGAGGATTTATCAGAGTGAAAAGTGCACAGAGAGAAAAAACACCATAGAAAGTTCTGTCTAGGGGTACTCTAGGCAGTTCATGTTTTTCCTGTCCTTTGGAGCAGAACGGACCTTTCACCTGGTCCCCAAGCTGGAGCAGAGTGTTGCTACCTATCTTTAAGTCTTGAGGTCTGGGGCACTTCTTTGCTTCCTCTCACCCCCATCAGCTGATGGAATTGAAATTTCCAGCGAAAAGAAAGATATGACCTGAACGTGGGGAGCTCATCTTTTAGGCCAAACTTAGTCGCTGTCATTTTAGTGACAATTAGTTTCTATCATGCAACAGGAAAGTCAGGCAGCTTAAGGGGCCTGGGACACAGGAGGGGGGCATTTTGTAGGGGAGACGACAGTATGGTACAAGGCCACACAGTGTGGCCTCCATGGTCACAGCCTGGGGGCTCACAGCCTGGCTCTGCTGCCACTGCCCGTGTGGACTCAGGGACCTCTGCTCGCCCAGCGTCCCACCTGTAAGACGGCAGTGCCCACTGTTGGGACTGAGGGAGGCGTGCATTTCACGAGGTCCGAGCTATGAGTAGGTGTGGGGATAACGGAAGGCAAATGTTGGGAGGAAGAGACAGATCCTCAGCACCGGGGGTACAAGGGAAGGACGGTGTTATAGACTGAATGTTGTGTCTGCCCTAAAATGCATACGTTGGAATCCTAACCCCCAGTGTGATGGCATTAGGGGGTGGGGCCTTTGGGGGGTGCTGAGGTCATGAGGGGGAGCCCTCGTGAATGGGACTGGTGCCCTTGCCCCGGGAGGCTGTAGAGAGAAGATGGCTGTCTATGAACTAAGACACGGGCCTGAACCTGACTCTGTCTGCTGGTGCCACGATCCATTTTCCAGAACGGTGAGACGTAAATTTCCTTTGTTTATAAGCCACCCAGTCTGTGGTATTCCATTATAGCAGCCTGAGCAGGCTGAGACAGAGTGTACGTAAGCACAGAAGCTGAGGCCACGTGATGCAGGCAGTGGTTCCCAAAGCCGGTCCAAGTATGGGGACCTGACTGCCCCAGCCTCACCTAGAAAGTGTGCTGGAAATGCGGATTTCCAGTCTCGCCCCGAGATATTTGGGGTGCTGGCTGAGATTCTGTAGTTTTAACCAAGGCTCCAAGATGATTCTTATGCACAGTCAGAACAGGAAATTGACATTTGGAGTAAAAGATATTTGGGTTTGGATCCAAACTCTCAGCCTTAAATTTCAGTTCTTGGCTACCCATGGGCTTATCTTCTCTAAATCTCAGTTTCTTCTTCTGTGCAGTTGGAACAAGCTGGCCCTACCCACTTACCTTGCAGGGTTGTTTGAAGGCTCACATAAGACAGAATGTGAAAGTGCTCTGCAAACTAAAGCACTGCATAAACATTTTAGTTATTCGGAGTGGTAAAGACAACCTGATGGTTTCAAAGGCTTCCTGCTGCCTTTCCGTCTGTCCACCAGAGGGCAGCAGATGCACACACATGAAACCTCAGAGCAGTGTCTCCCGCACAAGCGAGTTCCCTGTGCACGGAAATCAGAACCCTAAGAGGGTCTCTCATTCTCAGCAGTCCCTGGGCTATTGGGTCCCTTGCAGGGAAATTGGGGTGGCTCCAGAAAGTTTTTTCAGAAATGCATTTATTATGTCTTCTATTATTCATATACTCCAGTTAAAACTGTTTTATGCTTCCAAAGGGACACCATAGGAAACAATAGTGACATTTAGACAGCCAGGCTTGAGATACCAAACCAGAAGTTAATGGTCTAGGTCAACACATTAGCTCTTGAATCTAATTCATTCATTCATTCATTCATTCATTCATTCATTCATTCATTCATTCATTCTGGACATGAACTAAGCCCCTTCTCTGCTGGGCATTAACTAGGCCAGGCACAGGGAGAAAAAGATAAATCAGGCATTGAACTTGCCTTGAGGACTTCTGGTCTTCAAAATAATGGTGAACATCTCTGGAGTACCACCCATATGTCAGGTGCTGTTTTCCGCTCTTTATGTGTCAACTGACGTGAATCCTGCTAGGTAGGTATTATTGACAGAGAAGGGAACTGAGGTCCAGAGATGTTAAACCAAGGTTCCACATCTAGAGGCAGAGATTTGAACATGGGCAGTCTGGCTCCAGAGCCTATGCTCTATCTCATTTATTGGGGGAGGCAGACATGGTACAGACTTAGCGATAAGAACTATAAGAGACTCTTGCCTCAGTCGCTCCTTATTCCCGGGCATACTGATGATGCTTCGCAGAGCTGGGCAATGGGGAGTGCTGGGGAGATGATGTCCCTGCAAGCAGCCCTCCACCAAAGGCAGGTGCGAGAGTTGGAGGCTAAATGGGACAACTCTGAGGTGTGTTCTATATCGCCCCCTAGTGATCCCCTGTGGGACTGACCTCTAGGTGCCCACAGCAGTACCTTGCTCAATGATCCAAGCTTCCTGGCTCCTTCGCTCTCTGTCTCTCTTCCTCACATTCCTACCATTGTTTCCTGGGATCACCTTCCAACTGAACTATTCCCACTGGACTCCTTGGCTTAGAACCAGCTGCTGGGGGAGCCCTGCCTGTGACACTGTGTATCTCCTTGAATTGTGCATCCCTTAAGGAACAAAGGGCTAAGAGTGATTCATAGCTGCAGCCCCAGCCCAGAACATGCGAGGGCTGAGTGGACTGGAGTGAGAGGATGCAGAGACCTGGAGGGCATTGATTTGGCCCCGTGGGGAGCAGTGAATGCTCTCAGAAGAGATGACATTTGAGTTGCTGATCTGGACTCCCCTTTACTCTCTATTTAAGGCTGTTCTCCCTCACAATTTTCTCCTTGCGTTTGGAACCTACATACTTCTATGAGGTCTCAGAAAGTCATGATCTAATTCCCCATGATTCCAGAGCCTTCTGAGCCCTGACTGTTCACTCTCAAAGCATTTTCTCCTGACATATTTATCAGACGTGTTAACCAATTGATTGCTTCTGCTTGACATTCCTGAGGCCACAGGTCACCACAGCTTCATCAGGGGCCTCAGTTTCCACCTCTGTAAGAGGCACTTGCGAGTCTCAGTGTGATGAGGTGAGAACAGGTTCTGTCAGCTCATGGTTGGCTTTGGGAGCTCCCTGAGTCGGGGGTTCCACCCTGCCCCTCGTGTGGGGCTGTGTCCAGCACAGAGCTCTCATCACGTGACTGAAGGTAGCCCAGGCACTGGCCTCTTCTCTTCACCACTTCCTGGGTGCTTGCAGTCTTTCAGTCTGGTCCTTTACCTCCTTGCAGGTGCCCTGGGTTCCTGGAAGAGATAGGAAGGAGAGATGCTCTCTACTTCTTACCCATTTCTTCCAGATGCCCCCAGACTCCCAGAAGTCCAAGCCGCTCACCTTAGAAGGTCATGGCCAAACAGTCCTCCCACCTCCAGGAGACCTGGCCCAACATCTGGACCTTGTTATGCTAACAGCCCTGGTCTCCTCCTTCTGGAATCACTGCAAAGCTCTGGGATTCCTCTAACCTGGCCTTGGCTGGCTCCACGACAACTCCCAATTCCTGTTTCCCTTTTCCACTGATTGCAACAGACAATGATTATGGCAAACATTTATTAAGTGTTTATTAAGTGCCAGATGCTATTCTCACCAGGAAAGTACAGAGCAGGATGTCTGGCTTTCAGTCCGGGGTGCAGATGCGGTGTGCCAGCACAGACGCTGTGCGTACGTGTGTGTGTGTGTGTGTGTGTGTGTGTGTAAGGAGGGTGATCCCCGGGGACTCTAGGGGATAAGTGTATAGTCCAGCTGATAGGAGCAGCAGGCTTGCACTCCTGCCAAGGCTGGGTGGGCAGAGCACCTGCCTGCTGGTGGGTGGCTGGTAACAGCTGTGGCTCTAGGGAGGCCCCAGCCCTGCGGCTGCTGAGCGGAAGTATGTTATTCTTCCTGGGTAGACATTTTGGGCCCAGCTTTCTCTGCTGCCAAAGCTGGCTTGGTCTCCTCTCAAGATGGGTTGGTCCCAAGTTACCTCTTTAACCACACCCTAGAGCAGAAACAGCTTCATTTAGGAATGCGAGCATGGGTCCTGTCCATGGCTTCCTGTTTATGTCACTATTCTGGGCAAGGGACTAATAGGGCCCTGTGTGATCTTTCTTCCTGCCAATCATTCATGGGATTAGAATTACTTATATATTATACAATATATGATTTACACACTCTCACAACATATATATGATAAGTTGTAAAATCACCCTAGATTTGAATAAATCCCAGCTATGCTCTTCTAAGCCCTAAGACCTTGATTTATCAAGCTCTGTGAACTCAGTCTGCCCATCTGGAGAATGGGTTATTAGTAGTATATACTCCTACAGCTCTTGTGAGGACTAATGATATGTAATGCCCGGAAGAGCCCTTAGAACAGAGACTACCACATACTACCGTGTTTCCTCAAAAATAAGACCTGGTCCGACCATTAGCTTTAATGCATCTTTTGGAGCAAAAATTAATATAAGACCCGGTTTTATATTGTATTATATTAGACCCGGTCTTATATTATACTAAAATAAGACTGGGTATTATATTATATTATATTAAAGACCCGGTATTATATTAAAATAAGACCGGGTCTTATATTAATTTTTGCTCCAAAAGATGCATTAGAACTGATGGTCCGGCTGGGTCTTATTTTCGGGGAAGCACGGTAAGCACTTGATAATGATTATTATTATTAATCTAACTCTGATTTTTATGTTTTATTTTGTTTATTTTATTTTTAAATATACTTCTTAAATTTAGACAGTATATTTTAAAACTACAGAGAATGATGTAATAAACTCATTAGTACTCATCACCTAGCATTTTAATTTAACTGCTAATGTTTTTCATTCTATTTCAGATGTCATCTGATTTTTATTATTCCTGTTACTTCTGTCTTGGAGAGTTGTTTGAAGATTTAAATGAGATAATGCTTGGCATAGAGTAAGTGGTCAGTAAAGGGTAGTTATATTATCATTATTATTATTTTGTCACTGTATTTTACTAAGTTCTTTTGCTCTCATTTGGTCCATGCTCTAGATCTGAGGCAAAGCTGGAATTCCTTTTCTCATTTGAAAAAATGTTGAAATAGATGCATAAAAAAATCAACGTGTCTTTTTCTAAGTTTCCTAAAGAATACAAGTCAAAGTCATGACTGAAATTTATACTATTTGGGCTCAAAATCCTATATCCTTCCTACTAACGTCCATGAATTCCTACTTTGGAATAAGGCACTGAAGGCTCCTTTAAACTATGCTCTTGTTTTGCAGGAAGGAGCTTTTGAAACCACACCATCTATTAAGTGCCTATTTATGAAATACTTTTCCATCTACCATCTCAATCTGATGCACTTATTCTTCTTCTGAGGTCCATTTATTGTAAGACCTATTTCAAACATGAGAAAACTGAGGCTCACAGAGGATGAGCTTTCTGCCTGAAGTTATGTGGCAGGTTGGACCAGAGTCAGGGTCTCCTGGCTTCTCCAGTGTGGAATCTGAGAGAGTTCCCTTAAGACCAGAGGAGGCTTGTGTGTCCCAGGAAGCTCAGACCTCCACAGAGCACGGTTCTTTCTTCCCTGTCTTTGCCACCCTGGTCACTCCTGGCAGCTCTGACTGTTCGAGAGGCTACAGCCTCTGATTCTGGCTCTGTCCCCTCTTGTGACTGATGACTCCCGTGGGCTAGCTCTATCATAGAACCCCGTTGCGCCTCACTTCTCCCTGCACAGACCACGCATGGATGTCCCGAGACTCCTCTCCCGGTATCTGACCCCTGGCTGTCCCTCCTAGCTCTCATCCCAGACCGGCCAGCTTGCTGCTCTGTCTGCTGTACGGCTGAGCAAGGACTCTCTCTCTCATCGCTTCCTGCTGCCTCCAGACCATGGCAGGACACCCAAAGGTGGAAGAGAGAGGTGTAGGGAGGTGCAGAGGACAGATGTTGCTGACGTCACCAACAAGAGTGACGCAGAGACAGCAGAAGGAAAGTGTAGATGCACTTGTGGGCACAAGGACACTAGGTTATGAGTGCCAGAAGCCCCGCTCATCCTGGCTGATATACTTCGTTGGCATGCAGAACTGACTCCTGGGGCCTGGGTGTGCCCAGAGGTTCAAACCGTCTTTGGGAACGTGTTTCTCTCCACCTCTTGTCTTATTGGTGGCAAGCTATCCACCTTAGGTCCGGGCTTACCCAGACTCTCTCAGCAACTCCTATAGCCAAGAGGACACAGCTTTCCTGGTTGCTCCAGAAAAGGTTCCAGAACTGAGACTCACTGGGCCAAATGGTCTGCCCTGGGCCAGCCTAGAGCCAGTCCTCATGGCCTGGGTGATGAAATGGGATCCAGGGAATGCGATCAGCATCATGAAAACCCCCTGGATCCAGAAGGGGAGAAGGCCGGTTCTCTTAGGAAAATCTGGGTTCCACTCCCAGAAGGGAGCAGCAAAACAACTAAGGACCAGGGCAACATTTGTGTGTATTCTGGACACGGGACATCCTGCAGCCAGCCTCTTTCACTGTGAGACAGTAAGCTTGGACCTGTCTGGTCTCATACATGCACTTGAGAAACGCTGGGTGGGACCTTTCCTCTGAGGATGCAGGGGCTGGACTGGAGACTCTCTGTCTGTACTGGACTGAGTTCAGTCTGGAGCTGGGCAGGGATGTCAGGCTCCTAACCTTCCTTCTTTCCTGCAGCCCAGACTCTCCACTGATAATTGCCCTGCCTCAAAGCAGGGAGATGGTTCTGGAAGACAAAAGGCCCATTGCTTCAGATGGTGCAGAATGTAGCCTCTTCCCTTAGAGGAAGTGAATGAAGACTGGCCGGGCTGCGGAAGGCAGCGTGGTCTGGCTCTGGGCAGTGACAGGCAGAGGTGGGCCGCGGGCCGTGAGTCTGTGGTTGTTGCGGAGCACGAGGGAATCTAGACTCTCGCCGGGGAACAGACCAGATCTGATTATCCAAACACGAAACACCTCCTGGTTCGAAGCATCTGCTTGTTTTTCTCATTCCCCTAGCTTGACTCAGACAGAGTATTCTCAAAGAGAAATCTACTCAGTGGCTGCTCACACAGCCGCGGAAAAGCCTCCTTAGCCTTGCCCTGGAGCATGTAGCTGTCAATGCAGCAAATGATCCATGAAGAGATGGGGTTTGTATTGACAGACACATGTTTATCCAGATCAATTAGGGGGAAAATATATATATTTTTATTTTGTATTTTTTTTCTTTCTTTCTTTCTTTGCAACGCTCCCCAAACAAGGCTTTGCAGCTAATAATTAATTTGATCTGTGCAACACAAATGACAAAATGTGAAATGAGATGAGAAAATGGTTTGTCAGATTTCCTCTCAGGGAGGGCACTGCATGGTCTGTTGGGAGGAAATGCTGTGACGACTCCTTGCAACACAGGGCAGAATGCTTTCTAAATTGCTCTGCATAATTAAGGAGGGAGAAGTTGGAAGATGGGGAGGCAGTGACTGCTTTTCAAAGGCTGACCACTATGCGGAGGAGCTCAGGAGAGAAGGAAAGGAACAACCCAGCTGAGGAAGCCTAAGGAGTGCTGATGTGTCGGGTGGGGAATTCGTCAAGGGAAATTCAGGGTGCTAGGTGATGTGGATCTTCTCCATAAATGTACGCATTTATTGTCTGTGGAAATTACTAAGAAATCCCAAGATGCATTCTAGGCTGAATCTCTTCTATTTGCTCCACTAACTCTGGGAGGCTATCCTGCAAGGGCTCTCTCTCTCTTTAAAGATTTTTATTAAAAATATAGCTAACGTACAATATTATATTAGCTTCAGAGGTACACCATAGTTATTCAATATTTATAAACCTAAAGAAATGATCACCATAAGAAGTCCAGTAACCATCTGACACTGTACCATGCTATCACAATATTATTGACTATATTTCCTATGCTGTACATTACATCCCCATGACTTATTTGTTTTATACCTGGAAATTTGGACCTCTTTTTCCCCTGTACATTTCCCCATGGCCTAGGTGATGAAATGAGCTGAGTAGCAGGCCTGGATCCAGGGAATGGGATCAGCCCCATGAAATCCTCCTGGACCCAGAAGGGGAGAAGGCTGGTTTTTCATTTTTCAATTACAGTTGACATTCATTATTATTTTATATTGATTTCAGGTATACATCGTAGTAGTTAGACATTTACATAATTTAAGAATTGATCCCCCTGACTAGTACCCACCTTACACTACACAGTTATTACCATATCATTGACTATATTCCCCATGCTTTCCTTTAATCCCCATGACTACTCTGTAACAACAAATTTGTACTTCTGAATCCCTTCCCCTTTTCCACCCATTTCCAATGCCTCTCCCATCTAGTAACCATCAAAATGTTCTCTGTATCTATGAGTTTGTTTCTGTTTTGTTCTTTAGATTCCACATATAAGCGAAATCACATTGCGTCTGTCTTTCTCTCTCTGACACTCCACTCAGTACAACACCCTCCAGGTCCATCCATGCCTCCGCAGATGGCAAGAACCCGTTCCTTTCCCTGGCTGAGCAATATTCCGTTGTATATATGTACCACCTCCTCTTTATCCATTCTTCCATCGACGGACACCCAGGCTGCCTCCACATCTTGACTTTTGTAAACAATACTGCAATGAACATATAGATACAAAGGTCCTCTGGAAGTAATATTTTGGATATCCTTGGATAAATACCCAGAAGTGGGATTACTGGGTTCTTTGCCTCTTGTTATTGCTTCTGTTTTAAAGTCTATTTTGTCTGGTATAGTATTGCTACCCCAGCTTTCTCTTGTGTGTTGTTTTTTTGTTGTTGTTGTTGTTTCTATTTTCATGAAGTAACTTTTTTCATCCCTTTACTTTCCATCTGTGTGTGTTTTTCAATCTGAAGTGAGTCTCTTGTAGATAGCATATGAAGGGTTTTGTTTTCTTATCCATTCATCTCTCCTATGTCATGTGATTGGAACATTTAATCCGTTTACATCGAAAGTAATTATTGATAGATATGTAGCTATTGCCATTTTATTATTCATAATTTTGGTTTTCTTTTTCTGTCTAAAAAAGTACCTGTAACATTCCTTTTACTACTGGTTTGGTGATGATAAACTCCTTTAGCTTTTTCTTGTCTGGGAAGATCTTTATCTGTCCTTCGATTCTAAATAATAGCTTTGCTGGGTAGGGTAATCTTGATTGTAGGTCCTTGCTTTTTATCATGTTGAATATTTTGTGCCAATCCCTTCTGTCCTGCAAAGTTTCTGTTGAGAAATCAGCTAAGAGTCATATGGGAACACCCTTATAAGTTACTAGTTGTCTTTTTCTTGCTGCTTTTAGGATTCTCGCTTTGTCTTTAATCTTTGCCAATTTAATTATAATGTGTCTTGGTGTGGGCCTTTTTGGGTTCATCTTTTTTGGAACTCTCTGTGCTTCCTGGACTTGTATGTCTATTTCCTTTGTCAGGTTAAGACAGTTTTCAGTCATTATTTATTCAAATAGGTTCCGAATCCCTTACTTTCTCTCTTATCCTTCTGGTTACCCTTATGATGCAAATGCTGTTACATTTGATGTTGTCCCAGAGGTGTCTTAAACTATCCTTATTTATTTTTGGATTCTATTTTCTTTTTGTGACTCTGTTTGGGTGTTTCCTGCTACTTTGTCTTCCAAATCATTGATTCGATCCTCTGCTTCATCTAGTCTGCTGGTGATTCCTTCTAGTGCATTCTTCATTTCAGTTATTGAATTCTTCTCTTCTGACTGGTTCTTTTTTTTTTCTTTTTTTCTTTTTTCTTTTTGGTTTCTATGTCCTTTTTTATGCTTGCTGTCTCTGTGTTGAAGTTCTCACTAAGTTCTCTGAGCATCCTTATAAACATTGTTTTGAACTCACTAAGTTCCTTGCGCAATCTTATAACCATTGTCTCCATTTAATTCTTTTTCTGGGCTTTTCTCCTGTTATTTCATTCGGAACATATTTCTTTGTTTCCTTATTTTGGCTGCCTCTCTGTTTCTATGTATTAGGTAGGGCTGCTATGTCTCTCAGTCTCGGCCAGGTGGCCTTATGTAGTAGGGGTCCGGTCAGGCCCTGGCACAATCTCCCTGGTCACCTGCTCCATGTGTTCCAGGAGTGTCCCTTGTGTAGGTTGTGTGTGCCCTCCTGTTATAGTTGAGACTTGATTGCTATTACCACCTCAGTGGGTGGGATTGACCCTCAGGGTATTTGGCTGTGGGGTTTGGCCACATCCACAGCTTATGGGCTGCTGTGCAGGGGCCTTATCCCACTGAGTGGGATTCACCCCAGTGGTCTCTGGTGCCTCTTGAGAACACCCTTTGGGTGGGCTGCTCGTAGGGCTCATTCTGCGGTGCTTTGCTGTGATCTGAAGCCCACCTCCAAGTACATTGATTTCTGGGGCCTCTTGGGAGGGGCTCCAGTGCAGACCCAGGTCACCCACTGCCTGTTTCCAGCCAGGGACTACCTGGTAGGGGCTATAAAGTTGCCCATGTTTGTTTGCTGCCTGTGGGAGAGGCCAGGCCGCTACCCAGGGACAGCTGCCACCAATACTGGGCCTGGGGTAGCTCTGCAAAAAGCCAGGAAACACGATGCCTACTGCGACCTGCTGGTTCCCTTAAGGTTCAGCCATGAAAACTTTGTGTGGTATACAAATTAGGTGAATCAGAGTCTCAGGGAATCACTAGAGAGGGAAGACTTGTGGTCACCGAGTTAATGCAGACTCTGGTTTGGTGCCAGTGCTGACTCTGGAGCTACTCAGCAAATGTCTCAGAGCACACAGAGGCCAGTCACTGCCCACCTGGGGCTTGCAGACTCTGATAGTTTTCTAAGAAAGAGTGCAATGCGGGCTGGCGGGCCCGGCTTCTCTCGAGAAAAATGTCTCCAGCATTGGGGGAGTTGAGTGGGGTGGGGTCACAGCTGGGTCAGCAGGGTGGAGTAGCAGAGCTCACCAGCCAATCAGAGTCAGATTTGTCTGTGTGGGGGTGGGCTCAACACAAGAAAGATGGAGCCCATCTGCTGGCTGCAAGGGAGGAGAACTTCTCATAGGGAAAATGGTGACTCTCCCCCAGCCCCACCCCCTGAATGCCTCCGATGCCCCCCGAGTCACTGTTCCTCCTCTGGAGCCCAGGGTGAGTGACTGGGAGTGAGAGTGTCTGTGCATAGGCTGTTTAAGAGGATGTCTGGGTTTCTGGCAGCCCATCCCACCTGGATGGTCAGAATTCCCACTACAGTTTTCACAGCCAGATGTTATGGGGGCTCCTGTCCCTGGCACCAGTACTCTGGGACTGAGGTCCCTCTCTCCTCTGAGGGAAACCTCCATGGCTGAGATACCCCTCACAGTTCTGAACCCCACAAAGAGGTGTGGAGCCAGCCTGCTTCTCGTCTCCACTCCTCCTACCAGTCTTTATGTGGCTTCTTTATATCCTTAGTTATAAAACTTCTGTTCAGCCAAACTTCAGATGGTTCTCCAACTGGATTGTTCCACAATGTAGTTGTAATTTTAATATGTTCATGAAAGGAAGGAGCCACAGTGTTTATCTACTCTGCCATCTTGGATCTCTGTCCTGCAGGGGCTCTCTTACCCTCTGGCTTCCATTGAGTTTGGCCAATGGGGAGCTTAATTTGGGTTTGGCCAACAGAGAGCTTTGGTTTTGGCTAATGAGGAGCTTTCGTTTCTGTCTGGTCAGGTCATCAGAGGGAAGAAAAGAGTGATGTTGGGGAAATTTATTTCCCTGCTTCTCACTTCCGCCTTGCCTTGGGTTCGCTGTTGCTAGTTTCATGGTACCACATGACCCTTTCGGGGTTCTTTACACCCCGCTCAGGCCTTTGTAAAATTTCCTCTATTAAACACCTCTTAAATGATCCTAATTTGAGTGTGCCGTTTCCTGCCAGGACTCTGACTGACCTGATTGGTGTGAGTGCATTCTCATGCAAACCTATAAAGGGGTGAGGTTCTGTCTCCTGGGTGAGGATTGAAGCAGCAGTTCACACGGACAAAGGAAGAGCTGCTTCCAATTACAGCACACACATTCAGGAGCTCTCTAGGGATCTCCTGAAGCCTGGCTGCTCCTTACAGCCACAGTCACTTGGAAGTAAAAAAATTTCAGTCTCAAAGTATCAGACTGCTCTAGGAACTCACCCAGGCTGGGGCCCATTGGGCCATCAGAGAGCATTGCTACTATGACTGAGGCCGGGAGCAACCAGAATCTTGAGACATACAGGATGGGGAACTGACCATTGCTGGGTGTGACCATTTCACTGATGTGGAAACTGAGGCTGCCAGAGGTTCAAGTCACATGTCAGGTAGATAGCAGCATTGAAAATGCTGTAGAAAAGTGAAAACACGGCTTGGTCTAAGAACAGATATCATGTCAACCAGAGGAGACGTCAGACAAATAAACACAGAATTGGAGTTGGCTGATGGCAGAGCATTTACAGAGCACTCTAGGCAAGTCAGCTGGGAGGCTTCTGTGGTGCTGAGGTTGAAAAGATGCCGCTCCATTTTTCTGATTACAAAAGCAATTCAGATTAATTAAAGAACACTTGAAAACCATGGCATAAAGTAGAAATCACCCAGGATCTTACAATTTAGACTAACTCAATTACTACTCTAGTATATTTCCTTCCAGGGTTTTCTCTTCAATATAGCTGTAGTCCTTCAGTTCTTATAATTTTGTACTCTACTTCTTGGCATTGTGAGTCAACATTATGAATAAACATGATATTTTACACTTTCTATTTTTTCTATCATATAGATTGCTGTAATTTGTTTATATAACTATTCCCATGATAATAGACATTTAATATTTTTCTTTTAAAATTTTTATTTGTTTGGTGTTGTAGCTAATAGTACATATACAGAGGGTGCCAAAAAATGTATATACGTTTTAAGAAAGGAAAAAACTACTAAAAGTGTGCTCAATATGTACCAATAACAAAAGATGAATACAAGTCATGTGTATACATTTTTTTGGCATCCCTGGGCGTATAATAATATATATTATATTAATGTTATACATATATATATATATAAATATATATATATATATACACACACAATCTTGTACACAGACTTTATAGTCTCATTTATGTGTTTATTTCTCATTATTTCCTTTATTCAGAATTTAAAAAGTGGAATTATCAAAGGACATGAACATTTTAAAAACTTTTGGTACATAAATTGCCTTCCAGAGAAGTACTAGTCTCATTTCTCTTGCCAGTCACCTAAGAGAGTGCGAATCTCAAAGTAGCTTTTCCTTTATGGAGTTTGGTAGGGCCTCACTTCAAGGCCTGGCCCCGCCCCCAGGTTGTGGCCCCACTCCCAGAGACTGGCCCCGCTCCCAGGTCCCACCTGCATGTGTCTTAAAGGTGAATCCAATGCCTGTTAGTGAACACGTGCAGTGGGTGAGGGTTGCTCTGGTTCCAAGAATAATATGTATCTGTTTTCGACTTTCCAGATGTTTCTTCCCTCTGGGGCCAATTCCATGGCTCCCTGGAAAGTGATATGATGACCTTGGGCTTGAGTCCAAAGAGCATGGGAGATTTTTGGCAGGTTGATGGTTGGTTGGTGCCAACCCACTTAGAGCAAAAACACTGTATGTTGGACTCACACAGAAGAACGTGTGTGCATCTGCCTCCGATGGGCTCCGAAGCACCACGGCCTCCCCCAGGAGACTGCCCGGGCAGCTGAATCCCTTTGGAGCAAAAGCAGGAAGGATGTGTTTTAGAAAGGATGCATGTGTGGGGAGGTGATTGAAGAGGAGGTACACATTAGGTGTGGAATCAGGAGATCTGAGCCTATAGAGACCATCGGTACAAAAGCAACAGTAGTGTGCAAAGTGGATATTTACCCTGACTCTCAGCTTCCTCATCTGTGTGGGTTAGTGTTGGGAAGTTTTCTAGGGCCTTTTCGAATGAGTGTACATACCCTCGTGTGTGCACACACTCACAGATAGATGTCCAAAATATATGTTCTATTGGTTAATCCACTTGCTGGATGGTGGATAAATTCCAACTCTGATCCATTCTTAATTTTCAACTTCCTCCTGCTTACCCTGATGCCCTTTGTGGAATGCACTTCGTGGATTATTAGTGGTAACTATGGAAACCCAGGGCTGTTTTCCCCTCAAACAATGACCTCTTCCTGTCATTACCCGCAGGTCCCCACCATTTCCTGTGACGGAGTCAAATTCATTTTAATATTAACTCAAAAAAACATGATTAAGAAAGTTGACCTACAGAGCTTGTGTTTGGACTTATTCAGTATTTATGCAATCACCCTTGCATCACTATTCTCCCTAAGTACAGGAAACTTTGAATTGCTGGATGTGACCATCTTACAGATGTGGAAACTGAGGCTGAGAGAGGGGGCATGTTTAGCCCAAGAACACCCACCTGGTGAGTGGTGGAGCCAGGAGCTAGAATGTAAATCTTCAGATTCCAGGCTGGTGCTTTATTTATTTTACCAGTGGTTTTTAAAAGGTAGAACCCCTTAAAAATGAGTCTTATGTGCATCCTGTCAACTCAAAAAACAGACAGATGGAAGTAGTAGGGAGAGGTTGTGTGTGGCCCAGACCCTTATCCACTAGGGGCTTCTGAAGCAATTCCATGGGTCTGTATACTTCTGCTTAGAAACTGCTGAAGTTCACCAAGGAGCCTGACCCATTCATTCACTTACTCTGTTATTCAATTTTCTCTTCAGCAAGCACATGATGAATACTTATTATATCCTAGGCTCCATGCTTAGCTTAAGTGAGCTACCTAGTGTTCTTCCAATAAATTCTCTGCCCTTGCCTTTTCCCCTTTCTTAAATTATTCAGAGTCATTTCTGTTGCTTTCCATCAAGGAGCCTTAACACTGGTAGGTGGAGTTTATACTAACTATCTTGGTGATGGAGCCCCTTTGGGAGGATTTGAGCAGGGGAGTCTCTGGGACAGATTTGAGTGTGAGATGGATCATGCCGGTGGCTGAGGAAAGGATGGTTTAGTTCTCATGGGAGTTGGGGCTTGGGGGAGATAAGCAGGGAAATTGGTTAGGTAGTACTGATGACCAGGAAAGAAATCACTGGCCTAAGCTCGGTCAGTGATTGCAACAAAGGCAGGGAAGTGCAGTGATTAAGAGCTTGGACTCTGCTCACAGATCTGGGCTTGAATCCTGCCTCTGCCACTTACTTGGTATGTAAACATGAACAAGTCTCTTAATCTCTCCAAGTCTATTTCATTATCTGTAAGATAGGCTAGATAAAAATATCTCTGCTTGTGGGGGTGTTGGGAGGATTCACTGCGCTAACTAAAGTGGAGGCTAAGCGCGGTGCCTGGCTCACAAGAAGCAGTCAGTAAATGCTGTTATCCACTGATGATGATGACAGTGACGAGGATGGTAAGGATGGTGATGATGATGGTGATAGTGATGATGGTGGTGATATGATGGTGATGGTGGTGATAATGAGGCTGGTGATGATAGCGATGGCGACGATGATAACAGTGATGGTGGTGATGGTGGTGATGATGGTGATGAGGATGGTGGTGATGATAGTGATGAGGATGGTGGTGATGATGGTGATGGTGATGATGGTGGTGATATGATGGTGATGGTGGTGATAATGAGGATGGTGATGATAGCGATGGCGACGATGATAACAGTGATGGTGGTGATGATGGTGATGGTGGTGATGGTGGTGATGGTGGTGGTGGTGATGGTGGTGATGGTGGTGATGGTGGTGGTGGTGATGGTGGTGATGGTGGTGATGGTGGTGGTGGTGATGGTGGTGATGATGGTGATGGTGCCAACTGTCAGGGATGGAGATGATGAGTGGGATTTGAAGGAAAAGTCAGGGATAACTCCTGAAGTTCTAGGCCAGGTGACGGAGGGAGCCCTTTTTAAGAGAAAACCAAAAACATACACATATATTCATAGGGTTCTATGCTTTTTGTAGAATTTGAAAAGTTGGATATTGGATATCCGAACCTCAGTTGGTTAAGATCACCTTCTTTCCCAACTCTGCCGCCCCTCCTGCATGCCGTCTCTTATGTCAGGTGGTGCTGGGCCACTTCAGGGAGGACATGTGTTAACTTCATTAGCTCTGTGTAAAGTCTGTCTGTTTACTCACAATTTGCGGAACACCTGAACTATATTTACTTAACATTTCTTTACATTGTCTTATGGGTGGACACGGGATGCTAGCATCATTTCCAGAAATAAAAAGTGGCTACAGATTAAAATACAATGAAAATCAAAGTTATTCAGTTTTAGCCAGATGACCTAATGGTGGCCTGCAAAGACTCCAAACCTGAGGCTTGCTGTCTTTTTGTTCAAAAGAGAGGTTAACTAGCATTAGAAAGGTGTGGAAGACCTGGCTCCAAACTGAGACTCTCCTTGCACTAACCAGCAAGATTTGAAGAGAACTGATGGTGGAATGTGGTAAATTTCTCACTGTGTGAGTCCATGTTATTTAATGCTGGGTCCACGGACCACCCAAAGCCATGTCCCAAACTGCCAGTGGAACTCACCCCAAAGACAGGCTGTCATAGCACCACGCCATGTGGCTGCACTATTCAGGACCTGTGGAAATTGACATCGACAGGTGGAAACAGGTAAAAATTAGCTCAGGATTAATCAGCTTGGCTTCTCATCCTGGCTTCCTCAGGCAGGCAGAAAGGAGGCATCACCACACAAGGCTTCTATTTAGAGAAGGCATCTGAGCAACTGGGTTTGGGATGGGCCAGGCTCTGCAGAAGGGTTGCTTTAGACTCCAAAGCAGGCTTGCTGGTGGCATCACTGGAGCCAGGGCACAGCTGAGAGACCACCATGAAGCAATTAAAGGGACAAGAACCCCCCCATACACACACCTTCTAGGAGCTTCCACAGAGATACCTCTTTTCACAAAAGAGGCGGAAGCCAGCAAATTCGTCCCCTGCAAATGAGAAGTGAAGATGAACAACTTTTCTGATATGTTTTAAAGAGTGTGCTTTTCTCAATTCCTGCCTGCCTTGCTCAATAGCAATTTGCTCAGAAGACTTCCAGAAAGACTAAAAGGCACTAACGTAATCACGGACACCAAAATTGACCTTTGCAAAATATTAGCATCCTTTTAAAATTCTGTTTCTAAGCTGTGACATTAGCCACAATGTTCAAAATATTGGCAACATCTCCATTTTAAATCTTTAATTACAGAAAATGTCAAACATACACAAAAGTGCAGAGAATAGTTAAGAATAATGAGCCCCTTGTACCCAGCACCCAGTTTTAGCAATTATTAACTCATGGCCAGTCTTATTTCACCTATTACCACCTCCCTCTTCTATTACCTAGTGAGGTTATTTTGAAGAAATCCTGGAATCATGTGACTTCATCCACAGTTGCACACTCCGTACACAACTGCTGATAAACACATGTTTATTTCAAGGGGGTTTGTTTGGCTGAGGATTCAGTGCAGTCTACTCATTTTTGGAGCATCTTCCTGCTCCTTCTCCTCCTTCCACGTGTCTCCATTCTTCTTCTCATATCCCCCATGTTTATATTCATCCCAAAAGGAGAATTTGGGAAGAAGGTAAATCTGTTTTTGGAACTTCCAAGCTCTTCTGGGGGTTGTCTGCTCTCTGGGGTTCCCGTTGACCTCCTCTAGGCACTCGGAGATTGTATATTTTCTACTTATTGAGGAATTTTTATTCCGAACAAATTCTGGTTCCCTGAAAAAAAAAAAGGTTCTCATGAAAGGACCCATGGGAAAAAGCCAGTATATTGTAGAGTGGAAAGGGGCTCCTTGGTGCGTCTGTGCCAGTGGGGCTGACATTTTTGTTTAAGAATTGGCTGAGGCCTGGCCACTGCTTTGTGGGCCTGGCCAAATCACTCGACCTCTCTGGGCTCCCATTTCTTCGTGTGCCACACAAGAGAATGTTTGTTCACTTATAATTCCTTTTCTTTCCCACCATTGGAATTGAGTGTTCTCTATTATTGCTGTAGCAAAATGCCCAGCATGTAGCAAGCGCTCATCCGTCTGCTGAGCACGTGGATGAAATACTCTCAGGAGCCCCTTCGGCTCTGAAGCCCCGCTGTTCCAAGACTCACCGATCCTCCTCACATCAAGGTGTCTCACTCCCTCCTCCTGGCTGGGGCGTCATCTCCCATCCCCGACTGTGCTTGGCTGACTGAGAAGAAACCGACTGCAGACACCCATGGAGGAAGAAGTGGACAGGGAGGTTGGAGGCCACTTCCGCAGTGTCCTTGACTAAACATTCTCTTCCTGGGTGACAGCCTGGGTCCCAGTGCTCAGCTCTATTTCGGTTGCCATTTGGCATGTGTCACCTTGCAGAGGCCCGGGCCCTCAGGGACAAAAGGCCAAAATCTGCTACAAGAATGGTAATTTGAGGAAACTTGGCTCCCTGCCCCTGGGGCTTCGGTGTTCTTTGGGACAAGTGGAGTGATGATATCATGGACGTAATTACTTTCTGGACTATGTAGGGTCCTTGTGTCTGGGCTCCAGCCGGTGTGAGGCCCCAGGGAGACTAATTTAGGAAAAGGAATCAGCAGGATGACAGCTGTTGAAAGTGCTTGGCTCCACCTTCAGCCAGAGAATTTAAGAAAAAGGCCCTTAGAAACACCTAGCTCTGAAGGTAGGTCTTTCCTTCTGATGGCTTTCAGAAAAAGGCTCAGTTCTTGGGGATGAAAGGGCCCACAGAGGTCATCTTGGCCAGCAAATACCCTTTCCAACACCCCTAAGAGGTGGTGTGCTTGATTACCTCCAGTGATTCTGTGTGATTCTGGCTGTGCTTGATTACCTCCAGTGATGGTGAGCTCAGCCTCTCTGGAGACAACCTGTTTCATTATTGGAGAACTCTAACTGCTAGACTGTGCTCCAATGTGACTTCTCCATTACCCCCAAATGTATTGATGCCACTTCAGTTGCCCTGGTTTCACCCTTGGAGCCACATAGAACATGTTTAAATTCCTCTTCCTTGTGACAGCCCTTCAAATATTTGAAAGCAGCTCTTATGTCCCCCCTGGAGCGTCTTCTCCAGGCTAAACATAGCTCTTGCAGCCATTGCTCATATGACATGGCTTCAGTTCGCACCACTGTCCTCATCATTTTCCACTGGATGGATACCAGCTTTTCACTGTCCTTCTTAAAATGTGGGGCCCTGGAGGCACTGAGCGAGAGGAGTCCGACACTCACTTTATTCCTATGCTCACACGTCCACTATCATAGCCCTGTTTGGCACACACCCCATACTGTACACCAACAAAGTCCCCTCCATCTTTCTCACACAAGCTGCTGTTAAGCCGCACCACCCTCTCTGGGATTTGGGCAGCTGCGTTTTAGGGCCTAGGCACAGGTCTTCCAACCATTTGTCCCTATTACAGTTTCATTCTGTAGGATTCATACAATTGTTCCAGGCTGTCTGGATATTTTAGGGTCCTAATTCTCTCATTTGACACTTGAAGCCCCTCTCAGCTCTGCACTGCCTGTGTTTGCCTGGTCACTAAAACACGACCTGTGGGACTGGGCAAACATGTTCCGTTCAGGCTCATGTGCTCTTCTGGGGGTGGTCATTCAACACACTACATGTAGCTCCCATTTCTTCACCCGCTCACAGGGTGCCTGGGGAAGCCGGGTTGCAATCCAGATATTCTGTGTCTACACATAATCCCTCCGTACTGATAAAGGCAGTGAGGTGGGTCTGCGGGGTCCCGTACAGTTAGCCCAGGCTGCTCCTGCTGACCTCTGCTCTCTCTTTGGAGGGCCACCCAATCTCCAGATTGCCCTGGAAACCAGGGGGATGCATACCCTGAGGCAGCAATTTGGCAGGGCAGTGCCTGCTGGAGTCCTGAGGTGGTGAAGACTCTTAGGTTAAAGTCGACAGGAAGAGCTGGGCCCTGGGTGACAGATGCAGGCTAAAGAAAACCCCCTACCTTGTCTAGGTCCACTCACCTGCGGAACCTTTTCCAGAGGCGGGACTCAGTGGTGGTATAACTGAATGACTGTATATCTCACTTTTCTCTGGCTTCTTTTCCTTCCTCCTTTCCCACTTTCCCTTTCTTCCTTTCTTTTTCTCCTTCCTTTCACCGGTGTCTTTTATTTTGCTACTTGAGCACCGTCTGTCTCTGTACTCACTATTGTTTAGGATGCCTCTGTCCGCCAGGTTACAGGCCACTGGTGAGACACCTGTCAATCACCAACATCCATGCCTGCCCATGGTGAGAGGTGGGCCCAAGGTGCACCCAGTGCGGGGATGCTATGGGAATAGGAGTTTCTGGATAGTCCCAAGGCCTGAGGTTCTGCCTTGTGTTCTTCATAAACCATTGAATGATCCCTGAAATAATCACACTTGAGTGTCCAAATGACAACTTCCCAGATTGACTTTCCCACCTGAAGGAGATAAAATTCTTTTGTTAAACTCTGGACTTGTTTTTTGGTCTAGAAAATATGTCCCCATAATAAGTGACTTTCAAGTTAGCCCAGGTCATTTTGGGATTTAGAATGCTACTAAATTTGGGGACAAATCCCAAAAGGGATCTACTAACCAGAGTTCAGTATGATATACTGGACCAGGGCCACTTATGGGCCAGGAACCTAAGGTGGCCAGCAACTTTTAGGACCTTCTGGAGATAGTGTGGACTCTGACATTAGTTTTGGGTTTGTAAAGTGGCTCTTTCTTTCTCTGGCTGTGTGACCTTTAGCATCCTAACCTCTCTGGACCTCAGTTTTCCACATCTGTAAAATGGGGGTAATACTTTGCTGATCGTTGTGAAGATTTATTGAACTAGTACAGTTCCTGGTACATAGCAGACATTGTATTTATTACTTCACAGCTCTGCCTCTAATAGCATTATGAGCTCTTTTTAAAAATCTGTGACTCTTCTAAAACAGGAAAAGAATGGTGGAGAACATGAATAATGTAGATTCCATAGGATGCCTGAATTAGTTTCAAAATAATTTCTAATTTGTGTTTTCTTTGCTTTTCTTCTGTTAGGTTTTGTTAGAAAGTCTTTTCAGAGGAGAAAGTGCAGCTACATTTCAAAAGTGGAAACCTCCCAGGCCTTGCAGGGCTCCACAGTCTAGGAGTTTGTCCTGTTGAACAATGACAGGTGGGCCAGGGCCTGTCTTGCCCTGTGCAGAGAAATGCAGTGTAAATCAGGGAGCCCCCGGGGTGCTGAGCTGGAAGTGCTTTTGCATGCCAGGACAAGAGGACGGGACCGTGCTGTGGAGAGCCCACAGGAGGCAGAGGAGGCTTTGCCCCTCACTTCTCCTGGGCTCCTGGCCAGGATTGGGGGTAGAAGAATATCCAAGTATTCCTTGTGCTCCTGTGACCTTCACTTCGCCCCCCATTTTTGAGGCCAAGATCTGAGTTCCAGGTTTTCCATCCTTGCCACTGTCCCCACCTAGCTATTGGCAGGACTCTGACCAGCCTGGCTGCCAACTCCCTGCAGGTCAAGCTGACCCTTGTCTGCTGATCATTTCTCTCCTGGACTTGTCTCCCACCTTCTCCTTCCTCCTGAGTCCCAGAAGTGCACCATTTCATTAGGATTTCCCAACTCCAAATCCTGTGATATGGCCAGCGCATGCCATTTGCACTAAGTCCGCAGATTTCATTCTATTTATAGGATGGTGTGGCAATTCAGACCTGGCGCCTTGTCTGTCGGCCTGGAAGCCACAATAGACTTTGTTTTCTTTGCTCTTTTTTCTTTATTCTCTAAATTTTAAAGATAATTATTCTCACAATAATATGCAAACCTATTCTTGCTGGAAGAGATCTTAAAAATAGAAAAATATAGAAAGAACACAAAGAGTAAAATGTTTAGGTGCCACTTGCATTCTAGTCTGTTGACATTTTGGTATGTTTCCTTCCAGTATTTCTTCTATGCATTTACATGCTTATCCATGTAAATACAAATGCAAATATGTGTGTGTGTGCCATAGAGAGTTTAACCTTGCCCCAAAGGAGTCTGGCCTTTGCTCTTGGCTCCTGGGAGGTGATCTTTGTTTGCCTGGGGGCCTTGGGCTAGCCAGATGGCAACAAGGTGATTGAAGGTAGGGCTGGTCAAGCCAGAAAGCCCAGCAATGTGATTTAGGGCGGTGGCTTTGGGTCATGCGCTATCAGTTGACTAGACCAACCATATGGGCAATTGATCAGTCAGTCAATCAATCATGCAGATGTAATGGGGCCCCAGTAAACGCTCTGAACACTGGGCTCTGGTGAGCTTCCCTTGTTAGTGATGCTCTGTGCATATTGTCACATCGCCATGTCAGGAGGGTCACCTGTCCGTGACCCCAGGGGAGAAGACAGCAGAAGCTCCATGTTTGACACTTCTCATGGACTCCACCCTGCCCACTTCTATTCTTGGCTGATTTTAGTCTGCGTCTTTACCCTGTAACAAACCATAACTGTGACTATAAGAGCTTTCATTAGTTCTGTGGGTCCTTCCAACAAATTATTGAAATTGAGAGTTTTGGGAACCCTCCTTAATTTGCAGTTGGTATGAAAAATGAAGGTGGTCTTAGGGAGAGAGCCCTCTAATTTTGTAGTTGGCCTGAACTCATAATTGTGTGTGAATGTGTGTGTGTGTATTAAAATATTGCATAATTGGGAATTACATTCATGGCTCTGGGAATTGAATTATTTCACCTTTCATAGGCTTGGAGACCGTCTTTAAAGCTTCTGTGCCTCAGTTTCCTTATGTGTAAAATGGGATTAATAACAACACATGTGTCCATAGAGCTGTTAAGAGGAGTAAATGGATGAGTATTTGTAAAGCTTTTAGGACAGTACCTGCCATGAGGTTAGGGCTCCATAAGAGATGATGATGATGATGATTTGCAGACCATTGAAGTCTAGCTTATCGCTTTTAGTAGCTGATTAATGGATATTAATTACTTCTATTAGTTCTCTCTGGGTTTCTAACAAAGAGACTTGCTGGCTGGAGTGCTTTATGAGAAATGATTCTTTTGCTGAACTACAAGGTCAGGTGAATTAGCCAACTGGTCTAGAACAAGTATTTATTGAGCACCAACTATTTATTGTACAAACACTAATTTTGCACAGACTATATGCAGGGGCCCTGTCCTGATACCTGTGGGATTATAGAGACAAGTGTATTAGGGGAAGAAAAAGAAGGGAATCCATTAGACTATCTACTAAGTGTCAGACACTGTAAATTTGTTATTTCAGTTAATCCGCATGACACCCCTAGGAGGAAAATATTATGACCCCATTTTCCAGAAAAGAAAACAGAGACTCAGTTTAAGAAATATGCCCAACTTGACATGGCCAGAATGTGTTGGGAATAAGACTGAAGTCCAGTTGTGCCTCATTTCAAAGCCTGTTCATTTTGACCTGCATGTCACTGCTGGACAAGACAGGAAACTTGCCCTGGGAGAGCTCATTGCTTCTTTGGAGAAGGGATGGTAGAGGTGGGGAATATGAGACATAGGACAACTGAAGAAAGCTCGGACTCTTATACACACTTCCCCATTTCTTAAGTTGCTTTATCGCTCGACATATCATTGGACTTTTCAGAACAACTCTGATGTAGGCAGGCATCATTATTCCCATTTACAGATGAGAAAACTGAGGCTCAGTGGGGCTAAGCACCTTGTCCAGCTTAAACATCTAATAAGGGGCAGACCTGGTAGTTGAATCTGCATGCTTCAGTGAGTGAGGGACTTCCATTGTGACCAGGAAAGTCTCACTCCTGTTGGCAGCCCCAAGACCTCTCCACCAGTCCCTGGATGGTGGGCTGCATTTTCTTTGACACCCAGATTTTTTTTTTTCTGGTCTAGCTGCCCAAGTCTTTGGGACACTGTAAGCATATTCCTTTGGGCTCTTGGCAATGGAGCATTTCAAAACTGAACCTAAATTAAAACGAAAAGCCTTAATCAGTTTTCTTTGCAGCTTTATGTGCAAACAAATAAATGGCTGTCTCTGGAAGGTTCTCTCCATTTTTCCAGGCATGGTTCATCATCAGATACATGCTTCCTTTAGGATCCAGTGGAAAACTAATGAGAACTTAATCTCTGATGAGCAGCGTAGGAAAAACCCAAGTTGAGTACAAGCTGAGTGCAGGAATGGTCACAGGGTAGTCAACGAGTGACTTAGAATGCTTTTCTTTATAACCTCAGTGTGGGCATCAAAAGACTGGCTGAGCTCTGAGCTACCAAAACAAGGTCAGGAATAAAATTTATTTTTTGCATAAAGCTCAGTTTCTGAGACACCCGTGGACGGTGCCCTTCCCATGGAGGGAGTTATGTGGGCAGAACCTGGCAGCCTTTGCAAAGACACCAGCCATTCCTCTCTCTGGCACAGCTGCTATGGCCTAATGGTGTCCCTATCTTTCCTGGAACTCAGGATCGTTTTCTTTTTGGAATCATAAATAAACTTGGGACAAATATTGTGACCATCCTCTCAGGCTCTTGTTCTGAGGCCCACAGGATTGCTGGGATTTGGGGGAATTATTCAGGAAACTTCTGCTCTGACAAACCTTTGCTCAGTGGAAGCAATAGCTATTAATTTGCCCATTCATCCAGCTAGTTTTAACGGGGCCCCTACTATGTCAATGTACTAGGAACTGGAGCGACAATAAGGAATGGACAAGATGTGGATTCCCCAGGAAGCTTGAATACTCTTTAATCATGATAAAGTGTTTTCACAGCCACAGCTGTAGCTGGTGCCCACAGCAAATATGTAGGGAGGGCAGGAGCTGGTTATACCCATCTTCCAGATGAGGAAACTGAGGTTGGAGAAGGTAAAGTGACTTCCTGATAATCCACAAACCAGTGATTTTTGGAGGAACCAGGTCTTCAAAATCACAGCTTTTTTTGTTTGTTTGTTTGAACCTTGGACTTCAAAACTAAAAAACTGCATATTTTGCGGGGGAAGTGACTTAATATTTAGAGCCTCTGTTTCACCTCCTATAAGATGAGGGTAAGAGAAACTGTTCAGCAGAGTTGCCAAAATTGTTGAGTTAGACAATGTAGATGGATATTAATTAATAGATGTCTATTTGTAGAAAAAGACAAAATAGATAATAATATGATTAAAGCACCTGATATGTTGCCAAGAACATAAGAATAATCACCATTACAATAGTAAATTGGCTAATATATACCGAGTACTTACTATGTTCCAGAGAAGTTCTAGTATTATCTCCATTTTACAGCTGAGAAAACCTAGGCATAAGGAAGTGAGGTAACTCACACAGTTTATTGATAAAAATGATAAAGCGAGTATTCAAAGCTTATAATACAGGTATATATTTTATATAACTATCATCCATGTCCCCCTTTTATTTCATCAGGGGAAAGAAATGGCGATTATTATTTTCATTTAATTTTTTATAGTTTTTCGATGACAGTTGACATATAATATCATATTAGTTTCAGGTGTACACCATAGTGATTAGACATTTATATAACTTACAGAGTGATCACCCCAATAAGTCTAGTACCCGTCTGACACTGTACATAGTTATTACACTATAATTGACTATAGTCCCTATGCTGTACTTTACATCCTCATGACTAATTTTATAACTGGCAATTTGTACTTCTTAATTCCTTCATCTTTTTCACCCATCTCTCCAACTCCCATACCATCTGGTGACCATCAATTTGTTCTCTGTATTTATGAATTTGTTTCTGTTTTGTGTGCTCATTTATTTTGTTTTTTAGATTCCACATGTAAGTGAAATCATATGGCATTTGTCTTTCTCTAATTTATTTCACTTAGCATAATACCCTCTAATTCCATCCATGTTGTTGCAAATGGTAGTATTTCATTCTTTTTATGGCTGAGTAATATTTCATTGTATATATGTACCACATCTTTGTCCATTCATCTAATTGATGGACACTTATGCTGCTTCCATATTTTGGCCATTGTAAATAATGCTGCAGTGAACATAGGGGTTTATGTATCTTTTCGAGTTAGTGTTTTGGATTTCTTAGGATAAATACCCAATGGAATTGCTGAGTCATATGGTAGTTCTATTTTTAATTTTTTGAGGAACCTCCACACTGTTTTTCATAGTGGCTGCTCTAATTTACAATCCCCGGCAGTGCATGAAGTTTCCCTTTTCTCCACATCTTTGCCAGCACTGTTGTTTGTTGATTTATCGATGATAGCCATTCTGACAGGTGTAAGTGATATCTCATGGTAGTTTTAATTTGCATTTCCTTGATGATTAATGATGTTGAACATCTTTTCATATGTCCTCTTTGTCCATCTGTATGTCCTCTTTGGAGAAATGTCCCTTCAGGTCCTCTGTCTATTTTTTAAATTGGATTGTTTGTTTGTTTTGTGTTAAGCTGTATGAGTTCCTTATATATTTTGGGTATTAACCCCTTATCAGATGTATCATTGGTGAATATCTTCTCTCATTCAGTAGGTTGTCCTTTGTTTTGTTGATGGTTTCCTTTGCTGGGCAAACACTTTTTCGTTTGATGTAGTCCCTTTGTTTTTGTTTGTTTGTTTCCCTTGCCCGAGGAGACATATACAAAAAAAATTACTAAGAGCAATTTCAAAGAGTTTACTGCTGATGTTTTCTTCTAGAAGTTTTATGGTGTCAGGTTTTACACTTAAGTCTTTAATCCATTTTGAGTTTATTCCTGTATATGGTATAAGAAAGTGGCCTAGTTTCAATCCCATTTACAATTACAACAAAAATAATAAAATACCTTGGAATAAACTTAATGAAGGAGGTAAAAGACCTGTGCTTGGAAAACTATAAGACACTGAAGAAAGAAATGGAAAAAGATACAAATACATGGAAGGATATACCATGCTCATGAATAGGAAGAATTGACATTGTTAAAATGTCCATATTCCACAAAGCAATCTACTGATTCGATGCAATCCCTATCAAATTACCAATGGCATTTTTCATGGAACTAGAATAAATAATTCTTCAATTTATGTGGAACCACAAAAGGCCCTGAATATTCAAAGCAATCTTGAGAAAGAAGAACAAAGTTGGAGATATCACGCTACCTTAAATTGAAACTATACTACAAGGCTATAGTAATCAAAACAGCATGGTGCTGGCATAAAAAGAGACACATGGATCACTGGAATAGAATAGAAATATACCCATGTATATATGGTCAATTAATCTATGACAAAGGAGGCAACAATATACAATGGGCCAATGGGGGGAAAGACAGTCTATTTAATAAATGGTGCTGGGAAAAGTGGACCAATACATACAAAGGGCAATGATTTTTGAATTATCAGAGGAAAGGATGACTTATAATAAGCAGACTTTTCAGCTATTATGCTGTGTGTAGCCTCCTGAAGGAAGCCTCAGTTGTCTCACTTTTTCAATGGGGATAACTATATTTCTCTCAAGGTTGTTGTGAATATTGAATGAAAAGAGTCTGAAATGCTTTTTAAACCCTGAAGTGCTTTCCACAATAATATATGCTTATTCTTGTATGTTAAACTCATGGGGCCATAGCATTCTGTTCTCTAAGTGTGTAATGATGGCATTTGACACAATGATAAATCAGTCGTCTAAGTCTACAGCCCAAAAGATGGCATTTTATTGGGGCAAAAATACACCCAGGTGGCCATTTTGGAAATTTCAAGTATACTATTTAAATTATCGTGTTTCCCTGAAAATAAGACCTAGCCAGACCATCAGCTCAAATGCGTCTTTTGGAGCAAAAATTAATATAAGACCTGGTATTATATTATATTATACCCGGTCTTATATTAAAATAAGACCGGTTCTTATATTGATTTTTGCTCCAAAAGACACATTCGAGCGGTGATGGTCCAACTACAGTGTTTCCCCCAAAATAAGACCTAGCCGGACAATCAGCTCTAATGCATCTTTTGGAGCAAAAATTAATATAAGACCCGGTCTTATTTTGCTATAATGTAAGACCGGGTCTTTGTAACATAACATAACATAACATAACATAACAACGGTATGGTATAGTATAGTATAGTGTAATATAATATGTAATATAATATAATATAATTGTATAATATAATATAATATAATATAATATAATATAATATAATATAATATAATACTGGGTCTTATGTTAATTTTTGCTCCAAAAGACGCATTAGAGCTGATTGTCCGGCTAGGTCTTATTTTCAGGGCAACACGGTAGGTCTTATTTTTTGGGGAAACACGGTATATGCCTGGGTATTGATGACTCACTTTTCAAACTGAAAAGCTGACTGTAATCTCATTTTTAAAGGACCTATTCAGAAGCTGTTTTCTCTTTTTCATTTTGCCTTTAATAACCTGTCTCTTGTCTTAAAAATTATGCCTGGTATCATTGTGTTGAGGTTCATAATTCAAAGGAAAAAAGAAAACAACCAAAAATTAAAATTTCTTGTTTCTCAGGAAACAAGAAAAACAGAAATTCCCTCTACTACTCCACCAAATTTCAGATATGAGAAAAAAGAAACTTCAGGTAATAGTTTTTTTATATAGATTAAAAAAAAGGGTATTTTTTTAAATTGTGGTAAAATACATACAATATAACAAAATTTACCATTTTAACTATTTTTAAGTTTACAGTTCAGTGACCTTAAGTACGTTCACAGTGTTGTACAATCACTACTACTCTCCATTTCCAGAACTCTTTCATCTTCCCAAACTGGAAGTCTGTCCCCATTAAACATTAACTTTCCACCCACCCCACAGCCCTTGTTAACCTCTATTCTACTTTCTGTCTCTATGAATTTGACTACTTTAGGTAAGTCATGTAAGTGGAATCACATAATATTTGTCCTTTTGTGTCTGGATTATTTACTTAACTTAGAGTTTTCAAGGTTCATCCATGTTGTAGCATGTTATGAGCTGAATTGTGTCCCCCCAATTAAAATTCATATGTTGGGAGTGGCCGGTTAGCTCAGTTGGTTGGAGCATGGTGCTGATGGCACCAAGGTTGCTGGTTTGATCCCCGCATGGGCTACGGTGAGCTGCTCCCTTCTTAAAAAAAAAAAAAATTAATAAAAAAAAAATAAAAAAAAAATAAAAAAATTAATATGTTGAAGTCCTGAAACCCAGTACCATAGAATATAACCACATTGAGAGATCAGGTTTTTACAGAGATAATTAAGTTAAAATGAGATCATTAAGGTGGACCCTCATCTGATATGACAGGTGTTCTCATACGAAGAGAAAATTTGGACATAGACATGTACAGAGGGAAGACCATGTAAAGACACAGGGAAAAGATGACCATCTAAAAGCCAAGGAGAAGGGCCTAGAACAGATCCTTCCCTCATAGCCCTCAGAAGGAACCAACCAACCCTGAAGAGACCGTATCTTGGACTCCTAGCCTCCAGAACTGTAGAAAATAAATTGTTGTTGTTTTGTGTTAAGCCATCTGGTCTGCGGTCGTTTGTTATGACACCCCTAGCAAAAACCCACATGTATCAGAAACACCTCTCTTTTTATGGTTGAAAAACATTCTATTGTATGTATAGACCATGTTTTGTGTATCTATTCATCTGTTGTTGGACACCTGGGTTATTTCCACCTATTGCTGTTGTGAATAATGCTGCTGCTTTGATTATCGGTGTAAACGTATCTGCTTGAGTCTCTGCTTTTGATTCTCTTGGGTGTATTCCCAGAAAGAGAATTGCTGGATCATATGGTCATTCTATGCTGAACTTTTTGAAGAACTGCCAAACTGTTTTCCACAGTGACTGCACCATTTTACATTCCTACCAGCTAAGCACAAGTGTTCCAATTTCTCCACATCAATGACAACAATTGTTATTTTCCCTTTTTTTGGGGGGAGGTGGGTAGGGGTAGGGATATGTTTGTTTTTTAATCCTTTTTCACCTGGAGGTATTAAAATGAACAACAAGGAGTTCCACTTCTGGGATGGCAACGTAGGCTCCTAACAGGCGGATCCTTCCTCAGAGAACAGCTGTAAACGCTGGATGAAATACAAAAACCAGTACCTGAAGGCTCTGGAAAGTGCATAAAGGGAGCAGATTTTGAAAAGGGCCAAAACTTGAAAGAAGGGACCAACACGGAATAGTTTCCAGTTTTTATGGTTTTAGCTTGAAGGCAGGGTACAGTCACGGTGAAATGAATAGCCGTTAAAACTCCAATAGTAATTCCACCATCTTTCTGGCCTGGGAACCAGAGCTACATTCTGTGGGGCTTCTGTGACCATAGGAGAATGGACAGTGGAGCCCTGGACAGGAGAGAGCTGGAGAAGGGGAACTTCTTTATATTCTTTATATTCTTTATATTCTTTCTCCCAAATGCTTCTGATTGAACACTGAAAACACATGTGCAAGTCAGATGTAAGCAACTTCCAGCCGCGGCTAAACAACATCAATTGTGTTTTTATATATTAGCTGTAAACAACTGGAAAATGACATTTTTAGAAATTACAGTACCAACAATGAATTAGGAATAAATTTAACCAAAGATATTCAAGACTTTTACAAGGGCAGACATCTGCAAGACTTTTACAATGGAAGACATCTTATCGGCAGTAAGAGAAAAGAAAGAAGACCCAAATAAAAGGAATGACATGCCACAGTCAGAGATTGGAAGACTCAAACTTGTTGTGATGACAATTCATCTCAAATTGATGTATAAATTCAACACAATCCCAGTCAAAATCCAAGCAGGCACTTTTGTAGAAACTGACGAGCTGAGTCTAAAGTTTATGTGCAAATGCAAATGACCTCTTTATGTGCAAATTGCAAAGGCAAATGAATCAACCAACACAATTTTGGAAAAGAACAAAGTTGGAAGAGTTAGACTTACCCTACCTTGTCTCAAGACATACTATAAAGTCACTGTGACCAAGGCAGTGTGGTATTGGCAAAGCGTATACATACACATATATAGATCAGTGGAACACAAGAATGTCCAAAATAGACTCACACACACACATGTGGTCAACTGTTTTTCAACAAAGGTGCCAAAGCAATTCGATGGGGAAAGAATGATTTTTACATTCTATTAGCCAAAGCAGCCCGTAAGACTAGTCCAGATTCAAGGAATGGGGAAATAGATTCTACTTTTGATGGGGAGGTCAGCAAAGTCACATTGCAAAGGGCGTGCCGACAGGAAGATGTGATGGACTGGATCCATTTTGGAGTCTATCACCCCAGGGAACATGGATGAGCCTTTGGGACCACTCATCAGACAACCCTACTTGTCTGCCCTGGTCTCAGCTCAAAGGAGGTCTCACCTCCTCTGAGAAGCCTTCCCAAATTATCCTACCTCAAGGTGACTCACAATTACCATTTATCACACTGGCCTGTTTAGCTCCTTCGTAGCTCCTCTAGAATCTTGTTCAGTAATTTCTTCATGTGTTCATTGTCTGTTTTCCCCTTTAGGATGTGAAAATAGTTTAAGATGGCTTTGAAATAAGTGAAAAGAATGAGACTGGGAAGGTACCCAGAGATCAGGTCATGAAGTGGGGAAGGAGTTTAGACTAAACTCCCAGTATGGAGTTTAGACATTAAGTTACAGAGAAACAAAGAATCAGAAGTTTAGAGCAAGAGGCTGACCTGATAAAATCGATATTTTCTAACAAGATTCCTGTGGCAAGGGCAGTAGTGGTGAATTCCTTGGGAGGCAGTGTGAAGGGAGAGTTGGAGGGGGTGAGAACAGGGACACCTGAGGGTGGCTTTGATGGTCTGAGCGAGAGTCGGCCTGCGCGAAGGGTCAGCAGGTCCATCAAGGATTATACTGCTTGACTTCCCAACAGAGTATGGAAATTTAGATGTGTTATGTGGAATCTCGACGATTTTTCATTGTTGGCAGCTAATAAAAATGTTTAAACTATGTTGGGGGTGAGCTGTGGCCTGAGCCCCACTGGACAGCCTCTCTGCCAAGCATAACATAATCATGATTTCACAGGCGTAATTGTAGCATAACTTGAGCGCCTGGAATCCAGGTTATTGCTCTGAATGGCTTGTGTGTGCAACCTAAGATATAGCACCCAGGAGACAGGGTCAAGAGGTGGGAGGGCAAGGAGCGGGAGGGAGCTGTGAGCTCCGTGGGGAGACAGGGGCCAGCTCTCTGCCGTCACTTGGGGGAACCAGGGGTTCTGATTCATGGGGAAGACTCGAGGTGTAGCTCTGCTAATTCTGCACTTCAGTTGCCTCCTCTGCAAAGTGGGAATATCAATTCTTACTCCTCAGAGCTGGTGGGTGGAGAAAACAAGAGCATGTAATTATTTATGTGGTAATGACCGTGAACCACACGCAGTCCGGGACCTGTTGCCTAAGTGAATTCACCAACATTCACAGCAACTCTGTGAGGTCATTATTATATATTCCTTTTTCCTATGGGGACACTGAGGCACAGAGAAGTTCCATAACTTGTCCAAGTCTACATAGCTAGAAAGTGACAGAACAGGATTCAACCCAGGCTTCAGAATCTATGCTCCCCGCCCACCTCTCACGCTATGCTTTACTCCCAGATGTGAAAGTTTCTGGCAGATTTTAGGCCCTCAGTGCAGTTCTTAATGTATTCCATTGGTGGTTATTCCTGTGTACGGGGCTGTGTGCTAGGCTTTGGAGGTGGAGTGGCAGGCAAGACAGTCATGGCTCCTGCCTGCGTTTGATCTTTGTGGAGTATTTGCCGAGTGCAAGGCTGTGTTTGGGGGGAGGATACTGAATTGAATTAAAATGTAGGGTTTTTTTTATTATTCATGTATGATGAGGCTGACAGACCAGGAGAGACTGCCATTGAAAAGACAAGTTTGTTACAGACAGTTCTCAGCAGGAGGGAGTAAGCCACACCCTGGGGGGCCACCCAGGGAAGCACCCTAGTCAGTCAGGAGGCAGGAGAAGCAAGAGGAATGTGTGGGCAGGAAACTGCATTGTGTTTTTCTTGGGAAGGAATGGGGAGGCAGTGTAAGCAGGCTGAGGGTTTTAGGATTGGAGAGTCTGAATGATTTGTGGGGCTCTGGGCTGCAGGGGTGGTCCCTAGTTGTCCATTACAGGATGGGCTTTGGGGTGATTTCAGGCAGGGGGATAGTGTACCTGAGCTGTCGGAGCCCAAGGAAAGGGCAAGGGGCCAGGACTCACAATGGTTGGTTTGCACATCAAAGGTGTGCTCCAGGCAAACTGCTTGCTACCTCTTAGAAGTGGCTAGCCCCAGAGAGGGGCAGCCCCTCCCTCTTCAGTCAGTGAGGCTCTAGAAGTCAGAGCATCAGAATACAGGACAATAACAAAATATAGTTAATACAGGGACACAGTCTCTGACATGAAACAGGCAAGGTTTAGCCCTAGAGGAATTTACAGGCCAGGATGGGTGACCAACCATGCAGGGAATAAACAGTGGCAAACTCAGATGCAGGAATTCTCTTCTTCTTCATTCCTTTATCAAGCATTTATTCATTCATTCGGTCGTACTTACTGAGTGCCTGCTATGTGCCGGGCACTATTCTGAATACTGGGGAGTAAAGCATAGACAAGGCCCCAGCTCCATGAAGTTTACATTCTAGCTGGGGAGACAATAAGTAAACAAAAAAATAAACAGAGGTACTCCTATCGTGATATGCTGTACAAAGAAAATGAACTATAGGGATTATTAAAGAATAAGAAATATATATCGGTCTCTGTGCCTGCTTCCTGAAAACAGAGTTGCCCAAATTCTTGTAAATAGGTGTGCGAGGCGCATCTTTTGTTCTATTGAGCGGACTCTTGGTGGGCTTCAGGATGGGGGCTGGTCACTAGAAACATCAAACCGTGATTCGAAGCTTGGACTTTTTAGCCCCGTCTCCCATTTTCCAGAATGGGGAGAGCAGCTGGAGACTGAGTTAATAATCAGTCATGACCATGTGATGAAGTCTCCATAAAAGTTCCTAAAATATGGGATTCAGAGAGCTTCCAGGCTGGTGAACACACTTGTGTGCCAGGAAAGTGGTGCACCCCAACTCCACGGGGACAGAAACTCTTGTACTTGGGATCCTTCCAGAACTCGCCCCATGTACCACTTCATCTTGCTGTTCATCTGTACCCTTTATGTCTTTTATAGTAAACCAGTAAACATAAATGTTCCCCTGAGTTCTGTGAGTCATTCTAGCAAATTATCAAACCCACGGAGGAGGTTGTGAGAACCCTGATTTATATCTGGTTGGTCAGAAGTATCGGTGACAACCTGGGACGTGAGATTGGTGTTTGAAGTAGGGGCAGTCTTGTGGGACTGAGCCCTTAACCTGTGGCATTTGCGCAAACTCTAGATAGTGTCAGAAATGAGTTAAATTGTAGGACAGCCAGCTGGTGTGGGAGAATTGGTTGGTGTGGGAAAAAAGCCACACATCTGGTCAAGATGTGTTCTGTGAGTAGTGAGTGTATTGAGCCGGAAAAACCAGACTTTTCCGTTAGTTGGTGTAGAGGATTTTTTCCCTCATAGAGATGTAACATAGAATGACTGAGGACGGGCCTTTCAGGTAAGGTGGTCAGGATGGCCTCTCTGAAGGGGTGATGTCTGAGTTGATGCTGGAGCTAGCCATGTGGTCGGGGGAAGGAAGGAGAATCCCTTTGCATAGCAAGTGCAAAGGTCCTGAGGCTGGAGCTGGCTTTGTGTGTTATACCTTAGGCACCTTGAAAGTGAGGGAGGGAGTGGTGGAAGGTGAAGTTAGAGAGGTTGATGTCCACCATGCTGTGCCACAGGCCATGATAAAGAGACTTGATTTTATTCTAGGGGGAGACTTCACAGCCTATAAATGAGAAATGACATAAGCTGCTGCATGTCAAAGTCAGCATGTGGGGAATGGGTCACAGAGGACACGAGTGGAGACCAGTTGAGAGACAAGTGAAGTCCACCTGATGAGTGACGACAAGTGCCTCCTGAGCGCCAGGCGCCACACAGAGCAATGGAGACACCACAGTCCAGTCCCCTGGGGCTCACAGTGTAGTAGAAAGCAGACCATGAGACCATTACAAATGTGGGACAAACACGAGCAGCTCATCCCCACCACCTGCCTTTCCATCGGGCTTTGTGAACCTCGTCACCCTAACTGGGCCATAGGGTTCTCAAAGTGTCCAACTTTCTTTCCAGAATTGCTCTCCTGCTGGGAGAAGCCAGCAAAACCTCTAGTACAGTGGCCTCTGCAGAGCGTCTGAAGGACTTGCAAAGCCCAGCTCTGCCTTGGAGTGCTAGGGCCACCTCTTCCTGAAAGAGCTCGTGATGGAATGTTCTGGGTGAACTGTGAGCAGGGCTCTAGGACCTTCAGCATGTGCATTGAATCTGGGCCGGGATCTTGGGCTGTTTTCCTGCTGCTTCCTGTTATGCTTTCTGGTTGGAGTATATGGCTCAGAACGATTTCCCCCGGCTAGTCAGGGTTTTAGTGTGGATTCTGAGAGAATGGAGGTTATGTTTCTCTGTCATGGTTCATGGAACCACAGTCAAACTCTGGCTAACATAGAGATCTTATCAGCCATCAGGGACTAGGCTCAGTGTGGATGAAACTAATTGGGGTAGCGGGATTCTGTTTTTTCTTAAACTGAGAGCCAGGAATAAATTGCTTTTCAGGGAGAGTCTAAGTGAAAAATTAGAATAAAACAAGAAAAATGTGTTTTGCTGGATATCTGGTAATCTACGATGATGCAGTCAAAGAAACAATACCTCCTTTGCTTTCCTACCGAATTAAATTCTCTGAACTTTGGTCAACAATGAGAAAAACAACAACAAAAATAGTGATAATAACATTATGAATAGTTGCTACTTGTCTCATTGGTTGCTTCCATAATTTAAAAAAATTTTTGAGATGTAATTGACATACAACTTTTGTAATTTTAAGGTGTACAACATGTTGATTTGATACATTTATATATTGCAATACGACTTCCCCTGCAGCATTCGCTGACACTGCCGTCATGTCACATAATACAATTACTTTTCTGTATGAAAACAAGACTGCAGATATTCCTGCATCTGCCAATTCTCAATGGCCTTTAGCTCCAAATAATCCATATGGCAAAGAGCATATTTATTCTAGTATCCTTCACTAATCTAGGCTTAAATTCGTAAACCACCGTTCTTAAGAAGGATCTTGTGACCAGGAACCAGGAAAACCTGGTTTCAGTCCCAGATCTGCTACTTCCTAGCCATGTGGTCTTGAGAAGTCACGTTTTCCCAGGGCCTTGGATTCCTGCAACACATTTTACCATCTGTGAAATGCTGTGACACCTATACTGGTTTGCCTGCTACCAGCCAAGTGACCCTGAGTTTGTTCCATAACTTTCCTGAGCCAGAGTTTCCTCATTTGCAAAAAGGAGATGAATAACACCTACTTCCACATACGCAAAACACGGGCCCACGGTAGGACGGCCCACCACATGCTTTCTAGGTTGTATTACTGACATATTTGCCTGCTTACTTGAACGGTCCTGATGTTTTCCCTGCCATAATTTTACTCCTCTCCGTGCTGGATATCTGGTAATCTACGATGCTGCAGTCAAGGAAACAAACACCATTTTTTCAACTTGTTCTTCCAAGTGCTATGGGGTCTGTCAGTTTTTGGGGAAAAACAGGACTGAGCAAGTGTTCACCAGTAATGTGAGGCGAGGAGCTGCGATTGTGTTTCATGTATAAGATCTGTGTCTCCCGATGTCAGACAGAAGGGGACACCCCTGGGTTCCCTCCGGACCCTTTACAAAGTGGTTCCCTTCCTGCCATCAGCATCTTGTCTGGGATAATGGCTCCAGTCCTCTTCCTGGAAGACCCTGAACTCTGGTCTGGCCACTGGCAGCTCAAGGGCCAAAATGCTGCTCCAACTGGTTGGTTAATTAAGAAAAAGAAATGTGGGGAAATTTCCTTTAGTTCTCCTCCTATTCATCACCATGTGGGTTGCTTGGACAAAGTTTGTGGGATGGGTTTCACTTATAGCATGTGTGAAGCTGTGATGCAAGGCTGAGCTAGATAGGACTTGAAGAGGCATTATTAAATGAAATGTGCTCTTTACAACCTTTGCCCAAATTTCCAACCTCATCTCCAGTCATTAGACTTTTTGCAGTCCTCTCCTCTCAACGACACCCCGTTTCCTGCTCTGCTGATTTTGAACCATGCACTCAAACTATCCGCTGTGCCTTCTCTTCCCTCTTAATGTCCCTCCTTAAGGAACTTCCAGAAGGAGACGGGTGGGCAGCCTGGGAGGACACAGGGGATTTCTATTCCTGCCTCTCTAGTTAGGCGGCCACTAGCCAGGGATGAGAGCCTCATGATGAGATCTGGTGTAGAATTTTTCTCCTGGTTCCTGGTAATCTGAGGTCTATAGGGCAACCTCATCTATTGCTATCAGTTTGAAGCATAAGCTGATTGGACGGGTCTCTAGCTGCCTTCCTCCTGCTGTTTCTTGCAGCCCTACCTTCATTTATTTCACATATGAGGTGATTGTATAAAATTTCATTGACATAAACAGTTCAAAACATCTTTGAACATGCCCAAATTAGCCGATTAGGTTCTACTATGAGAATGTTCATCTCAAACCAGATTAAGAGAAAGCTGATGTTTCTTCTGTGAATATCAAATAAGGAGGCCATAAGCACATAGGGCTCATTCTAATTTACACAAGCCTTTCTTATCTGCTCTCCTATTTGATCTGCTGCCGTCCTCAGAGGTGGGCAGGATGGATGGTGTCTCCCCAATATACAGGTAAATATTGAGGTTTAACCAGGTTTCATGACTTCTCTGACGTAGAAAGCTCAGATCTGAGTTTAGGCTTTCTGTCCTCTAGGCCAGTGTTCCTGTTTTTTTTTTTTTTTTTTTTTTTTTTTTTTTTTTTTGGCAAAAGAGTGTTTAGTCTATAGAAAAGTTTTATAAGAATTTATTTGAGCCAAAATTATAAGGACATGCCAGAAGCAAAATCTCAATGGGTTGAGAAAATGCTCCAGAGAATGGCAGTTTTGCAGCTTATTTTAGACATTAGAATAAAAGGAGGCGAGATAAGGAGGGTTACGTGAAATCCCTTGGTGGTAGATTAAGGGGGCGGAAGAAAGCAAAGTGGAGAAATCTCTGGGATTGGATAAAAAGTAAAACGGAGAGACACATGCTCCTTTTACATTGGTGGGTACAGGATAGTTAATAGTTAACATTTCCAGCACAGAGAGATGGTATGCGGAGAACAAGATAAAAAGAGAAGGGTTCTGTGCTCTTCTTGTGCTCTGGTGCGTGTGGTTGTAACTTTGAGGGGTCTAGAAAAAAAATTATGCTGAAATTTCAAAGGTATGTTATCCTAGATGCACGAGAACAATGGGCAGAGATTATTTAAGGTAAAGACTGACCTTTGCTAAGGAAGCTGTAGGCCTGGGCCATAACTAATCTCCATAGCCTGTCCAGTTAGGAATTTATGACCAGAACGTCCTGTGTGGTCTCTGAGTTTGTGAGACCTGCCATGTGAGCCCTGCCTGAGCTTGTCAGGTTTAATATCTGGCCCCCTTTTCATTCATAGTTTCATATCTAGAACCCCCTAAGAAAAACTGTGGAGCCCTGGGTTGGCTGAAAGAGGACCGTGGCTAGAAAAAGCCTAAGCTAATAAAGGGGACCAGCGTACACCACCCCAAAATGAATTAAGGGCCCTTGAGAATCAGCAGCTGCAGGAAAAGCTGTTAAAACAGGGCACAAATGGAAATTTCTATTTATAAAGTTGTCTCCCTGACTGGTAAAAGGAAGAGAGGAGTCTTATTCTTAACAATGAAGAAAGTTCAGGCTTGAATCTCTCTAACTAACCTTACTAAACAACCCTTGTTTGCTGTACTTTTCCTGGTCACCTTCCCATAACTTGCCTCCCATCGCGAAACCCCTAAGACCCTTTTTCTTTGTTTAGACTAAGATGGTCTCTAAGCCTCATTCATCTGGCCACCTCCATTTTTTTTTTTTTTTTTTGTGAACTGCAAATTATATAATAGGCACTTAGTTAGAACTATTTTTTTTTCTTTTTTTAAATCCATCTTTTATGAGCTTGATTCTCAGGCCCCAGTCAATGAATCTAAGATGTGTAGAGGGGAAAATTTTTTTCCCTTTCCTATGCTAGTCTGCAGCAGTACCCAGATACCAGAGCAGCAATGGGACGGGTGCAGCAAGCACAGTCAAAATAGTGGCCTAGTCCTCAGAAAGTTCCTCTCGCTAAGCGACAACTGAGGTTGCCTCCTTGGATGGGTAATTTGGTGCTGGGGTTTTGTGTCTGCCATTTTTCCTCTTCCTAAATTCTTTCCTGCAACACAGCAGTTACAGTGTTTGCAGAGAAAAGCCAGCTGTTTGGCCCCAAGTTTATGGGTGGTGGAAACCCCTCTTCTTCTCAGTAGAAAGGAAGTCTGATGCTCTATGCATCTCTAAGGTGCACATTCGAATAACCTTTCAGACTGCTGTCCGGTTGTCTGCATTTGACTTTGCCTTTTGGAAACAGCCCTCACTGGAGAAAAGAGCTCTGATTCTGCAAGGAACACACAAAATCCACATTCGCTCCGTTTCTTACTATTCTTTTCCTTTTGGTTAGCGCCCTAACATGGAGAGTGTCAGATTGTGTCATAAAACCTTTGTCTGGATCTGGGTTTGCCTTTAAACTTGGGATAGAAAGAAGTTTCTTAGAGTGAACAGTGCCCTGACCCCAGAGTAAAATTGATCCCCAAACTCTCCATATGACACCAGTGGCCCATAAATAGGGCCATGTGTGCATTTTCACGAGGGGAATCCCATTGCAAGATAATAAAAAGCAATCACAACTTGGGCAAAATACCTCACTCTAACTAGCAGATTGACAGCCTAACAAAACATGAACCAAAACAAATAAGAGTATCCCCCAGAAAGCACTTGTGACTGAATATGAAAGAAAAAAATAAAAGTCAAAAGAACAGCTGTCCTCCTTAGGCCAGCAGTGGACTGCCAGGTATTTTCTGACGAATGATTCAGCTTCTCACTAGTTCAAAGAAGTGTCTCTGGAGCCATTGAAACTGTTGTGTAGTCATTCCAAAATCAGGTATTTTCGTTTTAGGCTGTGGGTGTTTCATCTAGACTATTTGGCATTTTCTTCTAGGCCCCTGTTTTAGTAACCCTCTGATGTACAAAAACCACTTTATTTGAAAAATGTGTATATAGGTAGAATCATGGCTCCTTCTTTCAGACCTGCACACTAATTTGGAAGTTGTGATAATTCAGCCACTACTGAACTGATTTCCTTTAGTGAAGTTACACTGTACATATATGGTGTGAAAACCACTTGTCGGGGAGTGGGGGGTGTGTGTGTGTGGTGGGTGGTGGGTGGTGAGAGAGAGAAGTTTAACTCCTGAAAGGAAATGGCAAATTTCAAACTCTGGTTCGAGATGAATCCAGTCCATTTACCATATCAAGCCATGAGTTTCTCCTAGATGGAAAAATATAGGTTGCCCTGCCTTAGAAATTCAACTTGTCCTACCCTGTCACACTGGGAACTGAGGAGCCAAACAACCTGTGTGTCTAACCAGCTCCCTCCCTGAGGAGGATTTCTTTATAGGAGTTGTTTCCAACAGACCTGATGTCACCATATCCGTGGATTTTAGCGTCCCATCCACTTCAGTAATGCCTTTGTAGGGGCCGGAGGAGGAAACTCTAGCACATTAAATGTACATTTTTAACTCTAAGATGAATCCCCATTTTAGGAACGTGGTTTTCCATGTCATGTGTCCTGTGGAGCTGTGGAAACAGGACAGTGAACGCGTGTCCTCCATATCTGCAAACTCACAGATGACATTACTCACGTGGAAAGACACAAGAGGCCGTTTTAAAATACTGTTTTATAAGTCACGGTTTGTACAAATAGAGACCACCCCTCCCTGCAACCCCTGTTTGTCTAACCAGCTAAGGCAGGATTAACAAACTATGGCCCACTGGCCAGATTGGGTCCAGCTCCTGATTTTGTAAATAAAGTTTTATTGGAACTCAGCCATGCTTATCTGTTTACATACTGTCTATGGCTGCTTTCCCACTACAACAGCAGAGCTGAGTTGTTGCAGCAGAGGACACATGGCCTACTAAGCCTAAAATATTTACTATTTGGCTCTTCACAGAAGAAGTTTGCTGAACCCTGGTCTAAGGTTATCAGGGAGGCGAACTGGCTGCCGGCAGACCCATCGTAGCCCATGGTTATGTTTTGCTGGTGTTTTAAAAAGAGAAGTAAAAAGCAGCCATACATGTAGATTGGCTCCTGCTGTTGGCACCTGGACTACGTCATGCATTTGCCTCACTGCCTGAATCTTGTAGGCACTGGACTTCCCTCACTGGTTAGCAGATCCAGGAAGGGTGTTGGCTTGGAAGTCAGGAGACCTCGGTTGTGGTCTTGGCTCCTCTACCTTGAGCTTGCTTTGTGACACTGATAAAACTACTCTACTCTCTGGCCTCAGCTTCCCCAATTCTCAGGCAAGGGGTTGGGTTACCTAGCCTCTAATCAACCGTTTCAACTCTAACACGCTGTAGTCTTGCTACTCCCAGTGTGGTCCTCAGATCAGCACCATCAGTGCCCAGAGCTTGTTAAAAATGCAGAGTCCCAGGCCCCCACCCAGACCTACAGAACCGGAACCCACATTTTAACAAGCTCCCCAGGTGATTCTTACAAATACGAGGTCTGAGAAGCACTTCTCTAGAATATCACCTTGCTGGTGTGATATTCATAGCAAATGCTTCTCTCCACTTTCCAATTTGAAGGCCCTTGGGGATTTCAATTTCTGAGTTGTTTTTACTCCTAGGGTGAGTTAGGTGACACATAAAATGTATGGTCTTGTTCGTATAATGTTTTCCCAGCCTCCTCCCACGTACTCTTTTAAGACTTCGTGGGACCCATTTTGAGTCTAAGAGTCACTCATCGTTCTTAATACATACACAGCATGAATACAAGACCCAGAAGCAATGGGGGGGACACAGAGGGGAGTCTAACCAACAGATTTGCTTGGATCCTTCCTGCCTGCCCCCCTTAATTCACATATGCGAAAGTGAATATGCTAAGTTTCCCTTCCTGATGCAGGCTTTTCTGCCTGAATTTGTTCAGGCAGGTCAAAACAAAGCAAAACTCTTATTGAGTTTGTTGGACTTTTCCTTTCAGCGTGAAATAACCTGCATGCCAGGGTGGCACGTTCTGGGGAGACTCATTTTGAACCTCTGCGGTACCTACATTCACAACTATGTATGTGGGTGTGTATCAGGATGCTGAAATGTCTCTCTCAGTGGGCATTGATGCTTGGGCATTTATAGAAGGTCTCAGAGATTAGAAAGAAGGAAAGGAAGTTTGCTGATGGACTTTAAAAAAACACATTTTTTTCTTTTTAAACCAGTCTCCAAGAGTAGAGGAGACTGCAATTGAGCCATCTTCTTCCATGGTTTGCCATTGGGTAAAACAAATAACAATAATAATGATAAAAGCCGGTACTTATTGAATACTTACTATGTGTCAAGAGCTGTTTTAAATCTTTAAACATACATAAATCCATTTAATCCTCAAAACAGCCCTATAAGGGAAATACTATTACTATCTACATTTTATAATGGAGGAACCTGAGAACAAAGTGAAATGGCTTATCCAAGGTGCCACAGTAGAGTCAGACTTAGATTTGAGGCCCCTCGCTCCAAAGCCCACTCGGTGCGTGGCAGTGTTGCATGGCCGGATGTGTTGGGTTTGTCTGGTGAGCCCGTGGGAAAGATCATGACTGCTAGTAACCTGTTTGCTAGGAAGCTGGGGTGGAGGAGGTTGGGGAGGGGGCGGATCCTGGGAAGGAGCACAGCTGGGATTCTGCTGGAATTCAGGCAGGTCTGAGTAGATAACTGTCTGTTATTTCTCTCTCTCCTCTGATAGATTGTAACTCCTTTAGCACAGGAATGTGTCCTTTCTCCACCGTTGTATGTCCAACACGTAGCACGTGTAGTAGGTACTGAGTAAGTGCATGGTAAGTGAACGAGTAGAAGCATGAATAATTGAGTGAGTAAGCGAGTAAGTGGCCTGTTGCTTGGAAGACAAACCACGGAGTCTGACATAAGTACAATCTGGTCAAGGTCTAAATCAATTACATAATCGGTTGAGTCTCTGAGCATCTGGAGCAATCAGCAAGGGCTTCCTGGAAGAGAGAGCATTTGTGCCAAGAGCCTAGAAGCAGAGGTGGCAAAAGTGTGGCCTTTCAGGAGGGGGCAAGCACCAAAACTCAAAGTTTGCAAGCCCTGGCCCAAGATGTCACAGACACCTCCCCTGCAAAGGCGGACCACACAGGCAATGTATTGAGCTGACAAATACCTTCCTACTTGGCCTTCCATCCAGCTTTGGCACAAATGGTCCCTTGTGTTGGCCAAGGATGCCCGCCTGCCTGCTCCTGCTCCCTCTCCCCTTATCAGCTGAAGATGAACTCCACAGAGGTCTCTTGTCAACCTAAGCCCAAGCCATTCCCTTGTAGGGCAAAGGCTTGTGATGCTTTGCAACCATATTTCATAATGCAGCAGCCTGCATAACCTAACATATTGGGATCATTAGCAGCTTGTGTCACTCTTCTATTTTAAAACTTTCCATATTTGAACTCATGGAAGTACATCCTTCACGTTTATTGAACTTTTCCCATAAAAGCAATTTTAGTACGTCCCCGTCAAATTTAGTAAGTCCCCATCATGAATTAAACAGAAAAGGCCACAGTAAAACCTTTTAGACATTTCCTTTAGGGAATACCATTTTATTTAGGCCTTTAAAAACATTTGTCTTTTCTTGCCAGTAATTAAAAAAATATCAAGACAAATGAGATTTTTAGTGGCATGATAATTACTTCAAGATGAAGTTTGTGACTTGGCTTCTACGCTCGCTCTTTGTTGCAGCTCCTCCCAGGTCTCTCAGGAACCTCCATTTCCCAATCCTGGGACAATCTTCGTCGCCTAGATTCTGTGGGTTAGTTCTCATCCAGTTTCTTTGACTGCTGCTTTGCTCCTGTAGTTTTAGCCACCCTCTCTCTTTGGTGAACTGGGCCAGCTCCACTTTGCCCAGAAGGCTGTTCTTTGCCACCTCCAGCTCTAACAGTGCTTCTCTTTTTCACAAGGGGCCTGTTTCATGTCATTTGGGTGTGGCTGTCTTTTCGAATCCTTTCTCCTCCCCATCGGAAGTTGGCTGGTTGGCATTGTGCTCGAGGCACTGCCAATCATAGTACTCCAGCCACCTGGGCACAGTAGTTGGTCAAAAGATAGGCACATGACCCACATTGGAACAATCAAAGTCATTCCCAGAAAGCCCCCAAAATAGACACTTCCTTTTCATTGGGGTCACTTGCTCTAAGGACAAAAGTATCCCTAACTGCTGCTGGTGGTGACCGTGTCTGCTACAGTCTGGGTGAGCCTGCCTGAGGATAACAGAGGTGAAAGATGGAGAAAGGAAGCAGATTCTTAACTTCATAATTTGAACTACTGGGTCCAGTTGTTCCTGAAGCTGGTGCTTCTTTTGAACTTTCTCACTAGAAAGTAAATTCTATAATGTGGAGACCTTCCAATTTGGGGGCAGGGTTAAACGAGTTTGAATTGGACTTCCCTTACTTGTAGCAAGGGAGTCCTGGATATTATTTCTTTTGTCTGCAAGTCCAAATCCTTTCTGCTGCTCAAAAACCAATGTTGTCCCAAACTTAGACAAAAGAAACTCTTTATGCTGATGCCTGCAGTTTTTATTATCATAGAATAGAATCAAACCAAGGGATCATTTTGCTTCAAACTAGTAGAATCAGACTGAATGCAAATAACAGTTGAGAAAAAAGAGCAAACACAATTCTTTCAACAGCATCATCTCTAATCTTGTCTTGTCAAAGGCAGAGGCATGTAAATGGCCACCCTTTCGCGTAACTTTCTCGTATTTTAAGCCAAATATCTGGAGCCAAAATCTGATAACCCAGTGAGTCAAGTATTCGTGCCATTATTATTTGTGTCCCCATGGGACAGATTTGATTAAAACTGCAAATGAACTGGAGAGTGTTATGGCCTCAGAAATGTGTAATTCACCCAAACTGAAATGAGAAACATATAGGCATCAGTCACATTGTTTTTGACTACAATTAACAAGATCCCCACTAATGAGAAACTCTATGATGAGGAAATATATTACACAATGAGGAAATGTATCACCCTGCATAAAGAATAAGGAAATATATGTCTCATGTAACAAGAAGCCTAGAGGGGAGTTCTCTGGCTCGATGACATACGAGGGACCTATGCTCTGTTTAACTCTCATCTCTATCATCCTTGGCTTATTGGCTCGGCTTACTTGTCTCTCCAAGGCTCTAAGATGGCACCAGGAATTTCAACTCCAGAGCACACCGTTGAAGAAGAGGGAACTCCTTGAGAAATGGCCGATTCCAAAGCTGGGGTAAAGAAAATAGAAGACGAGCCAGGAACTCCTTCTTGTGACAGGATGTAAAATTGTATTTAAAGAATGATGGGGACATGTCAAAAGGACACAAAGCCAACTTGAAGGAGCTTTCTTGGACCAAATTTGGAACAATTTGAGCATTAAAATAAACGCTAGTAGTAGATGATAAACAATTTGATAAAATAGAAATCTGAAACTCCAAACTGATATAAATAACTGAATCAATCAAAATAGGGAGAAGATAGAGCTTTTGCTTATAGTAGAATGCTAATTAAGAAACATTGAATGAATGATTGAATTAGAGAACTTAACATTTGGCGACTATCATAGTAATAATTCAGTCAAGAGACATCAACGTATGTTAAGAGCCAGGAGGTGGAATTTTGATGAGGAACAGGATATTAACATAGTCTCAAAAGTACCTTCCTGCAAAATGCTCATTAAATACAAAGGGAAAAAGAGCAACAACATTGGGAAAATCTTGCATAATCAAGTGTTTAAAATTAATATCAACACTAATGAAACAAATAAAAATCTTGTATCATCGGATAGGGTACAATGAAAACAGCATCACTTCCATGGCATTCCTACCAAATATGCATAACTTGAATCTAATTATGAAAGGATATCAGACAAACCCAATTTGATGGACATTCTACTCGGGAAGTGGCCTTTAATCTTCTAAGATGTCAAGGTCATAAATGCCAAAGAAAGAACGAGGAACACTTCCAAATTACACGAAAGAGAACACTAAAGAGAAAAGATAACTAAATGAAATATATAATCCTGGACCAGATCTTTCTGTTATAAAAAGCCTTATTGGGTCAATTGGGAAAACTTGAATTAGAGTTGAGGATTAGCTGATAAAGGGTTCATTCCTGATTTTAATGGTTGTTTGTGGTGATGTAGGAAAATGTTCTTGTTTGTAGGAATTACACACCAAAATATTCAGGAGTGATGAGGCACTGTGCCAGCCACACCTCAAATGGTTCAAGAAGAAAACTTCTTTGTTTTCTTCTTATAACTTTTTTTGGGTAAGTTTAAAATTATATCAAAAGAAAAAGAAAGAAGGGCTATTTCCTCCAGAGCATCTCTTTTCATTAAGATAGAAAACTTTTCTAAGCATCTCCCCAATGGAAAAGCCCCTTTGGCTGGGATTGGGCCACATGTCCTTTCTCCAGCTGCAAAGGAGGCTGGGAAAGTGAGTTTATAGAATGGGACGTGGGCTCTTCCCACAAGGAAGACAGATGGGGGTGGAGAATGGCAACATGCAGGCGGTCACCAGAGCCTGCCTCAGTCTGAAGTTTTGATATTTGCTTTAGGCCATTTGGGAATACAGTGCCATTAGCAACAGTGACTCATGCAAGAGCCCTCGGCCGTTGTTTGCTCTTTCCTTTAGTTGCTGGGCATTGTACTAGGATTGGAGAGGCAAACACAAGAGACTATCCTCTCAAGAAGTTCATAGGGGAGCCTTTCACAAACTAATAATTTTAGCACAATAGAATCAATGCAATGATCGCTGTAAGTCAGGGTTATTGCTACAGCACAGGTGAACCTAAAATCCCCCAGAGGGGAGGATAAGGCCAGGGAAGTGTTCCTAGAGAACGGAAGTGATGGGAATGGTGACTCCTCTGCTGACAACAGTTAATAGTGTAACATTTTAAAGCATACATCATTCCGACTCTGGCACAGAATCCCACCCAGCTCTGGCGGCCCCATGGAAGAGGCCGCAGTTGAGCACAGTGTGGGGAACTCCAGGAGAAGGGAGCAGCCTGAGCAATGGCACAGAGGTAGGAAAGGCGTGGGGTGCATACAGGGACCTGTAACCTGTTCATTTGGCTTCTGAAAGGGGAGCAGGAAGCAAGGTGCATTGGGGCCAGGAAAATTAAGAAACCTGAATGCAAGGCAAAGAAGTTTCAACTTCTGTGTGTTCAATAGGGAGCCCCTGAGTATTCTGAGAGGAGAGTGCACGATCAGGCTGTGATTCTGAGCAGTTCACCTGAGCAGTGTGTGGAGGGGGTGAGTTCGTGCCAGGGAGACTCACTAGGAGACTGTTGTCAGTCTGGGCAGAAACTGTTCAAGGTGAAATATGACCTTGGAGCTGGAGGGAGAGATGAAGGGAGAGAAAGGACTGTACTGAGTGACCCCTCAGGTGGGAAGGGGGCGTGTCAGCGACGACTCCTGTGTTCCAAATGCAAGGATGGGGTGTCATTAGTAGATGCAGGAAGGCAGGAGCACGCTCTGGGTGGTGGCCAATGGGGTCTGTTGGGGGTCATCACTCCCACCCACAGTGGTGTGGACAAAGTCATCAGGACAAAGTCAATTAGGCGTCAGGCTGGGGTTTCAGCAGAGGAGACATCATGTATTTGATAATCTCCCTGTCTAGCCATCACCAACCCCTGCTTTTTAAAAACTCTTGGAAGGCTCCCCATTGCTTCCAGAACAGAAACCGGTCTTTTCTGTCACCCACAAAGGTGGAGTACCTCTAATGTCTCAGTGCTAATCAAACGCCCCATCGCTCTTTGTGCTCCGGCTCCACCCATCTTCTTTGAGTCTCATGCATGGGCCATGGTCACCACTGTATCTCCAACACCAGTAAATAGGTGTTGAATAAACTGGTGCTGCTTCAGCCTCAAGGCCTGTTCCAGGTCCATCCTCATCTACATCTTTAACCATTGCCCTTTTCCTCTTTGCCTACTCAGGGGCACTCGTATTCTAGATATTCGTGTCACTATCCTAACACCCCTCACTTGGTCTAATATCTTTCAGATACTCGATAGCAGCACGTACCTCCCCTCTACAGCATTCATCGGAGCTGTAATTTTACACTGACTGTGGGAGTATTTGACTGGGGCCCATCTCCCCTATAGACTGTAAAATGCAGGGGTCGGGCGGCACTGTTTTTCCTTTGCGTGCTGTACCCCTGTACTGAGCATGGCACTTGGAACTCTGTAGTGCTCAGTGAAGATTTGTGGAATGAATGAATGAGTGAGTAAATGGGTGACTATTCCATTGGTGTTTCTGGGGGGGTTGATCGAAGGGAGTTTCTGAATGTGTAGGAGAAATCGGGAAGTATTAGGTTGGTGCAAAAGTAAACTCGGTTTTTGCAATTATTTTTAACCTTTTAAACCGCAATTACTTGTGCACCAATCTAATAAAAGTCTAGAGAAATAATGGGTCCTCAGACTAGAAAGACAACTAAACCAAGTTTTGGAAGGATTCAGATGTCAGGGTGAGAACGTGGTTCTTAATTGTGTCAGTGAGGAGCCATGAAGGTGAGGTGAGGAAGACGACACAGGCACAGCTTCCCGTTGAGAAGACAGACACGACACGACAGGGAAACTGAGTGTGGCTGCAGAGGGGGCTGGCACCTTAGAAGGATATGGCAGTCGCTTTGGTCAAACTTGCAAAGCACATGAATGAGGATATTGCAGGTAAGAGATGATGGCGGAATTTGTGTGGTAACATGTAAGAGACTTGGCAACAGATGGGAAGTTTAAGAAAGAAAGAAGCCCCGTGGTGAGGGGATTGTGAGTCCGTAGGACTTGTGTCTTTTTTGTCCTTATAGCCACAGTAGAAAAAGAGATGTCTTTTCTTAGAAATTGTGGAAAGGAAACTAATTTGGGGGCTGCAAATGCTCAGAGAGGCCATAAAAAGAGAGGACATCTTGACCAAAGACCTATTCTATTTGGTTCATTCCATGTTCAGTTGGCAACATTTAAAGGAAAGATTTCTCATAAAATTCCCGTATTTCTTAGGATCTGTCCACACTGGTCACCATGTCCCATGTGGCACCAACCACTGGTTGACTTAGGTGGCTCTGTTGGGCTGCTTACCTGCCTGGGCTCTGAGGGCAGCTGAGTTGGGTCCCTGCTCTTCAAGCAGCTCATCGGTTCTTAGAAGGCTGCTCTTTGGTACGTCATGACACGTTGCATGTATGTTCCCATCAGTGATCTGGGGGTGCCTGACACTGGGATGGGCGTTCTGCTCCCAGGACCTACACTCCCCAAAGAGCTCTGGTGAGATGAACAGGCACACCAGCACTTACAGTGCCTTCTGCCAGCACCAGCATTCAGGGTCACAGGGCTAAATGGATACTGTGAAATCAATCTCCCGGTGTAAATAATTAGATAAAGGCATATGTGGATTGCATAAAATGTTTATTGATATGTTTATCATGCCAAGAAAAGTTTTTTATTTAACATTCAAATTCCATTTGAAAGGAGGCAACAAACAATTGTTGGGATCCCAGCCTGCTCCTGGAGGAGCTCCCACGCTCACAAAAAAGCACGCACATTCTATAGCTATGTGATTTCATCACTCAGAATTGCATTCTGGGAAACTCCTCCTAGAGATCCCTTGCAAGATGCCAATTGTGTCTTTCGTTGGTAGCTGGGAAACAACAGCAACAAAAACAAAAATAGCAACAAAAACAAAATAACTCCATCCTACGACTTCTCAGAACATTTCTGGCTTTGAAACTATTGACTCTCACCACCACCCCACCTAGAATATATGTGTGTATATATTCCCACTGAAAAAATAAATCATTGTTTTTGTTGCTTGCTGGCTGTTGGGTCAGATGCTTAGGATGGCCTCAGTGCACCTGGCTTTCCTTCTCGGTGGGCTCCCGTGAATTCTGGCTATGGGCAGGCAGCCTTTCAGGAGCGTTTGGACTTGCTACAAGTTGGGCACAGAAGCTGACCCTTGGTGACGATGTACGCCCGGCCACTCAGCAACTGCTCGCAGCCCTCACAGACGAAGTGCTTTCGGTGCCAGGCCAGGTCTTCCACGCGCTGGTAGTCCTCTGAGAATATTATCTGGGGAGGAAAGCAGAAGAAATGAACCTAGTAGAGACAGTGTATTGAGGGCAAGTTGTAGGATGGTGGTTTATCCTACCCTATTCTTGTTTTGACCCTTAGATACCTCAGTGGAGAAATCTGACATCTTGGTGAAGGTTGTGGTTGCATCTTAGCTTCTTGGATGGAAAAAAAAGTCCTCCACCATCAGCAGGTATTATTGATCTAGTCTCTGAGATACTCTTTGGGTCAAATGCAAAGCGCAGTTTTCTTCTGAGACAGGATTACATACCCCAGTGAGGACAGTTTAATGATGTTAGCTAAGTTACCAATGGCCAGCCTTCAAGAGCAAGAACACACAGGGTCACTCAAGCTTGGAATAAAGTGACACTTTGCAATCTATATGGTGAGAAACCCCCGAGGCTCAGAAAGAGAAGAATAGCATACTGGTTAACTATGCTTTTGGATTTTGGGGTCAAATAGGAACCAGGGATGAGGTTTCACTTAAATACTAAACAGCTTCGTGACTAGGGGCAAATTGCTTAATCTCCCTGCATCTCAGTTTCTACATCTGTAGAATGGGGATATAAATGCTATCCATCCCATAGGGTTTTATGAGCTACTACTCATGAAGTGCTTGGTATAGTGGTGGATACAAAGTCACTGCTGTATGACTATCATTGACCTCTGAGCTGCACTTTTCTCACATGTAAAATGGGGATAATGATTCTCTCCTCCTAAAGGATTGTTGTGAGATATCAGGGCACATCACACATAAAGTATGTAGCAAATAACTGACCCATTTGTAAGCTCTTAATAAAGGATAGAGTGTTATTACAGTGAGTATATTGTTGTGCTCACAAAAATGAGGTTGTGGGCCTGGCCTGCTGACTGTCCTTTTCCTTCCTAATATCGCTTGATGACAGTTATTAGGTGAGAGGCTTTAACTTCGCATGGAGACCAATGGTGGGAGGTGGTAGAGGCAGATATTGCCTTAAAGCGAAGAAGACCCTCACGTGTGCCAAAGATGAAGATAGTGAGTTTCCTGTCACCAGATGCATGCAGATAGTAGCTATTCTCCTCCTAGTTAGTATTGTTATTATTAATAGACCTTAGAATTCCTCTAGTGTTAACCCATATTGGAGAGTTGAACCCCTTTATAGCACGTCTAACTACTGTATGGCATCGTGTTACGTTAATGTTGTATTACATCATGTGTGGTATCCTCAGACGAACAGCAGCTCCCACTCAGTAGTCACTTGGTCAGGCCCATGCCAAGCATTTTCATGCAGTATCTCATTATCTGCATAGCAGCCCCAGGGGATGGGCACTGTTATCCTTCCCATTTTACAAGTAATAAAACTGAGGCACAGGAGTTAGGTAGCCACACGACTAACAGTCGCAGAGTGAGGTGTGAATATGGATAACCCTGCCTCCTGGTGCATGTCCCCATGTTCTTCTGAGCACTTACAGAGTGCTAAGGCACTCTGTGTCTCCTGGGGGGCAACTATTTGCCCCATTTTGCAGATGAGAAAACAGAGGCTGAGAGCATGAAGTGAGACCTGAGTCTCAGTTTTCCCATCTGTGGATCACGTCATCAATGAAGCCTTATTCCCCTTGGCCTTTGGGTCCTCTCCCACAGTAGAGGTGTCATCTACCAGCCCCCACCATCCAGCCCCACCAGCTCTTACCTCATCACAGCCGGAGCACCGGGGCCGGACACTCTCACAGTAATGGCGGCCACACCAGGGCGCACCGTCCTTCCAGAAGTAGATGAGGTCCACCAGAGGCTCGGAGCACTTGAAGCACACAAAGCAGGCAGGATGCCACTGCTTGTCGTAGCCTGCCCTGTCTGAGTAGACCACGGGGCTGTCGGCAGGGGCCACTTCCTTGCACAGCTCACAGACCTAGAAGGGTGGAGGAGGACCCCAAAGATACAAAGTAGTCAGGAGGGCGTGGTGACACAAGTTTGGGTTTTGACTCCAGTCTCTTTACTTCCTTGGTGACCTTGAGCAAGTTACTATACCTCTCTGTTCCTCAGTTTTCTCATCTGCAAAGTGGGATAATAATATTGCCTACCTCGTAGATTGTTGTGAAGACTAAATGAAGTACTTGTTTAGCACAGTGATTCTCAAACGTTTTGTTCTCAGGACACTTTATACTCTTAAAAATTATTAAGAACCGTAAAGAGTTTTTGTTCATATGGGTAATAGCTATTGATATTTCCCATAAGAGAAATTGAAACTGAGAAAAAATAACTAATTATGTATTAATTCACTTAAAAATAATAAACCACTAACATGTTAACATAAATATTTGTAATGAAACACAATTCTAGTTTCCAAAACGGAAAAATTTAGTGAGAAGAGTGGCATTGTTTTACATTTTTGCAATCTCTTTAATGACTGCCTCAATAGAGAACTGCTGGGTTCTTGTAACTGCTTTTGCTTTTCATCTTTTGCACTATGTTGTTTTCTTTGAAATATATGAAGACAATCTGGCCTCGCACTGATATGAAGTTGGAAAAGGAAGGAGGAGCATTTTAATAGCCTTTCCCAATAACTGTAGATATTTTGTTTGATTCTATATCAAAATTCAAGGGGTAGTTTCTCAAAAGTTAATGCAGAATTTGAAACCATATCAATCAACCTTTCATCCTTGTTACGTGAAAACTCATTGGTCCGCCTTGCAGTTTGAATGGATTTTTACCCATGTATGAGTATTTTGCATTAAACTTTAAAGTTTAGAACACAAAAATTGCGAAGATAGTAGAGTTCTCATGTATCCCATACCCAGTTTTCTCTGTTCTTAGCGTCTTACATTAATGTGGTATATTAGTCACAATTAAAAGTACTATACTATGTTTCTCCGAAAATAAGACCTACCCTGAAAATACGCCCCAGATGGATACATTTACGTTATGACGATGTTCCAGAAGAAGATGACATGCCTGTATTTGAATAAATGTAGATTGTTGTACATGAAAAAAATAAGATATCCCCTGAAAATATTCCTCAATGTGTCTTCTGGAGAAAAAAATATAAGACCCAGTCTTATTTTTGGGGAAACACGGTACATATGTTATTATTCACTAAAGTCTAAACTTTATTCAGATGTTTTTACATTTTACCTAATGCCCTTTTTTTGTTCTAGGATTCCACCCAGGAAACCACATTACATTTAGTTGTCATGTCTCCTTAGGCTCCTCTTGGCTATGACAGTTTCTCAGACTTTCCTTGTTTTTGATGACTGACAGTTTGGAGGAGCGCTGGTCAGATATTTTGTAGACTATCCCTCGATTGGGATTTGTATGATGTTATTATCATGATTAAATTGGGAGGAAAACCACAGAGAGGTAAATTGTTATCCTCATGACGTCCTCCTCAGAGTACATACTCGGTCCCTAAAATCTTTTGAGTCGTTTTGGTGTTATCTCCTCTTCAAATCTCTGATGGTGACCACAGTGATAACAGCTGTCATTTCCTTAGGGCAGGTCTACATCTAGCACTCTGCTCAGGATCTTGCACTCATTTCTGATCCCTCTTACCAGAACCCTAGGGAGTTACTTTCCCTTCTAGTTATCTCCCTTTTGGAATCATTATTTTCCCCAAGATATGGCAGAACTGAGGTTCCGAGAGATTCAGAGACTGCTTGGTAACGTACAGCTGATAGGAGGCAAAGCTGGGATTTGAACACTGACCAAGCCTGCCCCAAAGCTAAGGTTCATTCTACTATACCAAGTGGCCTTTCAATCAGGTGTTGGCAAACTATGGTTGTGGCCAAATGCCGCCATGGCCTGTTCTTGTAGAACCCACCAGTTGAGAATGGACTTGACGTTTGAATTCCAATTCAGTGAAATGTTTTCTGCCCCAAAATAATTCCGGTTTTCTCATTAGCAGACCTGTGGTATGCACTAAATCGTGTGTCCCCCAAATTCCTATGTTGAGGCCCTAACCCTAATGTGACTGTATTTAAAGATGGGGCCTTTCTGGAGGTAACCAAAGTTAAACAAGGGGGTAAAGGCGGGGCCCTAATCAGACAGAACTGGCATCCCTATTAGAAGAGAGACCAGAGATTAAGCAGTTTTCTTTCTTTCTCTCTCTCCCTGCATGTTCACAGAGGAAAGGCCGTGTGAGGACACAGTGAGAAGGCAGCCATCTGAAATACAGGAAGAGAGGCCTCACCAAAACCCAACCCTCCCAGCACCTTGATCTTGGACTCCAGCCTCCAGAAATGTGAGAAAATAAATTTCTGTTGTTTACACCACCTGGTCTATAGTATTCTCAGTTCCTAGTTATGGCAGCCCAAACCGACTAATACAACCTGTATCACAAAATCTTGTGCTTGCTTATATTTTTATACAGTTGACCCTTGAACAACATGGGTTTAGACTGCAGGGGATCCATGCAGTTTAAACCTGTGGTGTTCAAGGGTCAGCTCTATTTTGAATATAATAAAAATAAAACATAAAATAAAATAAAAAAATAAAACTTAAAAAGTTGTGAAAATTTGTTTTCTCTCTTGTTACATAAAGTACCAATGTGATATCACTGATTTTGGCTCTTGGCCCACAACCCCTGAAATATTGACCGCCTGGCTTTCCACAGCAGATGTTTGCTGACTCTGTCTTTAGATGAGAACTCCATCTTACTAAGCACCACTTACCAATTATGTGTCAACCCAAATCAAAACAGTTATTGGTTAGCCATATAAAGATGAGTAGGCATATGTTAAGAGCCTAAACACGTAGTTGTCTTAATTTAAATACTTTAATTACATACTTAGTATACTCCTGTATACGAAGAGGGAATAAAAATTAAGATGGTCAAAACTGGGGCAAGAAAACCAAGTGACAAAGAATGTCCATGTACTGATAGCAGTCCCTAAGCATAGTGGCTGTTGAATGAATGTCTAAAGAACGTATTTGGTTAATTGATCCTGACTGCCTGATGATGTGCCTTAGAACTTGCCCAATTTGTGGTTTCAGTTATGCCCACAAGAACGACTGGTGTGAAAAATCCCATGTCTCTGCACATGGCTGAGTCCCTGGAATCCATCAGAGGGTCTGAACCAAAAAGTAAGTGATGAGTCAGCATTCATCTCCCCCACCCCCATCTCTTTAGCATACCTTGTTCGTGTAAACTATTTGGCAAGGGCTGTTGGAGTACCAAGCGAGCTTTCTGTCTGGCTTTCTAACTTTTACGGAATGAAATTTCCAGTCCTTTTCTTCCCACACAGAGGGACGTACTGTCGATCCACCACAGCTGGTCAGTTATCACCATGATATATCAGTGGGGCTCCTGACTCCACATTTCCAGATGTTTGCTTAACATGCAAGTAGGAAAGAGGGAGGGGTAGAAATGTGTCTGGATATGTCTGGGGGCAGGCACCCTCGACCCACAGGGGAAACTACAGGGATATGAGGTCAGAAAGGCAGTTTGGGGGTGATCATGGGTGGCTTTGAATCCAGGCTAGAGGTGAGGATTTCCTTCTGGAGGTCATAGGGAGCCATTAACGGTTCTGGAGGTGAAGAGAGTAGTTCTGGTTTGCACTGTAGGGAGATAATTTCGGCGGCTGCATGGCGGATGGAAGAGATTTGAGCTCACAGACCACAGAGCTTGGTCTCAATTTCTCAGCTATCTGAAAGTCCTTTGTCAAGGGCCTCTCTGAGGCGTGCCTCTTCCCTCATTGTTTCCCCAGAATTCCTGGCTCTTGGCCTGTTACTACCAGTAGCCAGCCCTTTTAAGTAAACAGTGTCACTGCCATTTTATGAAAACAAGATGTCTGGGTAATAAGCCCTGTCAACATGTGTCAGAAACTAATTTCCTCTTCTTGCCTCTGAGCTGTTTTCTGTGCCCCTTTCCCTGTCATCTCAAAGAATGATAGATCTGACCGTGTCCTGGCTCTGTCAGCCTGGTGGCCTCTCAGCCACGAGGGCCAGGCTGGCAACCAGGAGGCAGAATGCCTAGCCTGCTTGGGTCCTATGACCCTGGCCTGGCTTTTCTCTGCACAAACTTATTTCTTACAATCCTTGGTACTGAGGTTTACAATTTCAAAATTGCAGTGGGTGGTTGAGAGTGGGGCTAGCTGTGTGACCTTAGGTAAGTTACCCAATCTCTCTGTGCCTTAGTTTTCATTACCCGTCAAATGGGGCTACTAATACCGTGTTTCCCCGAAAATAAGACCTAGCCAGACAAGCAGCTCTAATGCGTCTTTTGGAGCAAAAATTAATATAAGAGCTGGTATTATATTATATTATATTAGACCTGGTCTTACATTATATCATATTATATAAGACCCGGTCTTATATTATAGTAAAATAAGACCAGGTCTTATATTAATTTTTGCTCCAAACGACACATTAGAGCTGATGGTCCGGCTAGGTCTTATTTTCGGAGAAACAGGGTAATAATACTAACAACATTTTAGGGTTGTTGCGTAGATTAAATGAGATAATAGAGTTAATGGCCTTTATAAGGGCTCAGTAGTATTAGCTAAAGTCTCCTGTTATTCCCTACCCCAGCCCTCCTTATACACGAGAAACCTGAGGCTCAGAGGAGTTAAACCACTGTCACAAGATGACAAAGACATGTTAGAGGCGGGATTTGCATTTGGTTTGGAGGCCCGGGGTTCCTTTCTGTAATACTGGGACCGGGTAGGTTGGCCATGAGTTATGCGAGTTTCATCGTCTGTCACTACCCCAGACGCAGCTACAATCACTGCCTGGCTCGGCGGGCCTGCTCCTCTCCCTCTCCAACCCCACTCCCTCTAAGACAGTGATTCTCAGACTTGATTCTGCCCCAGCATCCCCCAAAACCGACTGCTGGGCCCCAGCCCCAGAATGTCTGGTTCAGTAGGTCTGGGATGGGGCGCGGGAATTTGCAGGTTCCCACGGGATACTTACTGGTGTGGCCAGGAAAGCACACTTTGAGAACCACTGGCATACGGTGTTTAAAAATGACCTTATATACAAGCGCAGCGACAATGATGTCACCAATTTGATGTGGTTACAGCCGAAGCCAGTTGGAATTCCTGGGATGCTTACATTCTAAACTATTTAAAAGAAAGCCCCATGTGGTCATTCTTAGGCTACTGCGCCTGTGAAGGGGAAAGTGTCCTTAAGCAGAAGACTTTTGGGAAACTCATAGACACAGACAAGAGTTTAGTGGTTACCAGAGGGTAAGGGGGGAGGGGGTGGGAGATGAGGGTAAAGGGGGATCAAGTATATGGTGATGGAAGGAGAACTGACTCTGGGTGGGGAACATACAATGGGATTTCTAGATGATGTATTACAGAACTGTACATCTGAAATCTATGTAACTTTACTAACAATTATCACCCCAATAAACTTTAATTAAAAAGAAAGGCATAGAGAAGAACATTGATCATCAGCATATTGGTTGGTTCTTATTCATACTTACAACTGTCTAAATTCAGAACTTGATCATGAGATTCTTTCCAACATTTGCCATACAACTTAGTTTGTAGACTTTTTCCCCCTGGGGGGAGGAGGTGAGGCAAAGACCTGTCATCCGTAGAATAAAGGTGAAGCTTCTCCCTGTGCCACTGAAGTTTGGCTCTCTCCTTGTTCAAATGGTGAGCGATTCTTAATGAAAAGGGTCTAAATGAAAGAGTTGGGGAATTCTGTACTTTGGGCCTTTGTAATGTATGAAAACACTTGCTTTGAGAAAGCTGAGGAACGTTTTAGATTCAGCTGTCTCAGGTGCTAAAACCCTGCAGTGTTGGAGTTCCGTCAGTGTGTGGAAATGATGTTGCAAATTTTTAGACCCTTCTCCAACCAGTGGGGTAACTAAGTGCCTTCCTTTGAATGGGATCCCACCTTAATGGCTTGCTTCTATCGAATGGAAGGTTTGCTACAGATCCTCGAGGAAGGTCATAAAAGGCTACACAACCTCCACAGGGCTCCCTCTCTCAGTACACACACCCTGGCCCTGGGCAGGCAGGCAAGAAGTCCCGAGGTCTCTATGCTAGGGCAACTGAGTGCAGAAAACAGAGAAACTCCTGCTGGTCCCACCCCAGGCCATCTGCGTCTTCCCAGCAATAAGGCCAGACGTGCGAGTGAAGGAGCTTCAGAAGGTTCCAGCCCCCAGCTTGTGAACTGCTCCAAATAATGCCACTTGGACAGAGATAAGATATCCCCACAGAGCCCTGCCCAAATTGCTGATTTGTGAGCAAAACAGATGTTACTGTTTTAAGCCTCTACATCTTGGGCTGGTTTGATAGACAGCATTAGGTAACTGGAACATCAAATGCGGGTACGTGGAATTATTAAGACTTCTGAAATGGAAGTCATCAAGACACAAAGTGTTTTAGGCAATGGTAAATTAAGGACAGTGGCCAAGGGTTACACAGCCAAAGAGCTGTCTCTAAGGACTGTGTTGGCCTTCAGAGAGGGATCAGCAGATATGGAGAACCCTCTAAACCAGCAATAATCTCTCCGTCAGGGTTGCCAGAAGTTCTGTTCCAATCCTGTTGTCTCTTCTGGAAGGCTCTTATCCAAAGGCCTACCCAGTCTAAACCCAGAGTGCCTTGTGAAATCTAAACCCAGAGTGCCTTGTGAAAATCTCACTATTACAATACAGTAAATATTAACACAAGGGCCTTGAATTAAGGCGCTGAGTTCTTTCCAATACAAATACTCAACAATTTATTTATAAACAGCATCTCTTCATTTCCTCTTATGGTGATTATTCACCATCTTTGCTTTGCAGCCTTATGTATCCCAGAGTTTTTTTCTTTTTTTAATTCCTTTTCTGGCCCAGTGTCATTTCTGGCATCCTTAGCCTCTTGGGTTCTCTTCCCCTACACTGTCATCTTCCTGAGGCTCCTGATGGTGCAGGATGGGCAGTCTGGGCCAATGGTTAGGTCCATGGCCTTTGGAAGGAGGGCTACACCACGGCTTCATCACTGGTCAGACAAGTCACCCACCTCTCTGAGCCTCAGTTTCCTCATCTGAAACATGTGGCAGGCCACGGCTTGTGGGAAATGCTTTACACGTGGAGGTCAACTGTCGTTGGCCAACCACTTCGCGTCACGCTTCTTCTAGGGGCAAGCTATCCAATATGGGGCTCGCTGTCATGCAAAGTAAAACGCTAAGCATTTCTAACTGAATCTTCCTCAGTGGGTATCTGGTGAAGGGCAAAGGTGGAGACAGGACGTGTTCATAAATGCTATGCTTGTAAGAGAGAACGCCAACCGGGGGTGTTCTCGAATCCAGCTTTGTGTAGGATGTGGGCAACGAGTGACTTTCTGCAAAAGGAGGCTGTTGAGTGGGGAAAAGCCTTACATCTGGGCATGGCCGAGCGGCGGCCTCACACGGTGCCTCCAGCAAGGGGCTCTGGCAATGGGAGCATCTATTATTTGGAATCTTTGTGGGGCTTGGGGCGAGGCAGGCCTGAGTCCCAGTTCTGGCTTAATCGCTCACCAGCTAGCTGACTAGACAATGGCCTTAAGTCTGTTTTCTCACATTTTTTTTTTGTCTGTGACTCAGAGCAGGAAATACATTTTATGGCCTGACCTAGCATATAGACACACGCACACATACACAGTTTCCAGAAGAATATTTACCACCCTTGAAGCACTGTTTGTTTTCTTTTTAAATTAAAAAGGAATTCTCATTGTAATTCACTAAAAGGATTTACTATCCACTGAAGGGTTGTGACCTGAAGTTTGAAAATAATGTCTAACTTTGCTAAAAACTTCTCTTAATGTCCTAGCCTTTAAAAGGGGGGATAATATATGAGGTATGATAATTAAGTTTGCGAACTCATGCTAGAAAAAGTGCTACATACCTCATTGCTGAATATCACTATGGTCACCTTTGATGTACTCCCTTTGGGAAGCTATGCACCGATGCCAGTGCCTAGTCCACCCTTCAAAGCAATTTTGGAACTCTTTTTCTGGAAGGGCCATCAGAGCTGTCGTATTACCCCTTGATGTCCTGAATGTCATCCAAATGTCTTCCTTTCAATATTTCCTTTATCTTCGGGTAAAGAAAGAAGTCTTGGGGGCCAGATCAGGTGAGTAGGGAGGGCGTTCCGATACAGTGATTTGTTTACTGGCTAAAAACTCCCTCACAGACAGTGCCGTGTGAGCTGGTGCAGTGTCGTGATGCAAGAGCCATGAAGTGTTGGCGAAAAGTTCAGGTCGTCTAACTTTTTCACGCAGGCTTTTCAGCACTTCCAAATAGTAAACTTGGTTAACAGTTTGTCTAGTTGGGACAAATTCATAACGAATAATCCCTCTGATATCAAAAAAAGGATAGCAACATCGTGGAAACAAGTTTGCGAACGTAATTGTCAGACCTCGTACCTTAGAGTATAAATCTTAGAATTAAATAAAATGACAGTATGAAGCCTCTGGCTAATGCCTGGCACAACCTAGGTGATCAGTGCATGGCAGATGACATCATCATCATCCCCATCATTCATTAACCCATAATAGCAAAATACAATTGGGTAAAACCAAAGTAATTCATAAAAAGCTAAAAATATTTTTTATGGTTCTTCTAGTCCTGGGGTCAGCAAACTACATCCATGGGCTAAATCCAGTCTACTGCCTGTGTCTGCAAATAAAGTTTTATTGGAACACAGCCATGGTCATCTGTTTAGATACTGTCGGTGGCTGCGTTAGTGCCACAAGGACAGAGGCGAGTAGTTATGACAGACCGTATGGCTGCAAGGTCTAAAAGTATTTGTTCTCTTCCTTTTACAGTAAAAGTTTGCCAAACCCTGTTTTAGTCAATGGAATATTATGCAGTCTACTTCAGAAAGAAAAAAAAAGAAAAAACATGCTTGTGAAGCCTATGTGGCAACGTGGAAAAGTATTTATAGTGTAAAAAGTGGGATAAAGGGAATTTTCTGTGGGAAAAAAAAAATCTCCTTTCATATTATTAAAATATTTCCACCATAAAGAAGGAGGGAGGCAGATGCAAGAAGCCTGGTAACCGTGGTGAATTTTCAGGGCTGCTTCTCTAAGCCTCTTACCCTCCTGTCCCTGAGCTCAGATGGGCACAAAGCATGGGGGTGAGGCAGTGGTTTCAAATTCCCAGAGAAGGGCTGGCAGGAAAGCCAGGCTGCCGAGCCCACAAGCCAAACATCTGCTCAGACAAAGGTTTGGAAGTCCCTTGCCCACAAATATGTCTCTTGTTGGGGCTGGAGTGGGGCTGAGCCGCCAGCTGCTGTAAGTTTCCATCTGAGAGGCAGACCTCAGTGGTTGGGTGGGGACCCAGGCCTCCAGTCCCCCCTCTGTGCATTCTTATGGGGAAAGGGGACCAGATTAACAGATCTTTGATTCAAGGAATGTCATCACTTCTGTTGATCTATTCTCCTTCTCCTACTCACTCTCTTTGGTGCCATCTCTTGACCTGAAAAAGGGGATGGTGTGTGGAAGAGGCTGGCCAGGGGGTTCCGGCAGGGGTGATCAATACCAAAGGGTGGAGATTCCATTCTATGGTATGTTCTGGCGTTCTTTCCCCTTTCTTCAGTTACAAATTTGGGGTGTAGGGAAGGGCGGAAATGCCTGGGCAAAATGACCATGGCCAAGAAATCCGTATATTCAGTTTCTGAGAGAATATCCAGTAAGCTCTCTGAACGCAGGGAAATGGTTTGGTGGAGCTGTTCGCAATCAGAGCACTAAGGGCAATGCCCCAGGGATGCAGGTGCCCACAGGTTCCACCCAGGTGGGAGAGGTGGGGAGCGGAGGGCCTGGGAGGTGGGTCTAGGGCTTCACCATTCTGGTGTGAAAGGGTCCAGGTTGCTGGAGTTGGCAGCTCCCTGGCCACAGAAACTTTTGAAGGCCCCAAGGCCCATGGTGGATGGGACTGGGGTGGGGCAGGCAAATCCTTCAGTTGTTCTTGGCACGAAGACCAGAGGCCCCCCAAATTCTCCACTGTGCTGGGCTGTGAATTACTCCAAACATGGCCATTCACCACAGCAAACCTAAACACATACCCCCTTGCATGGTTGTACCCACCCTGCTGGGTCCCACCCAGGACTGCTCAGACTCCACAAAACTATGACACAGAAGGACCTGGGATGGAATCCCAACGCTCCCTCATCAGCAAGTTAATCTCCCTGTGCCTCTCAGGCTCTGCATCTGTGAAATGGACATATTTCTCTTGCCCATCCTCTCTTGCTGGGTGTTAGTGGGATTCAAAGAGATGAATGGGTCTGCTGTGCAGTAACAGTTCCCTCCCCTCCACGCACACACAGTGGGACAAGTGAGGGCAGGAGAGGGAGGCTAAATATTTTGGGTTTTTAATTGGCCTCACTGACTTAAAGGGTATGCTTTGGGAGGGACGGGGGGTGAGTTTGTGTCTGGGATTTTTCTGCCGTGGTGTTCCCTCATGAAGAAGGATTATGCTGAAGGCATTTTACACATGGCGTCCTGCCTCTCCTAACCTCAGTGTAATCATAACACTTTCAGAGGACTGAAAGTCCGTGTGGGCAGTCGGCGTGGGCAGCCACAGCTCTTGGGTTCATTCTCAGATGTGCCACAGCTAATTTTAGGTCTCCCTGTCCTGTCGGGGGCGGGGGAGGGGCTGTGTAAAGGCCTAGGAGCTGAAAGCTGGGGGTCGCGTGCAGATCTGCTAACTTTGCTCAGACCCGCATAACTAGACAGCCCTCGCCCCTAGGAGGGGTCGCGTTCAGACAGCGCTCTTCCCCCCGCCCTCCCACAAACCGGCTGGCTGGCTGTTATCTGGCTTCTCTCAGAACTCAGCCTGTGGGTGGGAATTCCACACAGGCGAGTTGGAAAAGACTTTTGGCAATAATGTTCCTCTGGTCTGGATAACCCTTTCCTCTGAGGACAGTTTGGTGGAAGGGTCTGGGGAGGGCTCGGCAGCCTGACCCTACTTGCCCCGGGCTGAGCCCCTCCCAAGGTCTCTGGAGAAGGACATGACTGCAACAGGCTGAGCTGCAGCACAGTGGGGCCAAGTGAGCTCACAGGAGAACTGCCCTCCAGTGCAGGCTGAGCACAGCTTAGAGGAAAGTGGGAGCTCATGGTCTCAGATTGCTGCGTGTCCAAGACATGGGTGGCTGAGGCTGGGGATACAGCGATGTGTTAGATTCTGTGCCTGTGTTTCCAGAACTCAAAGGATGTGCTGTGCAGCGTTCACAAAGGTGGACCCCTAAATCAGGAGGCCAAATAAACCTAGAAAATGCCTGGGTTATCATTTTCTGGACCCTCACCACAGACCAAATCGGTGATATAATTTTTGCTGAGCTTATATGTAAGGTGATTTTTCACATTCTTTACCGTTGGTTCTCAAAGTGTGGCCCCCAGGCCAGTATCAGCATCAACCTGGATACCTATTAGAAATGCAGTTTCTCAGGTCCTACCTATACCTTCTAAGTAGGGAACTCCAAATTTGAACAAGCCTTCCAGGAGATACTAGTTTGAGAACCACTGCTTTAGCCTACTAAAAGCTCTGAGAAGTCCTGCTGTAAAGAAACTCATTTTGTTCACTCTAATGTCTCCTAAACTTACACGGCCATATGACCCTTTTATGGCTTAATATCCATTAGCTTTGTGAGGAATAAGCTTTGGGAAACAGAGAAGATGGCCTAGAGGTCTGACAGAGGTTGGTTCAAATCCCACAGCCTTTTCTCACATCTCTGGGTGGTTAGGAGCTTGGAATCAGACGCTGCAGAACTTAGCACTGCCCTTGGTCCACAGCACGCACACTAACTTGTAGCTGGTGCGAACAAGAACCATCACTAGTAGAGTGATAAACCCTAACATACAAGGTGTTACCAGTATGGTTCCGGTGTAATAGTTTCAACCTGTCCTTCATTATGCCTCCATTTTATTCATAAATCTCTGTTTGGATTGGAGGTGTCAGGGGGAGTCCTACAATTTCCTCCCCACACCCGGGTTCTCAAGATGAATGCCCTCACCACTTCTAGAAAAGTTCATTGCCCTCATCAGGGGAGCAAAAATCAGAGTTCGCGCCTGACTCGTGGCTCTGGTAACTGTCCTACACTGCCCTTTTATGAGAATCAAGAGGAGCCCAGCACTCAGGATGGCCAGCACCCCCATCCACGCACTGGGGTACGGCTGAGCAGTTCAGGGAGTATAGCCTGTGTCTGCACCTCATAGGTGTGTGGCCTGGCAGGCTATCCAGCTACCTTTACAGGATTTGCTCCCCGGCTCCGAGGAGACAAAGAAGGAGTTAAATAAGAGCATCTAGTCTCCTTTCTTCCTGAAACAGACAACAAGCCGGGCTTTGTGACTCTAGAAAGAGTACTGGATCTATGTTTTTCTGCTTAGAAACTGTGGGACCTCAGAAATGTTACCTATCACCTATGAATCTCTGATTCCTTATTTGTCAAGAGGGGTTGGTGGAATTCACCCCACCAGGCAACTGTGTGAATTAAGAAAAAGACCCTGAAAGGGTAAGCACACTATTTGGCACAGAGCAGGTGCTTAGTAAATTGACCTTGAGAGCTTATCATCCTCCTAGGCAAAATGGCCATCCAAATTGTCCCCATTGTTCCAGGCTCAATTTGTTCGAACATTCATTTATTCATTCATTCATGGACCACATATTTATTGAGCACCTACTATCTCTATCGAAGGCACCTGCTGCAGATACAGAGATGAGCAAGACAAGACCTCAGCATCTACAGAGGGTGACAGACATGAAGCCACTAGTTACATAATCACTTACCAAATTTAGACTGGGGTTCAGGTAAGGAAGGAGAAGGCTGTCTTCCCCAGCCAGCCCCAGGCCAATCAATATTGGCTTCCTTTGGAGTCTTTACCTTATTTTCCTTCTGTGGAATTTGCCATTCACTGTCTGGTCTTGTTTAAATGCTTCCTAAGTGCCAGCACTATTTCCTAAAATTGACTGTAGGCAGGGCTGTGGGACCTCAGGCCACCTTTGTCCCATTTCCACACTGAACAAAATGTGGGGCTGAGTCGAAGATAAAATACGTTCTCAGATCAGCATCTCTCTCTTGGGAATGGCAACTGGGAAATGTCACAACGACTTAAAGAAGTTGCTTTCTCACTTGGAATTACACAGCCTTTGTACTTTAAGGACAGACAGCTATTTGAGGGTGGAGAGAAGGCAGGGCTGGGGAGGAGATGAGTTTATAAAACATGGTCCCTGGATCTAATTTTTTAAAAAGTCCCCGGGGCATGTATTCTTCCTGAGAAATGGGTCTTTTCAACATCATGGCCAACTTTGTGGTAGAGAAAATAAGTTTTGTTCTTTTGTGTTAGAGTTCTCAGATAAACAGTGTGAGGCCCTCGTTCACCGGATGGCACAATCCCAAATGGGGGTCGGAGATGCAGGATGCGAATTTGGGATCCCAAGTTTAAGTCACCGCAGGGAAGAAAGAGGCCAGCCTTCTCTGGATGTAGTGACAGCATTGTTTGGGCTGGCATTCCCCTGGGATGTCTGGCTCAGCCTGTTCCCAGCAAGGCAGGTAATTTGCTTGAGGGCCTCAGGTATTGGGCTCTATCTCCAAATGTCAAATAGAAGCATGAGGCCACTTGGCTGATGGGGAGTGGGGTGGGGCAGCCAAAGGTAGACGTGAGGCTGGGGAACATGAAACTTAGCAAACAGTAGCCCCCTGGGGCACCAACCTCAAGCTAGTGCTCTTACCTCCTGGGAACAGAATAAGACAAATCCATCCCTGAGGCTTTCACTGCTCAGACCCTGGCCCCTCCTTTGTGTTTCCCCCAACCGTACATGGTCCATACTCCCACTAGAGGAAGCCTTTGGAAGCACAGCTCAGGTCCAGTGCTACTTCCCACAGAAAGCCTGCCATAGCTGCCATGGCCCTCAGCGGACAGCCCTAAGTCCACAGCCGTCTCCCATGTGGGGACAGTGTCCTCTGCCTGTTTGATTCCCTGGGCTTGCCACACAGTGCAGGCTGATCAATACTTGAGTAATGAATGGATGGATGACCTGACTCCTCAGGAAGCCTGCCCCTGCTGACCTTGCCGGCCTCGTGTCCTGCCTCCCCTCAGCTCACCATGCTTTCAGTCACATAGGACTTCACTGCATTGTCTGACTGCACCGTGCTCTCTGGAACTCAGGGCTTTTCCACTCATGCTCATTTCTTTAGTATAGCACAGGTCTTCCCCTCAAAGCCCGAAGGCCGGGGTGACTCCTAGTTCTTCTGAAGCCAGCTTGGGCCTCAGCTCCCAATCCAAGCCTACCCACACCCCAAGCAACCTTAGATGCACTTTCTCTAAGCTACGACAGTTTGGGGGTCTGTGACCTCCACTGGATGATGACCCCTTGAGGGCAGTGGCCTTGTATTATTTTCCAAGGGCAGTGTCTGGCACGGAGTCAATGAGCCCCAAATAGCTGTAGAGGCATGAATGAGTGAGGGCATGAATGAGGGGAAGAAGCCTGGAGCTGGGGCACGGACCACACAGCCCTGGCCTGGGCGGTTGCAGCAGCCCTGGGGGCCCGGGAGACACTTACGTATTCTTTGGCTGGGTCACCGATGCTGCCATTGGTGGTTGGGGCGGTGGGCTCTGCGCCGTCTGGCTTTTCCTGCTGCTTCCCCTCCTCCTTGGGCAAGCCACCCTGCCCAGGGAGAGCCACTTCTCCCACGCCGAGGGCCTCGCTCTTATACTGCTTGACAAATTCTTCCATGAGTTTCAGCTCGTTCTCCAACAGTCCGCGGCAGCGAGAGGGGTCCTGGTCATAGATGGGGAGCTGGTGCATGAGCTGGCGGCGGCGGTAATAGGCACCCTCAGTGCCCGTCACCGGTTGCTTCTCCTTCGGGATGAGCTCCATGTACTGCAGGCCCTGGGCAGGAGGAGAGAAACCAGTCGTGATTCTTCAGCCCCCAGGCAGCGATCTGAGAATGGGTCGGATCTGGAATAGGTGAACAGTTTCCAGCTTCTTCAGGGTTTTGCGGACCCCAAGGATTCTTGGGGAAGAGATGTTGTGAATTTTGGTAACACCCAAGAGAGGCTGAAATAAGCGTTCACGCTCCCCCAAGTTGTAGTTACAGATCACGTTCTCGATGAGAATAGTGTAATTTAAGTAGATGTTCATTTTGGCTTTGCTGGTTTTGCAACATGGATTTTTGTTTCCTTCAACACTAAATATTTTTACTTCACTTACCTCCATGGCAAGGCTCCCAATTGGAAAAAAAATGTCAATCGAGTTTAAAATTGCTTTTCTTTGAAAAACGTAATTAAATCATTATGGGTGTAAGATTTTTCATGGCTTATTAATTGAAACATATGCAAAGGCACCTTCTAATCGAATTGGCAGGGTCTCGAGTCAATAACATGTCCATGTCGATATGAATGGTAACCATCTGAATATTAATATGTTCATAGATAACTGTCCAATTTAGCCTTTTTTAAAATAAATGAACAAAAATCTTATACTTGGTGGGTCCTAGGGATGGGGAGAAAGGGGGAAATAAAGGTCAAGGTGAAACAGCTTGAGAAACTGTGAAAGGAACTGTGAGAGGCCATTGTTTATCCTTTACGCCTGTTCTCCATTTCTATGCCAGACCCTAGAACCTGACCTAGAACCTGACACACCCACCAGGTTGCCTGATTCCCACTGCCCAGGTGGCTGCTGCCAGAGTTTCCCTCTTGGAACTTGCCTGCCCCGTATCGCATCACTGGGGCCGGGCTCATCTTGGGATTGTGTTAAACAACTTGAGAATTCATACTGCAATTCATCATGAGCAGTCCCGTTGTTGCCTGATTTTAAGGAGTGGTGAGGAACCTGGAGGGGTATACTAGTTCAGAGCCTGATGTTAGCTGAGTTTCATCATAAATGAATTCTGGATAAGAGTATTTTTAGAAAAGGGAGAGGAGGTGACCGGGTTCCTGCAGGACTCAGCAATTGAGGGGTGGCTGTGGATGGCCCTTGGTGGCGCTGCCCTAGTTCCCGGGGACACCTGGCTGAGATGCCTTCTGGCACTAGGCGCTCACAGCATACCCTGTTAATCCCTGTTTGTCTGTACAGTCCCTAATACACTTCAGGGTGCTTTCCCAGACACAGGCGAGGGCCTGGAAGGTGGACAGAGTCCTGGGGTGTCAGGACATTTGGATTTCTAGTTCCAACCCTGCTGCTACTTTCTGTGTGAGACTGAGAAAGGACCCAGCCCCCTGGGCCTCAGTTTCCTCATCTGCAATGCTCAGGGGAGACTGCATGATTGTTGGGGTCTTGACCATTGTAAGAAGTCTGTGGTGACCTCATTTGACCCTCACCACAACTAAGAGAAATGGGCAGTAGCAATAACCCAAGTTTACAGCCCAGGAAAGGGGACACGGAGGTGATGGATATTCTGGTTGGCCAAAGAGGCCAAGATCCTTCACCCAAAACTTGGAAGAACAAGAATCCCACATGGCTGATGAGGGCTTTTCCTTGACTCTGTCTTAGGAAGACCAGAGCAACCCGTGATTTCAGTCTTGATCACTATGACATTGCCGGTGGCTTTCCAGCACAAACACGCCAGACAGGTAGGTCTGAAGAACCTAGTTTCCAACTTCACGCTGCATAAGAATCACTTGGAGATCTTGTGAAAAGCGTCCTGGACCCATCCAAAGACTGATTTAGGAGACTGGAGGGGACTAGAAGTGAGCCCTTCTACAGGTCCCCCTGTGTGCGTCTGAAGCAGGATATCCAAGGGTTAGGACCTCTCTGGGGATAGTGGGTGGGGGGAGTGGCTATGACTATCAGAGGACAGGCAAGCTGTAGCCCTATAAGCCAAGAGGCTGGGGCAGGGCCCAGGGCCTGGGGGGTGGTTAGCGACAGCCGCTGAGAGTCAAGCACCCACACCAGCTCTTCCCATTTCTTGCCTGGGGCTTGCCTTACTCCCAGGATCTAAGGAAGGATTCTGGAGAAGTGGAAATGAGAGCTTGGCTCACTCTGCCGGAATGTGTTGAAGCAGTCCCAGTTACATGGCTGGTTCAGCTCATGGGAGAGGAACGTCTTCAGTGAAGGCTGCCTACTCTGTCAGGTTGAGGAGCTTGAGGGATAATAGAAATAAGTAACACTTATGCGATGCTTACTATGTTCCAGGCACTCCTCTGAGTGCTTTACGTATGTAAACCCATTTAATTCTCACAAACCCCTACAAGAAAGGTACTTACTACTTCTTGGGAAACTGAGGCACAGAGAAGTTAAGTAATGCCCCAAGGTTGCACAGCTAGCATGTGGGAGAGACAGCTTTGAACTCAGTAGCTTGGGTCTCAACCCCTTCTATTCTGCCTGTCTAGAAGACGGATGATTTGCAAAGAGAAAAAGGAAATGTCCCCCAATTGCTGGGGGAGTTTCCCTGTGCCATCACGTCAGGGTGAGTGGACTGGGTACGTGTCACCTGGGGCCAGGTTCCCCAGTCCCTGGATATGTCTGTGGCCCTGCACTCCTCCCTGCTTAGCTGGACAGATAAACTCTGTGGTAGACGTTCTGGAGCAGTGGCCGTGCCAGACAGCCTCTTGTTGATCTCTGCATTCACAGTGTCCTTTCATGGCTCCGTCCTGGCTGTGGGTGTCTGTGGCCTGCAGAGCTCATGGGTTCCTGGCTGGGGCCCTGGAGACAGAGCGTTTCCTTCCCAGGAACCCAGTGTTCTTGTTGCAGCTCCAAGCGCCAGCTGGGTACCGGCTCCCTGCCTCTGCACTGTTAAGGCCACAGCATATAGCTGCCACTGGAGTGTGTTTCGGGATGGCTGGCCTTGCCTGGCTGGCCTGACACTCTTGCCTATGCTGCCTAGTCATGCGTTGCAGACATCACTAATCAACCCTGATGAGGGTCTCAGAATCCACCTCAACACAGCCCTTCAGGCAATCACTGTTGATGCCGTGCACTTGGGGAGGGGCTGCTGGGGAGAGAGGGTTGCGTCTGAGTCAGCAGCCTGTGCCACTCAGAGCCTATAAGGTATCTCTCCAGGAAGCCAAAACCTTTAGCAAGAGGTCTTTTCTCAGACCTGTTGGAAAGATTGGTTTAGGTTTTCAGTTTTTCATGAGGACCTTCCTGAATCATTTGGTGCTTTGCTGTCTAGCTGGGACATCGTGGGTGAAGAGGTGCCCGGAATCAGGCTTTATCAAGAGAGAAATCAAAAACGCAGAGAGGAAAGTGGGAGGGAAAGAGGCTCTTTTCTCAGGCTTGGGCAGTAGAACACACATGAATTCTGGAATCAGAAGACCCAGTCCTGATTCTGCTCTTCCTGATTCTTCTCCAGCTGTCAGGCGGGGACAGTAACTGGGTTTTATCTTACATGTCAATCCTAGTCAATCGTGGCCTTTGGAGTGCTGTGTTGAGAAGGATTCTGAGGCCCAATGAGGGACCAGTGGGAGACAGTGCTCTGACCGATCTGCAATGTCTCCTATGGGTATGGGAGTAGAGGGTGTGGTACGAGTGAGTGCCACCCCGTGTAGGCTCCTCACAAGCCTCTGTTTGCTCCTCTGTAAAATGGGACTGTAATGGACTCTGCACATAGCAAGTGGTGAGGTGTTAATATTATATACAAAATGCTCAATGAAAGCTGGTTCCCTTCATCCTCTCCATCTTGCCTCCCTCAAAGCCTGGATAGTTTTCAAAGACCCATTCAAGCCCCTCGCTGTTCTTGGAAGCCTTCCCTAGAAATGTTAACCCAAGATACTTGCCTCCCCTACTACCTGCCCAGTTTGCCTAGCCTGTCCTTGTAGGGAACAGCCCAAGCTTTGGAGTCAGGGAGGACTGACTTCAAGACCTGTCTCTGCCATTTAAATCAGCTGTGGGACATCTGTCTAGCTGCGTCAGCTCTCTGAGCCTTAGCTCCCTTTCTGTAGCTGAGGGTAAAAATAGCACATCCCTAACAGCTAGAAAATTAGGTGAGATTGTACTCGTATAGCTCTTAGCATAGTGCCTCGCACATAGTAAGTACTTAATAAATATTAACAATTAGGTTTATTGTGACCAGTTTTTAAAGGCTTAAGAATGTCTCTGGCTTTCATTCTGGTCGGGAAGGATGACAGGCAGCATGATTCAGTCCAATTTCCAAAATATAATCAGTTCCGATCACTTGGTAATTAAAAAAAGAGTCGGAAGGTGGGTAGGAAGGGAGAATTGTCCAATCTCAGAAATGTGACTTGCTCAGCAGGCCAGATGCAAGGCAGACAGAGGCGCCTTTATCCTGTGTGGTTTCAGGAGCCAGCATTCATCATGGCCTGATGATGCCATCCTCTGATTAGTCTGGGGCCCAAGCATTTGGGGTTTTCACCAGCCAGATCCTGACGCCCAAAGCCAACTCTTTTAGGAGCTGCTTGCTTTAGTTTCCACCGACATCTCAGGGACCCACTTGATGTCTTACCCAGATCTGGGCACTGCAGGCAGACCCGTGTTTGGAACCAGCCAGCCTTTTCCTGAGCGGCTGTTGTTCCGTGCCACCCTCTGTGGCCTGAGATCTGCCCCTGACTAGCCCCTCGAACTGGCGAAGGCCAATGAATCATTCTGTGTTTCCTTCTGTGTAAAATAATTCCTAATTCACAGGGTAGCTGAGCTCAGAAATGCCGAAGTATTCTTTTAAAATATGCTTTTCCAAAAGTACAGCTTTAAAAAATAAATCTTTGCCTCTATTCACTTTATCTACACGGGATTTCCTCCCCCTTTCCCCCCCAAGCTATAGATTAGAACTGTGTTGCTCAAACTCTCTATGGTGAGGGATCAGGGGTATTTGGTTAGTTTTACTGCCTATTGCAGAGTGATTTGCGGGCTCACTGCATGTGATGAGAACATAACACATGCTACGTGAGATTTCCATGTGAGTCAGACCACAAGGGAATTCTATTCAATGAGAGGAGTTCTCTGATCACATGTTTGAATATCAATTGTTGCAAAATTTTCCCAACATTTAGTCTCTACTTCTTGTTGTGGACCAGTCTCAAAGATTTTGTGAAGTGGTGCCATTCCACAGACCACACGTGGCCAGAAGGTGACATTGCACAAATACTCATCAGACCTACGACGTGCCCTGCACAGTGAGAGGTGCCAGATAGGACAGTGCACAGGACAGCATGGTATCTCCCTCGTGGACCTCACTTCACTCTAGTGTGGGAGAGAGAGGACCACTAAGCAAACATATGCATGAGACAATTACAGCTCCCTTCTGAAAGGTTCTAAAGAAACAATGGAGAACTGAGAGAAAGAGAGTAGGACGATGGCTGGCATCTCCTGTAGTTTGGGTAGTTAGAGACCTGACTGTCAAAAGGACCCAGCCATGCTAGAGCAGGGAAAGGAGGGAAGGGTAAGGGAAGAGCAAGTGCAAAGTCCCTGAGGAGGATGAAAGCTTAGTGTGTTCTTAGCAGGAAGAAGGAAGGCCCGTAAAGTATTAAGTGAGGGAGGCGTAGAGAAGCCTGTGTGGCTGGGACTACACACGACTCCAAAGGCTCTCCTTTCCTCCCAGGACAGATGTAACTAAGGGTCACGCTTGCATCTCTAAAATCGTAGGACCTCTTTTAGCTCATTAACTTGCAGAAATCATCTAGGCTCTTGCTAGTTCAGAGAACCAGCAGCATCAGCATAGCCTGCGAGCTTGTCAGGAGTGCAGAATTTCAGGACCTGCCCAACGTTACCGGACGCATTTCTGCAAGCTCCCCAAATGACTGATATGCTTATTGAAATTTGAGGCACACCAGTCTGGTCCACTCGGACTTGAATGTGGCTGCATGGGGCATTACCTGGGGCATCATTTAAATGCTCGCATCTGGTGATTCTGATCCTGAAATCTGGAGCTTCTGATTTAATGGTCTGGGGCAAGGTCTGTGCACGGAGACTTTTTATGGGTCTCCAGGAGATTCCAGGGGGCAGCCAGGGTGTGACCTTGTATAAATCACCTGTTTTCTGTGGGCCTATCCTTTCTACTCTCCTCAGAGTCTCTCCAACCTTTAGCCTAAGCCTTTTCTAGCTGCTTCTTCCACACTGTTGTGAAAAGCCAGTTTGGTTCTCCCTTCTAAGCCCAAGGGACCTCAGCTGTTAGGAAGAAGCAAGGAGTGTTTCTCTGTTCTCCTAGAGGCTTACAAATGGCACATCCCAGGCCACTTTGAGGGGATCTGAACATCTCACAGATGAAGACAAGCATTTGGAGGGTTCTAGATGATAAGCCATCCTCTGTTTAGAAGTGAGGAGCCCAAAGGGAGCCATGAGTGACCCTGTACTAGAGCTAGAAGGGCTCTTAGAGCTCATATGAACAACTCTACCCATTTAATAGATGAGGAAAACTGAGGCCCAGGCAGTCTTTACTACAAGATCACATTGTGAAGCAGGAACAGAAATGAAGCCACAGCCCTCTGTAACCGTGCCCTCTTCTTATCTTGTCTTTGAAATTCAGGAACCCATGGCATGGCTAACATTTATAAGGGCAAGAAAACAACCCCTTGGTTGGAGGAAGCTGTCTTACCAGTTTCTGGGTGACTCCGGGGGGAGCCCACTCATAGGTGATGGTGTCAAAGGTGGGATCTTTCCCAGTGGCAATGGGATTAGTCATGATCATCCGGTTCCTCTTGTAAATCCGGATGCCGTCCCCACCTTTCACCCGGGCCGTGAGGGTGGAATACTTGGAGTCCATCAGCAAGCGGCCAATTTTTCGGTCGTCTTCCAGGTCGGAGCTCAGGCAGTGGTCCTCTTGGCTGCATTTGCATGACTTGCATATTTTCCTGGGGCGGGGTTGAGATGGGGACAAGTGAGATCAACCTCGAGAAAAGAGGGGCAGAGTTCCCTGCTGGCAGCATCTACCCTTTTGAAAGCAAGCGCAAAGTTTAACTTTAGTAACTTGGAAAGGTTAGCAGCAGACAAACGGTAACCTGAGATCAAAGGGCCTTTAAGATGGGGACTGCATTTGGGAGGCGCCAGTCTTTCTATCAGTCTGTCTACCTGTGGGGAATGTGGGATATGACTTTTGCTGGAAAAAAAGCAGCAGTTTTTCCTCATGGTCGTTGTGGTGGCAAAGGCTGGTTCATTCATTAGAGATGCTCTAAAGCAGGAATCTGCACGGTCTGTGGGCAGAACATAGCCCACAATCTGGCCCACAAACTGTAAATAAAGTTTTATTGGAACACAGCCACGACCATTCTCTTGCATATCGCCTGTGGCTGCTTTGAGACTACAATGGCAGCTTGAATAGTTGCAATAGGGACCATACGGCCCTCAAAACCTAGAATATCTACTGTCTGGACCTTTTCAAAAAGAGTTGTGGACCTCTGTTCAAAGAATTATGAAATTGTCTCCCAAGATTAATGAGCCTCCCAGCTTCAGCAACTTTCAAACTCTTGAGCACTCATACGGAAGTTAGATTACAGCTGGAAATTTTCTTCAAGATACTGGTGGACAGGATCCAAGGGGAAGCTTAGAAAACCCCTTGGGCTGGAGGGATTGGTGTTCACAGGCAAGGCTTGGTCATGAGGCTGGGAGAAGGAAAAGCATCCTGGGGAAGCTTCAGATTCCCTGGAAAGCCTGACACATCTCTCTGACAATTAAAAGCAAAAGTGTTTGGCTGCTTTGTGGCATGCTGCTACGGTTTAGAAATCCAGCGAGTTCCACAAGTGTGAGAGGAAAAATTTCCCCCTCTCTTTCGGGCCTGTCACCATAGGTGTGTTGTGTCCCAGATACGCTACACATGTGATTTAAGAACTTGTTAGGTAAAGTGAGCTCCGTCAAGATGTACAGCAGGGATAGGGCGGCCGAGGCACAAGAGAGGGCCCTGCAGCTGCAGGAGCACTTCCCAGCCAGGCATGCCTGAAAGAACCCACCTTTGCTCTTCTAAACTCAGGAAACCAATCCATTTAATCCTATATCATACATAGTGACTGTGGCGCTAGCAGAGGCATGCCTCGATGGTCTATATCAATGGTTCCCAACCAAGGTCAGTTCTGCCCCTCAGGGGGATTTGGCAATATCTGGACGCATTTGATTGTCACAATGGGGTGCTACCAGCTTCTATAGGGTAGAGGGTAGGGACGCTGCTCCACATCCTAGAATTCACAGGACAGCCCCTCCACAGCAAAGAGTTACTGGGTTCCAAATGTCAATAATGCTGAGGTTGAGGAACCCTCATCTAGTATGATGAAAAAGAGGCTCCATCATAGCCTTCAAGGAGCCTACAGTTGGGGTCGGAGAGGGAGAGCAAATCAGACAGAAACAATAACGTAAAGTAGAATCAGGTTGGGCCGTATGAGAACAACATATGCTCTGGGTCGTTCTCCTGGCCAGGACCAGTTCCCCAGGATGTTGGTAGGTGGTACGTGGACAAGGGCTTAGTGGTGATGAGTTTGGAAAACAGTGGGTTACTGAAGGTTAAACACATTTCTTTAGTGTGAGGCTGCCTCTTGCTTTTAATGCACTGATGTACAGCACGGCTTAAAGTGGGGGGAGAAGGCAGCATTTCCCATATAATTTTAGGAGAAGCTTGCAGTCCAAGTTCACCTTCGGTGGGCTGCAATGGAAGAAAAGTGAAAATTGACGATTTCAGGGATAATTCTAGCACTACAAAAGAGAATATGATCTTAAAGGCGAGGCAGGGCAAAAATGAGAGGTCTTTTTTTGTTGTTGTTCTCTTAGGAAGAGGATGCTTGTTTTGTGGAATTGAGGCATTTTATTTGTGATCGGTAATATTCTCTTGCCTCTCCCTTTTACGAGGCATGAAGGAGACTGATTCTCTAAGAAGACAGGAGGTAGTACCATTGGTTTCACGTGGGCAGTGACAGCAGGAAGTGGAAGGAGGAGGAAGAGGAAGGAAGTGAAGAAAGTCTGGTGGCCCACGGGTCCTCTCACTTCCCCAATACTGTCCGTACCTGGGTGAGGAAGCTGCCCTTGGCTTATTTTGCTTACTACAGACTCTCAGGATGCTATTAGAGATGTGGGAATGCAAACACTTTGAAATGGAAGATGTTGATGCATGTGAGATGTGCTTTGAGATTGTGTCAACATTATTTCTCCTTTATTCGTGCTTTTCCTGTTGCCAGGCATATTTCCGGCACTTTATAGAGAGTCCACCCCTCTCTTTCCAGGAACCTGGATTGTAGAGGACACAGATACACTACAAGGGTCCTCAGTGGTGTTAAAATGGCTATTTCTGCCATCTGTCATAGGCAACCTAGAATTGTGGAAAAGACACAGCCTTGGCATCTAACCCCAGTCTGCACACTGGCCCGCCATAGGTCCAAGGTCAAGTTCCTTATCTGTGAAATGAGAGGGTCGGGCTGCATCAGGGTTGGCAAACCACAGCCCGTAGGTCAAATCTTATTTTTGTATAGCCTGTGATCTAAGAATAGTTTTTACATTTTTAAACGGGTAAACATTTTGAATATCTATATCCTTAAATCAGTTAATGCTTTCATGCTACAAGGACCAAGGTGAATAGGTATGACAGAGACCATATGGCCTGCAAAGTCTAAAACGATGACTCTCTGGCCCTTTATAGAAAATTTGCTGATCCCTGGTCTAGTTGATGAGTTTTCAAACTTTGCTGCACATCCAAATCACCTGGGGAGCTGGGTAAACTTAGACAGGCTCTGCCCTGAGCCCCGCTAGTCAGAACCATGGGTCTGGAGTGGGATCCAGGCGTGGGTACTTGTGATCCTGTCCCTGAAGTGATTCTCATGCACATCAAAGTGCCAGAGTTGCGAATGGGTTCCTTTCAGGAAGTTAAGCAGCTCAGGTTGACTTTCTCTACACTGTCTCTCGAAAAGCATAGGAAGCCCAGCTATTACATTACTAAAGGATTATTTATGAAGAACCCTGCCCTGGTGAGAAGAGGTGGAATTAACACTACAGTGCCCGGGCAGCTGCTAAAGCTGGCCAGAACACAGGACCTCATAAGAAGGGGCGCCACCATAAGGAGGCTGGGAGAGTCTATCAAGAGTGACCCCTAAAGAATGCAAACTTTTGTAATTTGAAGAGACAGTTTTCATATTATGTTCGCTTTTTCTCTCAAATGGCGGTTTCATCTCTACCCACTGAAGTCAGTGTACATTGAAAAAATAAAGCTAATTATAATTATATATCTCTATCTCTATGTATCTATGTATCTATGCATCTATCTATCTGCATGCAAGGAAGAGACCTTGCGTTGGGCTCCCTCTGAAACCCCTGGAGTCCTGGAGGTGTGTTTTCCGCCACCTTGAAGGGAAATTCAGCATCCTGTGAGGTTGGCCAGACGGGCAGGGAGCCCCTGGCATGGCATTTGGAAAGTGGGATGCTAAAGGTTTCCGGGGAAATGCTTCCTTATGTTAGTCCTGAAAGTCTGCTCTTGTACCCTCCTCTCTAAGTAATTCTATTCTGTACTCCTAATGCTAATTCCATTCTAATTCTACTAACCATGGGAATCATTCATTCGATTGCAATCCAATTTGCCTGAAACTATGGAAATGTAAAGCGAGAAGGGGATCCGACAGCGCATTAGTTCCAACATCCCTCTTTTTTGGATGAGAAATGTGAGACTCAGAGAAGAGAAGCATCTTGTCCAAGCAGAGTCAGCATGTGAATTCTGTCCTGTGATTACCCGTCAAGGGCCTTTCCCACAAAACCAGGCTGGCTGCCACTTTGATCATTTAAATCTCTTTCAAACTATTGAGAGTATGAGAACTGGAGCATAAAAATGCTTTGACATGGTTTCCCTCCTAAGGGTCTTGGGCCTCACTGCTCCAATATGGCTAGAGTTTAGGTCCCTGTTAAGGTTGTTCAAACCAAAGATGACACTTGATATTCAAAGATGACCTACATGTTGCAATCTGTATTTCTCAAGGATAAATTCACTTCATGTTCAAATCATTTGTAGGATTATGAGGAAATGTAGGGATTAAAACAATGCTGAATGGCTTCTGCCTCCAGCCAGGAGGAACAAGGTCCAGAATTGCCCTCCTTCCGTAAACAACTAGAAAAGCAGACAAAACATATTAAACGACTATTCGCAGATGTCTCAGATTCTCAGACTATTCTCAGACAATAGGAAGCGTGGGACTGTGATCCTTGAGAGAAGGGAAATGTGATGGAACCCGCTCGGTGTGTGCATTTAGAGAACATTAATCCCCTGCCCCAAGAACTCTAAAAGGAGGCCTCCTAAAAACTCTAAAAACAGGCCTCCTGTTTTAAGGATCCAAAGCTGATGAGGAGTCAACATTTTTCTACCACACCCTGATGGCAGATTCAGGACCAATGGGGTGACAGGATAGGGAAGCTGACTTTCCTCTAGGCCAGAGAGAGCTCAAGTGGTCAAAATAGATGTGTGGGGGTTTCCCACCCTGGGAATGTTTTAGCTGTGGGAGGAATTTGTGCAGGGCACAGGAGCCGGGATTGGATGACCTTGAAGGTCCTTGCATCCAGAGACCACGTGAGCTCCTCTGTGGTAAGGACTGTCAGGGCATGAAGACGAGGAATAGTCGTGTGCTTCTAGAGCTCAGGGCACACAGTGTTACAGAATGGTTGAGAGCCTGGGATGGCGTTTCCTGCAGATCCGAGTTTGAATCCTGCCATTTTGTAGCATCTCCATGTTACCCAACCCTGTTTCCTGATCTGCAAAATGGAGACACTCATACCTACTGCTTTGGGTCATTTCAACATTTAAATACTAAAGATTCCGCTCAGTACAATACATAGTTTTGTCATTGCCTTCTCTCAGTGGAAGGCAACATCTCTGAGACAGCACCTTCCAAATTTTGTTCCCCCACGGAGTGCCCAAGGCAATGCTCTGCCAGTGGGGACAAAAGCTCCATCTTTGCTATTGTGGCCTCTAGAACTTACCCTCTCACACACAGTCATACAGGCTGTGCCCCACACAACTCCTGGGGGTGCCATCCACATAGATGCTGATGTGAATAGTGCCAGGAGTTGTGCAAAGTGGCAGCCCTACCTCAAGTTTCCAGAGTCCTCAGTTAACAAAAAGAAAGAAAGCAAAGTCCAGCTGGATCTTATGGCCTTCCTGAATAGACATGAATCCCAGGTCCTGGTTTGTAAGTACTGTGGATACAATGACTTATTTCTGTCCCAGGGCACTCTCAGATCAAAACTCACCAACAGAGATGATAGAGCAGGAGGAGATCAACCCCATAGACCCCATCCCAGGAGAGACAGTTCTACCCAGAGTGGACCAGGCTTCAGCTAACAACTGGCCACACTTTCTCAGTGGAGTCCTTGCTGGGCTGAGCCAGGCAGCCTCCACCTTGAAATGGTTTATGGAGCGCTAAACTCCTTCTTCATCTGGGCTCCCACGGGCTTTTCTGGCATTTCTGAGTTAGGCCAAGTGGGAGTGCTTTCACTCTGGAGCCACTCCTCCCCACAACATGCAGTCCCAGCAGAGAATGACCAGGGTTCCCCGAAAGGACAGCCAAGAAGTGAAGGCAGGCAGGGCCTCCCTTGACAAACTCTGTTACCTCCACGAATGTGGCTCGAAGCCTGAACACGTCCCCTTGCATCTCAAACAAGGCACACCTCTTGCTGATTGCTGCTGGCCCAGGGACATCTGGAAAATAAGCAGAAAAGAGGGTGTTTTCCTTCTAAATGTCTTGGACCGGGGATGCTTGACCTCTGAAAGACTTGGCATACCAGCAAAGGGATTGTGTGGGGTTCAAAGGGCTTGAGATGAACACAGCATCCCTGTTTACCGGGAGCACTTACTGTTTACCATCACTTACTGTTTACCGGAAGACCAGCTGGGAAAGTCGCCATGGAGCAGGCAAGTGTGGAAGGGTGGGGCCCTTCCCAATACAAATGCAACGGGGCTCATTCCCTGTCTCCAGTGCTCTCTCCAGAAACCAAGGCTGCTATGAGGGATCGTCTGCTCTTTCTCCCACCCTACCCACTTTCCTGATCCACTTGTCACTGGAATGGGACCCTCCAGGGAGTGCCTCCTCTCCTTCATTCATTGATAGGGTGTGATTAAACCAAAGCGCAAACAAATGTTCATGCTGCCAAATGTTTATAGCTCAAAGCATAACTTACTTTTGCTAAAACATGAAAACTCAGGAGCATTTGAAGTCTGGTCACCCTTTGGAAGGAGACCAACGTACGAGTCAGGTTTTATTATTTGTTACCAGCCAAAGGTAACAAAGGTGCAATGGCTGCTGCTGATGATTGGTTTAGACCTAAATGACTCTCAAATGGCGTCTTTGAACCAGCAGCATTACTGGAGGCTCGCCAGAAATGCAGACCCTTAGGTCTCACCCCAGCCCTTTGGAATCAGAATATGTACTTTAACACAATTCAAGAGACTTGTATTACATTAAAATTGGAGAAGCAGTGGGTTAGCATATGGATCTGCCAGCTGAGAAACTTACCTGATTCTCCACTGGGAGTGGGGGGTGTATATAGATGAGGTGGTACAGGTATGTACGTGCATTACTGTTTTATCAAAAGCAAGGCTCTGTCAATTAGTAAGATAAAGGGATAAGCTCCTCAGTCGACAAACTATTGATTCGTATAAACATTTATCCAGCATCTACTATATGCTAGGCACAGGGATACATCATAAAATTCAGGTGTGCCCTAGAAGAAGTCACAGTCTCGGGGGAGGTGGAGAGTGAAAAACATACTTATCATTTGCTTCTAGAAGGGGTAAGTTTGAGGCAAGGAAACTGCCTCTTGTGTAGTAGAAAAGGCAAAGACTTCGGAGTGTGAGACACCTGGATTCCAAACCCAGCTTCACAACTTAACAGCCACATTGACCTTGCCCAACTGAGCCTCAGTTTTCTTAAACCTGTGTAATGGGTACAGAGATAATGTATGTAAAGTGCCTGACTGTATTAGCTTCTAAAAATGGTAGCTGCTATTTTCACACAGACTTGAGGAGCACAGAGTAAGATGTCAGTAAATCCATATGGGAAATCCAGGGAGGCTTCTTGGAGGAGGTGGCTCTGGGTCAGAGCTATGAAGATGAGCCAGCAGAAAATGAGAAGGGGATTCCTGGCAGAAGAAAGAGAATGTACGAGGGCAAAAAGGTACAAAAGGGCTTGATGGGGAAGGTGTCAAAATCTGAGCATGCTCTTTGGAACATGTCCGCTCTCTTTGTTCTAACACACATTCACAGCCTTGGAGAGTAAGAGTCACGTTACACATATGTGAAGGGAAGTGAGTTCATATTTGTGCCTATTTACTATTGAAATTGAAAAACAAGATGGTGTTCACACCAACTCATCATCCTAAGCTGGGAGCTTTCATTTGCGGGCAGAGCTTTGCTCCCTAAAGCCACTGGCATATGAAACCTTGCAAACTCCCGCCTCTTATTCTTGACACCTTGGATTCTACTCGTTGAAATACAGTGATCCTTTCACAGTTACTATTTGAGTGATTCAAAGGTTGCTTTGGAAGGTGTACAATTTATGAATAAGGCTTCACCGTTGGATTGTTTTAAATAGACCCAGAGGAGTAGGGCTTGGAAACAGAAGAGCTATGTGGAAGCGTTTTGAAAGTGGCCAAGCACCCTGCAAGCTTGAGCTTTATTGTTTTTCTAATGAGTGGCTGATTTAACAGTCATCCTACAAGAGGATTAGTCCGGATGCTTGGCCAGGGTTTGGTTCAGAAACGGTGATGTCAGGTAGCGCAGCACAGCGGAGTCCTGGCCTGCGGGATGGGGGCTGGCCCTACGTGCCAACTCTGACACGTCAGCTGCGCAGCTAGAGGCAACTCATTTCTTTCCTCGCCCAGCCATAGTTGCTCCTCTGTTAAATTACAAAACTGGCTTGGATTGGGGTTGCCCAAGTCTTGTTCTGCAGCACCCTAGTTCTGTGAAATGATACGAAGTGGTTCATGGCTGAGGGTGGGAAACATTATATGATCAAATAAAAATGGCGGTCACTGGCTACAAAATGGCTTCTAGAACCTGTGAGGTGGTAGCCTACACTGGAAGCGAGAGGAGTGGGGAAGAGCAGGCAGCTATGTATGTCTGAGGTCCAGGATTTGGGCTCAGATGGTCAGGGTTTTAGTCCCAGTGTTTGTGACTTCCTTCTGCTGGACTTGGGCCAGTGACTGGACTTGCGGTGTCTCAGTCTCTTCATTTGTGCTGTGGGGATAATAGGCGCCAACCCGCCTCATGGCGTTACTGTGATGGTTAATCGGGTTGCTACACAGAAAGGGCTGAACCTGCATTTATTATGTACGGAGTATTTGTTACTGTCATTACAACTTATGTAAGCAGTCCGAGAGACCCTGAATCATTTTTCCCCCCACTTCAGAATTCTAGGGAACTTCAGAGGAACTACTTTTCTAACTGCACACCGCGTGTACTTTCTTACTCTCTCCTTTGTTTCATGTGTATAAGAGTTGGCTTCTCTGACTAGGTGTAGGAAGCAGAGGGTTGGCCCTCGTCTTCTTCCTGCTAGTGGGACAGTTTCCATGGTGACAGAAGTCAGTGGGAGAGAAAAATAAATGTCCTTGTGAGGAAGAAATAGATTTGGGCCATCAGGCCATACTTGCAGCCAATTTCCTGGCAGACTGTTTAACAACAAACAGCCATTTGTCCACTGCATGCCATTCATCCAGGAGCCAGCCAGACCCAGCTATCTCCGACACAGAAAATGACGATCCCATTTATTGAGGAGGGGAAAAAAATCAACCAGTGTTTCCAGCAAGGTATTCCCATTTATAAACAGTGGGTTTTTCTGATGTGGACTTTTTCACAGAGGAAAGAAGGCACAGTGGCCCATAGTAGCTGAGAAGAGCCTACAAGGACTTGTCACCGAAACAAATGAGTTCTTGGAATGTAGCATCTATTCTGCCTTTTTTTTTTTTTTTTTTTTTTTTTTAGGGAAGAATAAAATGTTTTGACAATTTTCTTTGGCTCACGATAGTAGGATGTGGTTCGTCTGATGTGGAACTTAATTGTGTCAAGGACTTAAAAGGACTTAGATCAGGAGTCCTCTTGGGGATGAAGGGGCAGGGGCAGCGGAGGACTCCCTCGTGCTTTGAAGATTTACCTTCAAGTGCACCCCAAGGGAAATCTTAAAGGGGGGAACTGTCACCAAGAACAATGTAGGACTGCGATGGAGAGGAACTGAAAAGGGGAAATGCAATACAGAGTTTAGGGATGAGCGTGGGACCTGGAATTAGAAATGGGGGCTTTCCTCCCAGCTCAGCTTGTCTCTCTTTGTGTAACTCCCTTTCCTCCTCTGAAAAATGGGGTTTTCCCTGCCCTTTTGGTCTCAATAAGGCTGCTGTAAACATCATGTAAGACTAAAAGGTTGTTTGTAAAGTGAAATAAGTAATTATCATTGTTAAAAAGAGTCATCCAAAACTTGAACATAAGGCAGAAAGACGGGTGGCACATCCTTTCAATATCACATGGTGGCTATATGACATGGGTCCTGCCTCTGAGCCCCCAAGGATTATCAAAAAAATGTACTTTGCTCTACTCCAAGACTTGGTGTTACATGTTAACGTGTAGATTTTTCTCTAGTTGAGATACGAATACAAATAATTTTTGTCGTTTTGAAAAAGATAACCCTGAAGTTTTGCTGTCTTGTAGGATATTAGCTAGTTATGTACCTAACACATCAGTCTTGTCCTAACATTAAATACCTAGCTCCTCAAATGTTTTTTGAACTAGTCTAAATCTCTGATGACTCCTTTTAATTAATGAGTTGACTGAAATCTTTGCCAAGTTTCATTTTATATTTGCACAAGAGTCATGATTTTAACTTTTGGAAAAGAATATCTAACACTATCACACGCCCTCTCCCCTACGGGGTCCCAGGAGAGAAGGTGGAGTGAGGGTGGAGGTGGTTGGCGTGGGGTGGAGTTATGAGAGGGTCCAGAGAAGAACTGAAATCATATACAAAAAAATGATCCCAGAACTACCTTACCACCATCAACAACCCCCAAATAATAATAACTTGAGAGTCCACAGAGTGATTTTGCTTACTTATGCATCATTCTCTCCCTTAACAATTATGACAAGCCTGTGAGGTTTAATCATTATTCCTGGTCAACTGGTGATGCAGGACAGTGAGTCTGAGGCAGGAGAAGCAACTTGTCCGTTCAGAATGCTCTGGACTGGAGTTTCTCTAGGGGAGGGCATCTTCTAAGTCTATAATTATCTGTACTGGCCTTTAAGCAAAAATGTTTTATCTTTCTTAATGTTTATGACTGTAGCTAACATTTATTGAGTACGCCTTATGTGCCGGGCAAATGCCAAGCATTTTCATAATATTTAACTGAGGCTTCTTCATGAACCTACTTTTAGTAACATCATGTTCAGATGAGAAAATAGGCCCAGAGAGGTTAAGAGCCAATAGCTGGTAAGTGGTAGAGTCGGGAAGTGAAATCAGGCAGGTCTTCCGAGCTATGCTCTCATTCAATCTGCGATGGCACTTTCCACCAAACACTTCACAGCTTACAAAGTATATTCATATCAGCCCTAGGCTGTAGATATATTTGTGTGGCTCCTGAGAAAAGCAAGCTCATAGGACTGAAGGGCACTGCTGCTCAGGACGTGACTCACACTCACGTCTGTGGCATCCAGATCCTGTGACTTCCTACCACACCAGGAGTCTCCAGACTCCAGACACCCTCCTACAAGTCTGGCCTGGACTCTGAGCATCAGGCCAGTTGGGTCCAAAGGGCAGGGCTAGTGTGTCTGTCGGGTGGGAAGTCCTAGAAGGGTCATGGTGGGGAGGAGTAGGACAAGGTCATGATCACCTCGGTCCCAGGAGTTCTACCATTCAACCCTGTTCTGCTAGATAAACTAAAGTGTAGAAGTTCAAGGCAACGGACAGGCCTCAAGGGCAGTTGGAGAGGACATAGTTAGAGGAGCAAGTGAATCAGAACCAGAGTCATGGAAGAAAAGTGCCACGGTACTGGCTTCACTTAGTTTACCTGCATTAATGACTACAGGTCATGTATGCTTAGTATCAGCCCAGGGAGCTGGAGTACACACTGTGACCCAAGTTCTGGAGCTGGTTAGATCCATTGCCTAGAAGCTGTTTTCATTTAAAAAAACAAAAGCAAAAACCAAACCAAACCATAATAACCAACTTGTTAGTCCTTTCTGGATTTATTCCCAACTCTTAAGTTCGTTTATATTGAGGATCTAAGCACCCACCTCATTTTGAAGTTATTCTGAACCACTTTCAAAGGGATAAAGGTTGTTGAATGTGAGACGTCACAGGGCTCCCACGATGTGGCCCACCTCACCTGTCCAAACTTACCCATTTCGACTCCCAGATCATCTACTGTTTCTACCCAGATTCTTTTCCCAATCACCCGAGCCTCTTGCAGTTCTCCTAAATATACACTCAGCGTTTTTGCTCACGGTCATCTAAACTTCAGAGAGCTTCAACCTCAACCACTCTTTAGAGACCAGCTGAAGTCCCATCTTTTCCATAATAGAAAGAATTAATAGCCGCTGTAACAAGTACTAGGCTTTGTGGTTTTCCCAGTCACTGTGCTAAGCCTGAGCTCATGAAAATCTTGTACCGCCTGTGTGAGGTAAGTCATCTTGCACTGTTCTCAAGGTGTGGGCCCGCAGTGTCTGGGAACTTGTTAGCCATGCAGGTAGATCCTCACTACTGACCCGAGACCTGCTGAATCAGGCTTGTTGCTGCCCCCACCTCCCTGCCCCATCATTGTTCAAGCCCTCCAGGTAATTTGGATGCACAACTAATGCAGGAGAGACACTGAGCTTTGCTGGTATCCTCAGGTGGCACGTGAGTGAACTGAAAGGTAACTGATTATTTTGGCTGACTCTGTGCCTGGATGAAACACTTTCAGTGATAAAACCAGGAAAGCACACCAGGAAGAGTTGGGCTCCCTAATTCAGGGGATTCAAGAGATCAAATTAAAGTACTGGAGCTTGGATTTGAACCCAGGTCTCTCTAAATCCCGAATCTCCATTTTAATTTAACCAATGAACTGCAGGTGATGCAAGAAGCCTTTTCCAGATGTGTTGGGGGCCCTTTCACTTATGTCTCAAATAACTCACAGAAATGTAGAATTACAAATGTGACCAGTGCCAGGAAGGAGAAAAAGCATGGCTTCTCAAATTCATCTGACACTCCGATTAGCACGAAGATCACCTGGGATCTAGCTGACATGCAGATTCTGGCCTAGCGACTGTGGGGTGAGCCAATGCTGCTGAGGCACTGACCATAGTTGAGTTGTGAGGGGCCACATCAGTGGTTCCCAAATGTGTCTGCACTTTAGAACCACCTGAGGATCTTTTAACACTTCCAAAGCCCAGGCCACATCCCAGAACAATTTAGTCACAGTCTCCGGGCACAGGGCACAGGCTGCAGTCTTTTTGGAAGTTTCCCAGGGGATTCCGATAGGCAGACAAGTTTGGGAGCAACCAGGCCGCACTGTTGTGCCCTCGGCTGCTCCAACTTGGGTTTTAACATCTTTAACATTATTGGCTTAACGTTGCCCCCACCCCCCATACTCAGCTTGCAGACCCCCACTCCTACAAGGGGAGCTTTCGTGGCGTGCCTGACTTTTGTTATTGTCATTTCATTTTGCTCGCCTCTGCCCTGGCACAAGCCTGCCCTGCAGGCTTTCATGCCAAATGCAGTAACTCTCTAAACAGCCGGATGGAGGGGAAACTACACCCTTCGTCTTCTTCTAAATGTCACTGGCTGGCTGACTCCCCTCGGGGGCTCTCTTGGATGTTGAGACCCTCTGCTAAGCCTGAGGTCAGGGGTGGCCCTCCTCAACCTGTGGGGCCACAGCGGGGAATGAGAGATCCTACCTGACGAAGGAGCCCAAGCTGGGAATACCTAAGGCCCAAATGGTTACCAGCGGCATCATGGAGAGTTTGTTTTTCTTTGTTTCCTTAAAAAGTATGATCCTTTAGGGGAGTGGCCTGGCTGGGAGGTATAAAGGGAGGCTGGCACGTCACTTTCCCGCTCAAGAACCCCAGGATCTTGCTAGAGGTCTGGATTTCTTCCACTTTTTGAAACTCCCCAACGATTGAAAACATGAGTTACCAAAAAAGGGTTATAAAATATTAACAGAGTCATGAAATCAATATACTCACCAGTACAATAACTGCCTGTTCATAACTTCAGGTCTCCATTTGCCACCACTTCCTGACCATAAACCCTCCCAGTGACATGTTCTGTCACCAGAGATGGAGGCCGGGGCCTGGAAACCCAGGGATACTGAAGGAAGGCCAACAACAAGGCTCTTTCCAGCCTGTTTGCTCGTACATTAGGGTGACTTTTGGCATGCTATTCATATATATATATATATATATATATATATATTCTTTTATAAAATGAATGCTCCCTGTCCTCTCCAGTCCTAAGCAGAACTGTTGTAACTGTTGTTCTGTATTTGTCCTCTGGCTTCTGGCTCCCTCACCTCCCCACTGAATCTCCTCTGGTTGGGGAGGCCTCAAGCTAGGGCTACAGTTCGTGGCCAAGAGAACTTTTCCCTAAATATGAGATGAAAGAGTAGGACGTGTAGCCCAAATTCTGGAGGGTTCTATTTTTTATCTCATCCAGCCTGAAAACAACTGGCTTAGAATATGGTAGCAAGAAGCCTAAGAGTGTGCAGAACTGGCTGCTGGCAATCTTTCTCCTTGTGCGAATTTCCACCCTGTGCTGTCCACCTACGTTCTCTATGATAACGTGCAAACCAGCCATGGAAACAACTTTGGATGACGCACCTCCTAAAACCACAGCGATGCTCCCACAGACAGACACAAGGTCCTCGTCTACATGAGAGGTGATATCTGGGGGCAGAAATGCTCTTCAGGGGGCTGTGTGTGTGTGTGCATGTGTGGCTGTGTGTCCAAATCTACCTTTCTCCCCAGGTTGTCCCTTGGCCATTTGTCCCTACTCCTCTGTCTGGACAAGCACAGAGGTCAAGAAATCTCTTCGGGCTAGATACCCTTTTTCCCGAATTGTGTAATGTGGATAAAAATGCACAGACTAAACAAACTGAGATTAACCCAACTGATCTAGTACTAGACTTCTATGGATAGAAAATTTTTCTTTTCATTTTTAAAGACCAATCCTATTTAAAGCAACAGAATAGGAAAACAGTTGGTGAGTGATGAGCTGACTACAGAAGTGCCTGAGTCCTTAGCATTTCACAGTGCAGATTCAATTACTTTCCTATTAAATGGTTTGTGTTCAATTTATCGCATGGACTGGCTGTGGTAGAAAGGGGTTAGTGTGATGGATTTAGTTGGTGAAGTTAGGAGTGTCTGATGTCCCAAATAAAATTTTAAACAAATGCTCAACAGAAGGTTACTTTTTTACTCTCTATAAGCAACGGTGTTTTGTTTTGTTTTTGTCTGTCAAGATAGTTTGTCCAGGTTCAACTTTAGGAGAATTTGGGGTTGGGGCCAAATATACTACGTTCTCCTTCCTGTCCTCCCTCTCTCAACACATCATGGTTAACAGGGAAAATTAAGTTCAAATCCGGTGGCCAGGAAGGAGCGCTGAATTCACAGAAGCCTGACACGGTGCTCTAGAGTGTGTGAAAGGTTAACGGGAGGTGTGGTGGTCCCGGACCCTTGGGGGTGGTGCAAGGGGGCCTGCTGCTCCTGTGTCCCCCACACCAGCTGTCCCCAGAGCATACCCTAATCATCTGTTCAGGCTTCTTGATGAACACGCCAAAGGGGAAGTTGTAGAAAGCAGCGTCCAAGTCTTCCTTTTGCTTTCTCAGGGAGGACCTTGATTTTCCCAGACTAAGTACCCCCTTTCCTTCCCCCATAAGAACCTAACCACCATGTATGACCCTTTATGGAACATTTCTCTAGTTGTAATCACTTATTTGGTTCTGTCTTCCCCTCCAGGGGAGGAAATTATCAGAGATCCTCAAGGTTCACATCATGTGTGAACAAAAAGGGTTAATCTGGCTATGAAAACCAAGTAGAAAAGCAAATCCATATGTGGAAAGGGAAATATAAAATGAAAGGTTTCTCTGTTTAAGACCCTGCTTTTGCCTTCCCCTCCCCTCCCCCTCTGGTCAGCCAAGCCTCACTGATTCCAGCTGGTTCTAGAAAAGCAGGAAGGACCAGACCCAAGGCCATGAGAGGAGTAAGCTCATGAAGCCTGCCTTTGGGGTGCCTGGCTCTAAAACCTCACCCCACCCTAACAGTGACCCCATCCTTAACCGTCTGCGTTCAGGAAGTCTCCTCCCGATTACAAACAAATTATTACAAGCACAGTTCCCTCCGCTCTCTGGCCTGGTCCGCTAAAGGACTCTGTTAGTAATGCCTACCTCTTACCACGTTACCACTTGGCACAATGGAGCAGCAGACACTGGGTCCTCCACCAGTCAAGAAAGGGGATTATCTGCCCCCGTTTCTCTTCCTTCTTTCTGTCTGCCTTTTGGATAATTTCCCTCTTTTGTACTTTTAGCACTTTCATTTAAAAAAAAAAGGCAGAGAGGGGATAAGACTCAAATCGGTACATTTTTTAAGGGTTTGCAGCTCTTGGAACGGCCTGGCAGGAGGGACGCTTGGAGGGAAGAGCTTTAGCAATGCTAGGAAACAGGGCGCATGGCTGGGCTCCCTTGCCCTGTTGAAAGTGGGCAGCCTCAAAATAGTCTTTGCAGACTTTCTTTTTTATCTTTCAAAGGTGATGGGGCTGGGTCACTTGGAAAAGAGTAAGAAACAAGGCAAGAAGTTCCAAATCCTAAATAAATGAGCGATTGATGGTTGGATGATCAGATCTGGGTGCGAGGCCAAAGACAATCTAGGAAGTTGTCAGTCCCGCCCGGGGTCCAGGACTCTGACTCCTTTGATGTTCCTTTGGAAATGGATGGAGGCAGAAAAGAAGCCAGCCTCTTCTCTGCCTGCTTCTCGCTGATAGCTGATGTTTACATGTGGCTGTATCCAAAACAGGTCCACAAATCTTACATAGAAGGGACCCTGTCCACTGAAGTGATAGGAGTTTTAAGACTGAACAAATACAGTCTTTGACACCTGCTCCCTTTAAACTAGCTGCAGACGTGCACAGTGAATTGTACCAACAGGCTGACAACACCAGCTGAGGGGGCAAAACCATTCTCTTCTGTTTTTGAGACCTTCCCAAGTTTCTAGAAAAGTAAACCCATTATTTGAGGGGCCCGCTGCTTAATTGAGATAGTCCTAGGGAGTAGGGTCTTCCTGCCTCCTCCACTGCCAGACTATTTTTTTTTTTTTTGGACCTTTTGAGACCATTCAGCCTCCTAGGGGGTAGGCTTTGTGTTCCTTGACTATGAAAGGAATCCCCACCAGGCAATAGCTATCCTGGCATTTCTTGTCAAATTAAGTGTGTTTAGAGACTCCGATGCCATCATGTTGTCTTGAAGCTGTCCTGTTTCTTTGCTGGACGGGCCCTGCCAGCGTTTTGGAAGATGTGAGGAAAGCCACCAGCCTCATCACGAGCCAGAAGCTAGCCACGTCCCCCTGGGGAATCTTATCTAGAGATTTACCAAGTAGCTTCAGGGATGTCAAGAGAAAAGGAAATAAAGTCCCTGTAGGGACTGCCTAGTCCCCCATCTGCACTTTCTAAATGAGAACAAGTAGTTGGTGTCCCCAGACCTAATATCTTCAGATTGTACTTGAAATTAAAAATCTAATTGGCTTCATAGTTCTTAGGTTTCAGCTCTTAATAGACTACTTCTCAAGTGGAAAACTCTAAGTGTGAGGCCAGCAATACTTCCTTACCATACCTCCCCCATTTTATAAGACTCTCGTTATTTGAGTGGCCTGATGTCTTAAGAACATCATCCTTTAACAATGTAATTTGTTGTGTGTGTGTGTGTGTGCACGCGCATACATGTCTGCTTTTTTTAAAATTCTCGCAGCATTACTGATCTTTCCAAAGATAACACACTTTTATTGGAATACTTTTGGAAATGGGAGATACTTAGCAAACCAAGTTGGAGAATTTTTAATCTTGCCGATTTGAATCTTAATATCTCAAAAGGAAATGTGCTGTATAAATGTACAGCGCTGTTATTACAAGTCTGAAGGCTTTGCTTATGCAAATGATTCCTGCTGGGAATCTCTGGCCCAGATTCTTAGGTTAACTTATACAACAATGGAAGCATTCACACACACACACACACACACACACACACACACACACACACACACACACACACTTCCTTCATCCAACATTGGTGCCTTGATGTTAAAAAAACACTTGTGTTTTAGTGTAATGCCTTTAGCCAGAATTCCCCCTCCCTTTGGTTTAAAACAAGTATCCTTTTTATAAATGATTTCCCTCTTCTCGCCTTTTTGCTATCACGTGTTTTTAAAATTAACATTAAATGTGCTTTCAAACATTTCATCTTTTCCTTTATTTTCCCCCTGCATATGCACTAGTTGTACGTATTTTATATAGTTGAATTCTGCATTTAAGAAAATCTAACACAGGAAAATCATAGATTCTTAGAAATTAAAACATCTTAAAGAGTATTTAGGCCAAGTTCTTCTAAGCCCAGTTTTATGAAATGGAAATTAGCAGATGGTCATTCACTTTGCAAATGATTCACTTTCTTGGTCTCACCTTTGAAGCTCATGTAACACAATGAAAATGTAAACTCAGAACTATAGAAGCCATGTTCCTTTACTGGAAATTCTCTCAAGTACATTTAGAATTATTCATTTAACCACACGCCCCAGAAAAAATGCCAAATTCTTATACACCTCTGAGCCTGCCCACATGCCGTTGCCTCTGCTGGGACCATTTCTCTCTTCCTTCACCTAACAAACTCGTATTCATCCTTCAGATACCTGTATCATGTGATCTTAGAAAACCCTGTATCTTGTACTTCTTAGTAGTATCTATCATGAATGTGATTATTTAATCGCGGATATAACTTTTTAATGTCATTCTTTTCTGCTAGACTATAAATTCTCTGGGGGCAGGGTCTCTGCGTATCTAGTTCATTGTGCTGTCACCAGTGCCTGAAGTAATGCCTTCCACATAGTAGGTCCTCGATAATCATTTGTTTCAATAGCTTCTTTTATAACTTTCTTTTTATGCCTTTGATCAATGCTTCTTGGAGCATTAAAAGCTAACACATACAAGATAGCCTACATCTAAGGCTGATGCTTGCACGAGGGGTTGGAACAAAAAGGAACCCTGCTGGTTTCCAAGATTCTAGCCTTCCCCGGTCACTTAACCCCCAGAGCCAACCCTTCGCTGCCCCCCTCAATGGTTCCCCTCTCCCTTCCAAGGTTCTAGCCCTGGCTCTTATCTCCTCTTCATTCTCAACATGCTCTTCCCTTATGTTTGAACTTACTCAAATGGCTTCAACCATTCCTTCCAGATCTCAGCTTTATGTTCAGGAGTGTTTTCAGCTCCCGGAATCTCTTCATGTGTAGATTGATGGAACTGCCAGTCACCTTCCTTGGCACCCGAACCCCCTGGTTCTCTCATGTGTATGGTATCCCTGCCCAATGCTGTCACCTGGACCTGTCGTCTGAATCCCAGTCAACCGTTCAAGGCAAGCAGACTTGGAAAGAAAACTCTTCTTAGTGACCATAACCCAACCCTTCCTCCTTTGTGTCATCCCTTCCATGGTGTACCCCAGAAGGTAGGAGATGATCCTCTGATGAGAGAGCCAGTTTCTGAACCTTCTGGAAGGCGGCTTGCTAGAGAGAGAAAATCAGACTTCTCCAGAGAAATGCAGAATGTAGCAACCGCAGGCTTTCCATGAAACAGAATATATACAAGCACTAGGAAATTGTGAAAACTCAGGCCAATTCGTGAGAGTCATTAAGTTCTGCAGAATTTCCATGGCATTTCTGGTCTTGGCTCCTTGCTTTGGAATATCCTTTTATCCACTCCTGCCCTTGACAGGATTTGCTGGCAGAGTTTTGGGGGAGCACTGCTCATGTTGGAGCTTGAGGACTGGCACCTGAGCCCCGGCTACTTTTTTCACCACCTGTGTGAGTCCAGCAAGCAGTTTCTGCCCTCTGAACCTTGATTTTTTTCATCTTTAAAATGGATCATAATACCATGTTTTCCCGAAAATAAGACCTAGCCGGACCATCAGCTCTAATGCATCTTTTGGAGCAAAAGTTAATGTAAGATCTAGTCTTATTTTACTGTAAGACCAGGTCTTGTATAGTATAATATAATATAATATAATATAATATAATATAATATAATATAATATAATGTAATATATATAATAAATATAATATAATATATACCAGGTCTTATATTAATTTTTGCTCCAAAAGACGCATTAGAGCTGATGGTCTGGCGAGGTCTTATTTTCGGGGAAACATGGTACCTACGAGCTTCATGGGATTGTTGTGAAAATCAAATAAGATGATGCATGTGAGATGATTTGCAAACTGTCAAGTGCTGTAGAGATCAATGATTATGAAATATTAGATATTTATGGGACTCCATATTCCTCCTTCATTAATTTTATCCTAAATATGCTATTTGTGTGATTATTTACTTAGAATGTTTCTTTAAACAAATTATTTGAAAAAAACCCTTATTTATTGAAAAAACAAAACAAAAACACTTTATCCCTAAAATGTTTTAAAAGTAGAAGGTAACCATAAAAAAAATACAGTAAATATGAATCAACATTATTAAATTCTAGCTAATACAATTGCCTTCTAAAAGCTCTGAGCCTGAGGACCACTCTCCATCTGTTTAAAATGAAGTTGGCTAAGTGTTGGAGGCATTAAAAATATCTTAGCAGCAGGTGAAGACTTTCTCCTTGACATACTCAGAAGGATGGAAGAACTGGAAAAGGAGTAAGATTCTATTGTGGTTCAGTGTTGTTAGCACATGTCTATGTACCAACTAAGTTCATCTTGTGACCAACATGTTCACGGCTCATCCTTCTGAAATCCTGTAAACATGTTTGGTACAGATGGGAAATGGCATACAGTGACGAGTGTGCAGCTGTGGGCTGAATTTCCTACATTTAATTCACATCCATCACATTAGTTATGCCACCGAGGCAATTTACTTAATCCCTCTGAACCTTAGTTTACTGATCTGTAAAATGGAACTGGTGTAAACACTAGGAAAAAGCTATGTAGAACAATGCCTGCACATGGCCCATACTTGATAAGTGCAACTACTATGCCTACTGCAAGAGCAAGGCTTCTAGTTTTGCCCCTCCTATCAAGGGGAGAACATGGTTGAAGTTTCTATAGTTTTGGTTCTGAGAGGTATGGAATGACTAATAAAACTGAGGAGAAAATGTGGGGCCATTTCTCTACTGGTCAAGGAAAGAGAAGAATTAAAGTGATTAATTGAACCATTATAAAAGATGTAAAACCATTTGTAAAAGATGGGAAAACCTATCAACCAACAAAGCAATTTCCCCCCGCAAAACTTTGCATAGATTTACCATCCACTCTTTCAAAAGAGTGTTCACGGTCAGCTCAGTGTCAAGGGCTTGGCTAAAACTATAAAGCACTGAGAGGTGTTGATATTAAGTGTTTTTTAAAAAGGAGTGCCAACTCTAGAATAAGAAGAAATATGATGGGTCCAGGGCCTTCTCAGAATTTCTTGCACTTCAAAGACCATGTACTTGGCAATGGATCCACCACTTTCCTGAGTTTGGTCAACGTGGCTGAGGAAAGGCAAAACTCTTCAAATCCACACAGATGGAACTTTTCCACTGGCCCTATTTTGGTATAAATATTAATCAAGGACTAGAAACTTAAAGTAGATATCAGGCTGAGCTATAAGTGGTTTGGACTAAATTGCATCCAATTTTCAGTCGTCTTGCTGGCTCTTGTCTCTCAGGAGGGCTACCTCTCCTGAGAAGTGGCTGCTGTCGTCTAGAGATCTGAGCCAACTGCCTCCCCAGACCATGGAAACCATTGGAGTTTTTTCTCAAGAGACTTCCAGCCAGAAACAGGGGCCTCAAGGTTCACATGAAAGTTTGAGTTAGTTGTTTGAAGGAAGGAAACGAGATAAGGCTTGGCTCACCCACCATCCTAAAGTTGATCCTTTTGTAGACAAGCTTGAAGTAGGATAATACACTTGGAACCAGATATTAAAAATTCAGGGTCTGGTTTGGAATGGTGCTTTCCCCACCCTCTCACTTTCATTTCCTTTTCATCTCAAGATCCTTCCTAAAATCCACCAAGGACAATCCCTTCCACTCCTCTCGCCCCACTCCTATCTTGCCAGTTCCGATTGTGGTCCATGAGTCAGAGGGTTTTAGATTAAGCAACATGTGTGGGGCACTGGAGGAGGTTTATGGTCTCATCTATCCTATCCCACACGTGTATATTCAGCACTCATGGTCTGTCTCCCCCTTTCTGTCCCTGAAGGATTCCCCATCTCAGTCAGGAAGGAGAACCAAGTGGCTCTTACTTTCGATAACTTTCCTTCTCTCTCCTATATCCTTATTTCATTCCATTTCCTTTTCTACCCATTAACATTGTGGATACCTTAGAGCAGGACAGGCTTTCGGGGGTGAGAAGCACACAAAGGAGACTAAGGCATGTTCCCTGCCCTCGAGGAGCTTATAAATGGGGAATTTTTAGGGTACAGGAATTAAGTGGACAAGACACCAACTGCATGTGTTCCCGGGCCATTCAGAAAACGAAACACCCATTCAGTAGGAGAGTAAATCCATGCTAGGAGTTCAGATGAGAGAGAACTTGGTTTGCACTGACAGCTTCCTGGTGGAGGGGACTGAGGAATGGAGAGGATTTTGTCCCCTCGAGAGAAGAAGGCCTTTCATATGCATGTGAGGAAGAAAACCTATGGTCAGGGAACGAGGGACAGGTCAGTGCCCAGGAAGTAAAATGTTGTAGTGAGAGACGAGGATGAAAAGGGACCCATCACATAGAAACTTGAATGCCAGACTAGAGTCGATGGAAAGATTAGAAAGAGTCCTGGGGGCAGGTCTCTAAGACAAAGCTGTCCACGAACATGATACCTCCACAGGCTGCAGCAAGAACTCAGCCCTCAACCCGTCTCCACACCCTTCTGCTGCTTGGAGCCATACTTTCCAGTTGTTTTACCAAATACTGTCTTTTTCACTTTCTAACAGTATTCCAAGGAAAATTTGCATGTAGTAAAATTTCACAAATCTCAAATATTCCATTGATTATTGTATATACCCTGTGACCACCATCCAGATAAAGACATAAAACCCTTCCTGTGCCCCAGAAAGTTCCCTCATGCCCCTTTCTCGTCAATAACAATCTCTTCTTGTAAAGTTCCCACTACTCTGACTTTTAGCACCATGGATTGGTTTTGCCTGTTTTTGAGTATCACATAAGTAGAATTACACGGCCTATAGTCTTTTATGTCTGGCTTCTTCTGTCACGATTACCCTTGCAGCAAAACTAATTTTTACTACTAATTAGTTTTCTGTTGTAGAAATCTAAAGTGTTTTGTTTATCCATTCGCCTGTTGATGGACGTTTGAATTATTTCCAGTGTCTATCATGAATAAAACTGCTGCAAATATTTACATCCAAGGTTTTTTTTGGACACCTGTGCTCCTTTCTCTTGGTGACAAACCTAGAACTAAAACTGCTGGACAACAGGGTAGGTATACACTTAACTTTACTGGAAGCTACCAAAAGTTTTCCAAAGTGTTTTTATCGCTTTCCATTCTTCTTGGAAATGTAGCTGAGTTCCAGTTGCTCCACATTCTTGCCAACATTTGCTATTGTCATTATTTAATTTTACCATTCTGCTGGGTAGAATAATGCTATCTCATTGTGTTTTGAATCCGTATTTCTCTGATGACTAATAAGGTATCTTTTCCTATACTTATTCGTCATTTAGATATCTTCTTTTGTGACATGCCTGTTTAAGTCATCACTTACTTTTTAAAAAAATTGGAATGCTTTTTAAAAATTATTGATTTATATATTCTGGGTTCAACCTTTTGTCAGATGTATGTCCTATGGATATTTTCTCTCTGTGGATTGTCTTTCCCTTTCTTCGTGGTATCTTTCAATGGAAGGAAGTTAATTTTGATGAGCAAGCTTTCATATTTATTCATGAGCATTCCCTCCAGATGGAAAAGTCACAAGGATATAAAACTTAGGAGACTTTCTTAGTGTTCTAGCATTCCATATGGTAGTAAGCTATACTATTGCAAATAATTTTTAAAAGCTTTTAAAAGATATTACCTCTATTTACCAAAGTTTTCATCTTTTCCTCCATAACTTTCTGATTTTATATTACTCTTTCCTCCTTTTTATAAATTAGGAGTACCTAATTTATGCATGTAGAAGAGTGCTGATTTTTCATGAGTATTTATGACATGGGTTTGGAGTACTTCTCTTAGTGCTTTAAATTTTCCTATTCCCGTCTCTCTTGGCAAGTTTTTCCACTTTAAAAACGCTCTTCCAAGAAACAAGATAGTTTGGTGGCACAGAAGTGGGTGAGGAGGGAAGGAGAGGAAAACAACCTGTCTAGATGGAGGAGGTGGCACAAGTCACAAAACTTATGCCAAACAAAAATGGGGGGCTGTCCGTTGGCCATCTCACTCAGCTAAAAGCAGACGTTAGGGCTCCCAGAAGGTAAGAAGAAACCCCCCAAAATAGATACTTTGAACTTAATCCTGACCAATATGTAAGAGTTGCTTGGCGAACCAGACTAGAACATTAAAAAAGTGGCCACTGCATCTTGAACAAAGGAAACAGGGAGAAGTTCGAGAGGGACAGGGAGAAAGAGAGGGAGAGGGAGAGGAAGAGGGAAAAGGAGAGGGATTTTAGCTCAAAATAAAAAAGAGCTATCTAATAATTATAGTGGTTCAAAGAATAAAACATCTTTTTAGGAGGTATAAGTACTCATTAGTGGTATTTTTACAGCACCTGGCTGCACATTTCATCTCACGTTTAAGGTTCTGGATGGTGTACTTGGACAAAATAGAGTTTTTAAGTCTTTCTGGATTTGAACTACTATCACACCCTGAATTCTAATCCTAGCTCTTCTACTAATAAATTCTGTGATTGGGAGCAAGTCACTTAACCTGCTAGATCTGTTTTCCTTGTCTGTTAAACAAGGAAGTTGACCTAGAGAAACTCTAAGGCCCATTCCACCTCTTAAAAATTAATTCTAAGTGCTGCAACATACAGTACACGCATTATTCAAGTAGGTAAATGATGATTTCCCTTGTGATGGTCCCAGCCCGGCTGGGTCCAAGGAAAGGTACAGAGTGGATGACAATAGCCATCCTAATTACTGTGGATCTTCTTTGAGGGTGTGTTCTCCTCACAGGCTGTTTGAGCTTGTTGGCTACATTGGACGTAAGACTTGAGGAAACACAGCTTTTCCATCAAAGTTCACCTCTTCTTCAGGTCCTTGTAAACACAGGGATGATCCCCATAATTTCATTTTTCCAGTTAACTGGCAGGGAATTGTCTGGGATTTTTTTTCCCTCTATTTAACGTACCATATGCAACTGACAAAAATCAAGAACAATTATCCCAGTGGTATTTCGATATCCAAATCATGTGTTTTTCATTTTGATGCATCATCTGCTCTAAAACATGGCACAGAAGGACCCACATCTATAGACCAAGTCAGAAATCTGAAGTCAGAACAGTGCAAAAGGAATTGTTTTGCTGCAAGATTCTCGATCTTGTTAATCAAGTTCCCCTATTTCAAAGGCCAGTTTTCTTCCTCACAGTTCACTGATGCATCCTACTTGGGATTGCTCTTTCTTGAATGATCACTTACATGGTGTAAGAGTTTAAAAAGTGACTGTACTTTGAAATGTTTTCTTGTTCTGCTCACATGTGCAGTGTGCTGAATCTCACTGGTGTGTGTGTGTGTGTGTGTGTGTATGTGTGTGCCTTGCTTTCCATATGTATTGCACATCCTCAGTTACCTTTTATTTTCTTCTGTCACAAACATGAATTTACATCTTCCTGCAAAAATTCAAACTCAGTGGGGCTAAGTTTGCTGGCACTCCATTGCTGGGCTTAAGAGAGTCTCAAGAAACCACCATCAGAAGTTTTCTGCGTGCCAGCTTGGCAGGCCTTACTGTCCTACCACCCCAAAGGGTTTCAGTTGAGAGGCAAGAGGAAAAGTTCTCAGATCCAAAAATAACAGATGAGCATCATGGATGGATACAGAGGAATGCATTTCTCCACAGTTTAAGATGAACGGTATTCCCCAAATTAGAAGTTAAATAGGATGGAATATCTGGGTGTCAGACTTGGAAGGCATAAAACTGGACTGTGACCCAATCCTAATAGCTCATTCATCCTTGTGTTTCAACATGCAGCTCAAATGTCTCCTCTTCAGTAAGCCTTCCCTGACCTCGCCAGGTAAGGTTAAGTACTTCCTCTTCTGATCTCCCTCAGTCCCATGTTCGTACCTCTAATCAAGGTCTTTTAGACACTGCTGTGGTCTCTGATGGCTGAACCAGCTGTTCCTTTTCTGAAACCATCAGCCTCTGGGATTCTTTTCCTTTTACTTCTCCACTTCCCAGCTCAGTCCCTGGCATATAATAATTGCATAATATATGTCTGCACAGAATAAATTCTTAAAGTTGGCCAAATCAGAGGCAGGTATAAGTTTCATCAAAATAATGTTTTTGTTCTCTTTACTATTTCACTCTTATTAGCTCTTTTAATAGTGATGATAACTCATGTTTAATACACAGTCATTCTTTGTCAAGTATTGTGTTAAGAACTTAGTAGATTATTGTTGTGAGGACAACTTTTAGGCCCATTTTATTGATGAAGAAACTGAGGCTCACAGCTAATGTGACTTGTCCCAAGGTAACAGAAAATGTGGCAGAGCTGGGCTTTGAACCCAGTTTGTCTACACCAAGAACCTCAGATTCAATTCATTATAGTTGTATGTGTGTGTGTGTGTGTTTATATATGCATACATGTGCATATTTGTGTGTGTGTGTGTATGTGTGTGTAGAACACTGTTAAAGCTTTATTTCAATGGCAGTCTTAATATATTTGGGCTCTTTTGGCTGTTTGACATGAAAGCATCCCTTCTCAGAACAATGTTTTAAATGCATATAATAAAATATGTAGGATCACAAAGGAAACCAATATTACTGAAATAGTGTCAATACATAAAAACAAATCTGTGATTAAGTAACATATGTGCCTGTATTAAGTTTATTAACACGATTTAGCAATGGATCTAATTACTGTTATTTAAGAACAGGGATGAATATAAGTGGTACACTGGGCATCCACCACCGCTGAAATAGGTTATGAACAGATCATATTTCCATTGGTATCAAGACACAGGGCCTGCATCTAGTTATCTTTCCAATGTGAATATCGTGTACAGTAGCTTTATTTGATTTTTTTAAAAAGGCACAGGGGCTGCTAAACTACCAGGGCTTTTGTCTTCATGCATAATTGAAGGACATGCTAAACTTCAATTAGAGGTTAGGGTTCTAAAGGTGCAATACTTTTCTTCATTTACATTCCTTGATAACTTCAATTCTATCCATAGATCCCTGGTTAGAAACCTTTCCTCTACCTACTAACAAGATTTTAGAAAACATTTTCCTCCCAGACTTCCTCTAAAGTAAGAAGCGCAAGTGCTGCCCCTCCCACTCTTAGGGTCAGGCCCCCACCCACAGCGCCAGGACTAGGGTGGGGAGCACAGGGGTAGGTGGGTGGCTTTCCTCCAGGACAAGGACAGGGTTGGGCTCCACTTTCCTTCCACCTCTTCCAGCCAACGGGTGAACGGGGTCAGGGACCTCTGTGGTCAGCGTCAGGACAACGCCACTTAGTCACACAGCCCCACAGATACTGTCTTCTTAAGGCAGGTTTCTTCTGGAGGCATTAGTCAGCCAAGAGCCCTTTCCCCCGGCTCCTGACCCTTGGTGCCCCTGACACCAACACCGTGAAGGACAGAGCTTCTGAAGACATAGACTGAACACAGACAACTTGTCTACCACCACAGGTCTGCAAGCAGGCTGAAGGGGCCATAGCTGAGGCCAGTGACTGGTTGCCTCCTCAGGCAAGAAGAGGGCTGCTGTTTTGAAGTGTAGCCACCAGACACCCAGGCCAAATTCTTGCCATTGTCATGATTTTGTATAGGATGTGCCCTGAGTATATTTATGACTAGGTCTAAGTTTAGCTCTAAAGAGAACGTCTTGCAATCTGATATCTTAGAACCACATGAGACGTAGGTAAACTGACCTTGGTCTTCCGTGTTCCAGCACTTCACTACCTATGGGATTCCTGCACCGTGCTGATGAGAGAGGATACCAATAACAGCAAGAGGAAATATTTTTTGAGCACTTACTATGTCCCCAGGCACTTTGCTATGGTTTAAATGTAGAACTATTGCTAACTCTTCTTTCTCAAACCAGGAACCAGAAATCCAGATACAGGACTTGGCAAAGGTTGCAGACGTAGCAAATGGCAGAACTATGAGCCACATCTAGATGCCGATACATGTGATTAACCATTCCTCAAGATGGCCTCTGAACCTTGTGGCCAAAGTTAAGTTCATGGCCAAAATGTTCACTTGACCTTCTGAAGTTTGAGGGTATACAGTGGACATGAAATCAGAATATTCTGAGCATTGAAGTGACAAATATAGATGCTACCCTTTTCTCCTTCATTCATAAATGATGCTGTGAGTCAATGTACCTCTCAGTTATGTCACATGTAACTTTTGGATATGCCATTTCTTCCCCATGTCCCATCTATCACACAAAGGGATTGGCTCAGCAGATCACTAAATTCTGCTCAGCTTTTTTATGTAATATTTCATTTGCATTTTCTCCAAAGATTGATTTTTACAAAGAAGGCAATGTTTGAACACAGGAGAAGGTTAAAAAAAATCTGGGAACAAATCATGTGGATTTGCAAAAGCCACCATAGGCTGGACCCCAGTGCTTCTTTGTCCTTCCAGAGTGACTTGCCACATGGAGCCTTTGGTTTCTGCACCCTCAGCAATCTTATTTCCTTTTTCAAATATGTTCTGGTAGGGGCTTGGGCAGTGTTTCGCTTGGTCCTGATTCATGCTGTTGGGTAGACCATGAGTCAGCCTGACCAGGCACGGTGAGGTACACAAACTTATCCCCAGGCTAGAATTTCCTGGAAGCTCTGGGCCTGGGATCTCTAGGATTTTTTTTTTTTTCCTTTTTGTCAAATGTTACTGCTTCTTCAGTAATTTCAGGATAATATTGTATGACTCCTTAGATTGTCTATCAGCCTCTTCCCTAGAGAGTTCTACCAGTCTTCTAGAAAACCAGAAACCAGGAGAAATCTAGAAAGCCTTTGTTCTGTACCTGGGAAATGGCTTTGACTTGGTGTGGGTGGCAATATACACCTGGTCGTGACCAAGAGATATCAGAGACATACAGATGCCTGGTACCATTTGGCAACTGTTGGGCGATCCTGAATTGAACTATCACGGTATAGGGAGACCTTGATTTCTGTGAAGCTCACAGTAATAGGTCACAGTTCCTCTCCACCAGACTTCCGCTTGTGATGAAAGCCTTCTTGTTTTTTCTTGTAGTGGAAAGAGCTTAAGTTTTGGAATCAGAGAAGACTGGGTTTGTATTCCTAACCTGTCATCATATGGTCTTAGGCGAGTCATTTAAACCCTTAGTCTCAATGTACTCGTGTAAAAAGGACATTAATATTTTTTGCATGGCAGCCCTTAAGGCAAAATGAGATCAGATGTGAGAAAATGTCAAGCACCCAGTGTGTATTCAAGAAATTATCTTTCCTTTGTCTCTTGTGTCTTCCCTCAAACTTGTCTGTCCTACTTGTAGAACTGTTGTAGAACAGGTGAGGAGAAGGTATTGGAGCTGAGATGGTTTAGATTAAAGCCTAGGGATGCTCTGATTATTAAGCTTTTTCCTGCCTCCCACCACCACAGGTGTCAGACACACTAGTGAAAGTCAGTCATTAGCCCCCAACCCCACATATTCAGACACAATTTGACAAGCACGTGCAATTTACAAAGTAATGGTTTTAGCATCTGTTTTTGGACATCCTTTAAGGAGGATTCGGATAACTTCTTTTTCTTTCTTTATTTTTTTTCTTTTTTTTTTCTTTTTTTTTGTTTTAATAGGCTCTCTTTTGGGCCAAGTTGCTTATACACCTATGGGCATGTCTCCAATGCCTTGGCTATTAAAGTCTTTAAGTGACAGCTTAATATATTTTTAAGATTGAGGGAGCCAACGACAATTCTCGAGGAGCCGTGTTTACGTTGGATCGGCTCTCCCAGGCGACGTGCCAGCAGTTTTGCAAGCTGCAGGAACTGGAGGTGAAAGCAGGAAGGGCTGAGTACAGAGGGGAGGAGAAAGCTGAAGGACAGGAAAGCCAAGAGGGATATGATGTGGAAAGGGTGGAGGGAGACGCCCAGCTGAACCTGGCAATGCACTTAGAAGAACCATCATTTAATGCTCCTCTGACATTGTGCTGAGGGGTGAAAAATAGAACCCTTTGGAGCCAGTCCATTGGCACACGCTCAGTCAACAGTGAACATGCTCTTAGATCTCTTTGTTCTGTTCCTTTCTAAATTCCTGCAAATGGCTCCTTGGCAGCCAAATCGCCTGTATTCTTGCAGGCTTTGGCACACCTTCTCAGCAATCTCAGATAAGACGTGTGACCCCCTCTGGGCCTCAGTTTCTTTATCTAAAAAGTGAAAAGTCTCCATGTCCCCTTCCAGGCCTAAAATTCAATGGCTCCAGAATAAAATGCTCAATGACAGGTAATCTCAGTTCTGTGTAAGCAGATTTTATATCTGTTGGACTAGAATAAAGACAGGTGGTCATTGTCCTAGTTTATCAAGGCTGAGCAGTGGGCTTTGGTTCAGCTGAATGAAAATTAATTGCTCTTCAGATGAGATAGTCTAAAGAAAAGTGTGTCCTTCACTCACGAAAAAGCTCTTTTCAGCATTCACACACTCCTCGACGTGCATCAGCAGCACCCACACAAATAATGGCTACCTCTAGTTGAGCGCTCACGTGCTGAGTCCCGTCACATACATCATCTCACTGGACAATCACAGCCACCTTGGGAGGTTGATGCCGCTACTGTCTCCCCGGTGATCAGATGGAGACAGAGACTCCCAAGTTCACTCACTTGCCCAAGAGCACACAGCTAGGAAGTGGTAGTGGTGGGGTTTGAACCCAGATCTGGTTATAAGAATACTAGTAACCAGTGTTCTTAAATACACTTAATGAGTCCACAATAATGGTTGATTCCACCCAGAGAAATAGCATTTGGCCTTCGAGACCCTTTGTTACCAAGGTATGTTGGCTATTTCATCATTCACAGGGAACTCTCTGTGCTAGGAAACCTCCTCTTTCCTAGGAGAAACATAAGCAACTTAAGAGTATCCGATCAATGGGAGCATTTGACTTAGCACAGATGAGAGGAAGCAGGGAACTGTTTCTAAGCTCTTCTACTAACTATGTGTGTGACCCATGGAGAGTCCCTCAGTCTGTCTGGGACTGGTAAGATGACCTCTAAGACTACTCCAGTGTTTAGATTTTATATTCTCTTTTGAAGACCTTTTAATGATTTTCCAGCTGCTGGGGATTCCCCGCACCCCCACTCCCCTGGGGGCAGGGCAGTGGAGACAGCTCGTATGCCATTTAAAACCATTTCTCATTTTGTAAAGAGGTCCCTTGCAGCTCTAAGAGTCTATAAAATTGTTTCAAAATGCCTAAGTGTGATTACGCATCCTGAAGCCAAATGTTATAAAACCCCCCACTGGTGCAGATTTAAAAAGTAAATATGCAATAAAAGCTTTTCAGCATGCTGTTGATATGACACAGTGTTTAATCACGGCTGTGCTGCTCAGCAAGGAGAGCTACCCCACTCTCTTCCCTTCCCTCAACTTTTTTGAGTTGAAGACATTGGTTAAGCTACAAAGTGGTGGTGATCTTCCTCCTGGTTGTCACAATCCCAAGAGGTAAAAAAATATCTCCCCTTTCATCTCTACCCACCACATTCTTTCTCTAAGCCTGTAATTGGATCTAAATGAAAAATAAACCCTTTGCAGGCCAAGGAAGTTGGCACTAGGGGGGACAAGAAGGAGAACATGTTCCACCTCTAACCCAGATAATCATACTGTCTTATGCAAAGAGAAATAAAAACAAGATAGGGAATACAGTCAAAAATATCGCAAATATTTGTATGGTGACAGATGGTTACTAGACTTACCACGGAGGTATACAAATGTCAAATCACTATGTTGTACACCTGAAACTAATATAATATTGTATGTTAACTGTACTCTAAAAAAAAGAAAAAAGCAAATTATAAAAACAAATAAAAGAAAACAAGGCTTCCTCTAGGTGGTGGCCTCGGCCTTCAGTGAGGAGAGGTGTGTCTGTGTACCCGGTCTCACGTCCCACATAACCATCAGCCAGCTTGTGCTAAAACCACTTCAAATCGTCTGACTTTCCAGAGGACTGTGGAACTCTGCCTCTTTATCCCTGAACTTTTCACTTCGACTGAATTTGGGGGAGGCTATTTAGATACAAATATCCTGGTGCTACAACAAATTTAAAAACAACAATGCACAAAATGTACTTGTCCGTGAACATTCTGATCTTAGCTCGGTGGATATTCAGAGATTCACTAGTGGTTTATTAAGTCCCACTGCGTATGGCATGCTATTTTGGAACAGAGATGAGCAAGAAAGGTTTGCCCTCAAGGAGTTTAGAAAGATGTGTAGAGAAATAAGAGCAGTAAATGCCTGACTCACTACTAGGTAGAAATTAATAGGTATTTTACCATGGTCTAAAGTTTATGAGAATGCCATAGAAGGAGAGATGACTTGATTCTGCAAATAGTCTGGCAAAAGCAAGGGGCATGGTACATTCCAGAGAGATGTCCTGATGAAATCTGACTTAGTGCACACACTCAGAAGGGTCTGCTGGACTCTGTGTGGGAGTCTGGGGAAGGTCAGCTGTGTCATAGCGCAGCTATAAATCAGATGCATGAACGCTGTGCCTCTAACTGGCTGGTTTGCATTTTATTTTGATTCTGACGTAGTTTCTTTCCTCTTTTCCCTCTTGTTTTACCCCACAGGTATTGGCAGATGTCTAAGGAGCACTTTGCCCTGCAAGACCAAATCCCCTGAAATCAGAGTTTAAACACGATTGATTTGGAACTTTTTGGAGCACCTCTCTGTTTAGGAGAAAAGATGCTGCTTGATTCGTGAATACTTCAATAAAGCCAATTAGAGCTTAAAAAAAAAAATAAGACTGGTTTAGGAGATTAACCCAGAAAAGTGACTTGGTCAATATGTATGGTGCAGCAAGGAAGTGTCAGGGCCAAGGTTTCAACACTTAAGGCTTTCCTTACGCTGTGCTGCCTGCTGGAACCAACTCTCTGTGACCCTGGGCCTCAGTGTCTGCATTGGCCGAGGCTGTTTCTCTGCTCCCTTCCAGCTCACATGACCTCTAAGCTTCTGGCATGTACCACCCCCAGCTGCATACAGGTAAGTAACCAGTGGGTGTTGGAGCTGCAGGCCCCCCTGCAGTAATTCACCGGTGGTGACCTTCTGGGTTCCTGGCCAGCTCTTCTTGAAAGGGAAACGTGCAGACCTTAGGGACAAAAATTAGTTCCCCAGTGCTGGGACTGCTGCCATTGCCAACATCAGCAACTAAAGAAACGTGTGTGTGTGTGTGTGTGTGTGTAACAACACAAAACACAAGGATGACGGCAAAAGGGGAAGATTTCTTGTGAGTAAATATTACATGCCCCCCCTTCAGCCAGCCACCCCAACCTTCACCTTAATCACAGGAGGGGGAAAGGAGAGGGGAAGTTAGCGTTTTCCTCCCCTACAGACCATAGGATTACCATATAGAAAAGGTTTTACCTTCTTTAAATTTCAATTAGCATCACCAAAGAACTAAGATCCTTTGCAAATACTTTACACAAGGGCTTTTCAGAGTAAATTTTGGGAGGTGTGCCTATTGGCTTAAACAAGTATTCCCAACTATTTTGTTTTCTGTGAAGTCTTGGAATTTAATAAGATTCCCACTTACTTCTAGGCAAGTCTCCGCGAACACATGGGTGAAGGAAACGGGGGGGAAAAAAAAGATCTGGGTAAGTACAGACAGATCGCAGCTCACCTTCTGAACTCCTGGGTTTAGGTCCTTGGCCACCTTTGCCATCTTCTTCGGGGCTGGAAAAACAGCGCCTGGCTTCTCAGGCGGAGGCGCGAGGGCGCGCAGTGGGGACAGCGGTGGCTGAATGGCCAGATTCGCGGGCCTAGGGGGAGCTCTGAGCGCAGCGGGGCGCGGCGGGGCCCTTTAATTGGAGAGTGGGACTCCCTCTAAAACCTCGCCAGCCAATCCGCGCAGGCGCTCGCACTTGGCCAACCAATCCCAGCGCGCGGCTCCCACCCCCGCCCTTTGGGCGGCCGCGGCCAGGCGGGAGGCTGCCGCCGAGCGAGCGCTACCCTGACGTCAGTGCGACCGCGGCCCCTGCCTGCCCGGGCGTCTCTCGTCTGTCCCTCGAGCGGCAGGAATCTGTCCCCACGCCCTTCTCCTTTAAAGGACTACGGGCAGAGGGTGGGGCGCGCCGCTGGGCCCCGAGATTCATTCAGGTCAAAAGGGAGAGTGATCAAACAGGAAGGCTGAAGTATTTTTAGTGAGCTGGGTCCAAAAATAAATGCTGAGCTGTAGTCCCCTTCCCACCCTTTCTGCCTTGTCGTAAGGGGGTGCAAGGAGAGGGGGAAGGCAGGTGGTATGCAGCAGCATTAATTTGGCTGAGTAACTTTCCCCAAACCTGGGCAAGTTCTCCAATCACCAGAGAGGAGGTAAGAGTCCAGTGAGTGTATGATTTATTTTTACAACTTAATGTTTGTAAAGCATTAATCTGCCTTTCATAACTTGCTCTAGTTTAAATCCTCCTGATTCAGTGAGAAAGAGAAGAGTAGCCTGATTTTATAAATGCCAAGCTAAACATCTTCGCTGCTTTTGCCCTCTTATTGTATCGTTGTCATCAGGTATTGTTGCCGTGGTGACGATGATGACGATGCCCACGACCGTAATCATTCCCGTTTGACAGGTGAAGAAATAGGATCAGAGTGGGCACCTGAGCTAAAGTTGAACTCTTCAGCAAGGCTTTAACCTGAGAGAGTGGCACTTGCGGGGGAGAAGAGGGTGCACAGGATTACAAGCCATAATCGAGGAAACCTGTGCGGCAGCATCTACCATAACAACGGCCATAGCAACGGCCAGGTCTGCCCTCACTGCGCCATGTTGTCTGCCTATAAATGCACATCTCTCTTGAGATAGTTCCACAACCTGGGTTCCCAGAGGTATTTTCCCTGCCTGGACAGAGCACTAAACACAAGCCCTTTTTCACCCCCGGGGGAGAAAACCCGCTGTCTGTCATGAGGGTTTTGTCTTATAACCCACATTGGCAGTGCCCCCTGCCACAAACCAGGGCTCAAGTGGGCTAAAATAAAACCGGGTTGCAGGGTGACTGAAGGGTAGTTTCAAAGTACATCATGTGGGAATGACATGGAGATACGGGGGGTGGAGGGGGCTGCAGGTCACATTTTAGGACTTCCTTTCTTATTGGAGTCACTTTCCTCCTTAAAGCCTCCTCCTGTTGGTTCTTCACACATCATCTCCAGCAACCCCGAATCTTGACCAAGATCCCGAATTGTGACTCCTTTTTCGTATTCCTGGAAAGGGCTTTCTGTTTGTGACTCCCCTTTTCCAAGACAAGAGATGGCCTTTTCCTTCTTTCATGGATGTTTGCTCTGATTAATGTTTGTCTTGCTCCCAGCTATAGCTCCAACACCAGCTCATGATAAACACTCAGAACACATTTGTTGAATGAACAGAGGTGGGAGTCTGGCTTTTAATCAGCAGTGAGCAGGCAAGGTGGGAGTAGGCAGAGATGGCGCAATGCTACACCTAGTCTGGTTGGTCCGAAGTTCCAAGGTGGGCTGCATGTTAAACCAGTGTGTAAATAATTAATCGGTGGCCAACAGTAGCCGGGCCTGGGAGAGGTTTCCACATGAATAGGCCTTTCAGTAGCAAATCCTAGGCACAGTAGTGCTGGACTGGGATGGCATGCCTGAAGCCCGTATATTTCAGAGGTATGGGAACAGAAGCCAGGAGAATAACAAAGACAAGCTTTATCCCTTGCAAACTAGGCAGAAGCCTTCCCGGTGAAGTCATTTCCCACTCCCTTCCCAGCCATCCTTCTTGCCCTATCTTGAGAAATCATTGTTCCATGGAATAATTCTAATTTTATTAATGTTAACACTGTTAGCCAAACACAAGGCCCCCTTCTCCTCTCATTTGTACCCTTGGTCTCAGTTTCAAGTGAGGAGGCAGATATTGTGGCTGGTTTCTTAGAATGTGAGAATCAGGAGCTGCTGCCTGGGGTGGCCCAATGTCTCCTTTCTGGAAAATAACCTTTTGTGGGCAGAAAGGTGATCCCTGCTTCCTGCTAGAACTTGCTCTCTCCCCAGCTGAGGATGCTGACTCTGACACTTTAAATCCTAACCTCGAGCCAAATTTTCTAGGGGACCTATAGTGAGAATCTTGGCTGGAAACCTGGACAGACTACTCTAATTTGGGACTGTTCTGGAAAATGGAGGCAATGTGGCCATTACCCTTCAGCCTCACTCCAGCTCTGAGGTCCTTGTGCTTTTCTTTGGAAGAAAATGGGGTCTGTTTTCCAGGTTGGAACAGAGAGAGATCAGACTTCCCCAAGGTTCATTGCTTTGTGGCACTAGGGCTTACTAAAAGTTTCATTCATCCATCAAGCAGTTTTGAGGGACCTGCCTTAAGCCAAGCCCTGTGCTTGGTGCTGGGAACACCCAGGTAAATAAAAGGATCTCTCCCCTTCAAGAACGACTTGGTCTAATAAATATCAGTGGTGCTCTCTAGTTGACAAAGCTGTATCTTACTTGAGCTTCAAGACAGCCACTCTGGGAGAAAACAGAGATTTGGGACAGTCAAAGGCTCTGTCCAAGGTCACATAGCCAGTCAATGGCAGAACTGAAATTCGAACTCAGGGCTTCTAACTCCAGAGTATGTCCTTTCAATTATACCGCACTGCCTCCCATGATTGTCAAAGTTGATTACAGGGAAAGGAGTAAGCACCTGGAGTAAGACGGTGGTGTCCTCATCGTTATCACTGGGTTTGTCCTAACTGGGATTTTTGACTCTGAATCTCATGCTCTTTTCACTGTTTGTTTGCTCGTTCATTCATTCATTCAACAAACATTAAGCTGAGAACTACAATGGATTAGGCCCTGAGTTGTGACAGACAGTGAATAAGACAGGACAGGTTCCTGCCCTCACATAGCTTCCATTCTAGTGGGGGGAGACAGACATTAAGCAGGTGAACAGATAATTAGATAAGGTAACTAAGAATGGCAATGAATGCCTCAGAGGAAACTAATAGAGGAAAGATTCATTGAATATGTGATCCCTTCAGATCAGGTGGTCTAGGAAAGCCTAATGGAGGAGGTGACATGTGAGCTGAGACCTGAAGAAGGAGAATGAGTCAGCTATGAGTAGAGTTGCCATGGAAGGAACATTCCAGAAGGATGGAGTCATGAGTACAAAGACCCTAAGGTAAGCATGGTCTTGCTATGTCTGAGGGATCATAATGTCAGTGTGGCTGGAGGGTAAGGGGGAATGGGGAGAAAACGAGAGGACCTGACAGAGCGAGGCAGGGATTCCATTGTGAGCATTTTTTTTCTGAGAACAGTGGGAAGCTATATTAGTGTTTCCAATGGAGACATAATGTGCATCACATATGTCATTTTAAAATTTCCAATAGCCACATTAAAAGAAAAAGTAAACAGAAACGGGTGAACTATTTGTAATATATTTTATTTAAGCCAGTATATCCCAAATGTTGTCCTTTCCACCTGTGATTGATATAGAACACTGTTGAGATATTTTATATTCTTTCTTTCATGCTACATCTTTGAAATTGGGTGTGTGTTCTATACTTATAGGGCATCTCCAACCCTGATCTTTTGGTTTCATGCCAGATACTTACGGAAGTCCCCGATAACCCTAGCTCACAGTGACGATGTTTTTATTGTTACAGTGTAGTAAGCGTGGCTTAGTTGAGTGATGGCTTCTCTTTGGTTATGATTTTAAAAAACATATTATGTTCATTAAAAACACTCTACACTTAAGCGTAGGTAGATATAAATAATCCATGAACCACAGTATATTTTAGTGTGTACTAATTGATATAGATATACCATGAGTCACATAATTTAATTTGTATCAAATCGGACATCATTTGTACCGTATATATGTGAATTGTCCACAACTTAAAATTTTTGATTTCTTTCCTGCCATCCTTATAGTAACTTTAATATTGGAATAACTAAAATTCAATTTTAGAATAAGATTCTACTCATAAATAATGGGTAAAATCAGGCCTGCTCAACCCATCAGAAAATCTCTAGTTAGTAAAGGGTGGGGGGAGCATCATGGCACCCCTGTTTGTCAAGAGAACTTAAGAGACAGGGAAGAGATAAAAATCAGTATAAAGTCCTCATTAACATCTTTTCTCAGTATCACATTTTCCATTCTGTTTGCCCTGTGGGCGTTTTATTTTTCCAAAGCCTCATCAACTTGTGTTACCTGGTAACATCTCCCCATGGAATACTGAAATCCTCCTATACTCTGGAAAAAAAATGGTGAAGATGTTTCTGTATGTTACCTTTGGGGGCAAAGTTGGCCTAAGTGTTTTGGTCGGGTTGAACTGTCCAGAGTCCTATGTATCATTTGTGATTTGAGACCAGTTCTGCAGCTTAGGCTCAAGGGCAAAATTGGACTGAATTGTGAAGGAGGTGATGTCTGCCTTGACCCATGTCTTCTCTGTTTCCTGCCTTGCCTCAATGACTAAATTGACCTGTCTGAGCATCCCATTCTGACCTACTTCCTTGTGTCTTATTCCATGCTGCGGCCTTTTTATTCCTTTTCCCACCCATCACAATTGACCTGTCCTAAGTACCATTTTCTCAGTGTGCCACTCAGCCTCTACCTCACTGGGTTTGGCAGCGTTCCACTGAGAAAACAGTGAGGTTTTGAAGTCTGGCATGTCTGAGTTTGAACCCTGGTTCTACCACTTATTAGCTATGTGGCCATAGATAAGTTAACCTCTCTTAGCTTGTTCTAGCTGTCAAATGGAAATGATCAGCCCTACCTCAAGAAGGGGGTACCAGCTTTCGTGAGGGAACATGTATAAAGCACCCAACCCATTTCTTGGCACACAGTAGTGCTCACAGTTTCTTTCCTCTCCCAAGATTCCTCTCCCTTCTAATGTCTAGCCAATTATTCCTTGTTTATCCCAAGTAGGTACAGAATAACAGTTCCCCATTATTGCTTCCTCTCGCCTCGAGGAGATGAAACTGTCATGTGGACTGGTTCTGCATAGATAGTTTTACACACTTGTCTGTGGCAGATAGTGGCTGGGTGCAGGCAAGGGGGAACGAACTTTCTTAACAGATTAGTGAGCACCAACCCAAAGCAAACTGGTACTGGGAGTTGGACAAGACCTCTCAGGTGTCTCACCCTCACCTCTGTGGCACCCAGCAAGACATTTCCTGCCCTCTGCTTGGATGCCTTCCATGTCCAAGAGCTCATTCTGTCACTGGACAGTTGCAGCAGTTTTGGACAGCTCTCATTGTTAGAAGATACTTCATTACTTTGGGCTGACACCTCTCTTCCTAGAGCTGTCACCCATCTGTTCTTTGCAGCCTTTGGAACCTGTTTGAGGGGTTCTCCCTTTCTCACATCATGACAGTTGATCTGTTAGAAAACTTTGGTCATGTGTTCATGAGGTCTTCTCTCAATGCTTTCCTCTAGATGTTAGCCACCATTTTTTTCTGCCTAAGTATGATTGCGTTATTCTATTCGCTCCGATCTCAGGGGCTATGGTGCAACCTGTGGAGGGGGTAGGAGCATCGGCTTTAAAGTCAGACAGACTTGCTTCAAATCCCTGTGCAGGCATCTGCTGGGAACCTCAGTTTATCTGTCCATGAAATGGAAGCAATAATACCAATCTCAGTACTGCCATGCAGATGAAATGTACTGATGTATAGAAAGCATGCAGTCTAGTGCCTGGCATGGAGCAGATATGTGATACCTGGCAGCTATGTAATTATTATTTGCTAATTGCCAGGTAGGTAGTCATCATGCTTGGTTCTTTTAGAAAATCTTCCGAGTGACCTTTAAGGTTTTGGTCAGGCTGGATTTGGGGAGTTTTCCCCTCTATTACACCAGGAAAACGCCATTAAATAACTGTTTCACTTATTTCATTAAAATCATAGATTCATAGGAGGAGGGTAGGGTAGTCAAAATACTACTGTTCAACGGCCATTTTAAGTATGTTTATTTGAGACAGATTATAATTTAAAAACAATTTACGTCTTCTATGTCTAACCATGTACATCCTAAGAGGGCCCCTGAGAATGCAGCACAATGTCCAGACATCCGTGGGCAGAATTCCAGAGCTCCTGAAAAATGTGCATGTCCTGTGGCTGATTAATAAGGTATGAAGACACCAAATCCCCCTGACGAAGTCCAGCACTGCCTTGCCACTGACCAGCCTTTCTGGAAAGACTGGATGAGCTTACCAGAAGAAAGGGGTGGGCAGGAGAGTTCAGGAAAGATTCCTAGTTATCAGAAATGAGGCAGTAAAGCCTTCCTGTTGATTCCCTCAGTTCTCACAGACCAAGACACATGGTTTGGCCATGATGTCATCTGACATGGGTAGACACGCTGAGGCCGGAAGCTGTCAAGCAGATCCTGGATTCTGATGGAAATTGGGAAGATTTTGTAATGTGAGTGTGGAGTAATATTTTCTGGTAGGGTATTATCACCTATTCCATCATTGGGGGGAGGGGAAGAATATCTAATTCTTCTAATTCTAAGATATTCAGAAGCTGTTACTATATATCCCCCCCAAAGACCCTACTTTTCTAAGGTAAAATCCTGTATTTAGTGGTCTTATCTTTTGTCATGCTAGGGAAATATTTTCGTATCAACCAGTTGAATTTAAGTGACCTATTCAATCATAAATTAATTAATTAATTCAGTCACTCATTTGGTCATCTAGTCACTTAGCCTTTCGTTCAGTCAGCCATTCAATCTGTCATTCCATTGATTCCACTGGTTATTCAGTCTTTCAGTCATTCAACAAATAACTGTTTCACATCTCTTTCCATATGGAGACCTCTGCTGGGTGTTGTGCCTGCAGCAATGAAAAAAAATTCCCAGTATCTACTCTCCTGGGGGAAGACAGATCTTAAACAAGCAATTACAACAAAAGGTGATAAATAGGGAGCATTATGACAAGAAAAGCACAGGCCCTGAGGTGAAATTTCAGTTTGGCTGGAGGTTACAGTTTTTTATTACCTAAAGCATCTGATTCCCGTGGCTTAATGTCTGGGGTATCTGAATAAATAACTCCAAACACTCCTCCATTAGAAAGAGTAAGAATTAACATTTGTGGAGCTCTTGCCTCAAAGCCAGGCACTGAGCCAAGTCCTTTGCAGATATAATCACACTTAATCCTCCCAATAATCCTCAGTTAGGAACTTGCTAAGTATGTCCATTTCACAGATGGGGAAGCTGAGGCTCCAAGAGGATAAGCCATTTGTCTGTAGTCTTGTAGAGTGAAGTGGCAGAGCCAGGAGAGCCAGAACCCTGTCTGATTCCAGAGGTCATGGTAATAACCATGAGTGCTTTTGCCCCACGTCATGCCCAGGAACAGGAAAACCTGTAACAAAAGGCACTGAGAAGTCAGGGCAAAGAGAGCCTCTCAACCTTCCTAGTGTACTTCCAAAGAGCTAAGAGCTCTGCAGTGATGCTCATAGCCCATGGGAACAAGAGCAAGAACCTGGGGTGGCCAGGTCAGAGAGCATTTTGGGGCGGGCGACTGTCCTGGATCCCAGAAGACATGAGAAAGCTTTGCGAGAAGTTATTTGTAATGGTAGAAAGACCTTAGGCAATCCAACCGAGAAACAATCAATCTTGTGCTTGCATGTGCATTTTAAATGTAGCTGGAATAATATAAACTGACTTAGAAAGCCTCATGTCCACATGACATCTTTATTTGGTTGTAAAGCAATCTGTTACACATACTCTCTTTCCTTTTCAGTGATCAGAAAAATAAAATGAGTCAGTCATTTTTGCAAAAATAGATCCTATATTTCAAAAGAACATAGTTTTCTTAGCGAACATAGCCTTCCTTCTATTTTTTTCTCTTTCCTTACGTCCCCTCCTCTAACTCAGTAATGTATTATCTCTTGTCCAGATGTTAGATCATTTTGAGCTAATTTGGAAATCTTCATGCTTAATTTAGAAATGATTCATCTACAAATTGAGTAGTACCTAAATTTGGCCAGGGATGTGGGTAGTTGCTATCGGTGGTGGTGATTCAGGCTCGCCAGTGAGTGATCCGTCTTCTGTCGCTTGAGATGTTACTGAATTGCTATGATGACTCAGCTTGAGTCCGTACAACCATGACTACAATGCTGAGCTCCCTCAGCAGCTTCTCCTGGTGTCCCTGCACGTGCTCTGAGATGATTCTGTGCTCCTGGGCACTGCTGAGTTTGTGCCGTGTATTCTCAATGAAGGCGTGAGTGAGTCATGTTTCCATCTGTTTCCCAGTCAGTTCTATTTGGGATTCTGCAGTTACTACAGGATTAGTTCATACATCATCTCCTTTCCCAATGGGATTCTTTTACCCAATATCTCATGATCATAAAGATGTCTCCTTTCTTTCCAGACTCAAGAACAATGAGCCGCAGAATCTAACTAATCTGTCTGGACCTGGTATAACTACAATGGTACTACCTCTTCTCGGCAACAACTAGTACACTCTACTAGTGCAGTACTGCAATGACCGCTACCACTACCACCGCCACCATCACCATCGCCGTCACCACCACCACGACTGCCCTACCACCACTACTGCCACCATTATCTCCACCATCACCACCACCGTCACCACCACCACGACTGCCCTACCACCACCATCATCACTATCACCACCAGTTCTCTTACTACTAGTAGGAAATATTTTGGAACACTAACAATGTTACAGACACTGGTTGTATATGGTGTATCTCAGTTAATCCTTGTACCAGTCACGTGATAGATGCTATTTAGATCCCGATTTTGCTTGGGAAGAAAAAACTAAGGCTCAGTAAGCAAAGCAACTCACCTAACGCCTTACCGTTAGCCAACGGCAGAGGCATTATCTAAATCCAACTTCTCTGACCCTATGTTTTTAACTGCGACATCAGTATTTCCTGCCTTCATGATCTTTTCCACCACCCAATAGCATATCCCCTCTGCTGTTACTGACATAATACTGGCTGCCTGGTACTCGCCACTCTCACATCCACAAGGCTGTAAGAGCAGACCAGCCATTTTCAGCATGCGGTACTTTTAACCTACTGATACATTGACCACAGTCTTCATCAGCCATCAAAGTAAATCCCGTGAAGGGAAACAGAAACGCTGTGCTAGTATGGACTCAGAAGGATGGGTTTTAAGCTCCTAGTCTCCCCTCTGTGGCAGAACCTTTTCTTACCCATCTCCATTCAAGAGAGCCATTCTCTAACTCGTTCCTCTTCTGCTACATTACTTCTTTTCCCTACTATAATTTCATTTATTCTAGAGAGGACCTTAGTTAGTGCTTTCTGGGAATAGTCTGAGGGCATCTATAAGGTTTGGGGCAAACTTTATTTCTCCAGGTGGAACAACTCTAATCTTTGCCCAGGAGGACCTGGTGGCATTTTTGGAAATTGAAAATTATCTCATGGTTTCTAATTTTAAGGGGCCTCCAGTGAATGGTGGCTCCCAGCATTGTCTTTAGACTCAGGCAAGAGTGGCTCCTGTCCTCTGGCCCTCTGGTCATCCTTCCAGGCCAGACTTAGGTTCCCTGGACCCCAGAATTCCCTGTTTGAAGGGACCTCATCCCACTTCTAGAGCAGAGTGGGCTTCTTTCCTAGGGCTATTCTTCTCCAGGGATGGACCCTAGATCCTGAGGGTTGGGGGAAGCCAAGAGGTGGCTGTTTATGGGGTGTGGATGGAGTTTGAGTATCTGCACTTATGTGAGAAAGACGCCTTGTGGGGTGGGATAGAGCTAGGTGTGGGAAGAGAAGGTGGAGACAGACCAGAAGCCAGAGGGAAATCCCAGAGCTCAGAGTTCAAACCTGGCCTTCCAGGTTGTTTCGAAGACATTTATTATGGTAGGAGGATGGAACATATTTTTATTTAGGAGTGTTTTAGCTTGATTTATAACTTCTATATATTTAGACATACACTACAGAAACCTCTACTTACACCTTTTTGTCCTGGGTCACTCAAGCATCAGGGTTAGGTGGTTAGCTACTATGAGGGCAGTTGGTCATTCCAATTTACCTGAGACTAAGGGGTCCCCATGGATGCAGAATTTAAACTACTAATGGAGAAAGCCCCAGGCATACTGAAACAAGGCAAGTTGATCACTCTAGACCACCCACTATCTAAAATACAGTGACAGTTATTGATTTGTATAACTATACAGAACTCAGACTCTTTCTTTCTGGAGCAAGAAAGAACTTCTGTTTACCTTTTCATCATAATAGCACACTGGAAATTCCATTTAATGATAGACCTGCTTTCAGAGTCAGAAGATAATTAAAGGTCATTTAACCCTAGGCAGGATGCAGCCATTAGCAGTCGCCTTTGTAAAATTGCCTCCAAAATCAACAGTGAGCATTCATTGGCCACGAGAAGAAACATTGAAATTATTGCTGGAAGTCAAAATAGCTTTCTATACCTAGGACTGTCTTATGTCTCCAAGAGCACAGAGGCAGGGGATGATTCCGTGTGACATTTTCCTATCAATATCCAGTTCCAGCTTGGCCACTAAAACAACTTTCCAGATAGCCTACAGGTAACTAAGATCTGTGGATACTTTGAGGTATTTGGCAACTGCAAAAAGAGCAGGTGGAAGGACCTTTAGCCAAACAACTTTCTAGGCAAAATTGAGAAGTAGGTGAAGTTAATTTCTACCCATGCTGCTACTTTGTTTTTCCCACCATCTTGTTTCCTGAGTTCTTGGGAATATGACATTCATTTATTCATTCAGCAAATGAGGTCAAGAATAGTAGCATAGAGCAAAAGGAACTGCCAGAGTGAAGGCCCAGTGGCAGGAACATACTTGAAGATGTAAAAGCAGAATAGAGAGGTGGGCTGTGAGAGGCGGAAAGGGGGGTAAGATGGAGACAGGGGTGGGGGAGGGGCCAGGTCCCAGAGGACCTTAAGGGTCATCTATGGTTAAGACTTTGGATTTTATCAAGTGCACTGGAAAGGCAGTGTGACAGGCTGAATAGTGATCCCCAAAAGATAGCCACACTCTCTCCCCGGAACCTGAAATTTGATATCTGTTATGACAAAAACAGACTTTGCAGATGTGATTAAGTCAAGGATCTTGAGATGGGAGATTATCCTGGATAACGCAGGTGAGCCCTAAATGCCGTCACATATCGCTCCATAAAGAGGGACGCGGAGGGAGAGTTGATACAGACAGAAGAGGAGGAGGCAATGTGACCAGAGTCAGAGATTGGAGTGGTGCAGCCACAAGCCCAACAATGCTGGCAGCTTCCAGAAGCTGGAAGAGGCAAGGAGCGTTTTCCTCCGAGCCTGCAGAGCGAGCACAGCCTGGCTGCCATGTGGGTTTCAACCCGGTAATACTGAGTTTGGATTTCTGGCCTCCAGAACTGGGAGACAATAAATGTTTGTTGCTTCAAGCTACCATGTTTGTGGTAATTTGTTACGGCAGCCAAAGCATACTGATACAGGCTGTTCCTAGCTTTAGGCTGGATTGAGTTCTGTATGGGGCAGAGATCAGAGCGGCACAGGAATCGGAGCAGAGAGACCAGCTGGGAAGTGCTTGGCAGGCATGAGACGTGATACAGCAGTGGGGGTGGAGAGAAGGAGAACATTTAAGATTTTCTTAGGAGGTAAAATGACAAGACTTGCCAACAGATTGCCATCAGGGAAAGGAGGCCCTGAAAAGTCATCAACAAATTAGTCTGAATGTGAATGTGCTTTTTCTTTCGAGGAAAACCTGTAATTTTAAAAAAAGAAGTAAGAGGATAACCCAGTAGTGGGATTTTAGGCTCCGTAATACCCCCAAATGTGGAGTAAGGTACTTAGTGGGTTGTGGGCTTGTAGAGTTTTCCTTTAATCTACTCTGTTGTGCTGCTTTGCTGACCACCTGCTCTGTTGAAAAGCTGTCACACATCCTTTTTTAGAGGTAGATGGGCTACAAATCCACTGATGATATTGTCCATGACATTTCTAAGAGAATTTTTGTGACACTCCCGGGTGGGGGAGGCATCTGAAAGATGTAATTTGAATGAATGCCACCATATTGACGTCCTCAGGACATTTCACAGGTTTTCTGCTCTGGTTCTCAAAGTTCGGCATGTATCCAGTTCACCTGGGGCGTTTCCTATGTCAAGCAGATTCAGAATTGTAGCTCCAGGGATTCTGATCCAGGTGAAAGCCTGCTTGAGGACAGCACTTCTCTGGCTTTAAGGATTCTCATTCAGCTGGTCTGGGTGGAACCTGTGATTGTGCGTTTATGACGAGCCGCTAGGTGATGCTGCCCCTGCTGGCCTCTGGACAATATCTGGAGTAGTGAGCTTCCCACAGCTCATTTCCAGAGCTTTAAGTCCCCATGTGCCTAGGATGAGCCAGTTTGGATGCAACACCACATGTGTTAGAAACAAAGGTAGCCCAGGCCGACCGCCAAACCCTTCTGTGCGCTGGCCCAGCTGTGGTCATGAACAGCAGATCCTTTTCCTCTCTAACCGGGGACACTCTGCATTCTCTCCTGCTGAGCTCATGAGTGCCGCTCTGCCAAACCCAACGGGGCAGCTTCCCAGACTGGGTTACGAGGCTGAGGTTGGCTAGGCTTGTTTCTTCCGGGAGTGCTGGAGGCCAGACGACTTCCTCAGCCCAGCCGTGTCTGTCGTGCGTGGGGCCCCACGCAGGCTGGCACACCACACACAGCTTGCTGTTTCTAACACAGTCTTGGCCATGTTCTTCCCCCATTTCACCCCCTGCCCTGTGCCTGGTCAAGCTCATTGGCACAAAACTCTCTCCATCTCCAGCCTTCACAATCTACACACTACCTACAGGGAGCCACCATCTGTTCCTTGTTTCAGATGCTTGCCTTCTCTTCTCCCAGGCCTGAGGAGGCACATTTTAACTCGGAAACCTTTTTCAGACGATGGTGAGGGATGCGTATGGAGAAGAGAGAGGGGAGCATGACTGAGGCTTAAGGAGAGGCAGTGCAAACTAGTGGTTAGGAGCACAGGCTTTAGCGTCAGTCCCGGCGTGGTCGTACCGCAGCTGTGTGGCCTTGGGTGTCTCTGGGCCTCAGTTTTCTCATCTATTAAACAGGAAACATAAATTCTTCCTCTCAGGCTGCCCAAGGGTGCAATGAGTGAATGCGCGTAAGAGGCTTAATTTTGGGGCAGGCTTATACTACGTGTGGAGATCAGCAGGTTGGATCAGCTGTTTCTGCCTGGCACCCTCTTCCTTCCCAGCCTTCCCGTCTTCTCCCCTCTTTCCTGGCTTTTACTCGCAGGATCTCGGGGCCTTCCTAGAAGTACCATTCTCGACATGTCCTCTAGATGACATTCCACAGGGGTAGACCACTGATTACATCCCAGAGACTGGATTTGATCATTGACGATAGGAATGGTTTGGGACCGTTCAAGTAGCTCCATTATCAGTAACACTTTAAAAGGAAATGAATAGAAATGCTCATTATTCTGGCCATTAGTCCAAACTTAGAGCAAACAGGAATCTTGAGGTCCAAACATTTCCCCTGTAAAGCTTTGTTTATGTTGGAGACCAACGTCAACGCAATTAGTTTTCAATATCAACAACGTGGGAAGGTTTGAAGTCCAGGGCAGCGGAAGCCTTTTACACAGCTGGTGTCAGAGGCCACAATTAACACCTTCCTCTCTAGAGTCAGAGTACCCTGTTTCCCCGAAAATAAGACCTAGCCGGACCATCAGCTCCAACGCGTCTTTTGGAGCAAAAATTAATATAAGACCCGGTATTATATTATATTATATTATATCATTATATTTTACTATATTTATTTTCGGGGAAACACGGTAGGGGGACATTTCAGGGTTGCTCCATCAGATGAAATAATCAGGAACTGACATTAGATTCCAGGAGTGGTTATATCTAGAATTATGGGGGGAGGGCGGTTGAGGGGACTCTTTGAATCTGGGCAGATAAAGTCCAAAGATGAGCATTTGCTGAGACCCGGGCCTCTTTACTGTCAGCCAGATGAGGCATCATTTATCTTTGGGTCACCTATGGAAGGAAATAGAGGCTTTGGCTGCGGTTCATTCATCCACATTCACCAACAAAGCTTTCCCAAGCGCCTAGGAATTGACAGCCACTGTTGTAGACACTGGTGGTGCCTCCGTGAAGCAAACCACAGAAATTCTTGCCTTCCTGGAGCCCACATTCCAGTTAGGGTACCGCTTTAAGTCATAAAACATCTACTTGCTCCAGCCTGACTTCAGAGACAGAAAGGATTCTAAGTCCTGGGGCTTGGGGGAGCGGCGGGGATGGGGAGAAGCCTTAAAGATTACTTGGTCTATTGGTTCATTATCTTTCTTAGGCTCACAGTCTTCTTGGAGAATATTATAGGAGCTGCGAACCCACTCTGGAGTTACACAAACTTCTGCCTCCGGTTTCAGACAGCTTGGGTCTCATCCTCCCTACTTCCCTACCTTCAAGCTTCTGATCTGGTTCTACCACCTTGAGAACAATGCTCAGCATCCTTGCTAAGAGGGGCTTACCACAAGGTAGGATTTTTGTTTTAGGAGATGAAGCACTTGCTACCTCTCCGGGCCTCCCATTCCATCCCAGAGCTCCATAGACTACAAGCTCGACCAATTTTTTTTCAGACCCAGTTCCCTGCCTCTGAGCCCGGAGACGGAGATCTGGCACAGATATGTCCGGCACCCTCTTCACTGGTGTTTTCATTTTTTTCTTGAAGGTGCAATGAGAAGTGCCGAGGCCTACCACCCCCTAGGTTTGGGGCTAGTAAGGGCTTGGCTGCTATTCTTTTCCCTGAAAGGGAAGGACTCCAGTAATGTTTCTTCTAGTTTCTCTATAAAGAGATTGGTCTAAGATAGGCCTCCTTAATCTCCTCCATCCCCTGTTTACCGTCTTATCTGAAAATATGACTGGATTTGCAAATTAGCCAAAGGAAACAGAGACATGTTTTTAAGGCTGGCGACTTGCTTTTTGAGCCTGCCGGTATTTATAAGGCTTAAAGGACTTCTCTGTTCTTTGTGTTGTGTGGGAGGAAAAAGAAAACTCTCACCTACAGCCGGGCGGGAGAACAGTGTCCACAAGGTGCTCGCCCACCCCCAACCCCGTCCCCTTCCTGCTGAAAGCCCGTTTTTCTTTTAACCCAAAGTCCAGGCCAGGCGAAATCTCTCACAAGGACAGGGCCAGAGACCCAACTATGAGAGTTCCTTCTAAAGAAAAGGTGGTGCAGACAGGTCACAGCACTTTAAAGAGATTACTATTCAAAAAAAGGTTAGGGGGGAGGGGTGTGATAGATGAGGGTAAAAGGGATCAAATATATGGTGATGGAAGGAAACCTGACTCTGGGTGGTGAACACACAACGGGATTTATAGATGATGTAATACAGAATTGTTCACCTGAAATCTATGTAACTTTACTAACCATTGTCACCCCAATAAACTTTAATTAAAAAAAAAAAAGGTTTGTGTAGATTTTGGAAATAAGTGGGTCTTGTCATTATATTTACCAGATGATAGCTGTGTGATCTTTAAACCACGAGGCCCAAGACAGCCAAGAGGTTATAGTGATTCGCGAAATCGTTGGAGCCATAAGACAGAGGGAGGAGAAGCAAAAGGACGTGCATTTTCTTTAGTTTCCTTCAAGCTGTTTTTGAGCCACATATACGGGTAACCCAGAGCTGGCTGCTATTATGGGGGTGCCTGGGAGCTGGGCCACATGGCATCCCTGCCAAGAAGGAATCTGCGTTGGCGTTGTCATCGGTCTTCAGCTTCACAGAATTAAATTCCTAATGACTCTGGGTTCCTGACACCATTAAGAACTACATAGTTGAAGAATGCAGTCAACGCTCACGACCTGCACTTTCCAAACAAAAGCTTTGACATTGACACGAACTCGCATCTAAGACTACGGCTCCCTCCCCGACGCCATCAGAGGTAACCATGGTCTTGAACCCCGTGTCCACCACCCTCTGCGTTTCCTCTGTATACAATTGTGTGCATCTATAGACATTTGTAAATATATATGAGATTATTTCATTTTAGTTGTTTTCACTTTATAGAAAAGGCTACCACACTTTACCTAATTTTAGGGACTTGGTTTTTCCATATAATGCTTTGCTAAGATCCATCCATATTATGTACTTCCCTGTAGTTCATCTATAGTAATGGCTGTAGGTAATTACACTGTGGGAATATCCTACGGTTTATTCACTCACTTGTCTCAGGAGCTTTTGCGTGATCACCAGACTCTGCTGTTGTTGACAATGTGGTCTTTGAACATTCTTGTGTGTCTCGGTTTTCCAAAATGGTTGCACAAATTTAGGCACCGCCAACATATCAAAGAGCTTTCGGATTACATTCAGTGTAGTGTTTGGAATTGTCAGATTTGAAATTTTTTTCCAAACCGGTAGACATAAAAAAAGTGGTCTCCCATTGTGGTTTTGATTTGCATTTCCTTGAGCACTAGTGATATTGAACATCAATTCATATGTATGTATATATACACACACACATATATATGTATGTATATATCTCTATGTTTCTTCTTTTGTGAAATATCCGTTTCTTTTGCCCACTTTTCCTGTTGTATTGGTTGTATTTTACTTATTTTTTTGAGAGTTTTCACATGTTCTTGTACTAATTCAAATGACATAATATCTACATTTTATCAACGGAGAAACCAAGTGTCCTAGAAGTTAAACGATGATGACGTCACTTGTTTTCTTTCTGTTTCAAAGAAATCCCTCTAACATTTATTGTAATACTGGTTTGGTGGTGATGAACTTCTTTAGCTTTTCCTTGTCTGAGAAGCTCTTTATCTGTCCTTAGAGCCTAAATGATAGCTTTGCTGGGTAGAGTAGTCTTGGTTTTAGGTCTTTGCTTTTCATCATGTTGAATATTTTGTGCCAATCCCTTCTGGCCTGCAAAATTTCTTTGGAGAAATCAGCTGATGGTCTTATGGGGCTCCTCTGTAGGTAAGTGACTGCTTTTCTCCTGCTGCTTTTAAGATTTTCTCTTTGTCTTTAACCTTGCATTTTAATTATGATGTGTCTTGATGTTGGCCTGTTTGGGTTCATCTTGTTTGGGACTCTCTGCACTTCCTGGGCTTGCATGTCCATTTCCTTCACCGGTTAGGGGAGGTTTTCATCATCATTTCTTGAAACCGTTTTTCAATTCCTTGCTCTTTCTTCTCCTTTTGGTATCCCTATGATGTTGTCCTAGAGACCCCTTAAACTCTCCTCATTTTGGGGGATTCTTTTTTCTCTTGCTGTTCTGATTGGATGTTTCTTGCTATCTTCTCTTCTGAATTGCTGATTTTATCCTCTGCTGCATCTAATCTACTGCTGAGTCCTTCTAGTGTATTCTTCATTTCAGTTATTGTATTTTTCATTTCTGACTGGTTCTTTTTTATGTTTTCTATCTCCATTTCTATTTTTCCTACCTTTTATTGAAGTTCTCCCTGAAATCACTGAGCATCCTTATAATTAGTGTTTGGAACTCTGTGTCTGGTGGATTGCTTGTATCCATTTTGTTTCGTTCTTTTTCTGGAGCTTTGTTCTGTTCTTTTATTTGGGACATGTTTCTTTGTGTCCCTATTTTTGCTGCCTCCCTGTGTTTGTTTCTATGTATTAGGTAGGGCTGCTATGCCTCCCGGTCTGAGTAGAGTGGCCTTATGGAGTAGGTGTCCTATGAGACTCAATAGTGCAGTCTCCCTAGTCACGAGAGCCGGGTGCTCCAGGTGTGTCCCTGTTGTAGTTGAGCCTTGGTAGCTGTTTGCATGTCAGTTGGAGGGTTGGACCCTCAGGCTGATTGCTTGTGAGGACTGGCCATGACTGCAGTGCAGGAGCTGTGGTGCAGGGGCTGATCCTACAGAGCAGGGTTCACTTTAGTGGGGCTCTGGTACCTGCCCAGTCTGCCCTTTGGGTGTATCATCCTTGGAGGCAGCAGGATGATACTCCAGCTTGGTCTGAAGCTGGCCACCACGTGTGCCAGCCCCAGGGCCTCCTGGGAGGGGATGTGCTGCACGCCAAGTTTAGCTACAGCCTGTGCCCTGCCCACAGCCCCCTGGCATGAGCCATAAAACAATCTGCAGATGGCCTCTATTCACACTGGCCTTGGATCTGCCTCGAGAGGCCAAGCCTCGAACTGAGGCCAGCTCTTGCTAGTGCTGGATTTGGGGCTGCTCAGCGACAGGTATGGGACACACTGAAGCCAGATGCGACTTGTTTGGGTTTTGTGAACCTTTGAGAGATTTTATGAAAGTCTGTAGCATGAGCTAAGACAGGTTGTTTGTATAGAAAAGCCACCGGAAGTGGCTTGGGTGTGCCCAAACTTTGGGTGGGACAGGGTCTGATGGAATCACTAGGGTGGAGCAGACAATGGTGGTAGCCAGTTTGATAGAGACTCAGATATGAGGTCTGCCTCTGTCTGTATGCAGGGCAGGGGAGGGCTCAGCAAAGAAACAATAGCTTCCCCCAGCTCCTGCATCTGGGAGAAAGCTGCCCCTCCAGCCCTCACTCTGAAGCTCAACAGTTCAGTTCCTCCCCATATGTCCCTGGCACCTTTTGAGCTGCTGTCCCAGCACTGGAGCTCAGAGTAAGTGAGTCCATCAGCAAATAAGTTACTGTGTAGGCCCTTTAAGAGGAGCACCTGGGCATGCAGACATCCTCTAGCTCACTCAGGCACTATCTCCGCTGGTTTTCACAATGAGAAATCATGCGACTTCTCTCCCCAGCACTGAAACCCTGGGCTGGGGAGCCTGGTGTGGGGCTGGGACCCCTCGCTCCTCTGTGGAAGGGGGCCTCTACAGCCAAGCTATCTCTCCTGATTTTTAATGGTCACACGTGGGTGTGGGACAGCCCTTTTTTTTTTTTTTATCTCTGTCCCTCCTACCAGTCTTGAGGTGGCATCTTCTGTATGTATATAGTTGTAGGACTTCAGGGGATTCTCAGTGATGGTCCTCTGTAGCTTAGTTGTAGTTGATGTGGTCCTGAGAGGAGGTGAGCATAGCATTTGCCTACTCTGCCATCTTGACTGGAAATCCAGACAGACTTGAGTTTAATGCCTTTTACTAGTTGTGGGAACATTTGGGTTGTTTCCACATTTTGGCTATTATGAATAATACTGCTATGAACATTGGTGAGTACTTTTTAAAAGTGGAACATTGGGAGCGTAAAATGAGGTAAGATATGCCTCAGCAAATAATAACAACTCAATAAATAGCAGTGATGATGAAGGTGGATTTTACCAAGGGGAGGAAATATCAGTGAGAAAGTGCCAGAAGACTAGATGACTAGAAGAGGTCATCTAACTACATGCACACTTGAAGTCACACAGATTGTGAGAAATGCATCTTGACTCAGTCAGAACTTTTTGTTTAGGGCTAGAAATGGAGATAGAGACTGATGTTGATAGTGGTAAACATTTATACAACATTTATACTTACCATGTGCCAAACTCTGTCCTAAGTGCTTTAAACACATTAACTCATTCAATGCACACAAGAACTTGATGAGATAGGTGACAACTAGAAATCCTATTTTACAGATGGGGAAACCGAGGCACAGGGAGTAGAATTCACTCATCCCAGGTCACACACTAGTAAATGTTTGAGCCAAGGGTGTAATCCTGTCCAAACGGCTTGACAGTACCATGACAAAGTGAGGACAGCCAAATTCTTGTCCTTGGAAAGTTGATGTGTCCTAGGATAGACAAACATTTCAGTGTAGTGTGATCAAAAGCATCTGGATGCATTCACACAGAGTATTGATGATGTTTACTTCTGGAGAGAGCTACAGGGTTGAAAGAGAGAATTTTCTCACTCCATGTTTTGTTAGGATTACATTGAATATGGCACACGTTGGTAATAAAAAAAAATCACCATATGTCAGATACAAAACAAGGAAGTATGACAGAGGTGATAACAGAGTTGTAGACTGTGTCTGTGGGAGCCAAGATGAGGCAGTGCCTAACTCTGGAGGAGGATGTGGTGGAGGGTTTTGCAGGATGAGTAGGAGTGCTCTGGATGGAGATGAACAGAGAGATTATTCCAGAAAGAAGGGACCCTTGGGTAGAAGCAAATATAGTTGCCCTCAAAGTAAGTGTTGGCCCAGGGTGTGGGACAGAATAGGTGCTCAGTTAATGTTAGATTCCCAATCTAGCACCTCAGGATATAGGGGGTGACTGTTTGTATGTTTCTCCTGGATTCTACTTATTAATATTATGTTAGTTACAATTTTTTGGTAGCCATTGATAGAGAACCAAACTTTGCATTTGTCACAGTATAAGCCTGGCCACCCAGGGAAAGTGAAGTTTACTCCTGCTCATTTGGCAATAAAGCCTCAAATAGGCAAGAGTCAGTCTCCCTACCTATCTCTCAGCTTTCCCCTCTGGCAGGGACCCCCTCAGTCTCCCTGCCACCATACTCCTCATGCAGGTGCAGGCACAGGCAGGAAAGGAGTGCTACTCTTCCTGATGTTTTCCCCAGAAGCCTCAGGCTCCTTCTTAGGGGCCCAGGTGGAACTGTGAGCTGGTCCTGAACCAATCACTGTGGCCAGGCAAACAAATATGCCAATTGGTGAGACCTGGGTACATCAGGTGCCCTTGGCACTGGGAGGAGAGCTCTCCTTTCCTAACCCCCCTGAACACAAATGGGAGGTGGTAGTATTCCTCCAGGAAAATTAGGATGATGCTTTCGTAAAAAGAGAGAATAGATGCTTGGCAGACAAAACCAAACCGAACAGAAAAAGCAGGTTTTTAGAAATAAAATATGGTTTTATTATGATATGAGCTCATGTAGGGAGCCCCTGATAAATCCACATGGAAACTCCTTGTATGTCTCTCTGAGCTCATGAAGATTTTGGATTAACGAAGAGAAAACTATCATAGAATATGGCTCTTTTCTGTTTCTTCTAACTTATCTCTCTTATCTCCATTTTTGGATATTTTCAGGCTGGGAAAATGATTCTTTGGAATACATTTTTAATAATGTTTCTCATCCAAGAAGTGACTTACTTTTATAGACATTCATTCAAATCCACTGTTGTCATTGTTTTCATTCTTGGTGTTTCCAAAGGTGAGCTCCAAAGGCTGGGTCAGGGCAGCTGCGTGAGGGAGTAAAGTTCATTCCCAAGGCATAGTTGAAGCATCAGCATTGCCATACACATAGACAGTAGCGAGGTCCTGTATCTCTAATAGGTCTGTGTATCTATTGTGACTTTGAGAAAGCTATGTTCTTTAGAGAGTTGTTTTCCGGACTGGTACCCACTTCTCAACTGGTATGATTGGGCCATAAAGTATAGACACCTACAACCTAAGGAATGGAACCTTATTAGGGATTCAGACTTGTGTTCAAATCCTGGCTCTACCACTTATTAGCTGTGTAATCTTAGGCAAGTTACTTAACCTCTCTGAGTTTTAGTTTTTCATCTGTAAAATGAGGATAACACTGGCATTGAGAGGATTCGATGTGATAATGAGTGTAAAATTTAGCCCCGGGAGAGGGCAGACCCAGTCTTTGTTCTCAATGAGTTAATAGTAAAATGACTATTAATAAAATAGGCAAGCCCCTCTAGTGTGTTATAGCAAGAATGCAAACAATGGCTTCCGATTATCTGGATTCCAACTCTGGCTGTCCACTTAACAACAGTGTGGACTTACTATTCTTTTCTGTGCAATGAGTATAAGGATACTACCTCTCAGAGTTAGGAGGCAAGTTAAGGCAACGTGCTTGTGTATGAACCACTTGGCACAATGCCTGGCACAAAGCCCATGCGCAACTAGTGGTACTGTCCTTCACTTTCCTTTCTTCCTGAGAAGCTGGGTCCAGTCTGCATCCCTGTGGTCCAGGCGGGGTGGCTGCTATTGGTATGGCACAAACCGGTTGAATTCACTGGGGTGGAGCGAGGGTATTTCACAACGTATCTCAAACACCGTTATTTCAGTACTGAAAGCTGCCAAATCCCCACTTCTGGGTACCCAGAAAGTGCTTATTGAATTCCCCTTTGAACAGGATTTGACTTGTAAGACAATGCCTCTGCTATGCCCAGAGCAAGGATTGTTTGCCACACAGGGAAGCCAGGGGCCACGACCAGGGGTGACCTCAGTTTTCCTTCATGGCCAGGGTTGTACTGTGGTGGCTGCCTTTCTCACCATCTAAGTTACCGGGCGGCTCTGAGTATGAAGTCTGTGTGGCATTTCACTGCCCTGACCCCATGTAAGAGAGCACGTCAGCAATAATGAATTGCAATGTAGGAATCTGGGTGGGAGTGCTTGGCTTCCAGAGTGAATCATTCACTCCACACAAACAGTCCCCAGCCACCTCCCACCGATGGGATGCTGCTTTTCATCCTTGCACTGCTGCAGCTCGGGGCTGGCTAAATTTAATAGGCAGTGACAGGGTAACATGGCCAGAAGCAGGATTAAATGAAGGTGGGTTTGCCTAGAGCTGAGACACTTGCAAGTCCCCTTTGGGGGCCATCAGCAGTAGGAGATAGTGAGGATACAACATGACACTTGTCGCTGGTGACGTTTTTCTCATCCTGACCTGTTATCCTTTTTGCATTCAAAACCATTCTTGTCTCTCCATCCTATTTTGTTTCCCACTCTGTCCTCTGTGTCTTTCTCATTGTCTGACTCAGTAGTGTCTCACAGGGCAGCCCTGCTCCCAGCTGGCTTGAGAGACATGGAGAACTCAGCCTCCAAACTGATCCTCCTTAAAATATATTCCTCATTGTCTCCTTGCAAGGGCCTGAAAGTCCACTGTGCCATAAGACATTAGGATTTCAGGAGGCTCAAGCCATAGGGGAATAGATTACCCAGACTAGCACCCAAATCCACAGATGCCCGATGTATTCGTCAGCTGTTGCTGGGTAACAAAGCAGCCCATGATTGTGGGGTACACAATTTTTTTTTTAATTTATTGGGGTGACAATTGTTAGTAAAATTACATATATTTCAGGTGAAAAATTCTGTATCACATCATCTATAAATTACATTGTATGTTCACCACCCAGAGTCAGTTCTCCTTCCATCACCATATATTTGATCCCCCTTACCTTCATCTCCCACCCCCCAAACCCCTTACCCTCTGGTAACCACTAAATTACGTTCCCCAGATTAATTTTCAAAACCCCGTGGCCATGGGGTACACAATTTTGCTTATAGGTCTGTGTGTTGGCTTCGGTGGCTGTGTTGTCTCAGCTGCACATGTGTTCATTCTGGGTCCAAGCTGAGGGGGAGGTAAGTTCCTGGAGGACCCATTTCATGGGGATGGCAGATGTATCAGAAGGTAAGCTCCACTGCACAAGCACATTTCAAGCCCCAAGGAAAGGGATGGGGTCCTGCAATTTGCCTTTTGTGACAGAGCTGCATGGCCTCATGGCAAAGTGTACCAGTTACAGAGAGGGCTGAAAAATTGGGGTCAATAATACAATCTATGATAGCCATTAACACCTGAGTATGAATTAGGTGGCTTAGACCAGGAAGAGAGTAGTGATGAGAAGGCGTGGCAGCTAGGATTCATACAATTCCATGAGGGGAGGGAAGCGGAATAAAGTCTACTTGTTTCCTAGATGGAGCAGCAATTTGGACCCCTCGAAGACAACGTGAGGGCACTGGTACCCAAGAGCAGTGGTCCTCAAACTAAATGCATCAGAATCTCCTGGAGGGCTTGTTAGCACAGAAGGCTGGGCCCCACCCCCAGAGTTTCTGGTGCAGTAGGTCTGAGGTGGGGCCCGAGCATTTGTATTTTCAATGAATTTCTAAGTAATGCTGATGCTTTTCCTACAGGAGCCACACTTTGACAACCACTTCTCAAGGGACCTGGTTATTGCTGATGGCAAGCTGATATTCATTAGTGACGTATGGCCTCAGCTTGGTTTAGCCCTCTCCCCTCTGATTTCATGCCAGTCCTGTTCCAACACCTTTTGTCCCTCAATCCCATCCGTCTCCTTCTTGATTCTACAACTCTTTTTTCTTCCCAGAGAGCTCCTTCGCCCTTCTCCTGCTCCCTAGCACCTTGACACGTGTTCCCCTTCTCCTGGCTCCTAGAAGGTGATAGAACCCAGAGGGTGGCTGGAGTGTCCCTGACAAACACCCCATCAAAGCCAGGCAGATGAGTCACAACCTCCAGGAAGAAAGCACTCCCTGTCCTGGATGGAGATCGCCAGGCGATGTGAAGATAATATCTTAGGAAGTTGATGGGTCCCTCGGCTCTATTTTTGATGGTTTATTTTTTGCATCTGTGCTACATCTTTGTACTTTCACTTCCCAAATTTGTTTGGCGCCTGGTGGCAACCATCACAAGGCACTGACTTTAATGACTTTTGAGGGATGAAGATAGTCTCCGAGGGACCATAACAAGTGTGTCGTGAAGCTTACCCAGAAGTTTGGGAAGTGCTTGTTCAGAATTCAGTCCAGTGCGGGTGCTATCTAGTCATCATGTCACCCAGCTCAAGTAGTGGACTGAAGTGCCAGGGAGACCAAGAGTGTGTGTTCTCCGGCCTTCCCTTAAGTTCCTTCCCCAAGCAAGGCAGTGATCTGAAGATGTTTATAGCTGTTCGCAGAGAGAGGTCAAGAGAGACAAAAGAGAGGGTAAGCTACTGCACTGGGGCCCACCAGTGACCCTTTCTTGCCAAGCCCCCCTTTATATTTGGAGCCCATGTGGTGCACAACAAAATGTTTTCTTTCTTCCCTTTCTCACAGACCCCAGAGTCTCAGTCAGCTATGTTCTATTTTCAGTAGCTGCCACTACGTACACCATCCCGTGGGACTTTCTTCCTCAAGGCCTGGCTGGAGAGTAGAGCAAATCTCCCTGACTTTTCCCCTGCTTTCCAGAAGACAAATCCACAGGGACAGTTCATTAATTTAATGCCAACTACCAGGGGACATCATGACCATATTGGCCACTGGTTAATACACTTTGTCTCTGAAATGGTAAATAAAAGCCTCACGGTCTTCATTTTTTGATGTCAGGCTCTATAAATTCTAATTGCTTCTGACTTGGTCTTACTGCAGACATCTTTAGTGAAGGGGCCTTTTTTCATGTAAATAAGTGAATGAATGACTTTAGTTTCCTCTGTATTTGTTTTCTATTGCTGGGTAACCATTTACCACACATTCAGTGGCTTAAAACAACACAAATGTTGCTTACTTCACAGTTTCTGTGGGTTTGGAGTCCAGCCCCGGCTGAGCTGGGCCCCCCCGCTCAGAGAATTACCAGCCTGCCATCAGGTGTCAGGCAGGACTGTGGTTTCATCAGAGGCTTGACTGTGGAAAGAACCACTGTGAGCTCCCTCAGGTGGGCAGAATGCGTCTACTGTGGTTGTAGGACCGAGGTCCCCGTTTTCTCTCTGGTTGTCATCTGGGGGTCACTCTCATATCCTAGAGGCCACCTGCAGTTCCTTGCCACATGTCCCTCTCATAACATGGCGGCCAGCAATCGAGAGAGAGTGTCTCTCTCACTCCAGTCTGCTAAGATGGAGTCTGATGTAATACAACACACTCATGGAAGTGAGACGACTCCATCACCTTTGCCATATTTAGCCCGTTAGAAGCAAGTCACAGGTCCTGCCACATTTACACAAAGGCCTGACAAGCTGGAGGGTCTGTCTGTTACCCTCTCCTTCCAATCTGAATACGTAGTGCAGGCAGAATATGTAGTGCAGGTACCTCTTAGTCCCATAAATCACTTTGCTTTTCTGAGGACTTCTGGCTGGATGTCGCTCAGTTCTGGAGACCTCTTCTTCTATTCAGAAATGATACCCCACAGCATTTCCACAACAACCCTGCTATTTGGAAGAAGAACTCCAAGACCATCAGACATTGAGAGGATATCATTACCATTGCATGTTTCATTTTTCATCACTTATTGTTAGTTCATTCAACAAATACTGACTGCACACCTGTCGGGTACTGGGCACTGTTTCAGGCACTGGGGAGATAGTTGTGAACTTGACAAAGTCTCTGCTCTCATGCAATTTATATTCTATAATTCTTATGGGGGAGAGACAATAACACCTAACCAAAGGGATGCATAAGCAAGTGACAGGTGCTCTGAAGGAAATAAAATGTGGATAGAACATGCTAGAGGAGTGCTTTAAATGGGGGTGATCAAAAACGGCTCCCTGAGGATGTGGTATTTGAAGTGAGCCTTGAATGATGACAAGGAGCCAGCCATCTCACCATTTGGGAAAAACAAATGGAAGGTAGAGAATGGCAAGTGCAAAGGCCCTGTGGTTAAAAGGAAGTTGGTCTGTTGGAGGAACTGAAAAAAAGCCCATTGGCTGGAGCTGAGGGAATAAAGGGGGCTAGCCGGTGGGAGATGAGGTTAGGATATTGTTTGAGGGCTGATCTCTCAGGGTCTTCCATCACAAAAGTTTGGATTTGATTCTTGTGTGGTGGGAAGCCACTGAAGGGCTTCTGTAGGGATGTTATGTAATGTAGTTTATACTTTGAGTCACACTGTTTGCTTTATGGAAAACAGAGTTTAGGGCATCAGGAGTGGAAGCCAGGAGACCCATCTAAAGTCACCAACAGTTTTCCAGGCAGTGACACCATCTACTGGGGCTAAGGTTGCAGCAGTGGACTTGGGGAGAAGTGGTTGGAATTGGAATATATTTGCACTTGCCTCATTTACCTCCTAAATGGGTAAGTTGAACACTGTCTACTTGTTCATTAGGTAAAAAGATCAGTCCTCAAATCGAAAATGACCAATTTCTTTAGTTTTGTGAATGCTCGCAGATTTCTATAATAAAAAGTTAGGAAGGCGATATAGATCTTTTCCACTCACCACCTCAGGCTGTGCTCTGAGGCTCCAGCTCTCAACTCTCAGTAACACGAAGCTTTGCTTCAAAGGGAGGCTCGTGAAATCATTAGAATTTCGCTGACTGAAGAAGTCCACATGCTAGGCCCTTGTACAAACTGACTTCTGCCCCTGCAGTGCGATTGTGGGGCATCTATAAATATTTTCTCTGTGGTTCAAGGAGTGAAAAAAAAAAAAAAAAATTGCCACTACATTCCCAGGGCAAAGGAGTGGGGCAGATTTTGTGCTAAAGCTTGAAGCAAAATCTTCTTGTTAACATGGAGGCACCATCTAGCATCATGGCTGAGAACACAGATTCTGGAGTTAGAGATTCTGGGATGGATCTCTGCTCTGCTGAACAGAGTTGCTTAGCTGCTCTCTGCCTCAGTTACCTCATCTACAAAGTGGGACAACAGTAAAAAGACCTCACAGACCGTTACTGGGATTTAATGAATTAACACTTGTGAAGTTCTAGAGAGTAAAAGTAAATGCTATAAAGGTGTTTGGTAAATTAGAAACTAAGTCATAAAAATGAAATCATACATTTTGATTCTCTTGAAGACCCTCGTGATATTTAAGGAAACAAAAATGCAAGTTGCTTCCTCTTTCTTTACTTTAAATGTCAGAACATGTATTGTGGAAAAAACCATGGGATTTGGTGTCAAGCAGATTTGATTTAACCCTCAACTCTGCCATTTACTGGCTGTGACGTTGGGTAAGTCACTTAACCTCTCCAGATGCATCATTTTCTTCATGGGTAAAAATAGAAAGAATAACTAAAGTGGTGTGCTGGTAAATAGTTGATAACAAGCTCTCTGAAAATAAAAAGCCCTCGTTTGTAGTGATTTCTGATTTCCGTGATGTAAATACATCCACGATAGCTGATTTCAAGCTATGTACATGATGTCACTAAGCGCTGAGTTGGGAAGAAGTGCATACAATCTGCTCTCAGGAGCCAGCATACTTGCCCCAGCACGTTCATGGATGAGAGCAATAGCTACCGTTTACTCAATACTTACTGTGCATACAGTTCCAAGCTAATCTAAGTGAAATAGGATATTTCACTTAATCTTCAAAGCAACCGTATGATGATGATGTCATTATTATCTTATTCTGCAGCAGATGCCATCGAGGCATAGAGAAGTGAGTTGTCTAAGGTCACACTGCCAACAGAGATCCCTCAGCTCAGTGCCTGCCTCCTGGGAGACACTCAAGAGACAGACATTGATATTATTTTTTCCGCAATAGGAGGAGAAATGAATACTTCTTAATATTCAGTCATTTCTCGGAGGTTCCATTGGCTTTCATAAACTTCACCCGAAATTTTCGTACTTCTAAAGAAATTTAAAAATTTTGATCTTTCCATTAAAGTGGGGATGAGAGTATGAGGTTCAAAGAATCACTCTCTTAGTTATTTAGATAAAAGTTGTGGATTTCACTCTGCTACAGACTTGGAAGAAGGATTAGGGGTGGAGAGAAGATGTGGATGTTTATTGAATACCTACTATGTGCTAGGAGCTCCATGTGCCTTACATCACTTAGTCATTTCAGAGGTAGAAAGAATTGTCCTTACCCTGCTCGCCACTCAACAGATGAAGACACGAAGGCTCAGAGAAATGCCTCGACTTGCCCAATGGCACATCACTGGTAAGAGGCTATGCTGAGATTTGAACCCAAGAGCATGGGCCGAATTTTTTTTTTTTCCATTGTACCGTGTTGCTCATGCTTGGGTTCCCCTGTGCTGTGAATTTCAACGAGGCTGTTTTCTAGAACTCAGGTTGGAATTCTGTGAAATAAGCAGCCTTACCAATCACAGAGCATCTCTTGGCAGCTGGCCCAGCCCTCCTCCCTCTGACCACCATCAGTCAGAGCAGTGGCACAGCCAATGTCACGATCAGTGGCCTAGAAAAACACTGGGGCCCTGCTGCGGGCCTCTGGTACTGTTTATATGAAGTTGCCGCTGGAATGCCCAAAGCCCTCGCCGGCATCCCATGTTGAGGGAAAATATCAGCCAGTGCTCCATTTCTGGTCACCATCTGCACACATTCCAAGAGACAAACACTCCGTTTTAGTTCGTGACCAAGTTAACTCCGAGACTGCAGAGACCCAGCCCTACTTGTCAGTACTCACGTTCATCTTATTTGCCTTTGGTCCAGGGCCAGTGTCCAGAGCAATCCTGAGTGTAACTTACCTGCATGGCCAGAAGGCCTGAGTGGAGGAGATTACATGTGAACAGACCTTTGGGATCACTGGCAAAATATTATGACTGTGTTATCTGGGGTTTTCTGACCCAACTAACTGAATGGGGAGAATTGTCTTTTTCCTGCCTAACTGGGATAGCAAATCGGTGTATTTTCTAAGCATTATAAGGAGCTCTAGAATATCCAAATGGAAAGGGTCTTCATTTCACACATTCATTTATTCATTCATTCACCAAATATGGCCCCTGTGTTTTGAGCATCTTCCATGTTTCAGAAATTGTTGGGTGTCCAGGTTAAAAGATGAATTTGGCATAATTCTCACTAACAGGAAGCTTGTGGTCTAGTTGGAGAGGCAGCTGCATAAAACAACCCTATACATACATCTAAAGCTGTAACTGTGAAAATATTATGAAAGGGAAGTACATGGTCCAATGAAAGCACTTAATTAAGGGTCCAGACCTACACTGGGGGTGGGGTGTCCTGGAGGCTTCCCCAGGAAGTGACATTTGAGCAGTGAGATGGAGAGGCAGCAGGTAGTAGAGCGAACCAGGTAGAAGGGACAGCATATACAGACTTGGATGTGGAAGATAACATGCTTGTTTAAGAATGGAAATGGGTCAGAGTGGCTGGATCATTGAGATTAAGTGAGGGGGTGGGATAAGACGGGATGGGGAGGTGGCCAGGAATCGGGTCATGGAGGGACTTGTCGGCAAGTTAAGGACATTGCTCAGTCTCTTGAGAACAATGAAGACATTGAAGATTTCTACACACCAGGGTAATATGATGGATGCTGTCCTTACAGATGGTATAAAGGGAGGAAAATGCAGGTGGAGTGTGAGGCTGGGAAGTTCAGATACGTCATTTCAACAGTCAAGAGGAGAGATGCTGGTGGCCTGACCTAATATGGTGGTATTGCAGATGAAGAGAGAAATGGAGACCTTCTATTACCGGGAAATTTAAGAAGTGCACTGATGGAATGTATAGGTTTTTGGGGTGTGGGGGTGGGAAGAGAAAAGAGGCAGCAGAAACAAATTCCAGATTCATGGCTTATGTGGACATTAATCTCCTAAATCAAAAAAGGACAAGTTTTGTGGAGTTCAATGGTCAGCTTAAGCTAAGTTATGCTGAGGTAACAAGTGACCCCCAAATCTCGGTGGCTTCCAAAAACAAAGGCTTATTTTTTGCTGTGCCATTTGAACACAGGGGCCAGCTGCATTTCCATTCCATATCATCTTTATTCTGGGACCCAGTGTGATGGAGCAGAGGATGCTCAAAGGGCGGGGGAAAAGAACCACAGGCTGGTTATTGCAGCTTTGGAAATGACACACATCGCTTCTTACTTTTCATAGGACAAAGCAAGTCACATAGCCATGCCTGAACATATAATCATGCTACAGGGAGGAGCCCCCCAGGGTGGGCAACACATGTTTTAAACAATAAACAAATCGACAGAAGGGAAATTTAAATTTCAACTTCACCATCTGTAAAATATGGATGATAATAGTGTTCGCATCATCGGATTACTGCGATGACTGAATGAGTGAATGCACGGAAAGTGCTTTCAGCATGCACACAATATATCCTGTGGCTCAGAAAGGAAAAGGAATTTGCACAGTGATTTCTATTCAGGCATGCACCCACTCCACCTAACTCTTGGGTGGGTGGTAAAAATAAAATTCTGTCTGACAAACATTTACTGGTACCTTTATACTGTCGACCAGGCACTGTGTTGAGATAAGATTCTGATAGGAGGACTTCCCCATTAAGGAATTTATGGTATAATAGGACCAACGGATGTGGCAACAAGTACAAAACCCAGGGGAGGTGTAACAGTGCTAAGTCAGAATGGTCAGCTTTGGACTTCCATTTTTTCCCTTTGGATGAGGAAATAAGTCTGAAATACCCACTGTTTCTCAGTAGTGATTCTTTTTTTTTTTTTTAAGATTTTTATTAAAATATACTAACATACAATATTATATTAATTTTAGGTGTACACCATAGTTATTCAACATTTATATACCTAAGGAGTGATCACCATAAATCCAGCAACCATCTGACACCATACCATGCTATCAGAATATTTTGACAATATTCCCTATGCTGTACATTACATCTCATGACTTCTTTGTTCTATACCTGGACATTTGGACCACTATTCCACTTCATATTTTTCACCCCTTTTTGATTTTTTACAATTACAGTCTGACATTCAATATTATTTTATATCAATTTCAGGTGCACAGCATAGTGGTTAGACATTTGTATAATTTAAAAAATGATCCCCCTGACTAGTCTTGTACCCACCTGGCACTATACATAGCTATTACTATATTATTGACTATATTCCCTCTGCTTTACTTTACATCCTCTTGACCATTTTGTAACTGTCAGTTTGTACTTCTTAATTCCTTCACCTTTTTCACCCTGCACCCCAACCCCTTCCCATCTATACCCTGATAAATCTAGTACCAATATGACACCATACAATGTTATGGACTATATTCCTTATGCTATAACCTACATTTCCATGACTACTATGTAACAACTGATTTGTACTTCTTAATCCTTTCCCCTTCTTTCACCCGCACCCCCAACTCCCCTCCCATCTGGCAGCCATCAAAATGTTCTCTGTATCTATGAGTTTGTTTTGGTTTTGTTTGTTTGTTTATTTTGTTCTTTAGATTCCACATATAAGTGAAATCACATTGCATCTGTGTTTCTCTATCTGACATACTCCACTCAGCACAATACTCTCTAGGTCCATCCATGCAACCGCAGATGGTGAGAACCTTCCATGACCAAGCAATACTCCATTGCTTATATGTACCACCTCCTCTTTATCCATTCTTCAATTGATGGACACCCAGGCTGCCTCCACATCTTGGCCATTGTAAACAATGCTTCAGTGAACATATGGATGCACACATCCCCTCAAAGTAGTATTTGGGTTTCTTAAGATAAATACCGTGAAGTGTGATTACTGGGTCCTTCTTTGTCTGTTGGTATAGCCTCTGTTTTAAAGCCTATTTTGTCTAGTATAAGTATTGCTATGCCAGCTTTTTTTTTCTTTTCATTTTCATGAAATATCATTTTCCATCCCTTTACTTCCTATCTGTGTGTGTCTTTCAATCTGAAGTGAGTCTTGTAGACAACATATGTAAGGGTCTTGTTTTCTTATCCATTCAGCCCTCCTATGTCTTTTGATTCGAGCATTTAATCCATTTACATACATTGAAAGTAATTATTGATAGATACGTAGCTATTGCAATTTTATGATTCACAATTTTGATTTTTTTTTTTCCATCTTAAAGAAGTCCCTCTAACATTCCTTGTAATACTGGTTTGGTGGTGGTGAACTCCATTACCTTTTTCTTGTCTGGATAGAAGCTCTTTATCCTTAGATTCTAAATGATAGCTTTGCTGGGTAATCTTGATTGTAGGTCCTTGCTTTTCATCACGTTGAATATTTTGTGCCAATCCCTTCTGGCCTGCAAAGTTTCTGTTGAGAAATGATCTGACAGTCTTATGGGAGCTCCCCTATAAGTTACTACCATGTTTCCCCGAAAATAAGACCTAAGTGGAAAATAAGCCCTAGCATGAGTTTTTCAGGATGACATCCCCTGAACATTAGCCCTGATACGTCTTTTGGAACAAAAATTAATATAAGACCCAGTCTTATTTTCAGGGAACCACAGTAGTTGCCTATTTCTTGCTGCTTTTAGGATTCTCTCTTTGTCTTTAACATTTGCCATTCTAATTATAATGTGTCTTGGTGTGGGCCTGTTTGGGTTCATCTTGTTTGGGACTCTGCACTTCTCTGTTATTTCCTTCACCAGGTTAGGAAAGTTTTCAGTCACTATTTCTTCAAATAATTTCTCAATCCTTTGCTTTCTCACTTCTCTTTCTGGTACCCCTATCAAGTGAATGTTGTTATGCTTGATGTTGTCCCAGAGATCTCTGGTTTGGAGCCAGTGCTGAGCCTGGAGTGACTCAGCAAAAATCTCAGAGCTCATGCCACCTTCCTGGGGCCCGTGGACTTTGATAACTTTTTAAGAAAGATTGCAATGCGGGAGGGTCTGGCAGGTCTTAGAGAAAGTGCCTCCAGTGTTGGGGGAGTCGGGTGGGATGGGGTCACAGTGAGTCAGCAGAGCAGAGCTCACCAGACCAATCAGATTTAGATTTGGCCTGTGGGGGCGGGCTCAACACAGGGAAGATGGCTCCCGCCTCTCCTGCCTGCTGGCTTCACGAGAGGAAGAGCTCCTCATAGGGAAATGGCAACTGTCCTCCAGCCTTCAACCCAAAGCAACACAACTCAGTTTGCCTCTCGTATGTCTCCGACACTCCCCGAGTTACTGTCCCTCCGCTGGAGCCTAAGGTGAGTGTCTGTTCGCAGGCCTTTTAAGAGAATGCCTGGGTTTCCGAAGCCTTTCATCCCACCTGGATGGTTGGAATCCCCACTGTCTTTCACAGCCCGGTGTGGGTGCTCCTCTTCCTGGCACCAGTACTCTGGGCTGGGAAGGTCGGTGTGCGACTTGGGTCCATCACTCCTCTGGGGGGAACCTCCACAGCCCAGATATCCCTCCAGGTTCTCATCTGCCACACGGAGGATTGGGGTTAATCAGTTCCGCATCTCACCCCTCCTGCCAGTCTTGACGTAGTTTCTTCTTTATAGCCTTAGTTATAAAACTTCTGTTTAGCCAGACTTCAGATGGTTCTCCAGGTGGGTTATTCTAGAATTTAGTTACAATTTTAATTTGTTCACAGACGGAAGCAGGCACTGTGTTTACCTACTCCACCATCTTGAATCTCCTCCTGTACTAGTTGTCTCAGAAGTAGTGATTCTTTATTATTATTATTATTATTTTATATTAGTTTCAGGTGTACAAAACAATGTAATAGTTCGGCATTTATCCTTTATATCCCTCACACAGTGATAACCCCCCTCCCCCATCTACTATCCCTCTGACATCGCACACAGCCATTACATTTCCTCTGTCTCTATTCCTAATGCTGTACTCCGCTTCTTGTAAATATATATATATATATATATATATATATATATATATATACACAAACTTGTAGTTGACATTCTTTATTGTTCAGCTTTAGGTGCACAATGCAGTGGTCAGGCATCTACATTATCCCTGAGGTGGTCTCCCTAATGAGACAAGTGTCCATCGGATACCCTACAAAATCTTTACAACATTATTGATTACATTCCCCAAACTGACTTTCATATCCCCGTGGCCATCTTGTGGTTACCGATTGTGCTTTCTAATCCCCTCACCTTCCCCCTTATCCCCACCTCCCCTCCCATCTAGCAACCCTCACTTTTTCCTCTATGTCTTTGAAACTATTCCTGATTAGTTCATTCATTTATTCTTTTCTTTAGATTCCACATATAAGTGAGGTTATATGGTATTTGTCTTTCTCTGTCTGACATATTTCACTTAGCATAATGTTCTCTAGGTCCATCCGTATTGTTGCAAATGGTAAGATTTCATTTTTCTATATGGCTGCGTAATACTCCATTGTAAAAATGTACCACAGTTTCTTAATCCAGTCATCTACCGATGGGCATTTTGGTTGTTTCCATGTCTTGGCTATTGTGTATAGTGCTGCAATAAACATAGGGGTGCCTACATTTTTTCAAATTAGAGTTTTGGATTTCTCTGGATAGATCCCTAGAGAAGTAGTGATTCTTGACCTGGGTCTTGAAGCCTTAACTAGTTCATCAGATAGGTAGTGTCAGAAGGGCCTTCCAGGAAGAGTGAACAGCATGTGCATCCATGGAGTTGGAGCTGCCTGAGGTATTTGTAAACTCTACACAGTGAGTTGAGCATCAGCACCCACCTCTACCCAACCTGGGACTCTCCAGGAACCTGTCGGCTAGTTCCTGGCTCTTATTTTGTTCAGTGGATACTTGAGCTAAGAGTGGGGTGAAGAGAACTGTTCTCTTCAGTTAGAGAACAGTTTTTGCATAGAAAGGGGAGAGATACACTTGACAGTTATCATGGGGAGGTACTTTGAGGAAATATTTTAAAATGAATAACGAAAGGATTTGGCCAAATGATGTACAATAGAATACCCTTCCGTTTTCTCTCTGTAGACCTTTAGTAAATTCTGCTTTACTGTCTGAATTCTATAGGAAGTGTATTTGAGTGTAAATGTATTTGTGTTTATATGTGCGTAAGCATGTACGTTATTGGCAGGGTATGATATGCTGAACTTGACTTTAATGACTTTAATTCAATGATAGGCTAGCCATGGAAGTCCAGGTACATTTGGGTCCCAGATAAGCAGCACAGTATTGTTAGCATGTCAAGTGAAACGTAGGCCGTGCTAGGACATGAAAATTCAGAAGCAAGCTGGACCAATTGTGAAAATGGTCTTGAACATCAAGCTAAGAACTTGGAGTCGAGCACTCAAGGTTGATAACTGTTTAAAAGTATTTAGGGTTAGTGTCATCATGGGGGACTAGAGATAGAACTACAGTCCCTTGGTAAAGATGGCTAAGGTGTCCTCACATGCTCTCAAGAGAGCTTGCCAACACTGTTGTGATTGAGGAGTGAGAGCAAAAGGGGGAGAATTCCGTTCAGTTTCAAGATAAACAGTATTGCTTAAAAAAAGAAACCAAAACCTGCCGTATCTCTATGTGGTGTTGCTATGGAAAGAGCTATTTTCATCGGATATAAAAGCAGGAAGCCACATAAAACAGAGAGAAATGGCCAGAATGCAGGCTTGAAATATCCCTGGGCTGCCCTAACTTAGCAGCATTTTAAAGGAGGGCTGTTTCTTCATGTGTTTATATGACAGGAATGAGAAAAATGAACGATCTCAATGACCTATTCCTTCCGTTTTCCCATTGAGTGAGAAAACATGCCTAAAATCCATGGAATGGAAGAGATAGTCCAAAGAAATGCCAACGTGCTGAATGAAGAAGGGTCTCCGGATGGCACATCTGTGACCTCAGGCCCATCACCACCTTCCCCTCCCAACCCCACTGTCATCTTTGAACGAGGTAGCAGACTCGTCCTCCTGTTAAATGTATGCACTGAAGCTGTTTAATCAGTTGTGGTTGACTTTTTAAGGGGCATATTATGCTCTGCTGAAGTCTGAAAGACTGTAATGAGGACATACAGATCTTTCCAAGAAAAATATGTTTTAAAAAGAAGCATATTCATAATGTTGGAAAAAAGAAAGCATAGTTAGAACTTGGAATAAGATGCTGGAGCCACCTTAGGTGTCTGAGAAAAAGACTGGTGCCTGGGTGAGTGGTGCAGCTGTGGGTTGGGATAGGAATTTGCAGAGTCCTGGGGCTGTGTGAGCTGAAGGCTCCTGTAGAAAGCACGAGAAACCAGGGAAGCAAATAATATTTTGTTAGCATGTCTGGCTCCTCTGTGGCCTTGTGGTCAGGATCTTAAAGTTGACACAGTGCCTGAGGCTTAAGAAGGGAAGGGTTGGCAATTTTAGGCAGCAAAGAGCTAGGCCATTAGGTCTTGTGTTTCCTGAACAATTTGGGGGTGGAGGGGGGAACAGACCTCTGCTTGAGAAGCGACTGAAGATGCATCCATTTCGGGGAGGGATGAGAGGCTTAGATACCAACCAAATGTTATTTCCTGCTTGTTCTGTGCAGTTTCTCTTAGTAACCTCTTGATTGCTCACACTAATAAACATGAGTTAGAAGGGCAGAGGGCAGACTAGACACTTGATTGAAAACAATTCTGTTTGGTGTGGGAATGCAGGGCATGGTTATTTTCTCATGGCTGGCAACATTTCTTCTTAAAGTTTTGCTTAAGACATGAGCCATATGGGTTTGCTTTCTCTAGATACCTGTAGGTCAAGGAGAAGGAGCACAGAAGCCACTCAAATGTCTGGGTCATGTTGGAATGGCATCCAGTATAATTCGACAAACATTTATTGAGCACCTCATAAGTTCAAGGCAAAATGTTAAGACATGAGAATACAAAGAGAAGCAGCCTGCTCTAATTCCTGAAGAATTCACAAGCTTTCAGTCCGCACACATCCACAAATAGCTGTGATTAGTGCTAGAAGTCTAAAGCCATGGTGTGAAACACTGGGCTGGACATTTTCTATGTAGTTGATCTCATTTTGTCCTCCCAGAGATTCTGTTAGTTGATGTTATTATGATCTCCATTTTTCAGATGGAGAAACAGAGGCCAGGAAAAGCTACACATGTTTCTGAGCACCCATAGCTAGGAAGCACTGTAGCCAAAAGTCAAATGTGGGGCTGACTTTTAGAGTCTATGTTGTTTCCATCATGCTCTACCCTTCACCTACCCCAGTGAGATCAGAGAGAGACAGGAGCCTTGACTGGGCGGAATTGACACTATCCTGGGCTGGTGTGCAGGTTGAGGCAGGCTGCAGATGAAAGGTGACGTTGGCCGAGGCCCCAAAGAATGACGGGGGCTCATTGGGTTGTCCAGGGTATGAGAGTGGGGCAGGATGTGCTCTCCCAGTAGAAGGAAGCGCCTATGCAAGAGTTTAGGGGCACCCAAGGACACAAGAACCTGGGGTCTGCTATGGCCCCTTTCTGGGTTCAGTATCAGGGGAAGGGGCCAGACATTATCAGTCCATCTTTTCAACAAATATTTGAGTGTCAGTGCTGTGCCAGTTGCTGGTGGAGGAACTAGCCATATACTGGTGACAAAGAATGGACCAGGGGCCATCCTTGAGTCAGAATGTAAACAAGTCTACGAACATGCCAACAAACCACATACATACTGTGTTTCCCCGAAAATAAGACCTGGTCAGACAATCAGCTCTAATGCATCTTTTGAAGCAAAAATTAATAATATAAGACCTGGTCTTATTTTACTATAATGTAAGACTGGGTCATATAATAATATAATAATATAATATAATATAATATAATATAATATAATATAATTTATAATATAATATAATATAATATAATATAATATAATATAATATAATATAATATAATATATAATATAATATAATACCGGGTCTTCTTTTACTATAAGACATTGTATAATATAATATACTATACTATCATATACTATAATTCATATGATATAATATAATACAATATAATACTGGGTCTTACATTAATTTTTGCTCCAAATGACGCATTAGAGCTGATCGTCCAGCGAGGTCTTATTTTCAGGGAAACACGGTATCAGCTGGTGAGATGCTGAGAATTCACATAATGCCACGTGAAGTGTAATGTGTGGTTGGGCCTCTCCAACAAGGTAACATTTAAATAGATATCTCAAGACTGAGCACGAGCCAGCCGCACAGAGATCACGGGGGAGGGGCATTCCAGTGAGGAGCACAGCAAGGGCAAAGGCCTAATGGTGGGAAAATTGGGCCAAAAAATACATCCTATCGTACCTCCATTGCAGTGTGTTCTTATGTTGGGTCCTGTGATCACCCCAGTGGGCCGTGACGTTGGATGCCTCCTCCAGGCTCGTGCAGGAGGGCCCCATCTTGGAAATCCTTCTGAAGTTAGTGCATTTATTGTTGGTTCTAAATTACGTAAAACCTACTCAACGTGTTCAACCCAACTCTTTTCCCAAATGGACAGGCATCTTGGCCTCTAACTTAGGCTGTGCATTGTTAGAACATGCCGACTGTGTTTGTTCCGCTCTGGCCCTCTCCTAACCCTTTCCCATCTGAACAAATTAACCAGTGATTCAATTGCCACATTTTAACCAAATGGCACTAATGATGTTTCCCCCCTGATTTTCACGGTGGCCATGCAAAACACAAACTTCGTTAATGATCTCTTGTGTTCTCTTGCTAAACCGAAGTGAAATGAGGTTTTTACCACTGAGATAGATCATTTGAAGACTGTCAGTGTCCATGCATTAGACATGAACTTCTTTCCCCATCTAACCATTCCCCTCTGGGTTTGAAATGATTCTTGGAAGTGCTTTTTGTTGTTTAGCAGGGAGGAGACTTTTGAAATGCACAAACTATTCAATTGTTTCCTACCTTCCAGAGAAGAATCAGGTGGAAGATGTGAGGAAACGATGGAAAGTGCCAGAAGGAGACAAGTCACATTCTTTTGCCAGCCTCTACCCTGTTCCTCATCCTGTGCCTGTTCTGCCTCCCTTTTCTGCCCTCCTGTTCCCTTCTGCTCCTCCCTCATCCCCTGCTCACGGCATGGTCATGTGACCCAGACCTGATGGGGCTGTGACCCGGAACTGACCAGTCAGCCCCCTCCGGACTGCAGGGACCGCTCTGAGCATCAGATCAGGGACTTGTGCTGGAAGGTCAGGCAGAGAGCCACATTTTTGGGGTTGTTGACTTGGAAGCACTGGGGCCTGCAGCTGCTGTTGACCATTTTGTGAAAAGCAGAGTCAGGAGACAAATTGAGGCAGGTTCCTGAAAAACCTGTTGGAATACGTGGGATGAGCCCCGTCCTAAAGCCAGTACAGTCTCAGACTTTTCAATTATATGAACCAATAAATAGAATTTATTCTTCTCTGAAACTAGTTTTGAACTGGGTATCTATTTCTTGAAACTCAAAGGGTTATGTTGAATATATGGCCACAGCTGCTGTGCTGCCCCACCTATTATAACCATCCCAACTTGCTTGTTACTTTTCCTTGTTCAGGAAACATTTATGGAGCTCCTACTGTATGCCAGGTACATGGTCACTGCTGCAGACAATGACCCATATCCGTTTTCCACCCACCCCTACCTTTCGTGGCTCACAGACCCCTAAGAGTTTACTTTTGCCCTTATCCGTAGAGCCAGGGGCCAGGCACTTTCTCCATTCCCCATGGTGGATCCAGCCTGAGCAGTTCTCTTTCTTTTCTTTTTTCATTTTAAACCAAAGTTTGGCCTGATTATAAGGGGCATGTGACCAATATCTGGCCAATGAGATGTGAAGGGAAATCTTCTGGACGAGGGGGGCACTTTGGGGAATAACAATAGAGCAGGAAAAGTCCCGTTTTTTTCTAATGGATAGTATTTCTGTGTGAAACACCAGGAGCTGTAGCAAGACAATGGCGGAGCAAAAATGTGGAGAAAAAGAATCTGGTTTGTGATGACATCACTGAGCTACTGAATTAAGTAATTCTGGAGCCTCTGAACTTCCTGATACTTGAAAGAATAAGTTCCCTTATTGTCTGAGACTTTGGACTGGGTTTTCTGTTGCTCACAGTGGAAGGGTTTCTAACGGAGGCAGATGCTCAGTTAACACTGCTGCGTGGGTTGGCCCCGGTGTGCCTCCCTCCTGCAGAGATTGTGCAGTCCTACCTACCGGATAGGTCCACGGGGAGTGAGGGCACCATGTGCCATGGCTTCTCGTTGTGTGGACTTGGACACTCGGGTGGCTGGGCTCCAGGGGACGGACGTACTGGTGAGAACCAGATTCACTTCATAATGATAAGTACGAATTGGAAAGTCAAGGCGTTGATTTGTATTTCAACTTTAACTCCTGTCTGGACATTCTCTCGCTTTAGACAAATCTTCGTGGGGTGTCAGTGATAACTAGAGAGAGAATAGCTGGGTGAGCTTGGAGCTGGAGCCAGAACTAGGAGACTTAGTTCTTAGTTGTGTGATTGTACTGGCTCATAGCACCCAGCCCCCACCGACTGAGGCCTCTATCTCCCCCATCCTTCCACGCTGTTTGAAAGTCCCCGTTCTTGCCTTGCTTCCTCTTTCCTCCAGGTCTTTGTTCATGCCATTCTCTCTGACCAGAGCACTGTTTCCTAGCCAACATTATTCACCTGGCTGATTGCTGTTTGTCTTTGAAAGAGCAGTTCAGTGTCGCCTCCTCCAGGAAGCCTTCCTTGACTGTCCTCTCCCTCCACTAGGCTGTATCAGGTTGTCTGGCAGATTGCTATGGTTCCTTTGTGTTAACCTAAGCATTTCACTTCTCCTACTGAATGTAACTTTATTGACTTGGTGTCTCTCCCTCAACTGTGAGCTCCTGAGGGCAGGAACTGTCCATCTTGGTTCCTGCTGTATCCCCAGTTCCTAGGCATTTGCTTGCCATTCCAGGTGATTAGTACATGTCGAATGATACACGCGTGGCTGTGAGGCCTCCCCCTCCCCATCTTACTTAGGTGGCTGTCAGTGACCTCTGAGGACTTTTTTCTTGTGGGGCTGATGCTAACTGACATTTTTAGTTTTTCTACAGTTACTTAAATTGCCTTAGCTGGTTATTTGCAGCTACTTGCAGTCAGTGAGGGAGTTCTGGTTTGGATTCCAACAGACCTGTGTTTAAGACCTCCTCTGTCACTTGTGACCCTGGGAATTTTCCTTAATGCTCCGGAGCTTCAGGTTCACCGCCTATAAAATGTGCTGATGGCAACACCCTATCTCATAAGGTTATGGTGAGAATTAAATGAAAAAGGTGCCTATAAAATTCTTTACACTGTGCCTGAAATACACTAAGTGCTCAATTAATGTTCTCGATAGTATTATTATCCTGAAGCTTTGTGACAGTTTTTAGGGCTGCGGCTGGAGAGGAGAATAATCCTCCTAGAATTGTAAAGGGCTGACATTTTATGCCCTTCATTACAGAGGAAGAAAGAACTCGGAAGAGAGAACTCGGGGCTTCTACTACCTAGCATTTCCAATGATTATGTTTTTCCAGAAATAGTTTTTTTTTTTTTTTTTTTTTTTTTTTTTTTTAATGTGAGAATGTTTGAGTCTAGCCCAAGAATGTATGTTATGTTCTTTAAAAAGGAAATGTCAACAGAGTGTTGGGTGACAACCAGTCTCATGCCGATCTTTCAAATAAAGCAAAGAGGGCATTCCATGGAAAATATTTATGAAGAACCTTATCTGAGGGAAGTTAGTTTTAAATTTCCTTCCAATTCAGAGGACAAGGGGATCAAGTCATTAGATGTAGCAAGACTTTTGGAATGAACATTATAGAAGCTGAAAGGACAGCCACTCCCCGTGGGGCACGGAACGGGAAGCTTTACAGAGGCTGCCTGGCCTGGTGGGGGCGCCCCCGTAACAGGCAACACGTCAGTCCACCAACGTACAGACTCTACCACCTCCTTGCACAAGTTAACATCTCCAAGTCTCAGTTTTCCCATCTGTAAAATGGGCATCACGATAGGTAGCTATCTAACAAGAGAGATGTAAGGAGTGAGTGCACAGGACACATGGTACAGTGCCTGCCCCACGGGAGGTCAGCAATGAATGTTGGCAACTTTACCCTCTCCTCCTCCTCTTCCTCTCTTCCTTAGTGAGTACTTCTTTTATTACTACTAATAATACTTCTATCATGACTTCTTCTATTACGGGGACTACTATTTATTTTACTACTCATTCTGTTACCACTACTACTATTACTTCTATTCGTAGGACCACTGTCATTACTACTATGATTGTTTTCTTTAAATACGACTTCCTGTATCGCTGTTATTACTATTTCTTCTCCTCCTCCTACTCCCCTTTATCTTTCTAGCACACTATACTACTGCTACTACTACTTCTATTATTATTGCACTTCTGTGACTATTACTTCTTCGATTACCACAAGTACCACCTCTACTATGACTTTTAATATTGCTACCACTGCTGCTGTTACGTGAGCTCATCATTTATATCAATCGGGTAATTTTACAAATGGGGAAACGTGGGCTAAGAGATAGGAAAGAGCCCGCCCAAGATCAGAACTTGCTGGGGGTAGAAGTGCCACCAGAAACCAGATCTGCTAACTCACAGCACCGCGTTTCTTTCATCCCTCCACAGGCTAGCACAGCTGGGCTGTGTGCTACACTAGTCACCATCACGGAAACTGAAGATAATGAACTAATTAGATGTGAGACTCAGGGGGCCACTTGCTTGCTGTGTGATTGTGAGTGAATCAGTTCACCCTTCTGTACCTCACTTTTCTCATCTGCAAAATGGGGATCATGAAGGGCCTATCTCACGGGGCTGTTGTGGGGAATTAAACGAGTCAGTGCAGGGTTAAAGTGCTTCTACCAGGAACTAGCATGCCTCTAACCAATGAGAACTCACTTATCCTTGGCCCCAGCCCGCAGCCCTCTGCCCATTTCAGTTCCCTCTTCAATACTTCAATTCCTCCCTGCAAAAGGAGGGAATAAGTCAGCCATTGCCTGGACAGATGTCAGACTGGAAAACCAGATGATGCGGTCCCCTTACTTGTAGGCACCAGTGGCTAGCAACTCCAGCCCTTTCTGTCTGTCTGTCCTTCCCTCCCTGTCTCCTTCCTTTCCCCTCTCTCATCTCCTTCCCTCCTTCTCTCTTCTCCTCACTCCCTTCGTCTCCTGCTTCTTTGTGTTATGGCCACGACTGGGGTGCTGGTTGGGGAGACCACGTTTACTCTGAATAAGTGCTGTTGGGGGCCCTTGATGCCTGTGAGTCATCATAGGTCAGGAGCACATCTGCTGGATCCTGCTTGGGTGTAAACCCTGCCTCTGACACTTATCCGCTCCGTGACCTCGGGACAGTGACTTCACTTCTCGGAGCCTTGGTTTCCACATCTGTTGTGGGGGTTTAAGAATTGAATAGATGCAAAGCTCTTAGTATATAGTGCCTAGCACATTCTAAGTGCTAAGTCAGAGAACGGCCCACTTTACATCGTGTGTGTGTGTGTGTGTGTGTGTGTGTGTGTGTGTGAGAGAGAGAGAGAGAGAGAGAGAGAGAAACCCTGACATACCAGGCTTTCCCTACCTGTTTACATGCTTCAACCTTTCGATGCTGGGAGGAGAGGCATGCAGAGCTCAGTGGGAGTCAGGGTGGGGGTTTCTAGAATAGTTTCTTCCACCCTGAAAGAGCATGGAGCAGGATTAGCAACCCTCTCCTCGGTTCTTCACCTCCCTTCCTTTGAAGCCAGACCCGTGAGGTACAAAGCGCATTGGGTTCAAGGCTCAACTCTGTGACTCGCTTGGGGTGACCCCGCACACACTGAGAAGGAGAGAGAGCTCCGAGCAGCAGACTTGGAAGGGGCTTGAGAGGTTGTCCTGTCCAAACGTCTCACATCACAAAAGAACAAACTGAATCCCAGGGAAGTTCATGGCTTAAGACTGTAAGCGTGATAATGAGTCAAACTGGGGGTTGAGGACAGATGCTGGAGCCAGCCTGGCTGGGGCCTGTTTGTGCTGCTTCTTGGCTGTGGGACTTGGCGGGGTATTCAGCCTCTCTGTGCCTCAGCTCCCTTATCTGTGGCAATGGCACCTACATGACTGGGTTGTGATGAGCATGAAATGAGTTAACACGTGTGAAGCCTGGCACGTGGTTGGTGCCACGTGATTGTTACAGTTGCTATTCACTGTTACTTTTATCTCATGAAACCTTCACAGAATCCGTTCCTTCTCCTTGTCTAGCTTCGCCAGGCCACCTCCGATATCCCACGCTGACGCAGGGTAGGTTTTCTGGCAGCAGAGCCTGAGATGTGTGTTGGTCCAACATGAAGCTTGTGAGGGGCCAACACCAATGAAAGGGGGGGAGGAAGCGGAATTGGGCAGAGGAGGAGGCTGAACTGCTCTGCAGGCCCCAGGCAGCCCCCTCAACCCAGGGCGGGCTCAGGAGCCAGTACTGCCTGTCGGAGGTGTCCCATGGGGTGTAGAAATGGCCAGGCCTTCATATCCCACCTCACTCCATCACAAGCTGCTCCCAAAAGGCCGTGACCTTGGATGGGGCCGCTCTGGGACTGCAGGGACGGGTGGCTTTTGACTGTTTAGGTCTCTATTGATCACTTGAAAGATGGCTCCTCCTGAGTTGTTCTCCGAGACTGACTGCAGGACAGAGGACACTTGCAGGTCTTCTCATCAGCACCCCCTTATTTGCCAGTAGGGATTCTGAGGTCAAGCAGGGATGTGACTTGCCTGAGCAAGTCACTGAGCTGGAATTAGAACGCAGTGCAACTGAAGAACCAAATTTTAAATTTTATTTAATTCACAATCATTTACATTTAAATAGCTACATGTGGCCAGTGGCTCCTGGATCAGACAGCTTCATAACCTTAGAAGAATGCATCCTCTTGGCCTCGCTGAGAACCCTTAATGAACATTATTACCTGACAAGCAGCAGAAAAGGCAGAGAAACACGAGTTGTTTGAACTCTTCTTCCCTTCCCGCCCTGAGACCTCTTTTCTGCTGCTATGCAAGGCCTCTTCATACCTCTTGTTTGATTTCGGTCCACTCCAAAGACTTTGTTTGCACATCGCGAAGATTGCCTACTTTCCTTTCCTCATCTCTGCTGCTTGCAAACATCTAATTTTTTTTATCTGCAGACTAGTAATCTCTTATATTTCATTCATAAGGCATTCATCTAAACCTTGCACATCAGCTACTCTAATTTCCACCAAGCAACTAGCAATTCAGCTCCCCAGGGGTCCACACTTTGGTTTCTCCCGTGCCTTCCTCCATCTCATTTCTGTGATTAAGCATCCTAATTCTCCCTCTACATAATCTTCTCTTCCTGCCTGGATGAGCCGGCTGCCTCTCCAGCTGTCCCCAAGGATGATGCCTGAGGCTTTCCCGCGCAGGTGATTTTGCTGTATGTACTGGTAATGATTAGAAAGTGTCAACCTGTTACTAATGATGAGAAAGTATCTTGGAGCCTTAGTTCTCTGCTTCTGCTTATGAAGATGTAATTCTAGGTAACAGACGGGCCTGCATCCCACCCATCACAATTCATCTAGGTTGGTGCATTTCCTGGCCCCTGCTTCTTAGCTAACTTAGATTCGGAGACCCTTCTTCCGTTCTTCCCTCCCTTCCTTCTTTTTTATTTTTCCTATTATTGATTTTCAAAAGGTTACCATGTACTTGAAATTTTTTTTTTTTACTTTTCAATTACAGGTGATGTTCAATATATTAATTTCAGGTGTACAATATAGTGGTTAGACAGTTAGATCATTTGTGAAGTGATCCCTCCGATAAGTCTAGAACCCACCTGACACTATACATAGTCGTTATAATATTATTGACTAAATTCCTTATGCTGTACTTTACGTCCCCATGACTCTTTTGTAACTACCAATTTGTACTTAATCCTTTCACCTTTTTCACCCAGCCGTCTAGTCCTACTCTCATCTGGCAACCATCAGTTTTTTCTCTGTATCTATAAGTTTGTTTCTATTGTTTGTTCATTTATTTTGTTTTTCAGATTCCACATATAAGTGAAATCATATGGTATTTGTTTTTCTCTGTCTGACTTATGCATATATCACTTAGTATAATATTCTTTAGGTCCATCCATGTTGTCGCAAATGGTAAGTTTCATTCTTTTTTATGGCTAAATAATATTCCATTGTATATACAGAGGGTGCCAAAAAAATGTATACACATTTTAAGAAAGGAAAAAACTATTAAAATTATATTACTCAATATGTACCGATAACGAAAGATGAATACAAGTCATGTGTGTACATTTTTTGGCAACCCCGGTGTATTTACCACGTCTTCTTTATCGAATTGTCTATCAATGGACACTTAGGTTGCTTTCATATCTTGTCTCTTGCAAATAATGCTGTAATGAACATAAGGATGCATATATCTTTTCAAATTAGTGTTTTGGATTTCTTCGATTAAATACCAGAAGTGGAATTGCTGGATAATATGGTAGTTCTATTTTTAATTTTATGAAGAAACTTTATAGTGTTTGCCATAGTGGCTGCACCAATTTGTAATCTCACTAACGGTGCACAAGGGTTCCCTTTTCTCTAAATCCTCACCAGCACTTGTTATTTGTTGGTTTCTTGATGATTGCCATTCTGACAGGTGCACTTTTAAATAAAAACAATGAAGTGAAGGTATTCATTACTTCACAAATTATAAGTGTCTTACTCACCTTCCTGCAAATCCCTACTTTCTGGATTCACATCCAAAAGTGAATTTGTTCAGCTCTAATTAATTTATAGGAATAGTTTTAATGAAAACTATGAATAAAAGATTCTATATCTAATTTTTAATAATCATAGCATCTGTGTTTGATGAGTATCCATAAAACACTCCGCACAAGAATGAACACTTCTTCTTCCCTTTTAATCCTCAAGACCACCCTGTGAGGTAGGTCCTAACATTATATGCATTTTAAAGATCAAAAGGGAAAAACTGAGGAAATGACTCATCCAAAGTCACACAGTGGCAAAACCAGGGTTCAAACCCAGGTTTGACTGCAAAACCTGTGCACTTAATTCCTGGGTCAACCAGCAACCTGTCAGGTAGTGAGGAGAGAACTGGAAACCGAGGTAGGCAGGTTTGTGTCACTATGGTGGATCTCTGTTGTTTTTGACTGTCCAAAATCTTTTCTCTTCTTACTTTTGGTAATAGCACCTTGTCATAGGTTAGGTTCCCCATATGATTTATTAAGAAAGTGTTCCCAGGAGAACCTGGTAAGGAAGTGGGGAAGTAGGTCTGGGGCAAGAGGAGATGCCAAACCAGAGACCAGCAGCCTCAGCTGAATCCTGTGGGAGCTCTGCAGTGTAAACTGCACCTGACTTGAGGCAAGAGAGCTGGGTTTTCCTCCCCGTCCCCGCCCCCAATGCAGGGTCACCCATGGGAGATGTAAACTCTCAGGCACTCCTAGCTCTCTGAGCTTGCAAATGGCTCGAGCAGCCCAAGGAACGTCCTTTGAAGCAAGTTGCCAATGGGAGCTGACAGAAAACAAGCTGGGGCAGGGGAAAGAGAAACCGCCAAAGGGATTCAAGGGAATCTGGGCGGCATAGACAGTTGGTGTGCCCTGTACACAGCTCAATTTTTCCTTGAGGAAATGTCCTTTTGGCACTCCTTTTGGGTCCATCATTTGGGATCAGTTGTTCTCAACCTTGGCACTATTGACATTTGGGGAAGGGGGATTCTGTGTTGTAGGGGTTGTCCTGTGCATTGTAGGATACTTAGCCGTGTCCCTAGTTGTGACAACCCACTGATACCCCAGAATATTTCCAGACAGTGCCAAATGGCTCCTGGGGGCAAAGTTGACCCCCCTTCCTGACTGAGAACCACTGGTCAGATGATCTGCCTTCCTCTGGCCAGAGGATGGACATTTGACCCAAGCTGGAATAATTACTCCCTCCGAGGAATGTCACTCTTGCTGAGTGACACAAGGGTATACATGGTTAGGGTTGATTACTCAAGAATGCTGTGTCCTGAAGAGACCGAGCATTTTGTTGTTTTTGTTTTTCAGTCTCCTCTGATGAGGAGTTTTCCTTTGATTCCATGAGTGACCCTATATCCTTTAATAAATTCCTTCTCTGCTTAAGTTGATCTGAATCAGTTTCTGTTGCCTTTGATGAAAGACTCTTAATGAACACAGTGATTCATTTGTTAAACTTTATGACTTGACAACTCTAATCCAAGAAATAAAAAGTATCTGTAGACACAGAATGGAGTGGAGGACACTGCTTGATCCTTAACCCTCTACTTCTCCTTAACCCTCTACCTTCTCCCTCTTTTCCCCCTTCACTTACATTCCTTTGACAATTTTCCTGTCGCTCTCGGGTATGTTAGATTAGTTAACTAAAATAGTCCGCAGTCCCCTTTGAAGAAAGCCTGTTGCCGTGCTACTTCACCCAGCATTGGCTACTGAACAATCTCTTGCTTCAGAAGACATCATCTTATTAGGAGACATATATCTGGATTTTTTCCATGGATTTCTCTTTCCCATGTCTCAGATACAGTTCTTCCTTTCCAAAAAAGGAATTACTTCTTCTTTTTTTTCTTTCTTTTTTTTTTTTTTTTGGGACTTGGAAACTACCCATTCTATTTTCCTGGAAAGCTATCTAAGACTCTGGAATTGTTCCATTCCTAGAGATGTGTAGTGCAGACTGTTCTCGAGGCTTGAGGATGGCTCTGTCAGGGATGACACGTACGGCTGAATGTGCGAGCCCTCCGAGGCCTTCCCACAAGACTCCTAGGATGCCGCCTTCTCTTAGATGTAGCACATAGCTTTCCGTGTTTGCGAGGCGCTGCTCTCCGGCACAACATCAGGGGAGAGCATTAACGGTGTACTGGCAGTTTTCAGAAGAACTTATCAAAACTTCTGTTTAAATCATTAGGAGACATTTTAACCATTTGACAACATGTATGGGAATTTGCCATTCAGAAAAATCTTGTCTTTCTTAAGTTTTTGTTAAGAATCATTGGTCCTGAGATGAAGAATTCTGCAGTGTTTCTTTCCCCCCCCCCCACTGCCAGGGAGCACACAGAGAAATTGGGTGCTCCACATAGATTCTATGTTATTTATATTCCCATGACTCATATTTCCTCTTTCCTTTTGTCTAGGCTTACTATTACTGTATTTATTTTACTACCCTGTTAGACCCTTTGTTGTTGGCTTCTGCAAACCCTTTTGGAGAAGGAAGTAGGGTATGAACAAACAAATAATTTTTAGCTAATTATTGCGCCTGTAGGACTGACAATATTGTGCTAAGCATCTTAGCATGACATTCTCTGATTTGATTCTTCCCCCACTTCTCCATCATTGAGTTTAGCAAATAGACCAGCTCCAGACACATAATTATTTTCCCTTTGTTTTGTTCCTCTTTGGTTTCTTTGGATTGGAGATGACCATGTACCAGGGTAGTTTATTTCAAAATGAGGGAAGGAGCAATTTCAGTAGGAATCACAAGCTGGTGGCTGGGGTGAGGGCCATCACAGCCCATGGAAGGGTTTCACCCCACTATTTTGTTTGGTCTGCCCAGTGTCTTAAGAAGCAGCGTAGCAAGACAGGGAATCCACCAGGTTGTACAACAAGCAGTTCAGTTCTATTTCTTTTCAGCCCTTTGAGTTCAACATTCAACATGTTATGGTTCTGTTAGGTCCTTGTAGTTATTTGAATTTGAGACTCTTGCTTTATGATTATTAACTCATTTCACCAGTAAGTAACAAATATATTATATATTCTGAAATATAGGCAATGTCTACTATTGAAGCCATTCCTGATTCCCTTTGAATGGGTTATCTATTTTACTTTCTCTTTGCAAGCTCTGACCCCATAATTTTAATGGAAGATGATCCAGTGCTGAAAGTCTAACTTTGAATACATTAAACTCTGTAGGTGTATTACACCTTGACTTTTGAGAAGAAGTAACTTTCTATGGGTGTACGTCAGTTTCCTTGACATCCCGACACAAGATGACATCATGTGCGTGTGTACGTGTTTGCATGTGCATGTTTGGTGTTGGGGAAGTGGACTGAATGTCCTCTAAGTCCCAGTCAATACTGATGAGTTTCCGCGAGACCTCAGGACAGTCACTGTAGCTCTTTGGGCCTCGGTTTCTTAGGAGAGCTTTTGACTGGAAGCGTTCTAAGCCCTTATCTGCTATGGACGTCTATAGTGCTGACATTGCCTTGGAATTTAATTAATCTTCAAGATGGTATGGCCTATCAAGAGAGTGAGAAGACATCCCACAGAATGGGGTAAAATATTTAATAATCAGCTATCTGATCAGGATCTAGTGTCAAAAATATGTAAATACCTCTTACAACTCAACAACAAAAAAACAACCCAACTAAAACATGGACAAAAGACTTGAATAGACATTTCTCCAAAAAATATATAAGTGGTCAACAAGCCCATGAAAAGATAGTGTCATCAGTCATTAGGGAAATACTAAATCAAAACCACAATGAGGTAACAGTTTGCATCCACTAGGTTGGCCATAACCAAAAAAAAAAAAAGAAATACAGGTGTTGGTGAGAATGTGGAGAAACTAGAATCCTTATACACTGCTGGTGGGAATGTAAAATGGTGCATCCTTGTGGAAAACATTTCGGCAGTCCTCAATAAGTTAAACACAGAATTATATGAGCCAGCAGTTTTATTCCTGGGTATAGACCTAAAAGAATTGACAACAGGTATTCAAACAAAACTTGTATAGGCAGACCTCAGAGATATTGCAGGTTTGGTTCCAGAGCACCATAATAAAGCAAATCTAGGACTAAGGTGATCATATTAATTTTTTGGTTTCCCAGCACTTACAAGAATTATGTTTACACTATAGTGTAGTCCAGTAATTGTTAATAGCATTATGTCTAAAAAACATTGTATATACCTTAATTAAAAAAATACGTTATTGCTAAAGAATACTAACCATCATCTGAGCCTTCAGTGAGTCATAATCTTTTTGCTGGTAGAAGGTCTTGCCTTGATGCTGATGGCTGCTGACTGTTCAGGGTGGTGGTTGCTGAAGGTTGGGGTGGCTGTGACTTGTTAAACACGAGACAAAGATCTTTGCCACATCTATGGACTCTGTCTTTCATGAACAAGTTCTCTGTAGCAAGAGATGCTGTTCGGGAGCCTTTTACCCACAGTAAAACTTTTTTTCAAAATTGAATCAATCCTCTCAAACCCTGACACTGCTTTATCAACTAACTTTATGTAATATTCTAAATCTTTTGTTGTCATTTCAACAATCTTCACAGCATCTTTAGCAGGAGAAGTTTCCATCTCAAGAAACTATTTCTTTGCTTATTCATAAGAAGCAACTCCTCACCCATTAAAATTTTATCATGAGATTGGAGCAATTTGTCACATCTTCAGGCTTTACTTATAACGCTAGTTCTCTTGCTATTTCCACTGTATCTCCAGTTACTTCCTCCCCTGAAATCGTAAACCACTGAAATTCATCCATGAGGTTTAGGATCAACTTCTTCAAACTCCTGCTAATGTTGATATTTTGACCTCATCCCATGAATCATGAATGTTCTTAATGGCATCTAGAATGGCGAATCCTTTCCAGAGCATTTTCAATTTGTTCAACGCAGGGTTGCCACAAATCTTCAATTTGTTAAAAAACAAAAATAAACCCCACAATATCTGCGAAGCGTAATAAAACAAAGTATGCCCATACTTGAGTGTGTACAGCAGTAGTATTCCCACTAGCCAGAGGGTAGAAACAGCCTAAATATCCATCAACTGATGAATGGGTAAACAAAACGTGATCTATCCATGCAATGGGTTATTATTATTCAGCCATAAAAAGGAATGAAGTTCTCATAAATGCTACACCATGGATGAATCTTGAAAACATGCTTAGTGAAAGAAGCCAGACACAAAAGGCCACATATTTTGGTTCCATTTATATGAAATGCCCAGGATGGGCAAATCCATAGAGAAAGAGATGAATGGTTATCAGGGATTCAGGGAAGTTAGGCAGGGAAGTAACTGCTGAGTGAGTGCGGGATTTCCTGCTGGGGCGATAAAAAATGTTCTGGAACCAGATAGTAGTCACAGTTGAACAGCACTGTGAATGCACTAAATACCCACTGAACTGGTAAATGGGAAATTTTTTATGTGTATTATCACACACACACACACACACACACACACACTAACTCAGAAATCCATGGTGTCCACTTTTTTTAGATTAAAGGAGATTTAAAAGACATAACAACCAGGAAAGAAAAAAAGGCATGGCTATTTTTATTTCAATAGAATTTGTATAGATTCTTTACATATAGGTATATTTTAAAAAATAAAGACTACTCTCTGTTTTACTCTAGTGCTACTCCAAGTGTGATCTGCAGATGGGCAGCATGTGCATGACCTGGGAACTCGTATTCTTGGGACCCTCCCCAGACCTACTGCATCAGACTCTCTGGACGCTGGATCAGGAGTCTGCTTTCACAAGCTCTCCAGGTTTGTACGCACGCAAGTTTGCACAGCTCATTAGGCCAGTGGTTCTCAGCTTCTATGTGGGTAAGAATCGCCTGGAGATCATGTTCCATGTGCTGGTTCTTGAGTCCAGAGATTAAGGTTCCTTCGCTGGGTGATGATCAGGGACTGCCTTTCTAACAGGCATCCAGATGGTCTGAGCACCCATTGAAGAAATGCAGAAGTAATGGAGGGAGACTTGATTTTCAGCTTTACTGGGCATGACTATCCCCTGGGAAGTTTGCTGAAAATGCAGGTTTCTGGGCCCCACTCCCAGATGTTCTGATTCAGTAAGTCTAGGATGGGTCCTGGAAACATGTATTTTCAATAATCACCTCAGTTAATTCTGATTTGGAGGGTGGGGTGATAGACTACATTTTGAAAACCACTGCTCCAGACAGCAAGCTCTCTGAGGATACAGGACAGCTTTCTATTCATGTTAGACTGGAGCTGTGGCCTCACTCTATTAAAACGGGATTAATTGGGATGGTTGACAAGTCCAGGACTTTAATCCAGATCATCAATTACATTGGTAAAAAAAAAAAAGGAAAGAAGAAAAAGAGAGAGAGAGAGAGAGAGAGAGAGAGAGAGCGTGAGAAAGAAAGAGAAAGCATGAGATGTGCCTTAGCTGCAGTTCATGTAAAAAATATAAAGGAAAAAAGTCACTTTGGTTTTATTCAATGGTGAGTACTGAGAAGGCTAAGGTAGCTTTAGGCTTACTTAACAGAAATATTGTGGGTGAAATGAAGAAGTTAATAGTCCCATACTTTTACATGGTGTTCAGACCATATGTAGAATTTCTTTAGTCCTAGATGCCATACATTATATGGATACACTGGAGTGGGAAGTGAAACTAACATTTATTAAGTACCTTCTATATGCCAACTATACATTTATCTTATATTAACCTGTGTTATCTCATTGAACGGTCACAGTGATTCTTTGAGATGTAGATTATACCCATTTTAAAGGTAAGCATAACTGAGGCTGCCAGAAAGAGGAAGTGACTTGCCCACTTATTTCCTTCTTCTCTCGAGAATAAGTTGACATCTATCTTGCCACCAGTACCTGTAGTCTGGAAAGACTACAAGGTACAAGATACTTATTCTAACAATAGTTGACCCTTGAACAACTCCAGGGTTAGGGGTGCCATTTGCCCCTAGGCAGCTGAAAATCCACAGGGAACTTTTGACTCTACAATTGGTGCTTTGCATCTGTGGATTCAACCAACCACAAATCGAAAACAATATTTTCAACAGTATTTCCTGGTTGGGAATCCATGGTTGGAAACTGTTTGGGAATGCGAAAATACTGTTTTCAATCTGTGGTTGGTTGAATCTGTGGATGCAGAACCTGTGGATACAAAACCCGCGAATACAAAACCTGTGAATACGAAGGGCTGACTGTATTTATTGAAAAACTCCATATGTAAGTAGACTTGTGCAGCTCAAACTGTGTCCTTCAAGGGTCAGCTGATCTCTAGATGCCCATCGTCAGCCCTGTTGTATTGCAAGATGGTCCTTTGTAACATGAGAAGCAAGCCACACAGTTTTCCAGTTTAACATTTCCCTGTGGAACTCTGCCAGCACAGCGTTGGGATGACTTACTATTTGCTTTGTGATTCTGGTATGTGCCTGGTGTAATATTTACCAACCGGTGGACTCTGTGGACACAGCAGGCCGTGAGACTGTCTGTGTTTGCCCCAGTCGGCTTCCCAGCGGGGCCCGTTTCCATGGTAATGGCCTTTCCTGTCAGTAGCCTTGCAGGGAGCTTTAAAAGAGCACACTGTTGGGTATTGCTGTCTGGGGTCTAATAGGGTTGAATTTTTCTCTTGGATCCTTAACAAAACAGGAGTAGGTTCTTCACTTAAGCCTTCTCACAGTGTTTTCCTGTGCTCTGAAAACCTACCTTTTCTGTTTTGGGTTCTGCATTACCCAGGAAGGTTTGAGTATGTGATTCGCTGAGGAGTAGGAGACTCCCACTAAAGGACGGTAACTGGGTCGTGTGTCTCTTTGCAGTACAGTAGTCTGAATTGGACCTGCCGTGTGTTTTCTCCTCTCCTAAATAGCTCTCCCAAATCTCCCTTCTCTGCTTTGTTTAGACATAAACACTTCTGATTGAGGAAATCGTAATGGCCGCCAGAGTGCCCTCCCAACCCCACACCTTCCTCTCTCCTGGCTACACCTGCCAAAGGTGTCTCTAAACCCACAGCATATCGAACTGCTCCTCGGCTACGAGCTTCTGATGAGCCCCTCTTGCTACAAGATGGTCCTCAAGCCCCTGATGATGACACGCGCTACCCTCATGCTCGAATGGTTTCAGTGCTGTCTGTGGAGATAAAACGTCAGCCACAGATGCCGTCCTAAGTGTTCTAGTATCCCTATTAAAGTAGTAAAAACAAGCAGGCGAAATTATTGGTTAAAAGTATATTTTATTTAGCTTAGTATTCCCAAATAGTATCATTTCAACAGGCAAACCCTGTAAAAATATTAATGAGGTATTTTAATATCTTTGTTCCTACTCAGTCTTCAAAATCTGCTGTGTATTTTACATTTGTGGCGCATGTCAATCAAACCAGCCACGTTTCCAGTGCTCAGGGGCTAGTGGCACTGTATCCTGTCCCTGCTGACCGCTCCAGTCTCCTCCTGTTCCGCCTTCCCAATTTCTCCAAATTTCCCAGTCCCCCAGGCACACCAGAACTTGTGCCATCCTGTGGAATTTTCATGCCCAACGCCTCTGTACCCGCCCTTCCTGTTGGCTGGTTTGCCCTTCCGTACCTGAAGTTTTCTCTTCCTCTTTTAAACCCAGATCCAGTGGTTTCTAGTTTTTCCCTCTCAAGTCTCTCCTCTCTTCCCTGCTTTCTTTTTACCCCTCCACTAGTACTTCACGTGTATCTCAAATGCATTCGTCCCTTGGTGTCTGTGGGGCATTGGTTCCAGAACTCCGCAGATATTCAAGTCTCTTATATAAAATGGCATAGACCAAGGCATACCTACAGTCAGCCCTCCACATCCACAGACTCCCAGCTGCAGATTGAAAATACTTGTTTTTGATCCTCCGTTGGTTGATTCCATGGATGTGAAACCCGCGAATTGTGATTAGTATTCACTTTTAGATCTTCTCCACTGTGGGGATTGTCGTAAACGCAAGGGTGTGCCTTGGCCCCTTCTGTGGCTCCAGGAAAAGTTCAAAAGCGTAAGAGGGAATAAGTACTTTGAAAACTGCTTTGATGTTGAGATTTTCCAGTTTCTCTTTTGGTATATGCAGGATCATGCTCCATTCCCAATTGTTCTTGTCCCTGGACTCTTGATGTTTCAGCGGCAAATTTTGACCCTAGCTCAGTTTTCTAGGCCTGTTAGTAGGCTATGTCTCTCTTTCTATCTACATTCACATCCATTTCCTATATCAGACAATACATATATTCAGATAAATGTTATCCCATGTCAGACAACATTGAGAAGCTAAACACCGTGTTTCCCCGAAAATAAGACCTAACCGGAAAATAAGCCCTAGCATGATTTTTCAGGATGACATCCCCTGAACATAAGCCCTAATGCGCCTTTTGGAGCAAAAATTAATACAAGACCCGGTGTTATTTTCGGTGAAACATGGTAGGTTGATTAAAAACACCCATACAACACCTATCTCATCTCCCCAAATAAAGTACAACATGTACAATGTATGTCAAAAGTTAAAAAGAAAAAAAAAGTTCTGCTGTTTGGGGTAATCCAGGTTACCCTTTCCCTCTATTAGCCATTAAAATTAGCTGGTGTAAAGTCAAGGAGAGATACTTATAGTAGAATAATGGAGTTAATGAGTTAAAGAATTGCTCTGGTCTGCCTTTGAGCCTTGTGCCAGTTGACTCTGTGCTGGTGAAAGCAAGTCATGTCGCTGGGATGTACATCGTGGTGTATGTGAAAGAGCCCAGAAGCAAAGTCAGAGAGATCTGGCTTCAATCCTAGTTCAGTCACTTCCTAACTGTGTGAACTTGAGTAGGTAAGATTCTCTCAGGTCCTCAGTATTCTCACCTGTAAAATGGGGCTATTAGTGGTACTGCTCCTTCTGGGACGTTCTGAGTGTTCGCTGAGATACTGTGTGGCTGAGATACAGACACCAGGACACCTGAGTCATGGCATCTCTTTTGTCGACAGTTAGGAAAATCAGTCCTCCTTGACCTAGAGTGATCTGGGTGTAGCATTCCTTAGCTTTAGGACTTTTCCTGGGCTCTGACTCCAGGAATTCCTTAGGATCAGATTCCCTGGCTTGGTTCTCCCGAGTTTCCAGTGGGGTTTTGCGTTTGGTGACATCTAGTGGTTGGGTGAGGTAGTTGTCAAAGCTGAATGCCTCACTTCCCATTTGATTTGTTCTTTTCCTGCCCTCTTCTACATCCCCCAAATGGACGCTCCATTCCTGAAAAGCGGTTCCCTCCTATCTGCCACTTTCATGAGTCTCTGTTCCTCCATCTCTCTGGAGTCAGGCAACATCCATCTTCCAACATTCCGCAGCAGTCAAACCTAATGGGTCCCCATCCCATACCTTCTCCTCTGGAAGGCCACTGCTAGGGTGACTAGAGTGAAGATTTCCGTGCTGGGTGATGGAGAATGTTCCCTCGACTTGGAATCCCATGGTCATCTCCTCTGCCTGGCAAAGTCAATCTTCACGTATCACTACCCATACCGCCAACTCCATGAATCTTCCCAGCTCTGCCCAGACCAAGCCAGGCCCTTGCTCCTCTAGGGTTTCAAGACACTTCTTATTTCCCCTTATTTTAGCTCTTTAAAAAATTTTCTCATCTAGTCAATTCCCTAAAACCCACTACGTATCAGGCACCGACTACACTGAATTGTAGTAATACATTCACTAGCCTGCGTCCCCATTCCACAGTGAGATTTCCTCCTCCTCCCTTCTCTCCACTTCTTTCCCCTCCCTAACTTCCTCTTTGATATTCTGGGTGCCAACACACAACTTGTTCTAAGCAACCATTTATTTTTAATACCGTTTTTTTCGGTGTTAAATACCAAAGACTCATAAATGCAGAGAATGTCAGTGGCCTTGGCCCTTGAGATGGGTAGTATTTTTGGTCAGTCGTAACTGGCCTAGTACTCTTCAAATTATACCCTAAGCCATCACATATTTGACCAATAATCAGAATGGACACAAATCTATGGCCACTCCAACTTAAGATAATATGGCAAAATAAGTAACCAGATAATTGGAGGAAAAGTGAAATGGATTTTGGGGGTGTAAAGATCAGGAGAACAGGAAGTTATGTTGTGGACTTTGACTATTTGACGCCCTTGCCATTTTTTTTTTTTTTAAAGTAAGCTTCCCTTGGCAAATGCAGTGATTTTTTAGTTTTTTTGAATGTGCCTCAGTGGCAAAAACTCTGAGAACCCCCCAGTATATGTATGTTACTTATAAATTGTACGTGTGTCCTTGTTCAGTAATACAATATTTTCGTACATTATTTTTATATTTTGTATTTTTGTTATAAAGCATACAAAAGAGAAACTTAAAGAGAAAAAGTAAACATAAATAGGTGTTGGAAGCTTTCCTCCTGTACCCCAGGGATTCACCTCTGTCTTTCGGGGCTGTGTTGTCCCACTTTGAAGAGCACGGTTAGTGGTGACACCCAGCGCCTGCTGCCATCTGGACCCACTGTTTGGGCACAAACTCTTCTCCAGTCAGTCTGGTTTACACACATATCCTGGACCTGCTCCCTGCCTTGTTGATGCCATTCCATCCTCCTGGAACTCTCTTTCCCTTTCCTCCTTGCCCAGTCAAACTCTACCACCTTTGAAGATCTGGTTCCAGAGCCTTCCATTTCAGAAAACCTTAGGGAAACTGAGGTCTAGGAGTGTAGGTTATTGCACAGATTAGAATGCAGGGAGGAAGGGGATGGATCCAGGTTTCCCAACTGATTGTTCCTTCATTCAACAGATATTTATCGAAGACTTGCCCTGTGCCAGGCCTGGAACCTGGCTCTATTCTATTCTAGCAAGTTCTCCAAGTTTGGTGAACCAGGGTTTATTGCCCTTGAAGTATCAGTAGGCTGGAATGATATTTCAATAAACTATGAAGTCAGTTGGATTTCATGTCATGGTCTGGTCGGGGAAGATTGATTTCTGAAACCAGGCATGCCTTGATTTAAATCTTGCCCAAATGACGAACTTTGTACATGGCTTTAGGCAAGATTTTGCTTTTATGAGCCTCAGTGTCTTCATGTATAAATTGAGACTCTTTATATCTACCACTGGGGACTGTTGTGGTGATGATCTGAAATGCTGTAAGTAAGATGCACGACTTATCTGCGTTTGCCTGGACTTCGCAGATGTCAGCTCCAAACGTTCTTCATCCTAGGAACCCAGTCAGTTCAGGGCAAACCAAACGGTTGGTTTCCCTGAATGTAGGGAAGCTGCCTAGAGAGTCCCTGTCACCTACTAGGCCAGGGGTGTCCAAACTGCAGCCCGCGGGCCAACTGCAGCCCATGAGCCATTGTTAATTGGCCCGCAGCAAATTCCAAAAATATATTTAGTTTACTTAAATAAACCAGGTGAGGCAATACGTACTTCACCTCGAGGGAGTGGCCCGGCTGTTTGTGTATTTTACCTCATATGGCCCATGGTGAAAAACGTTGAAAAAAGTTTGGACACCCCTGGCCTAGATGCTTCATAAATGCTTGTTTCATCTCCTGCTTTTCTATTCAGGCTTGTTTCCTTATACTCTTGATTCTTCTTTCTTGCCCCTTTTTTGTAAGATGTTTGAATTTTGATCCTGGCCAAGAGGATGCCTCCTCAGTAAGTTTAAGGATTTTCTTCTCTGAGGAATTGTGCATTTTACTAGGAGACTTTCTATTTAAGTCCAAAGGAATGAACTTATAATGATAAAATTTAAGATACCGCAAGGGGGCTCTGGAAAATCCCCGAGATGGGAGTTTCCTTTTTCATTAATTCTGAGAGGGTTATTGAGTGCTTGCTATGTGCCAGGCTCTGGGACAGGCGCCGGGATACTGCAGGGTGCAAACAGAGCGAACACCAGTTTCCAACCTGCCTTGTTTGCATGGAGCCACGGCCCTTTGTCCTGAACTCTTAAACAAAAACCCTGGAATCATCTGTCCTTACATTTTCCCCATTCCTCACTGAATGGAATATCTCTGAGTGCTGTCACAAATGCCTTTTTCTCACGATGCTTTTCAGAACTAAAAGGACATAGGAAATGGGATAAAGGGCCGAAAGGCATGCCCAGAATTTAGCAGGGATGCCAGACCATGACACAAACGTCCCCTAAGCCATCTGGGAGGCTTCAGAAACCTTCTAGGGACTTTGTGTCCTACTCGTTGTGCACAGGGGGCAAGCTGTGGCCTCTTGTCAGCATTCCTGCCGGGTCCCTGGAGGAGCCCTCCATTCTGATCTGACCCGCTGCGGTTAGAATTGTACCAAGGGAAGGCCTAGAGAATGTCCATCACTCAAGGAAGAGCTTAAGCCACCAGGCACAGGTCTGGCCTGAGCAAAGGGCAAAGAGCAAAGTCTGTATTGGTTTTGGCAGCAGAGGTTAGAAAAAGAACAGTCAGTGAAAAGTCCCCTTGGGCAGGTGGTCATCCCTCTTGGATGGAACTTTGTCACTCATTCTAGATGGTCTAAAAGTTGAGGACCTAAGTATAAATCTAGAGGGAGGGGTGTGTGTGTGTGTGTGTGTGTGTGTGTGTGTGTGTGTGTGTGTGTGTGTGGTTATGGGGGCCTCTGGGAGGCAACATGGGACCCTGTTTAAGAATCCAGCATTGCATGCAGTCTTGGCTCCCCCAAGGTATAATGTAAATCTTGGGTAAGATACTTAGTACCTCAATTTCTCCATCTGTAAAATGGGGATAACTTGTGGATTTGCTATGAAGACCAAACTACCTTATTTTATGACTGGACAACTGAGATTTTAACATCTCACAATCCAAGTTCATCTTCCAAGCAACAATGTATTAATATATTAATTTTTAGGCCTGCTGTAACTAAGTGCAACAAATTGAGTGGCTTACACAATTTATTCTCTCGTGTTCTGGAAGCTAGAAGACTGAGATCAAGGTGTTGGAGGGGCCATACTCCCTCTGAAGGCTCTAGGAAAGTATCTGTTCCAGTTCTCTCCTAGCTTCTGGTTGTTCCTTGGCTGTGGCCGCAGAACTCCAATCTTCACATAACGTTCTCTCAGTGTGGGTGTCTGTCTCTTCACATGGCGTTCTTTTTCTGTGGACACCAGTCATATTGGATCAGGGGCCCACCGTACTCCAGTGTGACCTCATATTAACTTAACTGATTACATCTGCAGTGACTGTTTCCAAATAAGGTCACATTCTGAAGCACTGGGGGTTAGGACTTCAATATATCAATTTTAGTAGGACACAGATCAACCCATAATAAGTGTCTTACTATTATAATTTCTAATATTTTTTCTTTTAAATTAATGATGTGTCTTGTAAGTGACAGCACCTTAGAATTAGTGAAATCCAGTGTGTTAATACCTATGAGCACTTAGCATACCTGCTAGTAAAAACTTAACTAATGGCAATGATTGTTGTTATCACAATAGTGAATACATTCTTTGTACCTCAGTTTTATTACCTATAAAGTTGGTACAAGAATTGGCAGAATTCTTTCTTTCTTTCTTTCTTTCTTTCTTTCTTTCTTTCTTTCTTTCTTTCTTTCTTTCTTTCTTTCTTTCTTTCTTTCTTTCTTTCTTTCTTTCTCTCTTTCTCTCTTTCTCTCTTTCTCTCTCTCTCTCTCTCTCTCTCTCTCTCTCTCTCTCTCTCTCTCTCTCTCTCATAGTCACCATGCTGTGCATTACATCGTCATCAGTTATTTCCTTTATTCTGGAAGCTCGTACCTTTGAAATCCCTGCACACATTTTGTTGCCCTGCCCCCTGCCTCTGGCAACCACTGATCTGTTCTTTACATCTATGAGTTTGGGTGTTTTTGTTTTGTTTTGTTTCTAGATTCCACATGTAAGTGAGATCATATGGTATTTGTCTTTTCCTGTCTGACTTATTTCACTCAGCATAATGCCCTCAAGGTCCATCCATATTGTCATTAATGGTAAGATTTCCTTCTTTTATATGGCTGAATAATATTTCATTGTATATATGTACCACATTTTCTTTATCCATTCATCCATCTATGGACATATGGGTTGTTACCATGTCTGGGCTATTATAAATAACACTGCAGGTCACATAGGGTTGCACATATCTTTTCGAGTTAGTGTTTTGTTTTCTTTGGATAAATACCCAGGAGTGGAATTGCTGGATCGTATGGTGTTTCTATTTTTAATTTTTTGAGGAATCCACATGCTGTTTTCCACAGTGGCTGCACCAATTTACATTCCCACCGACAGTGCACAAGGGTTCCCTTTTCTCCACATCCTCCCTAACACTTGGTATCTCTTGTCTTTTTGATAATAGTCGTTCTAACAGATGTGAGGTGGTATCTCACTGTGGTTTTACCTGAATTTCCCTGATGATTGGCGATGTTGAGCACCTTTTCATGTGTCTGTTGGTCGTCTGTATGTTTGGCAGAACTCTTATCCCACTTTAACGAGACATTACACACACATGTGCCCAGTACGTGTCCTTGTGTTTAGCAGATGTGTAGTCTGCCTCCTTTCCTTTCTTCTTTCACAGTGTCTCCCCAGTGCCCACTCTAAGTCCACAGTGCTTGGCTTATTTTTAGCCCTCAATAAATACTTGTTGGATGAATGAATAAATGAATGGTGAACTGGGTGATCATATTTGAGTTTATTTTGTTTGAAAATAAAAAGAATGCAACTTAAACTAACTTAGTCAAAGAGGGTACTTGTTGGCTCATGAACTCAAACTACATCGGGGAGTGGGGATGGGCTGGCTTCTGTGACAACTGGGAACAGACACCTGTAGGCTGGGAGGGCTCCCTGTTACTCATCTCTGCCTCTTTCTGCGTGGTGGCTTTATCTTCTCTTTCTGAGTGTAGGTTCCTTCTGCATGGTGGGGATTTAGCTGCCAGCAGACCCTGGATCTCATCCTAAGAACTTCCTAGTCAGAGCAGAAGACTGGTCCACTCTAGATTCTGCTAGAAAAATTCCAAGGGAGGACTTCGGTTGGTTGGGAGACTAGGTGGAAGCCTCCACCCCACCCACATGGAATGGGAGGTTAAGAACCAATTCCCCCCAAAATACTGATGGTCACTGGGGAGATGTGACCTGGGCAGCCACCTCAGCTGGTGCCACCTACAGCAATGAAGACTGGAAAAATTAGACATGGGCAAGAAAGAGTGTAGGAGACGTCACAGAGCAATACTGGTAGCCAAGAGCCACCGTATTCTTATTCACTTATTCAGTGACTTTTTATTAAGCGGTTTCTCTACCCCACGCTATCAGCTGGGTCCCTTATGCATATTATTTTTTGTCAGTCTTTACAATCCTGTTGGGTGGGTGAAATAACCCACACCAGGTCAATGAGCAAACCCAGGTGTATAGTTGAAGCCCCTTGTCCTATGTGATCTTGTTAGCGAGTGGCAGAGCTAGCGTCTGATTCAGGGTTTGAATCATGGCTTCATTACCCATTAGTTGTGATTTTGGGAAAGATTCTTGACTCTTTGGTGCCTCTGTTTCCTTCTTTTCCCTTATTACTAAAATGGGGTTTTTCATAGTATCTATATCATAGCTTGTGAAAATTGGCTGAGACAATATGTGTACAGGGCTTCTCACGGAGCATGTCACAGAGTCAGGGCTTACTACATATCAGACCACCTATTAACATTGCTGCTGTTATTGTTAGTATTTTGCTATTATCTCCAAATCCCTGTGCTTTTCTCAGTGTCATATGTAAGCAACAGAGAAGGCAGATGGTGTGAAGACCTACGGAGGAAAATGTTAAGGAAGGGGCATTCAGGGAAGGCTTCCTGGGGGAGGAGAGAATCCAGCTGTTGTTTTCTTGAAAAAACTAGGAGGTGGCTCATCTGCCTGCCTGCTAGGATTCCTGGTGCCCAATTGCCTAGGCAAAAAGGGGTCCTGATTGGTCTAACATTCACTTTATTTTACTCCCGAGGAGCCTGGCTCCAGGTATCGCAGGCCCTAGGACTCCAGACTCCCTTGTGCTGTTGCCGGGGCTCCATCTCCCTCGCTCCTCTGGACTTTTGGTGGGGACTGGAGTCTGCTCTTTAGCCCCGCTAAGCTCCCCTCTGGTAATACTGGTCAGTCTTAGCACTGCTGCCTGTATTTATTTAGTCATGGGCCTGAGTTTTTCCTCCTGGAGCCTGTCCTGTCTGGGAAACAGACAGCTTGTGACAGCAAAAGTGGCAGTGACAGTGACCATGGGGACGCAAAAGCTGCTCAGCAAATTGGATGCATTCTCACGTGCTGGCCAAGAATTCAGGTCAGCTCGCAGCCTGTCAGCACCTTTCCCAACCCGCTCACTCACTCATCTCCCTCCTTCCCTTCTTATTCCCTGCCCAGGCTCCTGCTCTGAGTCCCCCCGCCCTTCCCTCTCTCCCTCTCCTCCCCTCTCCCCTTCCTCATCTCCGTCTGTATCCCCTTTCTTTTCTCTCTTCCCCTTTCCTTCCTTTCTCCTTCCATCTCTACCATGGCTAACAGAAGATTTGGCCTTGAATTGTCCCCTCATTTTGGTGACTGCCAGGAGCATCCGATTATTGACACCAGTGGAGGCTTTGGGTCTTCCCTCCCTGCCTGACCTCGGGGTGGGTTAACATGTCCCTGCTGAGCTCTGCCACACGCGCACTTGTGACTAAGCTAGCGGCTGTGAGAATAGCCCTACACTGTCCTCAACTTGAAGCCTGCTGTGCTGTGAGGTGCTTCAACAAGCCCTTGTGCGAATCGGTCAGTGGGACAGCAGCTAAACATTCTAACCAGATTCGATGACTGATAAGAAAGACCAGAAGACAAAGGTAGGGAGAGAGACAGGACCAAATGGATTCCAGATGCAGGGGCGCTTTGGCTGCCTGGCTCCCTGATGCCAGTGCTGGGATTACCCAGGATGGAGGGTCTGTATCATTGTATTTCCGGCCTCCTGTGTATCCTGAACTCCACTCGTTTAATCAGTGAAAAATTACTTCTAACATCTCATCTGCTGATTAATGATCCTCTAGAGCCGATTTAAATAGAGATGTTTGAAATGCTTGCGGTGGCAGCTTCTGGTGTTTGGACCCCTGATTAGAGTCCATCAGATGCTAATCCCCCCTCTGCCCTGTGGTTTCCTGATTAGGGAGTTTCAAATGTTAATGAACTGCCCGTAGGGCGTAGACTAAAAGTAGCTTGTATACTTACTTATCTAGTCTATAGCTCTCTCTGTGTCAATGTTTATGACCAGTACTTTAAGGTAAGTTTTAGTATCTCCTCATCCTCAGCCTTCTGTGTGTCGCTGGTAGAGCTCTGTAACCACAAACAGGTTTGTAAGAAATATCACATTCCCCCTTCCTGTTCCTTTCCTCCTCTTCCCTCTATCCATTGAGCTCCAGGCTTTATTCAGACCTCATCAGTTTTCCTTCTTCTGTTCTAGGATCCCAGGCAGGAAACCACGTTACATTTAGCCATTCTGTCACCTTCGTCTCTTCTGGTCTGTTTTTCAGTCTCTCCTTGTTTTTTGTGATGCTAACAGTTTTGAAGAGTCCTGGTCAGACGTGGTGTAGGATTTCCCTCAATTTGGGTTTGCCTGGTATTTCTAGTGGTTAGCTCTAGATTCTAATCTAGATTCTAATTCTATTCTTGGGAAAGAATATCAGACAGCTGTGGTGAGGTGTCTTCTCATCACTTCATATCAGGGCTCATGGTTGCTAGTGAGGTTAACCTGGAGCATTTGGTTTGGGTAGTGTTTGCCAGGTTTCTATTTTTCCCCTTTCCATACCCTGTTGTTTGGAAGCTAGTTATTAAGCAGAGCTCACGTTTAACAGAGGGTGATGGTTAAGCTCCACCTTCTGGAGGGAGAAAAATCTATGTGTGTTATTTAGAATCATTCTGTAAAGGAAGATTTTCCCCTTCTTCCCACTTATTTATTCAATTGTTTTTATCAGTATGGACTTGTATAACTCATATATTTATTTTATTCTTTGAGTAGTAATCCAATACCATGCTATTTATGTTTTTTGTTCAAATTGTTTCAGGGTTAGCTATTAGGAGCCCTTTGAGGTTGGCTCCTATATTAGTTGCCTACGGCTATTATAACAAATGACCACAATCTTTATGGCTTAAAACAACAACAAAGTTGTCATCTTACAGTTCTGGAGGTCAGCAGTCCAGAATGGGACTCACGGGGCTAAAAGCAAGGTGCTGGCTGAGATGCTTTCTTTAGGCTCTGGGAGAGGGTCCTTATCCTGGACTTTTGCTTCTGGAGCCCACCACATTCTGGAGCCCACCACATTCTGGAGCCCACCACATTCTGGAGCCCACCACATTCTGGAGCCCACCACATTCTGGAGCCCACCACATTCTGGAGCCCACCACATTCCTTAGCTCACGGCCCTCACCATCTTCAGAGCCTGCAGTCACATCCCTCTCCCTCTGTGCCGTCTCTGACTCTGATTCTCCTGCCTCCTCTCTTACCTATAAGGACACTTGTGGTTATAGTGGGCCACCTAGATAACCCAGGATAGTCTCCCTGTCTTAGCTTGGGCTTCTGTCACAAAATGCCATAGACTGGGTGGCTTAAACAACAGATGTGTCTTTCTCACCATTTTGGAGGGTTCAGCTCGAGGTGCCAGCTGGTTTGGTGCCTGGTGAGGGTTCTCTTCCTGGCTTGCTGATGGCCACCTTCCTTCTTGCCATGTCCTCACGTGTCAGATAGATAGATAGATAGATAGATAGATAGATAGACAGACAGACAGACAGGTATAGAATGAGAGCTCTCTCGTGACATCCCTCTTATAAAGGCACTAATCCTATCCCATCAGGGCCCACCTTTAGGATCTCACTTAACCGTAATTGCCTCCTTGTAGACCCTTTCTCCAAATGCAGTCACACTGGGGGTTGGGGCTTGAACATAAGAATTTTGAAGGGTGCAGAACCCAGTCCACAGCACACTCCGTCTCAAGATCTTTAACTTAATCTCATCTGCAAAATCCTTTTTGCAGGTTAGGTAGCATAGTCACAGGTCCGGGGTATTATGGCATGGACATCTTTGGGAAAGGGGACCTTGTTTGGCCTACGACAGCGCTTGTGTCCCTTCAACATGCTCCCATCAAGTTTTTTATTTTTTTTAATTTAACTAATTTAATCTCTGAGCTTTCACTGCACAGGATGCTGGTATGTTCCATCTCATGACTATTTGGCTCCTCCCCCTGGGGTCTTTCTGAGGTCCTGGGTGGCAGGAGGGTCTTGGGTAGCTTCAAAGCATGGTTCACACTGGATACTCTATAGTGGCCCAGCTCACCTAGTTCCCCTGGAGTCTGGGGACTCTGCTGTCAAGTTTTGGGGTCCCCCTGATGTCCTTTCACCCATGGGATGCTGCAACTCTTGGAAACCTCTGAGAACTTTCCTTCCATCATTTTTGCTAACATTAAGCGAGAATGCTCACCCTTCCCTTCCCCTTTGGAGACATCTAGCATATGCATGACAATTAACTTAGGTCTCTATCAGGTATGGGAAAAGCTGTTGACTTCCAGCAGAGTCTGGAATTCTTTCCAAAATTCTCCAAGTCAAGGACATAGAGGTGGGAATTGGGTAGACAGCAGAAAAAGTGAATGAGGGGAAAAGATATCTCAGTAAATTGTCCTGTCACATTGAGTCAGGGAAAGCTTTTGGAAAATAAGAAAAAAACAATCTACCTGGGGAGTGGAGTTTTCCTCGCCTGACTCAGCATTGTCAGCTGCTGGGGACAGTTCTCAACCACAGAGCCCAACTGTAGATGGGATTGTTCTAAAATTTGTACTGGGATTTGTTTAAATAAGGCGTGGTACCGATGTAGACACGACTGTCGAGGGGAAGAAGTTTGTCCTTACAAATCTCTAGAAACAGGCGCCTGGGCTTGGCACGCTGCCCAGGGTTGTGTTTCCACGGGGAAACCCCCAGGTCTGCAGGAGGCAGAAGAGGAGAAAGGGCTCAGGGCCTTTACTGGGGTTTCACTGGAGAGAGTGGGCAGGCAGGGTATGTGCTCTGAATGGGATGTGACAGCTGGGATAGTTTGGGTGGGCTCTGGGCGACGGGGTGGTCCCTAGTTATGGAGTGCTGGCCCTGGGAGATTTGGGCGAGGGGAATATTGACTCGGTGTGTGAGCGTTTGGTAAAGGAGATGGCTGGGGCTAGGACCTTGGGAGTCGTTGGCAATGCATACGAAAGACACATGGGAGTCTTTCGTCTCCGCTTATGACAAGCGGTCAGCTGACCACCCCAGCCATGAGGCAGGAAGAAGAATGGGATTTCTCATAAATGAGGTGGTGGCTTCTTCTCAGGAAGATACTGGAGTGCCCTCTTGTTTGGATGTTGAACACTTGGAAAGCTTTTGTGTTTGTAGAGAATGGGCTGTTTATCTAACTAGTGCTAAGTCATCTTTGACATGGGATGGGTGGGGGGTACCCACTAACACACTGACAATTCTAAGCCACCAGGCCAAGGACAGTGCCGCCCTGAACCCCATTACCCTCATGAGTGTAGAGGGAGGGTGGCGTATGACTCTCCACAGGCTGAGTTTCAAGAGCCCGCCGGTGGGGCCGTGTGTTGCACCCCAGTGCGCGGTGAGCCCTGCCTCCCTCATGTGTGTTTCCCTGGCCTCCCACTGCCGTGAGCTGGCTGCGCAGGCCCCGTGTCTGTGTCTGCGTTCTCCCAGAAGCAGACCCTGAGCCGAGGATTCGAGTTCAAGTCTTTATTTGGCCCAGAGAAGGACGTGTCCAGGGGGTGGGGGGGTCATTCAGGGAATGGAAGGCATCCAATTGTGTGCACTGTGGTGTGTTTTTTTTCCATTAAGATAAAATTAACATGTAACATTATATTAGTTTCAGGTGTATAACATAATGATTCGATATTTGTATATATTGTGAAATGATCATCACAATAAATCTAGTTAACGTCTGTTATCATAGTTACAGAATACTTTTTGTCTTGTGATGAGAACTTAGCATCTACTCGTTAAGCAACTTTCAAACACGCACTACAATACTATTAATTGTACTTACCGTACTGAACATTACACCCCCAGGGCTGACTTATTTTATACTGGAAGTTTGTCTCCCTGCTACCCCCACTCCCCGCCTCTGGCGACCATTGATTTATTCTCTGTGTCTATGAGCTTAGTTTTTTTTTTTTTTCCATTCATGCATATAAGTGAGATCATATGGTATTTGTCTTTCTCTGTCTGACTTATTTCACTTAGCATAATGCCGTCAAGGTCCACCCTGTTTTCATAAATGGCAAGATTTCATTCTTTTTTTTTTAATGGCTGAATAATATTGAATAATACTCCATTGTGTGTGTGTGTGTGTGTGTGTGTGCGTGTGTGTGTACATATCACATTTTGTTTATCCATTCATCCATTGATGGACACGGGGGTTGCTTCTATATTTTGGTTATTGTGAATAATTCTGCAGTGAACATAGGGGTGCAGATATCTTTTCAAGTTAGTGTTTTCACTTTCTTTGGATAAATTCCCAGATGTTTAATTGCTGGATCATACGGCAGTTCTGTTTTTAATTTTCTGATGAACGTTTTTATGGTTTTCCATAGTGGCTGCACCAATTTACAATCCCACCAACAGTGCACAACGGTTCCCTTTTCGCCACAGCCTCTCCAACACTTATTATTTCTTGTCTTTTTCATAATACCATTCTAACAGGTGAGAGGTGGTATCTCATTGTGCTTTTGATTTGCATTTCCCTGATGAGTAATGATGTTGAACATCTTTTCATATTTGTCATCTGTATGTCTTTTTTTGAAAAATGTCTGTTCAGCTCCTCTGCCCATTTTTAATCAGGTTGGTTGTTTCTGTGCTATTGAATTATATAAGTTCCCTATATATTTTGAATATTAACCCCTTGGGTGAACTATGAAAACCAGCACTGTTGATGCTTGATTGGAGTTCAACTAGGAAACAATTCCAAACACAAGGATCCCCTGGAGGGGTATACCCTGACTCCCGTGAGTCCTTGCAGGAGGGCTGCTCCCAGGCGTGTGAATTCCTCTGCGCTTCTGGCCTGCTGGGTACACTGGCAGGCTGACTGTCCACAGTTCTAGCAAATGAAATGCCTCTGGTGCAGAGCTGCAGATCCCAGCACTTAGAGGCCTGCAGGAGCCCACAGGAAGGTCTGAGGATGTGGATGGTACTCTGATAGCGTCTGCTTCAGGGGACCCCAAAAATATGAGGGGCTGCACCCCCACACACAGTTATGAGTTTCCTGGATTTTCATCACTTAGAAATGTGCACCTTTGGGGCCAGAGTCTCTGGGGTGGCCGTGGGTCTCATGTGGTGCAGGTGTCCTGCTGCTAAGTAGCTAAGGGCCATTTCTCCGTCACCTCGCTGCTTCCTGTACAGGTGAACATTTAAAAAGTGAAGCCTTTCTCCTTTTAATGATCATTTCCTATATGTCCATTTGGTCTTTGGGGAAACCCAGCTCGTGGGACCTTGGCGTTTTTGCATTCACTGGTCCCTTCTCCATTAAGAACACACACACACACACACACACACACACACACACACACACATAGCTATTCAGTATAAAGATAAATATATTAACATCACATAGTAAAATGTTTTCATTAACCTAAAAGTTTGTTTTTATTTTAAAAGCAATTAAAACATGTTCAAGTTCCCCTAAAAGTATTGCCGTGGGCCCTAGGCACTGCCTCTGGTGTCTAATGGGTAAGGTGGCCCTGGAGACCTTACCAGGAGGGATGACCCACACCTGCTGCACACGTGTGGGCAGAGCAGCCGCTGGGGTCGCTGGTGGGAAGCATGAAAAGATGCCCCACCTCACACAGCTAAGCCTCTGACAGAGCTAAGCCACCTTTGTGGATTGATTGTTTTGCTAGATGCCGAGCAATTACAGACCTTCAAAGATCTTGTTTGCAGGCCGGGTACCACTTCTCCTCAAGGCATCTGTGAAATGCAAACTGGTTCTCTCGGCAGACTCAATGCATCCCCGCCTTGAAGATAAATGCTTCAAACTGGCAGCAAACTCACTTGAGTTTGGAGCCTGGCTTTCCGACAGATTAATTATATTGATTGCTGGCTGTTTGTTTGCCTTTGTGAAACTCTCCCCCTTGTTGGTTTCCATTTACTTTCTCCAACCATCATAGCACTGGAGCTCAGCCTTAACATAAACAAACAGCCATTCAGCACACTGGCCACACTCGCACACGACTGTAAACCTGTCTGCTTTGTAAGGAGCCACTGGTGACGGGCTGTGGGGTGAGGCTGGAATTCCAAATCCCTTTCCTTTCTGATGGGTTTTGGGGCTTCCTTTAGGACCAGGAGCCTGGATGTGTCATTGGAATGAACAGATATCCTAGCAGGCAGGGCAGAGAAAAGCACATGGCAAAATGAATCCACACCTGCTCTAGTAGAACTTGCCTGAGGCAGCTGATACCCGCATATCTGAGTCTCCCTGTGGGCCCCCATGCGTGAGCTGTGTGACTTTGCTTTGGGGGAGTCCTTGCTTCTCTCAGTGTTCTCATCTCCAAAGTGATAAGAATAACAGATGCCAATATTTACTGAACTCTTAAATGTCCACCAGCTACTGTTCTAAATGCTTTGCAAGTATTAACGTTTTCATCCTCACAACAACAGAGGCAGAGGCTTAGAGAGGTGAAGTGACTCAGCCAAGATCAAGAAATGGCTGGAGCTGACCCCAGGGACAAGGCTAAGCTTGACTTTGAGGTTGTGCTATCTAAGAATGGCCATCAGGGGTTGCTCAGACTTGATGTTTTGAGCAGATGTTTTCATCATCTGTCCTGGGGGCTTTCATATTTTCCCAGGTGTAGTGGAAAGTCCCAGTCCCAGTGATTTCAGCATAGTGTAGTGGCTGTGTGCACTGACACTAGCCTGCCTGCGTTTGAATCCTTTTTTAACCACTGACTAGCTGTGTGACCTTGGGCAAGTAACTCAACCTTTCTGTGCTTTGCTTGCTTCATCTGCAAAATGTGGCTGATCATTATAATATCTACCTCATAGGGTTATTGCAATTATTACAAGAATTAGTGCTTATAAAATATTTAGAGGAGTGCCTTGTGCATAGAAAACATGATACGTTTGTTAATTATCCTTCATAAATAAACATGTGATTCTAGGAACTGAACCTAGGAGATGTCCATGTCTTGTGTCAGCTTAGTCTGGTAGGGTTTTGTGTCCTCATAACCTTGAGGGCAGAGACTGTGATTATAACACCAAATGGAACAATTAGGTGTTGCAGGACTGGGAAGGTGGGGAGACTCGCCATCCTGTGGCCCAGTGCACCTCATTTCATTTAGTAATTAAGAAGAACAAGTTCACAATTAAGAGTGCAAATTAAAACATAGGGTGTGCTTTTTGTTAATGAGAATGTTCTCATCTTGAAAAGGAATGTTGCGTCTTAACTTAGTTCTTGTGAAAAGCTGCCCCCCCGCCCTTTGGCAGAGGGCCCTGGAGATTTATGATGATGAGACCTTCAGGGTGAGGTACAGCTACTTAGGGGAGGAGCTCAAGGAGCTGGTTGGTGCAGGCCTGGGAGGAAGTGTTAGCTCCTACTCAAATCTGAAAAACGAAAATCAGAGCTGGAGTTAAAAAAAAATTAAAAAATTTACGCTGGCGATCTTGAGAAAATTGGATGAAGTCCTGTTGGCAACCAGTAAGCAAAGGGACACTTAAACAGGCCTTCAAGTGCTCTGAAAACTGCCCCGGGCCAAAAAGATGCTTCTGGCAAAATTAAGAAGTCAGATCAGCCTTGTACTTTTCCAGAGAATGATTCCCAGTTAGTGCATCTAGTTTTCTTTTCTTGGGTGCACCCCTTCTCAGGTGGCTCCCGGCAGGCTCAGGATGCCTCCCAGTGAGTCCTGGAACTGGTCTCTGGCCAGCTGTCCCTAAAGCCTGACCGGTGGTCCAGCTCCACTCTCACCTTCAGATTGGGCACAATGTTTGGGTTCCATATGGTGACAACGCACGGCTGGTTTCTATGATGGAAGGGCAAAGAGAGGTGGAACAGGGAGTCCCAGAGCCATTACCCAAAGATGAGGGCTTGGCTGTGAGCAAAAAGGAGGGACGTGGAATGTGTTACCTGGTAGGTACGTCAACATTACTCAAAGGATCATCAAGATGCCGCCAGTGAGCGTGTTGTAGGCGCTGTTCTAGGCACCCCCCCATTGTATGACTGATCCTTCCAAGCATTTATCATCTCTATTTTGTACGTAAGGAAACTAAGGCACAAGAGGCTAACGGGCCACCTTATTTGCCTTCTGTGTATCTGAGATGCTTCTTATACGCACTGAACATCTGCACGTGAGGTTCCTTACTGAGGTTCACAGAAGGAGTGGGGATGAGGTAAGAAGCGGGGGATTGGGGGAATAATGGATATTAGTGATGACCAAGTATTAATGTTAATCATGGCATAATACTAAAAATGATATTACATATGAATTACTACTAATTCATAATAATAGCCACCATTTATTGGGAAATTTGGAGGCACCGAGTAGAGTGCCAAACTCATTCCGGACGTCGTCTCTTTTGACTGTCATGTCAAGCCTAAGAAGCTGGTAGAATGATCCACAAATAAAATTTTTCTGTTTGTATGGCAATGACTGACAAGTCAGCATTCGTTCCTTTATTTTTTTTTACCCGTTACTGAGCCCCTCGCATGGCCAGGTCTCAGTGTGTGACTGCTAAGGAACTCAGTTCAGTTAGGAAGATGGGTCCAGAAGCCGAGAAGTAAAGGTTGTGACGGGATGTGTCTGGTTCCCTGGGGGACTGCGGAGGAGCGAGAACTCTGCTGAGACCCATACAGAGGTGCCGCTTCTACTTACGTTCTGTGATGTATTGACAATATTGATGCTGTTTATCGCAGACTCATGTGCCAAGTTTTTCATATATGTTATCTTATTTAGTTCTCATTATGGCCTTGCGAGGTAGATACAATCTCAACTGAATAGAAGAGGAAACTCAGGCACAGAGAGGAGGCTGAGCTAGGCAAGTGGCAGAGCTAAGGCTTAGACTCATCAACCCCTTCCCTGGGACCCCTCAGTGGCCTCCCAAACTCCCCTGTACCTGTGCTGGACTGAGAAGGCTGCCCCCTGAAGCAGGGCTGTTGGGTGCCTGGGCCTGGCTTTCTCCTCCTGTGTTGGTTGTGGCATGGCCATGGCCCTGGTAGAGGACACCCAGAGGTGTCCCAGAGCCTGGCTGCAGCCCTCAGCTGGTGCTCTGGCCTCCGTGGGGGAGGGTGGGGTCTTGTCAGCCTCCACCAGAGCGGGGTACATGGTGGTGGTTGTTAGCTGAACTTGTGCTCTGTGGACTGTGAAATGGATTCATGAACCAATATCATAACAAGAAGTAGCATAAGAAGCAATTCACACTTGTGTGTGTTTCTAAATCTTCCCTTAGTTGTCAGAAAGGGCAAAGAATTCACCCTGGTCTGTTTCTGGGCAGTCCCTCCCCTTCCCTGGGGTTGTGCAGGAGCCCATGGAGTTCACCCAGTCCAGAAGATATGGGAAGGCCCCCTCTCATTTTGCTCTGGCCGTCGTGGTCCCCTGGAGCTCTTGGGGGCTAGCATCTCCTGGCACCTTTTCGGAGGGTTTGGATGCCACAGGTGAGGATTGAAGCCCCTGTCTCCACTTAGACCTGCTCGGCTGGTCCTGCCACCTCCAAGGGCGCTGCAAGAGGGAGAGGCCAGGTGCTCTCTCAGCCCTCTCCCCTTAGTGGACAAAACCGTTCCAAGGTATCAAATTCTGCCTGGATAGAGGGAAACGCAGACCCGGAGGACAAACGTGTAGGGGATGTGGAAAGGAAAGCACATTCTTATTCTTTTATTATCATCATAGGTAAGCCGATAGTCACCAACATTTGTTTATCCCCTTCTGTATGAGAAGGCTGTGTCATTTCACTAACCTTCACTACAGCCCTCAGAAACCATGCTAGTATGGTCCTCTCACTTTGCAAACAGGGAAACTGAGGTCTGGGGAGTAAGTAATTTGTGTGAGGTCACACAGCTGGTCAAAGTTCCCTCCAACATTCAAACACAGGCAGGCTGACTCCCAGACGCACACACTTAACCACTTCCTGTCTATAGCACAACTGTTTGCCCAACTTCTCCTGTTGGGTTGGTGACTCCTTTTTACATCTCATATCCCCTTAATATCTATGTGAGCGTATACCTATTAAGGATGCAAATGAATATTTGCACAGATTGACTGAGAGAGTCCTACAAAACAGGGCATGCTAGATGCTAGGGCAATGGGGGAGGGGTGTGTTTACCTTCTTGATTGATGTGGGAGGTTGCACAAATGGTCACACATTCTTTCCTGCCTTTGCAATGTGACTTTGAAGCTCCTCCCATGAGGAGGTGGAGTCTGTCTCCTTGTCCCTGGAATCTAGGCTGGTCTCGTGGTCTGTCACACCAAGAGAATTCTGTGGAAGGGATGGATGGTGAGCCACGGTCAGCCGAGGCCTTGGGAGGCCCCACATGCCTCTTCTTACTCTCAGAACCCTGCCACTGCCATGCTTACAAGCCTGGCTAACTTGTCAGAGGGTAACAGACATGCGGCCCAATCTCTCCCATCACCCCAGTCAAAATGCCAGACACCCCCAGAAAAGGGACTTTCTATAACCAACCAGGGGGCTGACGGCTGATGCACGAGTGAACTGAGACCAGAAGAATCTTTTAGCTGAGCCCCGCCCAAGATGCTGACCTGTAAAACCGGGCGCTGAGTTAATGGTCATTGTTTTGAGGCAGTTTGGTAGGTAACGAAATTACTGACTCCACTCAGCTTAAGTCGCACCCCTTCCTCCCGGAGCTGGGTGGTGGGACTGGAGGCAGAAGAGAGGACAGCTGAGTTAGAGCCACATTTGTCCTTCCTCTCGGTTCCCTGAAAGTGTATTTCCATGGGTTTGTATCGCAGATACCTGATGCCGTGATTCTATTTCTGAACACCTCAACAGATGAGATGCCCCACCTGGGAGGGCTGTGGTCTGGTCCCAGCCCTGACACCAACCTGCCCGTGGTCTTCCGTAATTCCCTTAACCCATCTGGGCTGCAGTTCCTTACGGATACAAGAATCTTAGGCTGACGTCCATGCTCCCTCAGACTTCTCTCAGCTCTAGTATTTTCTGACTCTGTGATGCCTCCCTCGGATGGCATTCACACTGTCCACGTGTGTCTTGGACAGTTTATTCTAGACTGCAGGAGTGGCACAAAATGACATGATGGATTTTTTTTTTTTTTAAGTCATCCACCTGAAAACATGTAGCCCATAAACTGCGTAGTGCCACTATAAGAAATTTCCTTTACTGACAATGAAGCAAACAATGTCTTAACTATGAAAGTACAGGTTTGGAAAGGAAATGCTCAAGTTTCCTGACAAATAAGAGTTTGCATTATTAAAGCCAGAGAGTTTTACAGGCTTTTTTTGGTTGACATTTACAAAACCACAGTGCATATTTGACTTTTCTCCGAAAGGCAGAAAAGGGTTTGGTTGGCCTGACTGCACAAGCTCTATAAAATGTATTCATTATTCATTCATTCATTCATTCATTCATTCATTCATTCATTCAGGACAGATTAACACCGGAGACATTGTCCATCAACAGGGCACACATTTACTACCTTCTGCATCTTCCCACCTTCCACTGCAAATTCTCCTTCATTCTCAAATGTAGTCCTTGGAACTGAGGCATCTGCATTCACTGGAACATCTCAGCGGTATTTCAAAACCCAAGGATGTGAGAACAGGGAAGAAAATGACTCTTGACAGCCCAAATTTGGGGGACAGGGGTTTGGGCACCACTGTGGCTTCCTAGAACAGGAGACGTTGTATTGAGAGACAAGCTCTAAACTGGGGGTATAGGGCTTGGGCTCTGCTTCCCTCTCGGGACTGGATTTTGTATGTGACTCTGGGCATGTCTCACACCCTCTGTTTCTAATACTACTACTTACCTCTCCACGTTGTGGGAAGATCAGATGCAATAACATAAACAAAAGCATTTTGTTAAAGTATTTTCCCTCTGGACTGTAAATTCCCTGAGGGCGGGGACCAGGCCTTAGTCGTCTTATTTCCACAGAGCGTGGCATATGTCAAGTGCTCAATAAATGATGGTTGAGTGAATGAATGCACCAGAGAATAAATTAGCAAGAGAATGGAATGGAATCCTGTGGCCCCAATTCTTCATTTTGCAAATCAGGGCTCCCATGTATAGTTACGCAGGTTGTATACTGCACGAGTGAACTTGGCTGAGGGGGTGGGAGGGGACTAAACCCCAGGTTCTCCACCTGCCAAGTCATGTGCCTGGTGCAGAGGGGGTGCCTTTTCTAATTTTCTCAAAGGCACCTTATGGGCTAGCGATGGATTTGTGCAAAAGAAACGAGTCGGATTCTATTGCTCTTCAGAGATTCTGGTTTAATTGTTATGGGCTGAGGCTACAGAAGCTGTATTTTTCAGAAAATCCCCAGATGACTTAGATTTCCCTCCTGGTTTGGGTACCGTGGATGGGTGGTCTTTGAAGGCCCTTGTCACTCTACTAGGTGATTTTTGAACTGCATTTTATTTCTTGAATTTATTATTTTCTAGTATTTCAGGTTTAAATTTTCTTTCTTAATGAGTCCATGAGCTGCCATCTCATGGTGTCCTTACCCACCCTTTCCACCACCTGTTTTTGGCGGAGAATAGCACTTAGAGTGCGTGGAATATGTGTTCCCCATTTATCATTAGGAAATTCCATGCCAAGCTAAATAAAAAGAAAAAATTTTCCCTAGATTCCTCTTCTCACCCTCTAGCACTTGTGTTTTCCCTGATTGATCAGCAACATCAGGTCAAAATAAAGGTAGGGTTCTTTAGACAAGACAGAGCTGCTCAGACAAAAGCCTAGTGATGAAATTTACCAGGGTCTAATTTAATTTATCTTCCTTCATTTCTTTTTCACCCTCTGTCTGCATCAGTCAGGCTCCAATCAAGAAAAGGAAACCACACAGTAATTTGAACACGGAAAGTTTACCGTGAAGCCGGGTTTGTCAGTTTCTGCACTATTGACATTTTGGGCCGGATAATTCTGAATTTGGGGGGAATATCCTGCACACTGTAGGATGTTTAGCAATATCTCTGGCCTCTACCCACTAGATGCCAGCACTCTGTCCTCGTCCCCCAGATGGGACAACTGAAAATGTATCCAGACGTTACCTGTATTGTCCCTTGGTCTGCAGAATGATCCCTGCTTGAGAACCACTGCTAAAAGAATTATTACCCATTTCAGAGATTATCTAGAAAGGAGTAAAGAGAACTCTAAAGAATACCTAGGGCAGAGGAAGAGTATGAAGGAAAGAATATGCTGAGAAGGGGACCCCTCCGCAATCTGGGATTCAGACTGTGTTGATGAAGGTGTGGCTATAAAATATGGGGGCATCCTGCGGGTTGCCCTGGGCCAGGGCTAGTCTAGAGTTGCTCAGCAAGCAGGAAACAACCAGAGGGGAGGCAGAGCAGGCAAGCAGGAAACACCTCTTCCCTTTAGGGTACAGATGGACTGAAGCGGGGAGCGCCCCGCTGGGTGTCTATGACTCACTGAAAACCCATCCTGGAGGTGTTACTGAAAATAGATGGGGATGAGGGCCCAAACTGTCCCCACAACACACTGCTGGTAGCTGCTCTTGGTAAGAACTAGAAGAAGCACATGGAAAAGCATTGGAACTGAAAGAGAAGCCCCCTCTTCCTGCAGTGTCTGTACAGCGCCCTCTACTGACAAAATGCAGCATCATGCCATCTTCAAAAGTATCACAGAGCCAGCGATGAAAGATGTGTTTGGAGCTGAAAGGCAATAAAATGATAGCTGGCATACTCTCGTATTGTACCCTCCTCTTAATAATTTCTGTGCCATCTATTTGGCACAGGTCTGGCATTTAGTAGATACAAAATTAATGTTGACTGAATAATTGAAAGAATGTATGAATGAATGATTTTTTTTTTTCTGGCGGCTGTTTTGGAGAATGCAATTTACTACTGATTTAAATTTTATCTACAGAATAGTAAATGGCAGTTTTCAGTCCCTCCAACCCCACTTTTCTACTACATTTAAATTTAATTGAATTAGCTTGTTATATCTTCCCAACTCTCATATAAAACTGATCAAGTTGATAAAAAATCTATTAAAGAATTGAGCAATTCAGTAGAAGAAATTAATTGAACTAATTTGAATTGATCAGTTGTTGATTAAATTCTCCAGTTGAGCATTGATCTGATAACTGAGAAAATACAAGACTGGTATCTGTTTTTAAGATCAGAATATTAACCAAAGCATTGTGGCCGATGAACTCAGTCCAACAAAATTGTTGCCCAGAAGCTAAGAACATTAATAGAAAAATCAGAATTAATTTTGACTTCGGTGTCACATGGTAATTCGCCGATTGCAATGTGGTAAGTTAGTCACCAGGGACTAAGTTACACTGTAATTCAACATGAGGAAGCATGGTGAGAAGAAAATTAGACTGGGATTGAGTAAAAAGTTTTGTGTGGGCTGCCTACTGATGTGGACAATCTTTTGCCCTTCCTGGGCCTCCCTCTCCTCTGGAACTAAAGAATAACCACACACTTTGCTTCGGAGAAGAGGAAACAATATGAATGTCCAAGTGTTTTGCAAATTGAAAGTACTGAACACATGTGAGGCTCTTTGTATTCATAGTTGCAAAATGGGTATTTTGGGGTTGTTTCAATTTTCTTAGGTTTCTAGAAGACTCTGAGTGCACCTGAAGTGCTCTTGAGGTGCGAATATTCTTATGTTTTCTAATGTAAGGCAGACACCCAATGGATTTTTGGATTTAGGATCATACACATCACACGTTGCATCTCCCTCAAGTATCTCAGGGCCTTTGCACACGCGGATAGAACCCTCTGCCTGGAATTCTTTCATCTCCTCTTTGCCTCCATGACTCCTACTTATCCTATCGGCTCCATTACCCTGACCTCCTGAACCGATCAACTCTTCTTATTATATGCACTTACGTGCCACATCTCTCCTATATAGTCCTTATCACTAAGGGTATTTTACATTTTCTTGTGATTATTTTAAGGTTTGTCTCTCCAACTAGGTTATAAGCTCCAAGATGGACAGGGCCACTTCTGCTTTCACCCAGCATGACATTTTCAGTAGGTATTTAATGACTATTGGTTAGATGAATGAATGAATGAATGAATGAACGAATGAGCGTATTATCCAGAGTTGACTAGAGCCTACTTGATTGTGATGTGTTGGCCACATTTTGAAAGAAATGGCAACGCTCGGCTTTCTGGGGCTGCAGAAAGAACACAATGATAGGTGTGGTCAGCTGGTGTGTCCTCAGCACCCAGTGCAATCTCTGGCATAGGGTAGGAGCTCAGTAAATGTTTGTTGAATGAATTACCTTTGGAGCCAGAAGTTTGGGGCTTAAGTTTTGCCTGTAAAATTTACAGGCTCAGTAAACTCGGTGGAGATATTTAACCCTTGATACAATACAGTGAAAACAGGCTCGGAGGTCAGCATGCTGGATCCAAATCTCCATTTACTAGATGTTTGACAAGACATTTAACATCATTGCGCACAAGTCTGCTTATATACAAAAATGAGGGCAGTATCAATATCCTGAGATTATTTCAAGTATTAGATGAGAAAAACTATTCAAAGGCCTTGCCTATTACAGCACATATTAGGAATCAATTAGGAGTCCTTTCCTCTCTTTCAGCCTCTATAATGTGATAACATTCCATACTTCAGAATCATTGGTTCTCAAATAAGATCGTGTACGTCAAACACTTGAAACCGAGGTCCAAGATTCATTTTCCTTCATTTCCGCTCTGCGTCAAAAGAAACATATGTGCAGAATCGGCATTAGCCACCAGGTGGCAGTGTGGTAATAGCTTTGATTTCTGGATTTTAGCTTAAAATAGCACCTTTTAAATTGAAGTCTTGAGGTGAGAAAAATGGGTGGTAGTTAAGAGAGAAGCATTGCAGGATAATGGAGTAATGTCTGTTGTAAATGATATTTTAATGTCCAAGGTCTTACTCTGGAGAATTAGGAAGGAAAATTTTAAAACATTCCTTTAGATTCTTAATTCAGAAACATAAGAACCACAAGAACCAGGTACGTGAGGGATAAAAGCTTTTATTGCAACATAATTTTATCACAATTTGTAACATTTCCTCTTGGAGATCCATTTTGTTTCCTCAAGTATTCTGGTAACCTATACTTATTATTTTTCTCTTTTTTAAAAAATAAATGTTTAGTTTGGTTGACACATATTTCTTGAGTACCTAATGTGTACCAGGCACTGTGCTGGGTGATTGAAATAAAGCTATGAACAGAGAAGACAAAGCTCCATATCCTTAAGGGAGTGGGGAGACTCATGATCAACTATGAAAAAAAGCGAACGGATAAGAGAATTTCAACCGGGTGGTGGGATGAAGGGTGACTTAGGTGCGTGTGTTGGGGGTGTGCACTTCGGATAGGGTGGTCAGGGAAACCTGCAACCTGAGTGGTTAGAAGGACCTCGTCAGGCACACACCTCGAAGAACATCCCAGCAGAAGGAAAAGCCAGTGCGGAGGCGATGACGGGGGACAAGCTAGCCATGTCCAAGGGAAGCGTCTTTGGTAAACTAATACTCTTCCAATGATTTATTGCTACATAGCAAACTGTCCCCCAGCTTAAGAGTTTTAAGTGACCTAGTTATTTTGCTCATAGTTCTGTTGGTGTTAGGAACTTGGGACAGGCTCAGCTGAGCAGTTTGTTTTGATCCATTTGACATTATCCGTGAGGGTAGCTGAAGCTGGAAGACCCGCTGTCAGGATGGTTCTTCACTCACATGTCCATACCCTGATGCTGCCTGGACTCTCCAGGGTAGAAGCTGCCAGTCTTCTTCAAGTCTAGGCCCAGAAGTTACTTCCGGGCTATCGTCAGGTCTGCCCAATTCTACTGCTCAAAGAGGCCAGTCCTCTTTCTTCAAGGGGAGAATAAGTACTTTTTTCCCTTCCTTCCTTCCTTCCTTCCTTCCTTCCTTCCTTCCTTCCTTCCTTCCTTCCTTCCTTCCTTCCTTCCTTCCTTCCTTCCTTCCTTCCTTCCTTCCTGTCTCTTCCTGCAGTGTCTCTCCAGCGCCCTCTGCTGACAAAATTTAGCATCATACCATCTTCAAAAGAAATATTTTCACAGAGCCAGCGATGAAAGATGTTTTTGGAGCTGAAAGGCAATAAATTATAGCTGGCATACTCTTGTACCGTCCTCTTAATCATTTCTGTGGCATTCTACTTGGCACAGGTCTGGCACTTAGTAGATACAAAATTAATGTTGACTGAATGATTGAAATAATGTATGTATGAATGAATGAATGACAGGGTTTGATTTTAACATGATAACATATAACATTATATTAGTTTTAGGTATACAACATATTTGTATGTACTGCAAAATGATCACCACAATAAGTTCAGTTAATATCCATACAGTTACAAAGCGTTTTTTCTCATGATGAGAACTTTTAAGATCTACACTATTAGCAACTTTCAAATATACAATCCAGTAGTATTCACTATAGTCACCTATGTAGTGCTCTACATTACATCCCTATGTCTCACTTATTTTATAACTGAAAGTTTGTACCTTTCGCTCCCCCTTCACCCGTTTCACCACCCCACTCCCCACCTCTGGCAGCCTTCAGTCTGTTCTCCGTTTCTGTGAGTTGGGATTTTTTTTTTTAATTTTAGATTCTGCATCTATCTAAGATCACACAGTATTTGTCTTTCTCTGTCTGACTTCTTTCACTTCAGTGCCCTCAAGGTAATGGACCCCACCTCATGAGGGCAGGAGTGTTAAAGAACCTGTGACCATCTTTAGTTGCAATAGATCCTTAACAAGTTACCAGAAATTCCGTGTGACAGGCTGGGGGCCAGGCTTCCACAGTCCCCGCGCCACCCATCTGGCCTGTCTGTAGCATGAACAATCGCCAACACCTCGGGAATCCACTCTGTCCACTGTCCACGAGGAGCACTGAAGTAAGTGTGTCAGAGATTTGTTCAGTCCTGATTGTGAATCTGTGGATTGGGGGTTGGGATGGAAAGCATGAAATACTGTGCCAGCTTCTTGGTGTGAATTTTCCTGCATGAATTAGTTCTGGGATGATCTTAGAGAAATAGGAGCAAAAGGCAACACAGAAGCACAGTTCAGCTATTAAGGGTATTTGGCCTCGAAATAGTCCATGAAATGACAATACCTTTACACTGGTTAACACGTCATCTAGCTAGGAGAGTGCTTGATTTATTAGATTTGTCTCCTTAAGAAAGATAATTGAGCCAGTTGAAGTTAGAGTCCTCTTGAGACTGAAGTGTAAGAGAAAAGAAGCAAAGGGAGGTGACATCCCGTATTTCTGCCACAGCAGCCTTTGGGTAGAAGGAGGAAGACCAGTGGGAACTGAGAATTTTCTCTCATGGACAGGAAATGGGGGGGAGGAGGCTTTGAGGTGAGGATAAAATAAGCTGAGTCATACAGACTCCAGCTGGTCCTGAGTTTGTTCTATATCAGTGTGGCAATTAATAGTGCAAATCATTTTCTGTATTGACACATGTCCCAAATCTAATGTTTGCCTAATGATGATAGCTGGTCACTCAAGATACAACCAAACTTAAAAACGGTTTCTTATTGCTGGTGGCTAGTAAGTCACGATGAAATTGAACCTGAAAAAAACATCAACAGAGTTTACATTTACAGTCCTCCCATATTTCCCCAGGTAACTATTTATTTCTTTTAGCATCTGTTTGATGTGTCTCCAAAACGATCCTGTTAAATGAGCAACTCTTTTTCTCTCTAATTGATGTGTCAACACAGGCAAAGTTTCCAGTTTCCTGCTCACACTTGATGTCAGGCAGGACACACTAATAAACCTCTCATTGTTCTATTGTTTCCCCTGGAGCAGCATTTTTATTATTCATTATTACAGGTTACAGTGTTAAAATGGATGGATTTACCCGAATGGAAATTTTCGTGGCAGCCCTAACAATTAAGTGGGAAAGTCCCTTTGTGGTCATATTGTAACCAAAACAGGATTTGGTCCTTCAAATCCCACACTCAGATGCTATCTCTCTGTCTACAGACCGATTGTCTGGGTTTAATACGACATGTTTTTGGAGGGCTTGACTTAAATGCAAAAATCAATTGAGTCAATCACATATCACTTGGCTCTTAAGTTTTCTATAAGTAAGGGGAGAATGCTTCAAAGGTTGCGCTTCTGAAGTTGAATCTGGGGTTGGTTTTTAGCTCAGTACGTGTCTGCCTGCGGGACCAAAGGGAGTCGTCACTATCATTTGCACTTGACTCTTGTCTCTTCTTGCTTACACAAGTGCCTGTTCCTTAAAAGTAACCCCCACGCCTTGTACAGGGTCTTAGCAAGTAGCTTTCATGTACTCATGAACAAATCTGGTCACTCGTGTGGTCAGGGCTTCCTGGAATTTTGTTTCTTTGTCTGCTACTGTGGTTGCTGATGTGCCCCTGAGGGACCATGGTGTTTGGCCAGGCCCAGCTGTGCTGTTTCTGCAGCTGTCTTTCTCTCTCTCTTCCTCTGCAGCCAGGCCTGGAAGCTTCCTCCGTCCCCACGTGGCGGGGCCGGGCTCCTGTGAGGTGAGGAGAAAGCTGCTTTCTCCTTTGTGCATCCAACTCAGCACCTAAGAGGGGGTCACTATCCTGTTGCTTATGCCACACAAGGTAGCCAGAGTGAATGGGCTCCTGCAGTTTCAGTTACAGCTGTCTCTCTGTGTGGTGGCAGCTGGGAGTCGTCACAGGCTGGATTCAGGGCTAATCAGAGTGAGACAGCCTACTTCCCTTGGACACATCCCTCTTCTCTGACTGCTAGACTTTGGGTCTGCATCAAACCCCTGTGCCTGGTGTACAGGAAAGAGCAGAAGGCCTTAAAGTCAGATAGACACTAAGTGAGACGAGTTCCCAGCTCTGTCACCTACCAGCTGTGTGACCTGGGGCAAGTCACTCACCGTTTCAGAGTCTCAGTTTTCTCATCCTCAAAAGGGAATAATAATGACATAACCTACACAAAGAACTTGTAGCACAAGGCCCGAGTTCCTGGCCCAGAGCTCCGAGGAGCCCTTGGAACTGTCTTAGCGAAAGGAGTGTCTTTGGTAGGCTAATGAGGTGACTTATGGTAGGGTGGGTCCCTAGGGAGCTTTAGGATGGGAAGTGGTTGCCAGAAAACCAACCAAATAATTAGCGTGGGAACTTTCAACCAGACCCGTGACTTCCAGGAAGGGGAGAAAAGTTGAAGACTGAGTTCAGTGACTAATGGCTGATGACTTAATCACCCCTGCACAATGGAACCTTGATTAAGAAACAAACACTTGGAATAATGAGGATTGAGGGGAGCTTTCAAGTTGGTGAACATCCAACACAGGGGTTGGATACAGAATATCCCCGTGTTGGGAGAGGGACACACCCCAACTCCATAGGAGGTTCTGCACCCAGGACCCTCCCAGATCTCACCCTGCATACCTCTTCATCTAGCTGTTCATCCGTATCCTTGATAATAAACTGTGATAGTCAAGATAGCACTTTCCTGAGTTCTGTGAGTTGTTCTAACGCACTTTTGAACCTAAGAAGGGGTCCTGGGAACCCCTGAAGTTGTAGTCAGCTGGATAGAAGTGAGCATAGTTTGGAGACCCCATTTGTAGCTCGTGTTTGAAGTCTGGGGCAGCCTTGTGGGACTGAGCCCTCAACGTGCGGGGTCTGCAGCTTAACTTTGGGTAGTTAGTGTCAGAAATGAGTTGAATGTAGGACACCTAGTTTGTGCCAGATAATTAGAGAATTGCTATTGGAATGATGTATTTGGTGCTGGGAAAAACCAAACAGAGACTAGTGAAGTAAGCCTTAATTCACAGTAAGGACCTAGGAAATGGGAGCTCCTCTTATTGTAATGCTGTTACTGTTTTACTATGAAAAAAAAAACCAAACACAAAATTTAACAAAAATGTATATAGTGCTAGTTATGTGCAAGTGGCTCATTTAACTCATTTGCTCCTTATAACAACTCAAAAAGTCAGATTTTATTATTCCATTAATGCCATTTAACAGATGAGGAAACTGAGGCACAGGGAGGTTCAGGTACTTGCCCAAGTTCACACAGCTAATAAGCGGCAGGCTTCAAATCCAGGCGGACTGCAGCCTCAGTCTGGGCTCCTCATCTTTGCAGTATGTTGTGGTTGTAATTGGTCTTATTATTATTGCTGCAATTTGTTCAGGGAGGCCTGAGTAGGCAAAAGAATATTCATCAGGCATGGGAACTGATCAGAGAAAAGTGATATCGTATTAAGATTGTCATACACATTTTGTTCCCAAAGTAGGTACCAGCATTTAAGGGGATAATAGCCTATTCAGTACCTGGATTATTAATAACTTTTTTTCTCGAAAGACATTTCTATCATCCCAGGGTGAAATGTAGACATGTGAGTGCCGGTGTACTGTTGGCGATTCAGGCGTACTTGGGTTTAATTAACTTCTCTTGAGAAAGTTCAATCACTTGAGAGCCAAGAGTCCACAATGAGCCTGTTTCAACTGCCAACTGCACTGGATGGCCAGCTCTGTGCACGTAGAGGGAATGATAAATGGGCCTTGTGCCTCCTCCCGGGCCAGGTGCAAAGGGAACCCTGCCACTCTGTGTTGGTACCCTGCAGATGGAGGGAGGAAGGGCCATGTCAGTGGCCCTGCCAAGCAGTCAGTGCAAAACGCACCCGTTTATCATGGCAGATCCTGCACCATGCCAGACCTGCATAGATCTGTAAATAATAGGCGTTTGAAAGCAAGACCTGTTGGAGCAAACCGGCATCACCAACAAGTGAATGGCTTTTTGTGGTTTTTTAAACCTGGTATAACCTGTATAGGACTCCCACTAAATCATACTCTTTGACCCTTTCCATCACTTAATCCTTACAAAGCCCCTAAAACGAGTGGGGTATTCGGATGACTAGGCATCCTGGTTTGCCTGTTGTCCTGATGCAAGTATTAGAGGAGCCCTTTTTTACTTTCCAAAGTGCCCCAGGTTGGACAGTAAATTACATGGTCATCCAAGGTATTATGTTTATTTTATGGAAGAGGAAACAGGCAGAGAGAAGATAAATGATTCACTCAAGGTCACGTAGCTGGTGGGTAGTAGAGCAGGACCAACTCGGCTGTCTGTCTGCAATGCCCAGGTGCTTTCTGCCAGACTCGTCTGCTTCTCTGTGAGATGAAGGAGCACATCTTCCTCACAGTCTCCCTGGGGATCTGGGATGATTTACTATTATTTGGAGCTCCTCTTTTTGAATGACCTTCAGAGACATTTTTTTTTTAAAGACACCCACACATATTTTGCAAACATCTTTTTATTTTTTATTTTTTAAACTTTTTTAAAATTTTAAGTGTGTTTTTTCAGGACCCATCAGCTCCAAGTCAAGTAGTTGTTTCAATCTAGTTGTGGAGGGCGCAGCTCATAGTGGCCCATGCGGGGATTGAATCGGCAACTTTGTTGTTAGGAGCACCGGGCTCTAACCAACTGAGCTAAGCGGCTGCCCCAGAGTCATATTTTTTTTTAAAGAACATTTTTGGTGTTAGCAAAATCAGGACCCTGGGAGGATAGATTTCATTTTTGGCAATACCCTAAACACTTTCAGAGCCAAGTCTTGTGAATAAGGTGGGAAATTCTGCTGGGGAACACCATGTTGGAGCCAAGACAAAAGCTTAGTTTGAATTACTGAATAGTTTATTTTTGTATGCTTGTTTGCTGGTGAAATTGGCTTTGAAAAAAATTTTCAAAGAGTTATTCTGCAGATGTTTTCAACAGTGACAGTGTCACTTATAGTGTGTTTAATTTCCTAAAGTAAATAATTTTTTTAAGTCTCATTTTATCATGCCTGGTGGATATAGCATATTGTATCTTGTCTTTGGTAGCTAAGCATAGTTAGGTTGGAAGGAGTGGATGAGCTTGCTAGGTGATTGAAATTCCTGGCCTCAGATGAAGAAAATAAATCAATTATTTTCCCACAACTCGTATTTCTATCAGCCAAATTCCCAAGCCTTTATGTTCCGCCAAGTCAATTCTCATGGGTGTCATCATCCTGCATTTTAAAAATCAAAAGTCCAGGTCACCTGTGTTTGCGGTACTTAATACCCATATTTCCACTTCTGACAGTGTTTTGGATGGGTTTATCTATTAAAAGTAATCATTGTACATTTTAATTACAGTTTTTAACTTAAAAAGCAAGGTCAATTCTACCGTTTTTTTCTTATTTAATGTGAAAACAAGCAAGGAGCTAAAGTGAGTCAGGTTTTATCACCTCCTGTTGCAGGTAAAGAAAGGGAGGCTCTAGAGATTGTGTCTTGCCCATGGTCACATATGTATAAGTGGCAGTATTTTGACTCGAGGGTGCCCAGGGCATTAAGTTCCTGTTAGCTTCCCTTCCAGTGGAGGCAACTCCCTTCCTCTTGATTGTTCTGTTCTCAGAGATAATTAGTTTTCGATGGTAGCTGTAACAAATTACAACAAACTTGGTGGCTTCAAGCAACATAAATTTTTTCTTGTCTAGTTCTGGAAGCGAGAAATGTGAAATAACTCTTATGGGGTTAAATCAAGGTATCAGCGGGGCCACTCTGTAGGCTCTAGAGAGGAATCCCTTTCCTTGCCTTTTCCAGTTTCTAGAGCTGCATTTATTGGATTCCTTGACTCATGGCCCCTTCCTTCATCTTCAAGGCCAGCAGGGTACCATCTTCAAATCTCTCTTTGTCTGTTCCCTCTGCATATCGTCTTGTCTATGCTTACATCTCACTCTTATTATGAAGGGACTCTTTTGTAAGGATACATGTGATAGCGGTCAGAGCCCACCTTGTTAATCCAGGGCAGTCTCTCCATTTCAAGGTCCTTATCACATCTGCAAAGGCCATTTATTTATTTATTTGCCCTTAAAGGTTACACTCACAGGTTCTAGGGATAGAATGAGGATAGATTTGGGGAGGGAGTTATTCTTCAGCCGACTACAGCCTGCTCTTTGGCCTTCAAAGATTCAGATCCATCCTACATGTATTTACCCCATCTCACCATTGCTCTATCTCAACCCATTACAATATCAACTCTAGTCCAAGGTCTCATTTAAATATCATCAGCTCAAGCCTCACCTCTCACCGTCTAAATCATGTAAATCAGGTATAGGTGAAACTCTTCGCATGATTCGTCATGAGGAAAATTTCCTCTCCGTCTCAGGACTTGTGAAACCAGAGAATGTATTATTTACAATGGTGGGCTAGGCATAAGATAGCAGTCATAAACATTTCCATTCCAAAGGTAGAAAATGAAAGGAAGGTTAGAGTTATTAATCCTATGCAATTTTAAAACCCAGGAGGACAAATTCCATTCGTTTTTTTTAAGGCCTGGAAGTCATCCTTTGTGGCTCATGGCTCTGCCTCCTCAGCCACGGGTTCCACCCTGGGAGTCATTTTTCCTTTTTTTTTTTTTTTTTTTAAAGTAGTATAGGTTTGCAGCTGAATAGTTTTATGAGCCTGTTTCTTGACTGTAGAATTTTGAGATTTCTATAGCTTTTCTTCATTTTGCCCTCTCTCTGTCCCTTTCAGTCCAAACTGGCAGTATTTCTCCTAATATACCATTCTCAAAAATCTGTGGCTTTCCAGTGTACGTCATAGGAATTCATGTCATTAGATAACAGAATTCTCCACAGATATTTCTGGATCTCTATTCCAGGCTCCTGCTGAGATGGTTGAGGGGGCCCATGCATGAGTCACACGCTTAATCTTTTTGGCACTAGCCAAAGGTTGTCCAGGCACATTCTAGACCTTCTCTCAGAGCACGAATTTCTCACAGTGAATACCCTATCTCCTAATTTTGGCATCTTTTCCAATCTGGATAAGCTGTTAATTTCCCAAGTCATCAAGGCCTGATTCTTTTCTGCTTAATGGTTCTTCCTTCATTTTTTTTTTCTCTTTCTTTTCACATTTTACTTTATTTTTTGTTTCTCATTTGTTTGTCTTGTTCTTTTGTTGGTTTTGGTTTATATGCCACATATCAGTGAAATCATATGGTTCTCTGCTTTTTCTGTCTGACTTATTTCGCTTAGCATTATACTCTCAAGATCCATCCATGTTGTCACAAATGGTCCTATATCATCTTTTCTTACCGCTGAATAGTATTCCATTGTGTATATATACCACAACTTCTTTATCCATTCATCTATTGAAGGACATTTTGGTTGTTTCCATGTCTTGGCCCCCGTAAACAAAGCTGCAATGAACATTGGAGCACACGTTGGCCACGGTCGTGGGTGTGTGACCCACGCCAGCCAATCCGAATTCTTTCCTGAGATTTTCAAATTGAATCTAGGGAGAGAAATATTGTAGGGGTAGGAGACTAGAGCTACCTTTCTCCACCATGTGGTGCTGAAAACAAAGAAAGACCTGCCTTGTCAATTTCTCCTTGTTTACTACTGAAATACACAAAATTCTCATCAAGAAAAGTTCATTTCTTAAAGACATACAGGCCTGACTTCCTGCCTAAGTGGGAGAAAGTCAGCAGGTGAGGGTGGTAGTCTTGAGATGTTTGAACTCATTGAGAAATTTTAAAATTTTCAAGAGGTCATTCTGGTATATTAACTAATCAATAAATCACCGTGGTACATATATTCTCCTTCCTAACTACACAAAGGATACCTTAAATTCTGATTAAACATATCACACATTGATTTTTGCTCCCTCCCTCCAGAACCCCACCAAAATGATGGAGAAGAAATTAAAAGTCATAAACCTACATAGACAAGGAGCAGAGGAGAGAAAACAATAGCAAATTAAAGATGTCAACAGATACTGAGATGGAAAGCAGTTAGTTGGATGAGTGGCAACAGGATTGGCAGAGCAAGAAAGCTGGAAGTAAGTTCCCGGAGAATGGAATTCCAACCAAAAGGAAGCCAATTTTGCTACAGAATCCTAGACGGACTTGAAAATTGGAGCCTACAAATCCCTCTAAAGATAGACGTGAAGCATCAGTTCAGTAGAGGATAGCTCTCAGACTTATGGCTGCCTATCATCTTTGAGTCGCTTTTCTGTATTTAGGGAAATCTACAGTTATGAGTCTTGCTTCCCCAATCTGAACTCTAATTCCCAGTTTCCCCTATAGTTAGTCATGGGACCTGGCTGTGACAAGCAGACACACAAAATTTTAATTCAGAAGTGAGCTGAGGAAAGAAGCTCTGTGTGCGTTTTCATGTTTGAAGCAAAGGACCTAGACTTTTAGTGGAAGCAGTTGTAAGGTCAAGTTTCTTATATAGAATTGGCATTGGTGGGGGTGGTGGTGGGAGCAGTGATTATCTACTTTACTACTCAGTAGGTAGCTGAGTCTGTGAAGATTTCCTCATCAGGCCTGTTCTTTGGGGGTGGTTTTGGGCATAGTTCTGAAAGATTAGCCTGGAGCCTGGTTCTTCAGCCTTCCCAAAGAGTCAATCAACCACCTACCAGTTAATAAACTCTTTTTCCATTTACACTACCAGACTCCATATGTATTGATTACAATTTGAAAACACACACACACACACACACACACACACACACACACACACCCCAAAGCCAAAAGCAAAGAAACCAAAAAACAACCCTCTTAATAATACCTATGTAATAGGTAGTTTTATTCCCAGATACCCTTTCCCACTCCAAAGAACCAGATAATGGATTCTCCCCCATGACACCTAGAGAAAGGACATTTGTCTTTGGAGAAATTCAATCAGAGGGGGCCCAGATTGAGGACAGCAGGAGCAATGAAAACTGCTTTCAGACATTAAAATGAAATAAGGGGAGAGACTTCTCAATCTAATCCTCTTCCTCTCCTCAATTTCCAGAACATAGGCAGCCAGGTATATATTCTCCAGGCAGAGGTGGGAAGAATTTTGGGGGGATTAATTGACCATTCCAAGAGAAAAGACCTCCCATGAATTAGGTAAGTTTTTACCTGTCACCTTCCAGTAAAGCCCCACCTGCTCACAGATAACTGCCAATCAGCTTTTCATTGCCTCTCTCTTACATATCAATGGATGTGTAGGAGTCACCAGGTTTTTGAGGAGAGCTTCTATTCTTGAATGAGAAAGACCAAAGCAAATACTGTGCGAAAATGAACTTGATGAATACACTGATCGTGAAGTGAGCAGAAGGCTCCTTAATTAAAAACACTATAATTAATATTTTCAGAAAGAAAAGAGAAGACATTTCACTGATGAAACAAAATACAATGCCATTTTTAAAAAGGATGGGAGAACAAAGAGCTCTTGGAAATTAAAAATATTATAGCAGAAATGAACATTAGAAGGTTGGAAGTTAATGTTAAGGAAGTCTTCTAGAAAGTAGAACAAAAGAACAAAGACGTAGATAGCAGGGGAGAAATGATGAGAAAATCAGAGAATCAATTTGGTAGGTCTGACTACTAACCAAGAGAGACACAAAAAGCGAGGAATTAAAAACAGTCATACATATATTGAGAGCCAAAGAACTGAATCTCCAGATTGAAAAGACTCACCATACTCAGCTCATGAGTCAACATCAAGGCGTATCACCATGGGATTTCAGGACACCGGGGATAAAGAGAGAAGATGCTAAAAGTTTCCAGAGAAGAGCAAACTAGTCATACAGCAAAGGATCACGAACCACAATGAGGTCCCACTTCTCAGCAGCAAACTTGGAAGCGAGAAGGGAACAATATTTTCAAAGCTGAGCAGTGGCTTCTAACGTTGATATCCGTATGCCTCCCAACTGTCAATCAAATGTGCAGGTTGAATGCCGATGTGGGAGGTCTCAAAGCATGTATATCCGGGAGCTACTGGATGATTTGCTCCAACAAGCAAGAGCAAACCCAAGAAATAAAGTGTATGATTCTGAAGACATGAAATCCAACTCTGAGAAGGAGTAAAGGAATTCTTAGGATAATGATGAAGGGATTTCTTAACACGACAGTTGTTCAGGAGCCTCAGTGAGCAGGAGGAGAAGCTTTTTGTCAAAAAACAAAAGCAAACCCCCCTCCCCACAACTTCAAAGGGAAAATACAGTTCTAATAGATTCCCTAAGGAGCTGGATCTTTTTGAAAGGGGTTTTATAATTCCATCAGAGTCTGTGACAAACTGGTGATAATTAGAAAATGAAGTAGATGGGGAAAAAAAAGCAATCACTAACTTTAGGGGAAACAAAATTTGGCATAAGAAAGGAAATGCAAGCGCAGAATACCATTGGTTTCACTTGTGACTAATAATTATATAGTAATAATCTAAACAGTAACTACTGATGGATTCAACATTGGGATAAAGCTGAATTATGAAGGAGTTAGATGTGAAATGTATGTGGGAGGGCCGTGGGAGCATAGGGTGTAAGAGGTCTAAAACTTTATTTTTCTGCAGAAGGAAATCAATAGATAATCCTTAAAAATAATCAATTAAGGAATAAAAATATAAGTATATAGAAACACAAAGATAAGTGTTGGAAAAAAGGAGCTAAAAGAGTTGAAAATGCTTGGCTCTGGGGAGCAGAACTTCCGGGCAGAGCAGAGGACTACTCTTTTGCATTGTAAGCCTTCTGGGGTTACTTGATTTTTAAGAGTATGAACAGGCACTACTACTTGATACAACTTCAAAACCAGCTAAACCTTGGAGAAAATTCTTAGATCAACAGGCGCTCTCATCCTCTGTCATGAGGACTGTAAATTAGTACAATCACTTTGGAAAACAGTTTGGCGGTATCCACTGAAGCCGACTGTACACCTATTGTGTGATACAGCAGTTCAGTTCCAACAGAGATGTGTACAGTTAGGCACCAAAGGTTGTACAAAGCATGTCCGTAGCAGCAGTCTCCCTGGTAGTTGGAGACAGAGAAGAGCAAAGTGTACATCCACAGTACAGTGAATATTGTATGGTCATACAAAGGAGGGAGCTACAGGAATGGCAATAAACCACCCTTCCTGCAACACCCAGGATGAACCTCACATACATTGTGCCGAGCAAAAGAAGTCACACCCTGGATGAACCTCACATACGTTGTGCCAAGCAAAAGAAGTCAAGCACCGAAGAGCACATGCTATGTGATTTCATTCGTACAAAGTTCAAAAGCAGGCAAAACTAACCTATGGTGATAAAAGTTAGGATGGATTGCCTTTGGGAAAGAGGTGGGGGAGGGTAGAGACGGGAGTGTGTGAAGCCGGCTTCTGGTGAGGGGCAGTGTTCCAGCTCGGGGCCAGGTTGTTGGTAGGACGAGAAAGTTTACTTTGTGAAAGCTCGTCAAGCTATACTCTATTGATTACACTCTTCCGTCTGTATGTAATAGATTAACATTAAGTGAATAACCTTTAAAACTGTTTATTAAATAAAACACACAAACTTCTACAAGAGCAGCTCAGCCCATCTGGACCAGAGAATCTGCTATTCTGGAAAATTAGGAAATTATCGACTGATTTATGAAAATACGTTCAGATATCTCAGCAAGTCGAATATGGTGATTTCTGGGTTCTTGCCTTCTTATGTCAATGTGCGGACGTTTTGGATCTGTCTTGTCTGTGTATGGTCTACATTTAGCTGCCTCCAGGTTTGTTTCCTCTCCCCGCCCGTCATCATTAATGACGACTTTGAAACATTGCAATGGCCAGGAGGACTTTCTTCTGCTTCCCGGATGTCCTGCTCATGATTTTAGGTGCGGTTCTGTTCAAAAGACAACAAAAGCAGAACAGGGAGGACTAACACTGACTAGTAAAGGAAAGAGCATGCATTGACGGGTTTTCCTTGGGGCTGAGGAGGTGGGGCCGGAATTCTCCTATTTGACCTTTCCTGTTACCCAGGACTCTCTCTCCCTGAAATACTATAATGCATCAATGACCTTGGTTTTTCCCAGAAGTGTTTAAGAAGACGGGACATTCATCTTGCCTTTGCCCTTTTACATTATTCGTGTTAGAAATCTTTATTGTGCAAGTCTGAGTAGGAGGGGAGAGCGCGCCGATTACATTCCCCTGCCCTTCACATCATCGCACTCCACAGCCCTGCAGTTGCAGGCATTCGTCTTGCTATCTTGTTCCAGATCAAGGGAAAGCTAAGGGAGGCGCTCTTGAAAGTTCAGCCACTTACACTGAATTACAATGGGTGGATTTGCGGGATACATGAAATAGTCCAAGTTGGTTGTCATTGGATTGTACACACCACAGATCTGTGCCAGCAGTCAGCGACACACAGGGGAGAACCTTCTCATGAGACAGTCTGGAGGGGGATGTGCTGGGAGTGAAGCTGCCAGGGCTTCATCCGGACACAAAACGGATCTTGCATACCATCAACTCTTCCTTTTCCCACTAAGACTGATGATTATTTGGGGGCAAGTTCGGCTGTTTGACAGGATGGGGGATTATAGGGAATGGTTGCAATTAGTCATTTAAATGCCTGTGCTTCTCATTGGCTTTACAAGAGATGTAATATATTTATTATACTGTATCATAATACTGTAATTACATACAGTAAGAATATCTGTAATATATGGTAATAATACTATAATACCGTGTGTCCCTGAAAATAAGACCAGGTCTTATATTAATTTTTTTCTCCAAAAGACACATTAGGGCTTATGTTCAGGGGATGTCCTCCTGAAAAATCATGCTCGGGCTTATTTTCAGGGAAACATGGTACTTATAAAGAGGAAGTAATCCACTGTGAAGCCAGGAGACTCACATCCTTGTATCTTTTTATGTGAATTTGGGCCACGTTCTGGCTTTCTCTTTCACCCCATTGCTGTCTCTGTTACATATAGGTAGTTATGCCTACATTGAAAGGTTTGTCAGGGCTAGCACTTGGCAGTTGTTCATCAGCTGCTAGGCATTTCCCTTTCCTTGCCCTGCAAAGTTATCTTTTGAACAAACCTTAAAGTTGCTTTCTGTCGTGTATTGGAACAGCTGGAATGGAGATTTATGCCGCTGTGTATTCCCAGAGCTTCCAACAGTCTGGTAGAGAGCAAGCCACTGAAGTCATCTCTGAAAAATAAATATTAGATCTTGCTTCTCAGCACACAATCCCCCACACTTGGAATGAAATCCAAGCCCCTCGTCATAGTCCACACAGCCCTGCCTGCTTCTCTAATTCCATCTCCCAAAGGCTCGATTCCGCACTCTGTCCCAGACACTCCTGCCAGGTAGCTCATGGCTCAGTGACTTGGGACTTGATGTTGCCCCAATATGAACAGCTTCCTTTGCTTCTTGGTATGACTGGCTCCTGCTCATCCTTCAAGGGTGAGCCTTTCCCGGGAAGCAGACTCTGAGATGGAATTAGCATGAAGGATGTTCATTATGGACCACCCCTGGGCTCACCCCCTACAGGAGGGAGGGGAAGGCAGCGGGACTCGGCAGAGGGAGACATGGAGAAGGCAGGTCTGGTGCAGCCTTTGCTGACCGCACGGGGAGTGCTAGAGCTGGCATGATCCTGCAGTGTTCCCTCCAGCTGGCAGCCATGGCCAGACCTTCATACTCTCTCATTCATCGGTTTTAAATGGGGGTTCCCCGTCCTGCTGGGAAGGATGTGACCTCAGGGAAGTGATTCTCTGCCGCTGAGGCCATCACTGAAAGGGCTGACAGCTGCAGGCCAGGAGAGCAGGACCCCTCGGCATGAAGGCTCCTTTGACGGGGGATGTGGGCCGCGTGACAATGTCCACCACACAGCCTTCCCTGACCACCCCGTGTCTCTCCTGTTGTTCTCTGTCTGGGAGTCTGATCATTTCCTTTATTTTCTTATTGTCTCCCCCACTGAGCTGTGGGCTCCATGAAGACAAAGATGGTGCCTGTCTCATTCACCAGCTCATTGTATAATGCTTAGTATGGTAGGCACTTAATATGGGTCTATTGAGTGAATGAATGAATAACGAATGCTTAATAGTAATCAACATGAGAGATAGCAAAGCAGATCTGTCTCTTAGAGTAACACTGAGCTTGCAAAAGAGGGATCATGCCTTTGCTTCGTCCCTCTGCCATTTATCACTGGATAAGACCAGGAGCAAAATGACACCAGAACTCTGTGTTCTTAAACACTTCGATCTTTATGAGCAAAAGAAGAATGACTGGTGTCAGTGCAATGGAAATGGCTGTAAGGAGGGTAACTCGGTCTGTAGACATCCCTGTGCTTGACTTCAGGAGGCAGCAAGGTAGAAGAGAGGATGCCCTAGCCAGCTCAGAGGACCCAGTAACACCACGAGCAATATAGAAGGTGGATGCCTCCAGTGAGTTGAAAGCAATTAGGTCTTGTTCACAGATATTTTTTCTCTTCCCTGCTGCCTCATTCAACATGAACATTTAGAATCTGAATAGTTTAAAACTCATCAGGCAAAAGAAAAATAAAGTGCAGTTTACTTCTACAAGAAGTAAATGGTGCTTACCAAGTGGAGGATTATAAACAGAAGTTCAGGTATTTCTGTGGCAAGACAGACAAGACCTCATGGCAACTCTGCCTTGGGTTGTGTTGCTGTTAATTGTTTATGGGCCAGAAAGCAGCTTTGCAGACTGCCTCAGAGTTTCTCCAGGAAACATTTACTCAGCATGCGTTCATTAATTCAGACTTACTTCTTTTATTTATTCACTTACTCAGTCACTGCTCGGGAGGGAAGGCTCCTCGATAGTTTTGGTGGTTTGATAGGGTTTGTTTATTTATTAGATTTTGTTCATTTTGAACAACAAAAGGGAGAAAAGGACGCAAAATATTTTGCTCCTTGTTCATATAATTATATACATACTAGTCACAGAATCTGAAAACTTGCTTAGAAGAGTGACTGTAGCGTTAGAGGAAATTTGGAGAGTTTTGGATACAACTGTTGAGTAACTCTCAGGGTCAGAGGTTGGGTAGGGTAACCGTGAAATTTATCGGTGCTTCTGCTTCCTGTTTGTCTTTGTATTTTCTCAAGTTTTCTGCTTCGTGCATGTATTACAGTTGTGATCAGACACAAAGCTATTACTAAAATAGATGTAGTTTTGTTAACTACTTTGCAGATAGAAATCAGCAGAAAAGATTCTTCATGAGTCTAAGCTGTTTTAATTTGAAAAAGAAAGAAGTCCTCCCAAGTAGCTATTTACTTAGAGACTGCAAGAAGTAGTCATTTTTCTTTGAAATCGTCATTTTATACGTGTTCTTGTGGATTATAATTTGTCATCTTTGTCAAATTATTTTCTTTTTTCATTCAGTGTTGTATCGTGAACAATTTTTCATGCCATGGGATATTCTTTGAAAGCACATAAAATGGCTACATAGTCTTCTATTACGGGGCTAGACCATCCTTTACTTAACTAGTCCCTTATTGTTCGACATTTGTATTGTTTCCTGCTATTTTGCTTTATAAATAACTATCATAAATATCTGTGTGCACAAAGGATTGTGTGCCTCCTTGAGGAGTGCCTCGGGATGAATTTTGAGAAATGAAACGCAGAAGCAAGAGCACGCCCAGTGGAAGTCTCTCAGACGTAGTGCCCTCGTGAGAAGCTATGCATAAGTGTCTCCATCCCACAGGGGGCTTCTTGGCCTTGCTTTTGGCTGAAACACACTCAGCCATCTGGACAGAAGCTGGTATAAGGGAAGTGGCTCAGGATTCTTGGGCTCAAGTTATCATCGACTGTGTAAGCTCAGGTAAGAAGCTTCACCACTCTGAGTCTCACTTTGCTCATCCCCAAAATTGGAACAGTGGCATTGGGCCTCCAGACTGTTGCAGAGCTCAGTAATAATCTATATCAGCCAGTGATTGTGCTAAGGGCTTTGCAGAGCCACTTTCATGTAAATGCGGAAATGAATATGGAGTAATATACGGGAAGTGGTGTATGTGAAAGAGTTTGGCAAACTGAGTTTCCTTGTCTCTACGAAACTGTTGCCGTAACTTTTGGGGCCAGCACACAGTGAATGGTGTCACTTAATGAGAATGGGGAGGAGTGCGTTTAGATAGAGCCATTCAGTTTAGGGTTTATTGCTTAAAGTAACTAAAGCTTGACTTTAAATCTCCTCACTAAGAAGTAATAGATCCTTGGCGTGTAACTTTGATTAGTTTTTAGAATCTCGTCTTTCCTGACCAGAGAAGAGGACTCAGGGGGCATCCCCACTCCCTTCCTTGTTTGGGGCTTTCTGATAAGAGCAGTAGGGAATGGTGCAATGTTTTTATCTGCAATTTGAAACCTTGTTTTTCTTGCTGATTTGACACATACTAATACCTGGTACTTATTTTCCTTACTCCTTTTCCTGCTCCCTCAGTTAACAGGGGATAAGCATGACCTCAAATCCCATGAGCCAGCAGTAGTTACAGCTAATATTTTAGTGTATTCCTTCCTTCTGGATTGAATTCAGATGTATTCCCAGATATGCATGCGGAATGTGGTAATAGGATTGGGTTCCATGTATATATTTTATAACTTCATTTTTTGTCATTAATATTGCATCTTCAACATTTTATTTTGTCATTAACTAGTCTTCAACATATGATTTTCCACAGTTGTAGTTTTCTATCATATAACCACACTATAATTTATTTTACCAAGGCCCTATAGTTAGATATTTAATTTCCCAACTTTTTTCTATCATAAATAATGCTGCAGTGAATATTCTAGTGTAGGAATATCTATAAGTACATCAACAGAAATGCTGCGTCAAAGGTTACGGACATTTTAGCACTTCTCGCTCCTTCTTCCAAACTATCTTTCATATGCAATGGGCATCTTTACCTCAATCAGCTGTAATGAGTATCCCCATTTCATCAAATCCACACTTACACTTGATATCATCTTAAAAATACTTCTTTCAAATTTGATGTGAAAAATACTTAAAGATTTTTTTTTCCTTCTGGTCCCAGTGAGATTAAACATTTTTCATGTGTTTCATGGCTCCATTATATCTTATGCCTGACACATCCCAGCTCTGCTGCTTCCTGTCTGAGTGACCCTGAGCAAATTATTTAATCTCTGTAAGCCTCAGTATCCTCATCTGAGAAATGGGTATAATAATAGTAGCTATCTCATAGGTTGACGTGAGCTTATTCTTATTTGCGCTCTCCACTCTTGTTTGAGAGGATTAAATGAGGGAAGACATGCAGAGGGCTTAGTGGGAAGTACTAAAAAATGGTAGATTCAATAATCACAAATACTGATCACATTGGTTTTACTTGCCATTCACTTAAGTTATTGTATCTTCTAAAGGAGAGAGATCAAAGATGTATTTTCTCTATTGCCATGCGAGATTCCATAGCTATGAGTTTTAATTCTAACTCTACTCTTAGAGTGCCACAGGATTGCACCGCAGTCTGATGTTTCTCCGTTCTTAAACTGGATGAGGACTCATGAACCATTCCATGCAGCTTCCTATGCATGTTGGAGAGTCACTTGTAGTTTAGGATTTGGGTCACCTCTGTAATATTTCTGACAACTGGTTATATAGTTTCTGTCTGGAAATGTCCTGCAATGCAAAACTCATTCCTGAAGGAGCACCTGATTCTCTGTTTGCATAGTTCAGGAAGACTAGTGTCCATTTTATTCAGTAGATCTCTGTCCACTGCTGCCATTTTGGTCTGGAGCGTTCTTTATTGGGAGGGGGTGTCCTGTGTGTTGTAGCCTGGACTCGATGCACTAGATGCCAGAAGTACACCCCCAGTTGTGACCACCCAAAACGTCTCCAGACATTGACAGCTGTCCTCTGAAAGGCAAAATCACTCCCGGTTGAGAACCACTACTTAGATTAAACATCTGGTTCTTTCCACTATTCCCTATAGAGAGAGCATTTGAAGTTTTTGGCCAAATTCACCAATCTGGACACTCTCACCTAGCTGCATTCTGGTTTGCCAGTGGTGTGCAAAGGCCTTTTGAACTGATGAGCAGTTGTGGGCGTTCCAGGTCGGGTCTGAAGAGAAGGGTGAAAGAAGACATCTTTTTCTATTGTAGCCCATGATTATACTGGGCTTTTATCTTGCTTTATTTTAGTCATTTATATATTTTTGACCACCTCAACACATCTGTGAGTCTCTCGTTACTCCCGGTCAATCCAGACGCCTGAGGACGGTGATTGGGAAATGAGCACGAGGACCCTGCCCCTCCACACTGTCCCCTCTCTTGTGGGAGCTCAGGCTTTTTCTTAAAGCCTTCCACTCATTGGATGAGACCCATCCACGTTATAGAGGGCAATGTGATTCACTCACGTTTACTGATTTCAATGTTAATCCTGTTCAAAAAATACCTTCACAGAAACATCTAGAATAGTGTTTGGCCAAAAATCTGGGTACTATGGGCTAGTCAAATCAACACATAAAAATACCGTGTTTCCCCGAAAATAAGACTTAGCCACACAATCAGCTCTAATGCATTTTTTGGAGCAAAAATTAATATAAGACCTGGTCTTATTTTGCTATAATGTAAGACTGGGTATAATAATATAACATAATATAATATGATGTGATATAATATAATAATATAATATAATGCCAGGTCTTCTATTAATTTTTGCTCCAAAAGATGCATTTGAGCTGATTGTCCAGCGAGGTCTTATTTTCAGGGAAACAGGGTGACTATCACAGGGCTTAAGGAACATTGTTGAAAAGCCATAGACCATTAAGGCTGGCAAAGGCTCAACAACGTTCATTTTACTGATGAGGAAACTGAGACCCAGAGTGATAGTTACATACTCACAGACACTTGGAAGTGAGTCAGGACCAGATTCCAGCTTCTTGACTCCATGTACCTCACTCCCTCTCAACTCGTCTTTCCCTGTAGAGACCACTGAACATCAAAGGTTCTGCTTCCCTTTGCACCCAGGGTTGAAGCCACATCTGGGATTACTCAATACTCCTCTTTCTCTCCAGTCTCATGTGCTCCTTCCTACTGAAGCCCTCTCCTGGAGCTTCCTTCCCCCGTCCTAGCTCAGAGACATCTCCTTACCAGGGTGTGTGAGAGATTGTTACTGAAATGTCGCCTCCTTCTTTTTTTAAAAACAAGTTGATAGTGGTGCGAATGTTGTTCTTGTCCTCTTAGAAAAAACAGGCATCAAATAAAAACAGTGATTTTCTCTATAACTAAATCAGACAGTTTATCCCCCAGGCTATTGGTACAGGAGAATCTGAAGGGGAAAAAAAAGCAAATATTTTCAGCTAGGGTAATTCACAGTGAAGCAGACAGCAACATTTTCCAATTGATAACAGAAATTAATTCAATATTTCATGTAAGGGCAGGAGAGTTCATATCAAAGATGGTCCCTGGATCCCGAGTTGAAACTCTAACAATTTCCTATTCCTACTACACGAAACACTCTAGTGAGGTGATTGTGATTGCCCTGCCTTTTGTTTATTTATTTTATAAAGAATTACTTAGCAATTTGCATGGCGTTGGTTTCTTGAAACCCTCAGGTCAAGATTCTTGGGCACATTCAAGACAGTAGAACTTTGCCCAATTAAAAAAAAAATCATAAACTTAAAATGTTTCATTGCTTGTAGTTGATAATTCCAAGTAGTGTTCTAGAATCATGCTTGCTGGTACGCTGCTTAAGAACATTCTTTCAGGGGTCAGCCAGTCCTTACCAGCAGCAGCCATGACCAGAGTGTGGAACACTGGGAAGTGAGTGAGGCTTTGGGACTACAGGGCAGCAGTGATTGACCTTGGAAACATGGTTGGGAAGGTCATGCATAGGGGACCACACCTCCTGGTTCACTGGGAGCTGTCTTGGTTTAAACTTCTTATTCTGATTTAGCCAGTATAGCACACGCATGTTTGGTGGGCTCCTGGAACCTCCGAATTAATGATTTTCTAACCCGGAGTCCTTAAAATTGCTATTCCTTCAGCTTGCCATGCCCTTACCCCAAATATGAGCATGGCTGATTCTTACACACTTCAGGTCTTAGGTCAAATTGTTTTCTCCTTAGAGATGTTTCTCAGTTACTCTCTATCAAAGGAAAGTTTATTTTTCCTTTCTCTGTGATCTGAATGTTTGTGTAACCCCAACTCAAACCCTATATTGGACTCTTAACCCCCAACGTGGTAATATTCGTAAGTGGGGCCTTTTGAAAGTGATTAGGTCATGAATGTGGAGCCCTCATCAGTGGGATTATTGCTCTTATAAAGAGATCCTGCAGAGCTCCTGAGCTCCTTACACTAGGTAAGGGCGTAGTGACATTTGTGGTGTTGTTATATTAGCAGCCTGAATGGACTAAGACACCATCATGGCATTAATTCAATTTCAATTCTTTTTCAAATATTTTGTTTATTTTCTGCCCCTCCCCACCCATGGTGTCTCAAGTGCCTGGAGCCATGACTAACAACAGTAGGCTTTCAATAGGATATCGAATAGAAAAAATGAATGAATGAACTGGAAGGTGCTGTATGAGGAGTTAATAGAATGCTAGCAGTAATAATAGATACACTTTAAATCTATTGGCTTATTGGAACCGAAGTTAGTTTTAACTAATGTTGAGTCCAATCAGTCATGATGGGGTGGCAGTGTACAGAATGAGGGCAGAATCTCTGCTCCACAGAGTTATTCAGGGATCTGGGCTGACAGAGATCTCCCACTTTTAATATGTCAATGCCTATGACATTGACATCCAGCCAATAGAGGGGGGTAGAGAGCGAGAGAGAGCATGGAGGATTGTGCAGGAAATTTTTATGGTCCAGGTCTGGAAGTACTTTACATCACTTCTGCTCTTTTTTTTTGGTTAGGATTTGATGAACATGACCCTGCTTAGATGCAAAGGGGCTAGAAACATGGTGGGAAACTGCTTTCTAGTGAAGGAGAGCATGAATTTGTTGCAGACAGCTAGTCACCTCTGCTTCCAGTGCTACAGCATTCAGTACCAGTGCCACCACCACTGCTGTTACATTGAGAGTTTCCCGAGGGCAGAGATAGTCTGTGTCATCAACCTGAGCTGAGAGCCAGCACAGTCAATATTTGAATGAATAAGCAAACATCTCTTGATCTCCAACTATATTTGGGATACTACGTCAGACACGAAACTTATGGTGTGAGTACATACCGTGTTTCCCCGAAAATAAGACCTAGCCAGACAATCAGCTCTAATGTGTCTTTTGGAGCAAAAATGAATATAAGACCCGGTCTTATTTTACTATAAGACCGGATATAATATAATATAATATAATATAGTATAATATATGATATGATATGATATGATATAATACTGGGTCTTATATAATATAATGTAATATAATGTAATATAACATAATACTGGGTCTTATATTAATTTTTGCTCTAAAAGATGCATTACAGCTGATTGTCTAGATCTTATTTTCGGGGAAACACAGTAGTACGAATTCCATAAAGACTTAGAATCAACAAAGAATTATTTATCCTTTGAAGACAGACCAAAACCTGACTCCATTACAGACTCCATGAAAAGCAGAAGTTGGTAAAGCAAGTTCTGAAGTGACTCTTTCCACGCCAGAAGGAATAGAATACAATAAGAGACTCTAAGAATAAAATACATCAGCTCAAAAATCTGTGCAAAAAAATGGCCTCTAGCCCTACTCTTTGGATCTTTCATTGTATTTTTCTCCTTGGAGAGCAGTGAAAGTCACTTCAGAACATGAACTTCCATCTTCCCATTTCTTCCCAGAGATAGAAGGTGAATTTCTATTTTACTTTTTTCTTGGCCTCAGGTTCTTTCCATTGTATGTGCTGAAGTGGGGAAAAAAAAAAAAGAATCAGAGTGAGTCACCCAGCACATTTTAAACCCTTGTAGTTTAGAAAAGCAGGAAGTCCTTAAACTGAGACCACTGAATGGAGTTCTAACCACCCTTGTGTTTGATTCTTCAGAGGACTCTAGACTTATGTCCTTTCCCAGAGGTTTAGCTCATAAAGGGGAATCTTACACTGGCCATCATAAATATACAGACAAGCTTTCGTTGCTTTTCCCCTCACTGCCACACTGAATCATTTTGCTGAGCTCTTACATGGAGGGAGCAGGGCTGGGAGGAAAATTTGTCCTTCGAAATTGGATAGGACCCTTTTGCCAATTCTGACATTTCAGAAACTTCAATGGCTAGCTTGAAAGGAAATATCCAGATAATCACTCTGGAAATTTGACACTCATATATGTATATCTGACCCTGTTCTTGATGCCAAGGATACAGAGAAGGAAAACCCCATTTCATTGCATGTCCTTCATCCTTCTTTTTTTCCTCTTTTCTTTCATTTTGGTTCCATGGCCAAAGCAGAGGAATGCTCCTTAGCTTTTATTGTCTCCCTGTGTGTCAATAATAATGCTACCTGTCATTGTACCTTACAATTTACCAAGTGCTTTCACAAAAGATATGCTGTAAAAATGCTTTGAAAACTGTAAGTGCTGTGCAGATGTGTGTAAGGATGTCACATTCTCAAACCCAGTCAATTTGCCAAAAAGCAACATGTCTGATGGCATCATTATTACTTTTAATTTTCATGTTTTCCTCATTTTTATCCTCATAAAAGCCCCAAAGGTGGTCCAAGCAAGCATTATCCATTATATGTCCCAGTGTCGTGGGTGACAGTTCATGGGTTGGAAAATGGGGGCTGGGCAAATTGGCCATGGCACGGAGCTATCATGTGGCAGTGTTTATTTTAAATTCTCTTAGTCTTATGCAAATTCTGGTGATTGGGCTCAGCATCACATGTTATATCGCGGAACCTCTCTTACTCTGTTGCACAAGTTTCAGAGGTATTTTGGTGTGGTGATGGACTGCTCCCTGAAAGAGCAGCAGCATGACATATAGCGAGCACACAAGCTTTGGGGAGATTCAGGTTTAAATTGAGGCTCCGCCGTATAACATCAGGCAATTCACCTTATTGCTCTAAGCCTCACCCACACCCCTCTGACAATGGTAATGAAACACGTGTCTTCTTCAATTTTTTTTTTTTAATTAGAAATAATAGCATTAAGGTGGTGGTTCCAGTAGCTATGGTTGTGTAACGGACCCTTTACCGACGCTTGGTATTATTAGCCTTTTCATTAAGGTTTTTTTTCCTGAGGTTTCATCTTATTCTTTTGTTTGGAACGTAGTCCTCCATTTCCTCATTTTGCTTTACTCTGTGTATTTGTTTCTATGCATTAGATGAAACCACCACCTCTCCCAGTCTTGCAGGAATGGCCTTGTGTGGAAAATAAACCTTATTAGTAAACCTTGCCCTGGTTCTTGGTTGTCTCTTGAATCTTTGTGAATGCTTTGTGAAAGCAGCCTCTTTTATTTTTAATAGCTCCCAGCAGTTGACAGTGTGCCAAGACCTGTCAGTGTCTCAGTCAGCACCTAAACTCAGGCTGATTGGAAGCCAGACCCTCAGGCGGCAGTTTTTAAAGTATGTAAATATATACAGTCATACGCTAACACAAGTGTAAGCCCTGCGGGCCACCAATACCAGGTGATCTAGAGTTGTCTCTTGGGTTGTGGTTGAAAACACCAGGGCTCCAGATGGCTGTACAAGCTCCTTTACAGGAGATATGGCTGAGCTGGAGCAAGGCAGAGTGCAAAGATGGCGATGCGTGTCCTACATTCCATGAGAGCACGTACTAGGTACCTAGGAGGGCACCAAACCCAAAGCCTGCCCCTTAGGCTGAAGCTCCAGACAAGCAAATGGGTTTCTTTCACAGGAAGACTGGGGTGTGTTTCAGTCTACTGACTGTGCAGTGCCCTGGGGGTTGCAGCCTGCCAAGACCCACCTCTCCGATTGCTACAGTCCTGTGGGACCCAGGAAGGCCCCTAGAGCAAGGTCATCAAGGGGTGTTACCTAGGCAGCAGCCGCAAAAACCAAGGCACCAAATGTATGTAAATGCTGTCCTCTGGGAGATTCTGGCCCTGTGGTGTGGCAGAGAGAGAGTGCGAAGATGGCACCCGTAGGGTGAAGGGTAAAGATGGCATCCACCGAGAAAACAACAACAACAACAAAAGACGAAGTCTAGAGTGAAACAAAAAACGGCACCTACCGGCTTCAGCAAGGTAGAAGGGGAGTGTGAAAATGGCATCTACTAGCTCTGTCCCCAGAGTATTTCAATAGGCTCTTGCGCCTCTGGCTGAGGTTTTAAGATTAGCAAATAAACTTCTTTGACATAAAGTCTGGGCACTTTTCAAATGGCTGCTTTTGAGTTGGGCTCTGGGGTCAGTGAGTCTGTGCACGAGCCCTTTAAGAGGCATGTCTCAGTTTCCTGCAGCCCTTTGATTGTTGGGATAAGAGCCCCATTGGTTTTCAAAGCCAGATGTTTTGGGGAGCTCTCTCCAGTGCAAGCCTTAATGGTTGGGGTGTCAGACGTGGGGTGTGAACGCTTCGCTCCTCGAGGAGAAGGGCCAGGTGTGTGAGTTCCCTCCTGACTGGCTGCGTCTGGGGTGGAGTTTATGGTGAAATCGTGTCCCAGCTTCTCGTACTACCCACTTCGATGTGGGCCTTGCGTCATTTGCCCAAACGGGAAGGCGTTGCTCAGCCAGTTTTCAGGTCTTTTTCCAAGGAAATTGTTCCATGTGTGGCTGTAGAACTGGTGTGTCTGGATTGTAATAGATACAAAAGATGTCAGAGGGGCAATAGATTGGGAGAGGGGGTTATCACTTTGTGAGGGGTGAAATGTCTCTTACTTTGTTTTGTACACCTGAAACTAATAATGAAACAAAAGAAAAAAAAAACAGTTGGTGCGTCCGAGGGAAGAGGTGAGTCCAGGATCCTCCTATGTCACCATGTTGGACCGCCTCTAGCATTTAAAATTTTTGCCATCCTAGTGACCATATTCTGATACATTATTGTGATGTTTATTTGTATTTCCTGGATTAGTCATGAAATTGATCGTATTGTCACATGTTTATTGGCCATCTTGACATATGTTTTAGGTGAAATGCTTATTTTTGACTTTTTCCATTTTTTTTACTTCACTCGTCTTTCCCTTATTGATATGTTGGGGTTCTTTATGTATTATAGGTTTTGATATTGTGATTTATAATAAGAAGTATATATTTGGTCTTTGTCCCTTTCTGTCACAGAGCTCCTAAAACCCTTGGAATTTCCTAAGAGCAACAAAGGAGCCATTTTTATGTTAAAAAGTGCCTTTTGGACCACAGTTAAGGTTGGGGGCTCCTTGCCATTGGACCTCAACCATGTGATTAGAGGGTTGGAACTTTCAGTCCCGCCCCCAGGCCTCCTTGGAGGGGAGAGGGGCTGAAGGTTGAATCAATGGCTGGTTGCCCATGATTTCATCAATTGTGCCTATGTAATGAAACCTCCATAAAACCGCCAAAGGACATGGCTTGGAGAGCTTCCTGGTGGGTGCACACGTCGAGCTGCTGGGAGGGTGGCGTGCTGCGCGAAGGCATGGAAACTCTGCACTGCCTTCCCATATCTTGCCCTACGTATCTCTGTATCTGGCTATTCCTGAGTTATATCCGTTTGTAATAAACCGGGGATCTAGTAAGCAAACTGTGTCTCTGGGTTCTGTGATCCGCACTAGCAAATTAATCTAAGCTGAGGAGGGGGTCGCGGGGACCTCTGATTTATAACCAGTTGGTCAGAAGCACAAATGATGACTTGGGCTTGTGATGTATTTCTGAGGTGGGTGGTGGGGGGGTGAAGTCTTGGGGGACTGAGCCCTTACCTATGGAATCTGATGCTCTCTTCAGATGCATAGTGTCAGAATTGAGTTGAATTGTACAACTCCCAGCTGGTGTCACAGACTTGCTTATTGGTGTGGGAAAAACCCACACATTGGAATTGGTTTCAGGACACATTTATTGGTTCATGGACTTTGTTAGTTATATAAGTGACAAATTTCTTTCCCTCTCGGTAGCTTACCTTTTCCCTGTCTTAATGATATGCTTTTGTATATATTTGTGTGCTGCTTCTTTTGTTCAACATTATGTTTTGGGATTTATTCATTTGTGTTGGCAGCTGTGGTTTGTTCATTTCATGGCTGCATAGTATTCCATTGTTCTGAATTCTAATATAATCCACTTATAATTTTTTTCCAGAATGGTAATGGCTTTTTAAAATTTTATTTAAATACTCTTTTTATATGCTGAGGTCATATATATGCTTTACTGTATTATCTTCTGAAGGCTTTATTGTTTTGTCTTTTTCATTTATATCAGGAATCAGCAAATTATGGTTGGCAAGAAAATCTGGCCCACGACTCAACTTTGTTAATAAACTTTTATTGGAACACAGTCACAATTATTCATTTACATATTGTCTGTGTCTGCTTTTATACTGCAATAGTAGAGTTGAGTAAGTGCAACAAAGATAGTGAAACCTATAAGCCTGAAATATTTACTACTGACCCTTTGCAGAAAAAAAACTGTTGACCTCTGATTTAGTTCCATAACATATTTGGTCAAAGTCATTGTATTTTTATATCACCAAGTGGGCTTTTCACCTACTAGTGAAAATTCTTCTTTCTTCCCGCAGACATTCATGTAGCAGCTACTACATCTGAGACCTTGTTGAGGATAGACATTGTGATACAGAGAAATATGGTGTGTGCCCTGTAGGATTTCACAGTTTGGTGGCATTGACCAAATTGCATGAGCTTTGTCACACCAGCAAAGCCATGTGTAAGTTAATTCAATAAACATTTAATGACCAGAACCTAAAAAGTACCACATATTATAGGTGAGATAAGAAATTCATAAATACATAAGAGTTTCTCCTAGCTCTCAAGGGGTTTACAGTCTAGTAGTGTGGGCATAGAGAGAGGTAAGCAGCTGCCACCATGATCAGCCGACACTTGACATAACAGGCGCCCACAGGTGTGGCTGGGTGACAAAAGGGCTGTGTGGAAAAGTATCATTTGGGCTCATGAAATATGATCAAAACAAGTGGCAAAAAAAAAAAATCCTCTTTTTAATTTTATTCATAAAAAGTCTGTGAAGTCACCTGTTCTTTGTTCTCAGCAGCCCCATTACAAACCCTGCTCTGAGGGATGTGAACACTGGCCATGGTATTCATTAAATTAGTCATCCTGATAATTACAGGAGCTCAGAAATAACTACTAATCAGCCTGAATAGAGAGCTAATCCCAGGATTCATTGAAATGCATCTAAGATAGGGTTGTTAATTCTGCATACACATTTAAAGGAAGTTACATATAAAAAAGAAGTTATATATTTCCTTAGGGCTCTTGATAACATTTTATGGACTCAGAATGGCAGTTCCACGTCCTCCCCCACCCCCCCACTCTTTTTAAACGACATGTGAGAATAGATGGTAAGGTATTGAAATCTCTATACATAGGGGATTTTCCCCCCATCTCAGTAGATTCCATTGTAAAATGACAGGTATGGAAGAGGCACTTGTCAGGAGACTGTAATTATGAAAAAAAAAAAAAGCACTAACAAAATTAGTTTGTTTTTTTTTTTAAAAAGATACGTGGGCATAAAATGGGTTATGACAATCCAATAATTAATTAATGGCAAAAGCCAGTTTTTTTTCACATTTGAGTGATGGATAAGAATATCCCACATGTAGTAGTGAAGCCCACATTGGAATGTAAATACAATTTCTTTTTTAAGAGCTCTGATCTCCTGGGCTGCTGTAATCACTGATATTTTATTTGGTTTTGTAAATTCTTAGAGTCTTTACAGTTTTGCTTTCAAATAATCAACTTGATTGTTTTATTTGCTGTTTATTAACTAAATGACCCAATGCAACTGGTTTTCTCTTTTTAGACTCTCCCATTCCTTATTCAGTGAGTAGTCACCTAAGATTCCTATTTCTTTTTCTGAAGGTCCCCAGGTTGGGACAGTACTCAGCTAGAAAGAAAGTGACACCATTGCATCATTTATCAATTGCATGGTTAGAATGATGACTGACTCACATTATTTGAAACTCAATCCACCATGTTCTATTCTCTTAGTCTATGTAATATTTTCAGATTGGCTTCCTACTGGGGAATTGTTCCAACCAGTAACTTGGCATTCCTTTTTCTTTAAGTATAGAATGTCACAATGGGAAGCATGCTGGCACTGATTGAATGCCCACTGTGTGCCAAGGATTGAGCTACAGGTATTTAGGGCAGGGATTGGCAAACTTTTTCTCCTGAGGGATAGAAAGTAAATATTTTAGGTCTTGTCACAGCTACTCAGCACTGTCCTTGTAGCATGAAAACAGCCATAGAAAATATTTAAATGAATGTCATTGCTGTGTTTCAATAAAATAACTTATACATATCTACCAAATCAGGCAGTGGACTGGATTTACTCCATGGGCTATAGTTTGCAGAGCCTGATTTTGAGTGTTGGGGCTGGAAAGGTTTTGAGAAGTCATCTACCATAGCCCAGGCTATTTCAAACCCTGGCCCTTAGATTTCAGTGTTTCCCCATGATGAATGGGTCTCTGTCTTACCTCTTCTCTTCAATTAGAGTAGTGTAATCTTCTATCCATTTTTCTTATGGGGTCTTGCATAAGATTTCACTTGAGCAAAGTGTTTCTTAATGAGTTTCAAAAGTTTTGAAAACCTCCAATTCTCATTCAACTTTACAATTGCAGACTTGAATAATTAAGAATAATCAGAAGCTATGATATACCCCCCTGCTAACTAACATATTTAGTCATTGTCAGAGCTGGGACTTCTACTCAGCACCAGTGACTCTCAGACACTCAGGGCGATGTACATTGTGCTGCCTTCCTTCCCATCAGAGGGAAAACTTATGTCTGTTACTTGTTTTTTATAACAGCCACTTATCAGCTTGAGCAATTTGTAAACAGAATTCATAATTTCAAGAGATTATATAACATTTTTCTGGAGTAGGCGGTAACCCCAACGATTCGAGGGATAGTCTCGTACAACAGACTTTAAATTCATGCTGTGTAGCCTTGTCCACGTGAAGGCCCACATAACTACACGCCTAGCTAGGATGGTAGTCAAAAAAGGTCAGTAATGTCATTTTTCAGAAGCTGGTAATAGCCAGTGTTTATTGTGCATCATTCAATTGCTTCACGTATATCCACCAGCCATTATGCTTCCCTGAAGACTCTGTTTGCCTCAAATACAAAATTGAATTTTAAGTTAAATTTAAAAATCTATGGTGCTTTTGGCTTTGATGGAAGAAATTGTACTTCATTTGTCCATTTTCACAGCAGGGTAGACGTGAGAGCTGGAGAGTAGAGATTTATCTAGTTTTACACGCCCAGATCTGCCCTACTTAGCACTTACAGTCCAATTTTGGTGGAGGTCTAATGGGGTGAAGGCAATTGGTTATCCACCTATGCAGTACCTCCTACAGGACCCCCACTTGGCTGCTACCCTGGAATCCATTATGGAAATTTGTTAAACCTTCTAAAGAGGGAAAAAGTCCAAACTAATTTTCAACTTGTATCTCTTCTCTTGAATATAGCCTAACGAAACCTTAAACAAAGGTTATTTCAGAAAAATAAAAAGTGTTTTACTCAGTTAAAGCAAATATTTTTCCTGAAGTTTCAGATTATTTCTATATATATAGTTTATTTGGGTGGGGCGATAAATCACATGATAGAAAATTCTACTTCAGGTGACCAATTTTAAATCTCCTCCCTCCCGTAAAAAGATCATTGATTTATAGATGTAAATTTAGAATCCTTTTTACTGCTTTGTTCTGTGGCATAGAGAATGTGGTGTTTTAACATCATCTGATTATTGTATTTTGTTGCTTTTGATGTAAAGTGTCACTTGGCATTATTCTCTTGGATGACTCTATGTGAAAGAACATATAAAAACTGTCTTGATGGAATTCTGCTGTGTGTATGTGTGTGTGTGTGTGTATTTTCTCAAGGAAGTAACATTCAGTGAGATAATCAGTAGTTTTATTATGATAGATCATTTTTATAATTTATTTGTTTTAAGAAAACAACCGCATCATTCACGTGGGAGTAAGAATGGAGCCTGTGAAAGAAATTTTAAATGTTTTCCTGATGGCTTTTTTATATGGCTTATTGTTATTTTAAAATTGACTTTTAGTTATAGAAGAATTATAACAGCATTATAGGGAGCACTGAAAGCGGAGAGAAAAATATCACTTATATGTCTAGATGACTTACAAAAAAACATTTAGATGTTTTCAGTTTTCTCCTGGTTTTACCTCTTGTGGTTATAGAGTCGTTTGTTTCAGAATTGCGGAGAATTTGATGAACCGTGGGTATCCCCGGCCCTCTACCTTCCTGGAAGACTGACACATCTCAAGCCTGGTTGCTAACTAAGACGTTAGGGAGCTGAGAAGAGGGGGAAAGGACAACCTAATTTGAGGGACAGGGAAGAAAACGGACAAGCCAGGACACAGGACAGAGCATGGCTCACTTAACAAATTGACAAAAGTTTCATAGCACGGGAGCATAGAGTCCCTGGAGTGGTGTGGCAGGAGTTGAGGTTGGAAAGTGAGTTTTCATTCAGACTGTGAAGGGCTTTAAAAGTTCTGAGGAGTCGAGGCTTTGCTTGTTGTGCAGGGAGTAGAGTGAAGCTCCCACCGGAAGGATATGTTAGAGCCCCAGTAATGCTTCTCAAGTCCATGGACAACGTGGTTATGACCAGCCAAGGGGAAGACTCAGCCCAGTGCGGGGATAGTGACAAAAAAGATGTCTGTTTCCCTCTCCTCCCTCTCCATCTCGCCACCATTCACAAAGAAAACAGGAATGTGAAAGAAGCTGCAGGTGTTTCCCCTCCCCCCTTTCCAGGTTCTAAAGAGGCCATGTTAGCCTGTATTGGTGAGGGAAGGGAAAGAGGCTAGCCTGGAACTGGATATGAAGTTGATGCTTTGAAACAAACACTACTGAGCCTAAAGAATCAACCTGAGACTGTTTTAATAATCCAAGATGACAACCAGACTGAGATGTTACAGAGGAGTCTTCTTCCCAGGAAACAATAGTGATTCTACTGAGGATAGTTGGTGGCAATTCCTGGAGAAGATAAAACCAGTTCACATTTATACTCCAATGAATGGAGGCCTCTTCCTCAATAGGTTATAGTCAAACGTCCACTGTAGAATAATATTGACTAGGTAGTCTGTCACAAGAAAGGATTAGTTTGGGAAAAGGAAAAAGAAAAAGAAAAAAGAAAAAAGAACAAGCGCTGCCACCCAGTACATGCAGACACGGCAAGCCACATGCACATTCTGGCTTATGTGCTGCAATGCAGGGTATTTAAGGCAGGCAGACTGGAAGTGAGAACCATACCATTTGACTAGGTGTTCTCATGAACTGCCATAAGCCCAGCTTCTCCCATACACCTTGGGGCCCGATCAGTTTTTAAAGTCCCAGTTCATCCTTTTTTATTATTATTATTAGTTTCAGGTGTACAAAGCAATGTAGTAGTTAGACATTTATACCCCTCACAAAGTGATAATCCCCTGCCCCAATCTCCTACCCCTCTGACATTGTATACAGCTGTTACAGTTCCACTGATTCTATTCCTAGTTCATCTTTATTAAAAGCAAATGGAAAAGGGATTTGTATAAAAGGATAATTGTTGAGATTTCTGTAATCTCAGAAGATAACTGTTTCTAGGGGCTAAGTGAAGATGTTTAAAAATCAAGATAATGTAGTTACATATTATTATGCAGGAGAGCTTCTGCATTTTGCCCAATTTTATAATGCAATAATGTGATTTTGTTGTCTCAGGAACTTAATAATTTAAAACAGCACTCTTTCCCCATTGAGTTGAAATGAATGTTTTTAGTCTTATTAGTTTTTCCTTTTATAAACTGCTAAGGACTCCTCTACAGCCCACCCCCCCCATCCCCTCAACCTGATGAATAATATGTCAAGTACATTTCTCTGCGGAGAAAGTCCTTTAATGGTTGCAATCTATCAAGACGTTCTTTTGAGATTATTATTAAGAAGCATTGTTGATTAATCAAAAAACAAAATAGGAGAGAACAAAAAAGACGCAGTAAATGAAGCGATGCCTGTTGGGTTCAGGATTCAATAGTCAGATAAGACCAGTGCTGGGAGGGAAGCTTCTGTGGGGAGGACTCAGTCACTTGTTTCCTGCCGTCTCCCAGGAGGGCACAGGGCTGTTGCCAGGGAGTTGTCAATGGGTAATGTGCATTTTATTAACTTTTATTTTAAGGGAGAGAATGGATTAGAGGAGGTGTGAAGAGATAGAGGCAGGAGAAAGGTGACTCAGTAAGTGGTTTGGATTTTGGTCAGATGAGGAGGTGGACAGAGATTTATTTAACACACACGTGCGGAGAATTTGGGCTTGTAAACCTATTTACACAAAAGGAAATTTTTATCCCTACTACTCAAAAACAGTATGTCATAAATAGATAATTGACATGAATGCATGTTAAAATACCTGTAGTTATGAGAATGAAAATAGTCCAGGCTCTGCCGAAAATCGCCTCTAGTGCCGGGAGTGTGGTACAATTTCTGTGAAAGAACTACTTTTGTTAGCTGTCATAATGCAGCTTAAAAAAATATGGTATTAATCTCGATGCTATTGTTATCTAATTTTGAACAAGGGCATTAAGTCCTAAGTTAGATTCATCAATCATCACACAGGAAATGTTACTGACATCCATTATGAACTCCACAGTTGATTAGCTCCCTTGATTAAATAGTGGTGTAGCTGGTGGGAAAACAGGAGACGAGACTGCCACTCTTGTGAAGAGAATTCCCAACTTGGAATCTCCAGGGAGTTAAGAAAAGAGAAGTAGAAAATAGAAGACAAAAAAGTAGGGCTGCCTCAGGAGTAACTTGATACTGGCCAAAGCTTCAGTCCCAGCAGCGGGTGCCAGAGATACCGCTCAGTTCCCTTTTTACACACCTTAGGGGATTTTGTTTTTGTTTTATTTTGTTTTGTTTTGCAGGGAGAGGGTGGGGGATAACCTTAGCTGTCACTAGAAAAGTAAAACCCTAAGTTAAAAAAAAAAAAATTACAGCGTCGGATGTGAATGATACCTGAATGCTGACATTAACTAAATGCCACCGTTTTGGACAGCAGCATAGAAAAATGTAGAAATGTATTGCAGTGTTTTTTTCTGTGTGTGTTTTTTTTAAGACAGAAATTTTCCTGAGAGATTGGGAAAATCAGGAGGAGGCAAGCTGATGACATTTTGATTGTAGGCCCCACTTGGAAAGGCATTGTGGGACTTTCTGCTTAACAAAGTTAATAAAAAAAAAGCACCAAAACCTTCCACTTTCACCTTGATCTGCATTCTTTTTCTTTTCTTCTCCTTTTTCTTTTTTTCTTTTTCAGTAAGTGGTAAAACTTCCCAGGGGTGGTTTGAAGACATTGTTGTATGTGTCACTGGCAGCTAATACACTTGCTGTGAGATGGTAGTTGTTTATTAATAATACCACTTTATAATTCAGCCTCATCCGCAAGTCACTGAACTAACTAGATGCTACTGTGTCTTTATTTGCACCTTCAGCTTCTCCTCCATGAAGGCTTCTCTATCTTCTCTGTGAGATTACTCCTCTCTGTTTGATACTTCTCCTGTGTCATACCTCCACCTACCTTGCTCCAAAATTCTTAATAAGATATTTTCAGAGTTCTTTGAGATTAGCGCTTTGCATTTCATAGATTAATTGAATGTTAGGTAGATGAAATGAATAGATGTGTGGATAGGGAGATGGATGGATGAATAATGATGGATGGATGGATGGTTAGATGATGGGGTGAATGGATGGATGGGTCAATGGAGGAAACTGACAAATAATTGTAACTTTTACAATATTGGACACTGATGGAGCTTTTGCCAACTTTCTACAGACCTTGTAAATGGTTTAATAAGTAATGACGTTGTTTAAAATAAAAATAAAATAAAAATATACAATTAAAACAAATATACTATTTTCTTATTTTTACTGTATTTATGTAAAACACAATAAAATAATGTTTTTTGCTTTATTCTTTGTCCTTTTTCCTTTGAACCTACTTTCTTTTTTCTCTCAGAATTCAGGGGTAATACTTGTTACCGCTTTACATATAGACTGATTTGAAGGGGACTAGAGGGACAGTTTTATTTTAAACTTAGGACTTTTTAAAATCACATCTTGAGATGTCACATAAAAGTTTGTGGGATAGTATTAATAAATTGTAACAACATCATAGCCAAAAGCTTTTTTCATTTTTTTCTTCCCCTTCTCCTTTGTGTTTCTAACTATTCCTAATCCTTATGCTACAGGGTTGAAAAAATTAAGTTTTATCATTTTTTCTGTATCGCTTTGTAATAGAAAAAAAAAAGAGGATAGTTAAAATTTACCCCTGAAGCTACTGAAATAAACATGATTTATCTTTTGAGGCCACTTCTATAAGTTTTCCTTGAAATTAAATGTACTGTCTTGAAAATAGGATACTAAACTTTATGCCAGTTTCCAATTCATACATAGACGTAATATCAATTGTGTCTCCTATTATTGCTTTTGTAAGTGCTTTGTTGCTCTGAGAAGCTTGCTTAAAACATATTTTCATCTAACTCAGTATGGGTGAGAGAAAACAAACAATGGTTGATTTGAATAGACATGGATGCTAAATCTTTTTCTTTGCATTTTCTGGCTTCTATTTGTACTAAAAGTTTACATATATATAATTTTTTGGTAAGTGCATTTGACAATAAAATTGTAAGATGATATTTTAGAGGTAATAAATTGGAAAGTGAGGCTTGTGAGAATTAAAAAAATATTTATTCAGTATCACTATCATAACTGTAATAAACTTGTGACCTATGCATTTCATGGTCAAAACGGGGTTAGGTATTGGTCAGAATAATGCTAGAATATTCTGCAATAACAAATAAACCCCAACATTTCAGTGGTTTATCACGTCACTCTGGCAGCCTCTCCCATCTTGTTTGCTAGACCTAGAATATGTGATTTATAGATCACCAGAGAGGGAGGAGAGAGTTGGAACAGGCGCACCAGCTCTTAACTACACTAATCTGGAAGGCATATATGTCATCTCCATTTACAGTTCATTGAAAAGAGCTAGTGACATGGTCCAAACCCCAAATTCAAAGAAGTCTGGGAAATGCAAGGCGGCCCCTGACATATTAGGTAAAGACGAGTTTTCTTTGCCACATATTACATTCAGGGAAGCACAACCCAAGCAGGGATTCTGATCTCAACTTGGACTTTGTGTACAACTTGGAAGGCATCCAGTCCTCTGTCATTTTCTAGCCTCTGAGTCCAGCAACATTTTGGGATTACTAACTTATACCCAGGTAGAGTTCTCTTCCTCATGTTAGATATTCTATCCCTATTACATACCACCCACATAGAGCAGGGGTGGGGGAAGGAGTGGTGTGGTACATTATTAACTCTTAATCTTTTCTTTGTGGGGAACAACATGAATGTGGGGTTTTTTGGTCCTTTATTTCCCCCAAATTGGAAAGAAGATCTGTGACAATTGCCGTATCCTTTTTGCAGGATGTAGAAAGAAAAAGAATTAAACCAATGTCTTTTATTTTGTTTTCTTTTTTTGACATTGAATGTTATTTTATATTAATTTCATGAGTATAGTATAATGGTTAGACATTTGTATAATTCAAGAAGGAAGCCCTCTGACTAGTCTAGTACCCACCTAACACTATACATAGTTATTGCCATATCATTGACTATATTACCTATGCTTTACTTTATATTCCCATGACTATTTTGTAATTATCAATTTGTACTTTTTAATCCCTTCACGTTTTTCACCCTGCCCCCCAACTTCTTCCCATCTATCACCCCAACAAATCTAGTACCCATTGACACCATACTTAGTTATTATAATATTATTGAATATACCCATTTTGCTATACCCTACATCCCCATGACTACTGTGTAACAACTAATTTGTACTTCTTAATCTCTTCCCCTTCTATCACCCATACTCCTAACCCCACTTCCATCTGGCAACCATCAAAATGTTCTCTGTATCAATGAGTTTGTTTCTGTTTTGTTTGTTAATTTTGTTCTTAGATTCCACATATAAGCGAAATCATATTGCATATTGTTTTTCTCAGTCTGATATATTCCAGTCAGCATAACACCCTGCAGATCCATCCATGCCTCTGCAGATGGCAAGAACCCATTTCCTTCCATGGTTTCTATGTCCTTTTTTATGCTTTCTATCTCTTTGTTGAAGTTCTCATGAAGTTCCTTGAGCATCCTTGTAACCATTGTTTTGAACTCTGTCTCTGATAGGTTGCTTGCCTCCATTTCATTTAGTTCTTTTTCTGGAGTTTTTTGCTGTTTATTATTTTGGATGCATTTCTTTGTTTTCTCAGTTTGGCTGCCTCTCTGTGTTAGTTTCTATATATTAGGTAGATCTGCTATGTCTCTCAGTCTTGGCCAGGTGGTCTTATGTAGTAGGTGCCCTGTGGGGCCTAGTGGCACAGTCTCCCTGGTCACCTGAGGTGGGTGCTCCAGGAGTATCCCTTGTATAGGTTGTGTGTGTTGTCCTGTTGCAGCATTGATTGCTATTGGCATGTCAGTGGATGGGATTGGCCCTCAGGCTGACTGGCTGTGGGATTTGCCCATGTCCACAGCTTATGGGCTGCTGTGTGGGATTCTTACCTCACTGAGTGGGATTTGTCCCAGTAGGCTCTGATGCCTTTTGAAACCGCTCTTTGGGTATGCCACTTGTGGGGCTAATTGGGCAGTGCTCTGCTGTAGTCTGAAGCCAACCTCCAAGTATGTTGGTTCTGGGGCCTCTTGGGAGGGGTTCCAGTTCAGGCCCAGGTCAGCCACTGCCTGTGACTAGCCAGTGGCTACCTGGTAGGAACTACAGAGCAATCCATGGTTGTTTGCTGCCTGTGCTAAACCTGGAGGTATGTGGGAGAGTCCAAGCTATGAATCGAGGAGAGCTGCTACCAGTACCAGGCCTTGGAGAACTCCACAAAAAGCCAGGACACCTGGAGGCCTGCTGCCATCTGCTGGCTCCCTTAAGGTTCAGCCACTGATAAAGCCTTGTGTGGTAGGTATGTGATTCAGGTGAGGCAGGGTTTCAGGGAGTTACTAGAGTGGGAAGAGTTGTGGTCACCTGGTTAATGTAGACTCTGGTTTGGTGCCAGTGCTAAGCCTGGAGCTACTCAGCAAAAGTTTCAGAGCACACAGACGCCAGCTGCCACCCTCCTGGGGCTTGTGGACTCTGATAGTTTTCTAAGAAAGAGTGCAATGCAGGTGGTGCGGGCTGATCACAGAGAAAGTGCCCAGCTTTGGGTGAGTTGGGTGGGGTGGGGTCCCAGTGAGTCAGCAGGGCAGAGCAGCGGAGCTCACCAGGCCAATCAGATTCAGATTTAGCCGTAAGCATAGGGGGCAGGCTCAACACATTAAACACATCTGTCTACCAGCTGTACAGGAGGTGGACCTCACACAGGGAAAATGCTGACTGTCCTCTGGTCTTCCACCTGAAACCACACACCTCAGTCTATCCCTTGTATGTCTCCGAGGACCCCCAAGTTACCATCCCTCTGCTGGAGCCCAAGGTGAGTTACTGGGAGTGAGTGAATCTGTGCGTGGGCCGTTTAAGAGGACGTCTGGTTTTCCCGTAGACTTTTGTCCCACCCGAATGGTCAGAATTCACACTATTTTTCACAGCCAGATGTTGTGGGGGCTTCTCTGCTTGACACCAGTACTCCAGGAATGGGGAGGCTGGTGTGTGGGGGGGCTGGGATTCCTTGCTCCTCAGGGGGAACCTTTGTAGCCAAGATATCCCTCCTGATTCTCAACCGCCGCAGGGAGGTTTGGGGTCCGTACCACGTCTGTGCTCTTCCTACGAGTCTCATCGTGGCTTCTTTATATTTTTCATTATAAGACTTCTGTTCAGCTGGACTTCAGATGGTTCTCCAGGTTGATTGTTCTATAATTTAGTTGTAATTTTAAAGTGTTCATGGAAGGACGCAGGCACAGTGTTTATCTACTCTGCCATCTTGGATCTCTCTAAACCAGTATCTTTTTTAATGAGCAGGGAGATGAGAAATATGCTAACTTTAATATGTTAATTATTCCACATCACTATCATCAACAAATATATGCCCCATCCATCCATCCGTCCGTCCATCCATCCATCCATCCATCCATCCATCCATCCATCCATCCATCCACATTTAATGGTACCAGGCCCAGTACAGTTCCCTTGAAAGTCAAAAAAGAACCTCTGAGAGTTGGCTAACCTTTCTTGTTACCCTTACCTTTGCATAAACAAATTGTTTTGTCTATAACATTTTTGTTAACATTTTCAAGTGTTGACAAGTGCTGAGTTTCATGGGTCTGGGTTTCATTCACTTCTGTATCAGCCAAGGCCTGATTTGGAATTGGTGCTGTAAATGGATTTGGATACATGGGCAGATGGCCCTGTGAGGCCAGTTTGTCTTGGACCTGAATCTGTACATGAAACAGTCTCCTCACAGTTTTGTGCAGTTCTCTCCTCCCTGAAGTCCATGAGTTCAGGAAGTGAGTGATTCTGACGTTGGCCTCTAGATGACCACACCAACAGTCAGTAGTCAGTGCCAAGGCTACTATAGAGGCTTGTTTCCTCTCCTCCTCCTCCCCTGGTGCCAAAGGTCCTGTTTGATTAAAAATCATCTATAGCCCTGGATAAGAGCTACGAGCTATTATCTTAGAAAACATTGTGCCCCATTTCTAGTTTCTTCATGTGACTCTCTTCCTTCAGACTGTTTCCTACATACAGGTTTCATTTCACGTAGTCCCTTGGCCATCTTTCCTCTCATCCACACCAAGCCCCTACTTTTTCATGACTGTAACTTTCACTTCCATGTCTCTACCTTCTATTTCCTCTGAAGTTCCAGGACCATATTCTCAATTTCTACCTGGAAATCTCAATAGGATGTCCTATCACACTTCAAGCTGCACACAGGACCGTGCTTCTCTATCTCAGCTGATGATACTATATCCTCTCATTCACTCAAGCTGCTTTGCCTCCTCCTTATCCTCCCAATTTTGGGGGCCAGTACCCCATCATTTCTGCCTCTTTTCCTCCCTGATGCTTCTTCCAACTGTTGTTTTGTTTTATTTTTATTATCAGACATGTTTACTCTCTGTGTGCTTTAACTGTTTAACTCATCTCTCTGTATTTTAAATTATTTTTGATTCCTCCTGTTCTTGTTGTTCCTAGAATCTGGCCATTGATGTTTCTAAAACATAACACTTTTCTGATATAATATTTTTGATGGTTCTTTTTACTCCCCAAATAACTTCTAGTTGCTAGTGTAGTATCTAAGGCCTCAATCATCTATTTCCAGCTTCATCTCCATTCTTATAGACTGTAGCCAAACTGACTACTCTTCCTTTCAGACCTCAGTCTTGGCTCATGTTTTCCTTCCATGTGGTGACAATGTCACTTAAATTTCTATGTGAAGACATTCTAGCTACTCTTTTAGTATTAGCAATCTCAGCAGTAGGAATCAATTTCTTCTTCTAACTCAGATACGGCAAGTAGATTTCATCTCAGGAACAAAATCTGGTTGATTAATAATAGCTGCCTGGAAAGTTGTGTTAAGAAGGATTCTCAGGCTGTATCTAGGCTCAGTGGGAAACTGTTATGATTGTTAGCAGTGTTTGTCTAGAGAAAGAGAAAGAGGAATTGAGACATTAATGTTTCTTAGATGCCTTCTGTGATCTACCCTGTGCTTCTCTTATGTATGCAACATCACTTACACTAATTGGTAAATTCTTTGAGGGCACAAATTATATTCTGCTGAATTATATATCCAACAAGAAGAGTCTATCTTCACAATGCCCTATGATCAAAAGGCACTCCAAAAATGTTTGCTAAATAAATCCCCTAATACTGGAATATGCTGTTTAGTTACATAAAGATTGAAGAGCTGTGGGCAGAGCTGTGATTGCATTGTGTTATGTTACAGTGTTTATTCCTTTAAGTTTCAGTTTGTTAAGGGATCTGACTGTGCTGACATGAGAACTGCTTCTGCACAGTTACCTTTGGTGATAAATGAGATCAGGCAACACTGGATGAATGGACGGCATCCAATACTCCACTATTGCTTGTAACAGAATTAACTTTCAAGTAGCATTGATTAATTCTGCTTTGAGGCTTACTTTCACAGACCAACAAAGCATGTCAGATTTTCAGCCCCTCAGCCTAAGTCAAAAGCCAAAGGCTGGCTTGAAACACATTCAAAAGGAAGACATTATTGATTTCGTGGTTTTTAAAATGTCCCAATCATTCAGACAATTAAGTAATTGCAAAAATAGTTATAAAATTATTATTTCTCCTGTTTTTCTTTCTCTAGATAAACATCTCACGTATTTCAGCCATTCTTTTAACAGGGTTTTCAGAAAATGCCTCAGTCTCTTCTCCCTCCTATGAATATCTTCCATTTGTCTGGTGATGTATCCTGAATTTGTGGATATTCTAGATGGGGTCTGACCAGCCAAGATCAAGATCAAGAACTTCATAGATGTGGTTCTATATTCTATATTTCTGTCATTACATCCTAAGTACAAATTTAATCTCTCAATGGCCACATTATATTGTTGTCTCATGGAATTGATGGACAACTGAAATTCCTCTTCAAAAAATACCATCTTATTTCACCTTGGATTGGTTAGGCCTCTTTCTGTTTATCAGAAACTCTGTCATGAACTGGCCTACCAATAAAAGGGACATTATTGTGTTTCATCACCAAAATGTCCAGAGAGGTGACTGTTTGGTCCACGGTGCTAACAGTGTCATCAAGATTCCATTTCTATCTGTTCATCCTTCTTCCTCTGTTTTAGCTGCATTCTCAGATAGGCTCTCCTCTCATGGGAGCCAATGGCTATGGGGGCTCCAGCCTAAATCATTTTTGGTTCACATTCGACATTAAAAGGAGGAAGCCCCTTTTCCTGGAAGGTCCCACACAAGTACTGGAGTTCACTTTCATAGGAATTGATCATGTGGTCACCACTGAACCAATCACTGTGTCTCAGAGTACATATTCAATGAGCTCATTTACTGACCTGGGTCAAATGACCCAGGAATTGGTATTGGAATTGGAGTGGGGACTATATGTACTGAGATCAGGGTGCCACCATCCAAAGGGCGGGAAAGATGCTGGGCAAACCCAAAATAACAAGTGCTCTCTGCAATACAATTATGCTTTAAACTCGCTAAAGGCAGAGATTATGGCTTATTAATTGTCTAACATTCTCCTCCCACCTTTAACAAATGACACAGTAAATATTCAAAACACTAGGTTTGATTGAATGAGTTCCTGAACAAATGGCTACAAAATGAGTGAATTTGAAATGCCTGCTTAATGTTAAAAATATCTTTGTCTCTCACATGTTACGTTGTACAATATAGTCCAAATTAACTTTGAAGTGTCAGTTGTGTATACATGAAGGAAAATAGAAGTATAAAAAACTTGATATATCATTACAAGGACAGTTTTTTGGTAGTATTCTGAGGAGAAATAATGCATCTTAAGTGCAGAGAATGGGGGACATTTTCTTCTAGGACAAATGAAATGAAAACAGCTTGATTGACAGCCTAGTAACATTAATAATACCTTGAAGGTGGGGATCTGCTCTTATTTCAAACACCCCAGAGCAATTTTATCAGAAGAATAAATACTCTTTGTTCCGAATTCAGACACTTCTCAGTTGCTTTTGGGTAAGATAGTTGTTTTCTAACAGCCACATGGCACCTTTATTTAACAAGCATATTTCAGTTTCTACATAAAATCTCAATCGCACCTAACCCTGATCCCACCCCCTATTGAACCGGGGGAATTTGACACGGCGTTGTGTCTAATGCTGCAGGTAACTGTGTATTTGCCTCTTTGCCATTTCAGGGCACTCTGGTCTGATTCCCAATGGCCATTCCTGCATGTCTGGCAGGCTGCGCAGGCCAGATGATTAACCCCTAAGGGCACATTCCAATTACTGATCAGAATAGGCGATGGAGCCTCCAGAGGGAGCTTCCTCATGCCCCCCAGATGTGGGGGTCATCTAACCCACCCCCCAGATGACTTACAGACGTGTGTTCTGAGCTGTATCTGAAAGATTTCCTGAAAGAATTAAGCCCCTGCTGCCCATCCTTATAAGGGGCCTGATTGCACACCTTCTGTTGGTTTTCTTCCCTTCTCTACTTTACTTCTTCCTCTTCTTCCGGTATTTCCCCAAATTTGCTTCTAGATAAATGACTTACATTTCAGTCTTGTCTCAGACTGCTTTTTGACAATTGTTTTGAAAGAAAACATATTATTTTCAGTCCTCAGAAGGGGATAATCAAAGATCCTCATGTCATTCAGGCAGGTGTCAGAGTAAAGACTAGAGACCTGCGCGGCTCGCTCTGTGTGGGTAGAATGTGGCCACTGCACGAGCACAGTGTCTCAACGTGGCTTTCATGGTGGGCTGAGTGCAGGAAAAGAGCCAACTTTCTCTAAAGCCTGCAGATCTACAGCAACTGTTGCAGTCAATCCACACCCTTGAGTGGATCTTCTCGAGGAGGAAGTCTATCCCCGAGAGGGGTGTGATTGGTCCATGGTATCAGAAGCCACTGAGGTGGAATGGAATCATGATTTCAGAAGTGGTAGCATTTGGTCATGTGGAGGAACTCAGCGAGGCAAGTCTGCGAGGTCTTATTGGAGTGGCAAAGATGCAGGGCAAGGCAGTGGACTGAGAAGACACAGAAAGGTTAAGAAGGGAAGACGGAATGGTAGAGTAACTTTTCCATCATTTGAAGAATGAAGACAGGGGAATGCGAGCGAGCAGAGGTTGACACAGTAACAATACCCAATGCTTGAGTTCTTACCACAGTTCATGCCAGGCACTGGTCTAGGTTGTTGTGCATTTTCATAACAACGCTATGATTTAGATTGTTTTATTATCTCCATGTTAATTACAAGGAAATTAAAGCACAAATAGGGTAACTAGCTCCACCAATAGCCACAGCGGAAAAGCACAGAACTGGAATAGGAACTTAGACATTCTAGTTCTGACGAGCTGGTTCTGACCCAGGGATTGGCAACTTTTTCCTATGAAGAGCCAGATAGTAAATGTTTTAGGTTTTCTGGACTATACAGTTTTTTGTTACAACTACTCAACTCTGCCTTTGTAGCGTGAAAGCAGCTATAGATAATATCTAAACAACCAAGTAAGGTTGTGTCCCATAAAACTTCGTTTTTGGAAACAGAGAGGGCCAGGTTATGCCTGCAGGCTGTTGTTCACTGAGCCCAGATATTACTCCACTGTTTAACATTTTCACATAAAAATTAGTTTTTGACTCGAGGAGCCTGGTCATGTGCTCTGACAAGCCAGGCCTAGCACGAATGCCTTTGGGGTGGGATGGGGGGGAAGAAGCTGAGAAAAAGAGGGGAGTTGTGGTGGGAGCTAGCTTAGAAGAAGCAGGAATTGTAACTGAAAGCTGAAACTTAGTAATTTTGGGGGGAGATGGAGGTGGGAGAGAGAAGCACTAAATTCTGACTAATAGAGGTCAGAATTACAGGGTGGCTATAAGTGGAAGGAACAGGTTTAAGAAATGCCATAAAATTAAACTTTATAGGATTTGGGCTTTATAGCATATGTTGTAGCAGCCACATTGAATAAATGTATGTTTTTCATTATATTTTTATTACACATTTAAAGCACATTAAGGCATATACAGCTATCAAAGAAGAAAAATATAGAGAAACTTTGGCTTCACAAGTAACCGCCTCAATTTTAAGGAAAGCTGTATTTTATGAAGACAGAGAAAGATGCATGGCTGTTGTCCTTCTCAGTTTTATACTAACTCATTCTTCTTTGGGAAAAAATATTAATAGATATTTTGCTACATTTGTCTCCTGTTGAGGCAGCATTTCCCTTTTTCTTCTTTCTTTTGTTTTTTAGACTATCATATCGTGAATGTTTATTCATTTGCCTTTGAGTTGCAAGTAATTGGCTGGCATTCTCAGTCGGTAAAACAGCCGGCTTTGTTGGGGTTTGAAAATCGAAAACCGTTTCAAGAAATTGTGACTTGAAATTATTTCGGGCTTTGAGAAGCCATGTGATATCCAGTGGTCTCTGGTGATATTTTAATTTTTAGCCTCTGGGGTTGGGTAGAGTTGGTCTGTGAATCATGGGGGATAACAGGATCACCACGTATTGTTATAAAGTTGTGCGTTATACAAATGCCCCTGGGGTTGACATGCGGCCTGGCTCTCTCCCAAGCCCTGTGCCCATCTACCTGGAGGCAGGAGCATTTTCTCTTTTCTTTCTTTCTTTCCTTTTTTTTTTTTTACACCAATGCACTGTCCACTTGCCAAGCCATGGCCTTTGTGGCCACTTCTCCTCAGAGGTGGTGACTTTTTCTAATTTGTGTTCTCCACGGGTGGGAGTCTGTGAGGGGGACTTTGCAAATTGTGTATCATCACGGTTAGGATGCCTTTGCTTGTGAGATGCACCACTATGTTTTTGTGTAACTAAGAAAGACAAGATGCTGTTCATCAAATCTTGTTAGGCCGTTGATTGTGAGACGCGTGGCAACTTCAAAGATGTGAAAAAGTGCAAAAGATGCCATGCAGTCATTTGTAGAGTGGGTGCAACTTTCTTTAATTACATAAAGGTACCAGATGAACTAGCTGCTACCCTATGAGGTTGAGGTAGGCAAGTCCCCGGAGGGAGGTCTCTACAAGGCTTTGTTTATTTTGTGTGATAAACAGCATCACCAACTTCTCTGCTCTCCTGGAGGGCGCCAATTGGGCAAAGTTCTAGTAGAACAGAAATGTAGAATGTTAGAGTGAAACTGACTTCAGGGAGCTTCTTGCATCTCACCTGGGGGCAACTTTGTCCCCAGGGAACGTTTGTCAATATCTGGAGATACTGTTGGTTGTCATAATTGGAGCGGGATGCTGCTGTTTTCTAGGGAGTAGAGGCCAGAGATGCTTCTAAACATCCTACAATGCACAGGACAGCCTCCACAACAAGAAATTATCAGGCCCTAATGCATAGTGCCGAGGTTGGGAGTCCATGATGCAGTGGGACGATGTACGTAGCAGGGGGTGAGAACCTGGACAAGGGAGGCAGGCAAACCTGGGTTCAAATCCAGTCTTACACTTAACTGATTATATGTTCTTGGGCAAGGAATTAGCTTTGCTAACCCTCAGTTTCCTAGTCTATAAAATGGAGATCGTAGTCTCTTCTTCAGGAGGTGGCTGAGAGTGTTAAATGGCGTAGTTAAGGCAGTTGTAAAGACAGCAACGCCATCTAAATTCAAAAGCAGCTCTGAGTACCTTCATCTATACCAACTAAATCCTCTGGGCAACTCTGCAGTGGGTATCTTTATTATCCCGTTTGCAGATAAGGACACTGAGAAAATTTAAGTAACTTGTCCAAGGTCGCTCGTGAGTAAGTGGTGGAGCCAGGATTTGAATTCCGAGTCTGTGTGCTCAACCAGCTCCATCCACCTGGCAGAGTGCCCAGCACAGCACAGGGTCTGAGGAAAAGGAAGCTGCTGCTAGTATTATTGTAATCTACTCTAGCCCGAAGGACCTACTTACAGGTGGTGATTGACTGAGCCTGGGCGAGGGTAGGACTTAGCAAGGTTCCCCATGACCTGGGCTAGTTCCTGGGTCTCCTGCTGCTCAGGGACAAGTCTCTGTCTGCCATGCTGGCCCTGCCAAGGACCCCATATGGAACGTGTTATGGTGCAGCAGGAGTCCAGATCTAGCTGGGCACCACCATTTACTGATTACTTCTGGCAGGTAATCATATCTGCCTCACAGGGTTGTTGGGAGAATGACATACAACAGGAGACGTCACATATCAGCTAACCGTAGATATCTGAGGGCTTGGCATGTGGGCTGAGAGCCGGGCTTGTGGACTCACCTGGAGTAGCCTGCTCTGATGGACACCTGGGAGTGGAGGGGGCTGGAGAGTGACTCCTAAGCTGGCCTGCAGGGTCTCAAACAAATGTTCCTGGACATTGTGGGGAAGGGGTGGCCTTGGAATGCTCTGGCTTAGTGCTGCTTTTCCCAGACTCACTGACGTTCAATCAATACTTGTGGAGGGGAATGAGGGAGAGAGGGAGGAAAAGAAGGAGAGAAGTTGGCAGACTGGCTTCATGCAAATGGGAACCCCAAGGTGCCCTGGAGAGTTTCTATCCAGCAGTGGCACTGATGGGCTTCAGCACAAGTCAAACACCCTGGAGGAAGAGGAGAGAAGTCTCAACAGACCTTTGGTGCAGAAACCAAAGGGTAAATGGATGCCTCCTCCTGGCTGAGGACAAAACATAGGAACAGAGCACAGAACACGCAACAGTGTGATGATTGAATGAGTGTGAAAGGTATAGGGAGGAGGTTAGGAAAGTCCTTTAGATGCCATAGGTGTGAGGCTTCTCGAAGAAACCACCCCGTCAAGCCCAGGGCTCACCAGCACCTCTGTGTGAGCTGAAGACTTCACTCTGCATTTCCCCAAATGTTGTTAGATAGGAGGCAATACTGCATAGCGGTTAACAGGTTAAAACTGCCCAAGTTCAAATCCCACCTTGGTCACTTGCCAGCCCTGTGACCTTGAGAAAATCACTTGAACTTTCACGGCCTCTGTTTTCCCATTTGAAAATTAGGATCTATCTCGTAAGGATCTTAAATGGATTAAATAAAATACTGTTTTGCGGTCCTTAGCACAGAGTGAGTACTCAATAATGTTTACTCCTCCTCCTATTATTTATTATTATTATTGTTATTATTATTGAATTTATTCTCAGCAGAAGAAGTGAAACAAAGATGCACTCTGGACTCATTCAAATCAGGACTAAAATCCTGCCTGTCTTCCCGTTCATGAGCTGTGTGATTATAGGCCAGTGACTTCATCACCTGAGCCCATTTTCTTACTTGTATAAAAAAAAACATGATAGCTGCCCTACAGAGTCATTTGGGAATTAAACCAGTTAATATTCAAAAAGTACCTAGCGTGTTTGACGCTAAGTTCTCATTACCTGTCCTTTCCCTTCTCTTTCTATCGCCCTCCCCCATATTCATTGTCCTCACAGATGAGTCCCCAACTCACCTTCTCAAGATAAAAACTTAAGGCAACAAAGAGCTGGTTCTTTGAAAAAATTAATAAAATTGACAACCCTTTGGATAGCCTCACCAAGGAAAAAAGACACAAATAAAATCAAGAATGACAGGAGAAGTTATGATGGATACCACAGGAATACAGAGGATCATATGAGAATACTATGAAGGACTATATGCCACCAAATTCAATAACCTAGAAGAAATGGACATGTTCTTAGAAGCATATAACCTTCCTAGACTGAATCATGAAGAACTGGAAAATCTAAATAGACCGATTAACAGTAAGGAAATTGAAACAATCATCCAAAACCTCCCCAAAAGCAAAACGTCCAGGACCAGATGACTTTACTAGTGAATTCTACCACACATTCAAAGGTGATTTAATACCTGTCCTACTCAAACTCTTCCAAAAAATTGAAGAAGAGGCAATACTTCCAAACTCATTTTATGAGTCCAATATTACCCTGACATCAAAACCTGGTAAGGGTAACAGAAAGAAAGAAAACTACAGACAATATCTCTGATGAATATAGATGCAAAAATCCTAAACAAAATTCTAGCAAATCAAATGCATTAAAAAGATTATTCATCACGACCAAGTGGGGTTCATCCTCAGGGCAGAGGGATGGTTCAACATACGCAAATCAATCAATGTGATACATCACATAAAAAAAATAAAGGACAAAAATCATATGATTATATCTATAGATGCAGAAAAAGCATTTGACAAGATACAACATCCACTTATGATAAATAAATACACTTAATAAAATAGGTATAGAAGGAAAATACCTTAACATATTAAAGGCCACGTGTGACAAACCCTCAGCTTATATCATAATTAACGGTGAAAAACTGAAGCCCTTTGCTCTACGTTCAGGAACACGACAGGGCTGTCCCCCATCACCTCTGCTTTTCAACATAGTATTGGAAGTCCTTGCCAGAGCAATAAGGAAAGAGAAAGAAATAAAAGGCATCTGAATTGGAAATGAAGAAGTTAAATTGTCACTTTTTGCAGATGACATGATGCTATATATAGAAAACCCTAAAGACTCCACCAAAGAGCTGTTAGAAACAATAAACAAATGCAGCAAAGTTGTCAGCTACAAAATCAATGTACAAAAATCCACTGCATTCCTATATACTAACAATGAAATCTCAGAAAAAGAAATTAAAAAAAAATCCTTTTGCAATTGCAACAAACAGAATAAAATACCTAGGAATAAATTTAACCAAAGATGTGAAAGACCTATACACTGAAAAGTATAAGACATTTTTAAAAGAAATTATAGAAGACACAAAGAAATGGAAAAACATTTCGTGTTCATGGATTGGAAGAATCAACATAGTTAAAATGGCCATATTACCCAAAGCAATACACAAATTTTATTTCTGAGTTCATTAAACTGCCTAAAAGAATCCATCAACAAAACAAAGAGGCAACCAACCAAATGGCAGAAGATATTCATGAACCATACCTCTGATAAAGGGCTGATACCCAAAATATATAAAGAACTCATACAACTTAACAACAATAAAAACAAACAATCCAATTAAAAAATAGGCAGAGGATCTGAACAGACACTTCTCCAAAGAAGACATATAAACGACCAACAGATATATGAAGAAATACTGAACTTCACTAGCTATTAGGGAAATGCAAATCAAAGCCCCAATGAGATACCACCTTACACTTGTTAGAATGGCTATTATCAACAAGACAACAAGTGTTGGAGAGGTTGTGGAGAAAAAGCAACCCTCATACACTGCCAGTGGGAATGTAAATTGGTACAGCCACTATGGAAAACAGTGTGGAGGTTCCTCAAAAAATTAAGAATAGATTACCATACAACCCAGCAATCCCACTTCTGGAAATCTACCCCAAAAGTCTGAAAACTTTTATCCATAAAGATATATGTACCTCTATGTTCATTGTAGCATTATTCACAGTAGCCAAAACATGGAAACAATCAAAGTGTCCTTTGACAGAAAATTGGATAAAGAAGATGTGGTACATATATGCAATGGAATATTACTTGCCCATAAGAAAAGATGAAATACTGCCATTTGTGACAACGTTGATAGTTCATGAGATTATCATGTAAGCAAAATGAATCAGGCAGAAAAAAACCAAGAGCCATATGACTTCACTCATATGCGGGATGTAAAACTGAAAGCAATAATAAAATAAACAAAAACTCACAGACACAGGCAACAGTTTAATAGTTTAGTGGTTACCAGAGGGTAAGGGGGAAACGGGGGTAGTAGAAGAAGGTAATTGGGGTCAAATATATGGTGATGGAAGGAGAACTGACTCTGGGTGGTGAACACATAATGCAATATGTAGATGATATATTACAGAATTGTATACTTGAAATCCATACAATTTTCCTAATCAATATCACCCCAATAAATTTAATAATAATAAAAAAGTGACACAGTTAAAAAGGAGTGGAGCCAGCCTCAAACCTGGATTTAGTTGGACCCACTTCTCCTTTCTCATTTGATTACACTTGTCTATTGCAGGTAGACAGAGGAGGGCAGGTCACACCTGGAAGACTGATGACTCGTGAAAGGCTCTAAGGAAGGAGACCTGGATTCTGAGCCGCCTGGCCATGCCCCCTAACTTCTCCCCAGGTAAGTGCAATAACAAGACTGTCTATATGATTTTTAGGGCCCCTTGCTCATTGTTTTTTAAATTTGCTTTTTCCAATTGGTTCTGGCAGACACTATTGTGGGCCCATTTTATAGAAAGGAAAATGGAGGCATCAAGAAGGGAAGAGGCTTGCCCAAGTAGAGCAGGATTAAGACTGGAACCCAGATCATGGTCTGGGTGCTCCTGGTCCATTGCTCTTTCCACAACGTTGAAGTGCCTTTACTTAACTTTCTTGCACTTTCCTTCTTTAACTCTCACGTCCTGTCCCTACTCTCGCCCCTCCCATGCTCCGCCTATCCTGGCCCCAGCTCTAGATGCATTACCTGGAGGATAATTGAATCTGGCTAAACTCTGGCGTCACAGCAAATAGGATCAATTTATTACACTTACTCATTTGAAATTCTACATTGACACAGCTATAAATTGAACAGTGACAAATTCCAAATAACCTGACAGTCAATACAATTGAAGTGCTTGAAGTCAGACGTGCAGGGAACAGACAATCTAGGAGCAAGAAATCCGAAACTTGGTCCTTAGAAAGTGTATTTACTGTCTATATTTCCCTGTGACCTGACACCTAGTCAGGATCATGGACTGAATTGGCCGTGTGGGAGCTGAGGAATTTTGTGACTGGGGAGACTTGGTGTCTACTGACCAACTAAACCTGACTAAGCAAAACAGGAATTTATTGGGTCATATAACTGGAAAGTCTAGGGGTAGCATTGCATTGAGGTATAGCTGCATGGAGGGGCTCAAATGTGATCATCCGGAAATCTCTCTCTCTCTCCTTGAGCTTTGCTTTACTCTGCTGTAACAGTGATGAAGGTAATCATTGGAAGCTCTAGGCTCACAGCCTACCAGCATAGTGACCCCCTCAGGAAGAGCATCTCGCTTCCAGCAATTCCAGTAAAAGTTCTCGGTTTTCTCCCGTTAGCCTAGGTGGGGTTGTAAACCCGTCCTGACCCAGTCAGTGTAGGCTGGGGGATGTGTACTCCTTGGCCAGGTCTGAATTATATGGCCGTCCTTGGAGATGAATAGATGGGTCCTAGGACCTAAAAAAGGGATTATGGACATTTCTCAAAACAACAGATGACCACTGCGATATCCCCCAGGCTCGGTGTTACCTTTAGAGATTATAGCCTATGTAGACTGTTTGAAAGCGTTTCTTGTTTGGTCTGACCTAATTTTCTAAGGAAAAAGTTGAGAAAACTTTGGATAAAACTTTTGACTTCATGTGCACAATTAAATAAAAGCGCTAGCTCTTTTCTGATCCAGAATTAAAGATACTTATCATGTGCTGGAAATTGGACTCAGTGCTCAGCGGGGGTTTGGTGTGTGCTTCCCCAGAAGCCAAACTCTTTCCTTCTGGAAATGGCTCCAGTATTCATTGGAGATCAACTCCACTCACACTTTCTAGATGGAATTCCATTTCAACTCCATGAATGGAATATGGGATGCTGATTTTCAACCAATAAGAGCTTCACATTTCCTAATCCACAGAGATTGGTTCACGGGTGATCATGTGATCAAAGCCAAAAATCAAATTTGATTCAAAGCCCAAAATCTTTGAATCAAATGAACAATAGGCTTTATCTTCCCATTGGATTTAGGGAAGGGAGACTGAGATGATAAGGCTGTGTATAAAGCCAGAACAGCAGAAGGCACAGCCAAGGTTGAGAGACACAGAGGCCTGCCCCAAATCACTCTGCATCTAGCTCTGCATCTAGCTGTGTCTGAAATTGCAGTGATCTGACTTTTTCAGTTTTTTGAGCCAGGACATTTCATTTCTGTCATTGGTAATACAATGGAATTTTGATATGCCCAAAGTCCAATAGCTGTCAAGTGTCAAATTTTGAGCCCAAATTGTTTAATGCTATTTTGATATATATCAAGTTGTTTTAAAGTCATTTTCAAAACTTTCAACTCATCTCAAGTTAGAAACTTAGAAAATAGACAACTCCACACTCTCTCCTAAATACCCGCTTAACCTGACTTTTCTTGTTCATTCCTCCTACACTGTAGTTTGATCTCTTCACATCTCCCAGCCCATTTTTTTTCTGGAATCTTTTTTGTTTCGTTATTGTTGTGTTTGTTTTTTTAGCAACTATATTGAGTTATAATTGATATATAGTAAATTGTATAAATTTAAAGAGTGTAATTTTATACATCTGTGAAATTATCACCACAATTAAGATAATGAATATATACATCACCCCCAAAAGTTTCTTCATGCTCCTTTATGATCCTTCTACCTGGCGGCTACTCATCTACTGTCTGTCACTATAAACTAGTTTGCATTTGTTAGAATTTTGTATAAATGGAATCACACAATATGCACTTTTCCTGGTGTACTTTCTTTAAAAATAATTATTCTGAGATTTATCCGCTTTTTAGTGTATCTCAATAGCTCATTAATTTTTATTGCTAAGTAGTAGTCCAAATTGTATATACTGCAGTATATATAGTAGTCCAAACAAATTGTATATACTTCAATTTGTTTAGCCATTCACATATTGATGGGTTGTTTTTAATTTTTAGCTATTACTAAGAAGGCTATTATAAACATCCATGTACAAGTGTTTGTATGAACATAAGCTTATAAGCTTTCATTTCTTTGGGGAAAATACGAGGAATGGAACAGCTGGATAATATGGTAAATGTATGTTTAACTTTCAAGAAACCCAGACTATTTTCCAAAGTGGTTGTATCATTTTACATTGTGGCTAGTGGTATGAGAGCTCGAATTTTTCCATGTTCTTGCCAACATTTGGTATGACCAGTTGTTTAAGTTTTACCTGTTATGTGATGTCTGTAGTGGTGCCTCATTATGATTTTCATTTGCATTTTCCTAATGACTAATAATATTGAACTTCTTTTTTGTGTTCTTATTTACCATCTGTATATTTTCTTTGGTGAAGTGTCTGTTTAAATCTTTGCTCATTTTAAAAATGTGCTTTTTACTTTCTTATTATTGAGGTTTGAGAGTTCTTTGTATATTCTGGACATATGTTCTTTACCAGACACATAATTTGCAAATATTTTCTCCCAGCCTGTGCCTTTTCATTTGTAGGACAGAAATGCTTAATTTTGATAAAGTTTATCTCTTTATTTTTTCATGGGACATACTTTTGATGTCATATCCAAAAAATCTTTTTTCAACTTAAGGTCACATAAGCATTCTTCTGTGTTTTATTCTAGAAGTTTTATAGTTTTAGATTTTGCATTCAGGTCTATGATCCATTTGGAGTTAGTATTTGCATATCATGCAGGTTGCAAATTAAATTCAACTGATATAAGATAGTCTTTTCAACAAACTGTGTGGAACAATTAGACATGCAAAAAATACAAAAGAATAACCCGCAAAAAACTTTTATCTATACTTGTATTAGTTTCTTACAGTTCTAAACAAATTACCCAAAGTAGGTGTTTAAAACAACAGAAACTTATTTTTTCACAGTTCTGGAGGCAAGAAGTTTGAAATCAAAGCTTTGTCAGGGTTGGTCTCTGAGGAAGAATCTACTTCACGTATTTCTCCTAATTCCTGGTGGTTGCCAGTAATCCTTGGTGTGCGTTGACTTATGGTTGCATCTGCTTCCATCATCACATGGTGTTCTCCCTTTTTGTCTCTGTGTTTTCACATGACCTTCCTATATGGACATCAGTCACTAGATATAGGGTCCACCCTAATCCAAGATGACCTCTTCTTAACTATTTACATCTGCAAAGACTGTTCCCAAATAAAGTCACATTCACAGGGGACTAGGGCTTTAACATACCTGTTTTGGGGATACAATTAAACCCACTATAATAACTTTGTCCTGTTATTCAGTGGAATGTTTTATAAATGTCAATTAGGTCAACTTGGTTGATAGTGTTGTTCAAATCATCTGTATTCTGTTACTGATTTTCTGTCTATTGTTCTTTTGATTATTCAGAGAGGTTTACTGAACTATGTGACTCTATTTGTGAATTTATCTGTTATTTCTTGTGCTTCTATCAATTTCTGCTATTTGTATTTTGAAGCTCTGTTATTAGATATATAAATTTTCAGGATTGTGATGTCCTCCTTTATCATGACAAAAATGACTTTCATTATCCCTTATAATTTTCCTGGCTCTGAAATGTACTTTGTCTGATATTAATATAGCCATACCAGCTTTCTTTTGATTACTGTTAGCATATCAAAAGGTAGATCTTTTTCCATACTTTTAATTTTAATATATCTGTGTTTTTATAATTCAAGTTGTGTTTCTTGTAGGTAGCAAATTGTTGTGTGTTGCATTTTTTGTCCATTCCAACAATGTCTGCCTTTTAACTGGGATATTTAGACCATTTGCACTTAATGTGATTATTATTATGGTTGGGTTTAAACTATTATCTTGATACTTGTTTTCTATTTTTCCCTTTGTTTTACTTTTTCTTTTTGTTTGCCTTCTTGTGAGTTAATTGAATATATTTTGTAATTCCATTTTATTTCCTTTTTGGTTTCTTATCTATAACTCTTCATCTTATTATTTTCGTATATGTTTTAGAGTTTATAGCATAAATTTTTAACTTTTCATAATCTACCTTGAAGTGATATTATTCTACTTCAAGTGTGGAATATATACAAGTAGTAATATACTTTCTCCCTTCCTGAACTTTGAGTTATTATTGTCATATATTTTATTTTTACATGTTATAGAAACCTCACACACTATGTTTGTTTAAATGGTTACTTTCTAAAGAGATTTAAGTATTAAGAGAAAATCTCATATAGTTAACAATAGTTATTATTTCTAGTGCTCTTCATTGTGTAGATTTATATTTCTACCTGGTATTATTTTTCTTTTGCCTGAGGACTTTCTTTAAGTTTTCTTTTAGTGCCAGTCTGCTGGTGATGAATTCTTTCTGCTTTTGTAGATCTGAACACATATTTATTTCACTTTTTTAAAAATGTATTTTCACTTGGTATACAATTCTGTTTACAGTTTCTTTTTTTCTTTGTTTTTTTCCTGGGCTTTAAAGATTTTCCACTGTCTTCTTACACAAACAACAAAACTGTTGTAATCCTTTCCTTATCTCTGTTCTTTTGTCTGTAACAAGCCATTTTTTCTCTGACTGATTTTAAGATTCTTTCTTTTGAATTATTTTGAACAATTTTATTATAATCGGTCTTGAATTTTTGTCTTTCTTTGTTTTCTGTGCTGTGCTTCATTGAATTTCTTGGACTTGTCGGCTTAAAGTTTTAATCAAATCTGGAAAAGAATTTCACCTTGTTTTTAAAATACTTTTATTGCTGTGTTTTCAAGTTCACTAATATTTTATTTTTCAAAGCTTAATCTTTTGTTAATCTCAACCAGTGTATTTTGCATCTAATATGTTTTAGTTGTTATTTCCAGAAATTGTATTTTGGTCCTTTAAAAATACCTTTCTATTTACATTTTGAACATATAGGATAAAATTATAATAACTTTTAATGTACTTACCAGCTAATTCTGACATCTGTGTCACTTCTGAGTTGGTTTTAAGTGACTGATTTTTCTCCTCATTATAGTTTGTGTTTTTATGATTTTTGCATATCTGGTAATTTTTCGCTGGATATTTTTGTATCTCATAAATAATTTCAAACATGTTTCTGTTCTCAGTCACATTACTTAGAAAGAGTTTGATCCTTTTGTGTCTTGCTTTTAAGATTTTTTAGTCAGGGAATTTTGTAAAGACAGAACATTTCTGGGGCAATCTTGGGCTTACCTTGTTTGTTTTTCATCTCTCAGGTATCAGTGTCCTTCATTGCTTGTTGTCATGTGTTTTGAAAGCCATTGTTTTATGTTTTCTGTCCATTTTTTTGGTTGTTTCAAGTAGGAGGGTAAATCTGATTCCTGTTACTCGAGGTTGGCTGGAAGTAGAATTGTTGTTCAGCCTTCCAGGTCATTTTTATTATTAATATTATGATTGTTATCCCTATTTATAGATGAGAAAATAGAAGTTTAGAGACATTAATTCATATAAAGGCAAACATAGTTTTAGACATTGCTTTTTTTTTTTTTTTTTTTTTTTTTTTGTGAATGCAAGTGATCAGGAAAGTGAATTTACAAAGGAGAAAAGGCCATTTGCCGGTGACCCATCACTTATCCTTTCTTCTCAAAGATAAGTTAACTTGTGAATAACGCAAGATGACATCCATCTTCTTTACCCTCCCAGAGCACCATCTTCTCTCCTTTACTATTTCTTGAACCATTGATTTCTACCTAAAGTTTTTTTTCCACAGATTTTGACTACATTGGGCATTAACCAGCAACAAATTAAGCGTTATCTCATTCAGCCATGAGAAATAAAAAGACTACTGTTTTGGAAGAAATTTCATAAAGGAATGAATATTTCTTCCTAGTATTTTCTCTGAGGTACTGCTCACAGCCTGTGCTAAAAGATGAGAGTAGAGAACGGTGGCCTGTTCCTTTAAGTACTCTCTTTAAAGACCCATTGTTATTTTATGCGATCCAATGGGAGATGCTCTGGATGGGAGGTACCAGACATGTGAACTTGAGTTCTCGCCAACTCACCAATATGCAGAGTGATGTGTTTCTTGGTTTTCATGGACTTCTCTATAAAATAGAGTGAAAAATACCCCATCTCAAGTGTTGGTGAGGATGTGGAGAAAAAGGAACCCTCATGCACTGCTGGTGGGAATACACATTAGTAAAGCTACTACCGTGTTTCCCCGAAAATAAGACCTAGCTGGACAGTCAGCTCTAATGCGTCTTTTGGAGCAAAAATTAATATAAGACCTGGTCTTATTTTACTATAATATAAGACTGGGTATAATATAATATAATATAATATAATATAATATAATATAATATAATATAATATAATATAATATAACATAATATAATATAATAGCTGGTCTTATATTAATTTTTGCTCCAAAAGATGCATCAGAGCTGATTGTCTGGCTAGGTCTTATTTTTGGGGAAACACGGTATGAAGGACGATATGGAGGTTCCTCAAAAACTGAAGAATAGAATTACCATACAACTCCAACAATCCCTCTCCTGGGTATCTACCCACCAAATCTGAAAACATTTATCTATAAAGATATATGTATCCCTATGTTCATTACAGCATTATTCAAGTGGCCAAGACATGGAAACACCCAAAATGTCCTTGATTGGGTAAAGAAGATGTAGTATGTATATACAATGGAATATTACTTGGCCATCAGAAAAGATGAAATACTGCCATTTGTGACAACATGGATGGATCTTGATATTATCATGCTAGGTGAAATAAGTCAGACAGAGACCCATATGATTTTCTTCGTATGTAGGATATAAAACTGAAAGCAAGAAATGAACAAGACAAACAAACAAACAAAAACTCATAGACACACACAACAGTTTAGTGGTTACCAGAGGGCAAGGAGGAGGTAGAAGAGGGTAAAGAGGGTCAAATATGTGGTGATGGAAGGAGAGTTGACTTTGGGTGGTCAGCACATAATTCAATATTCAAGATGATGTATTATAGAATTGTACGCTTGAGACCTATATAATTTTATTAACCAGTGTCACCCCAATAAATTTAATAAAAACAAAAACGAAAACCCAATTCATCTATTCCTGTGAGTCACTAGGAAGGAAGGTCAAGCATACTCGTGGTGTTGCTTTAGCAGGAAAAGTTTAGAAGCTGAATATTAGAATGTTATTACTTATGAGTCTCTTCCTTTGATAAGCTAGATATAAATGCCCTTTCCCCTTTAGAAAGAAGTTTTTTTTTTGTGGGAGGATGCCAACCTGAGGGGCATGTTTTCAGAGGAAAGACCTGCAGTTTAGGAGAAGACCCATAGCCTTGGGAATTGGACCAAAATGGGTGCTGTGGCCTGACATATTTACTTATTTACTTCTCTTTTATTCCAAAGCTCATTCCAGTTTGGAGCCCTTCCTAGCAATGGCCATGAAGGAGTCTTGAGCCCACCCCCAGTCAAGCTAAACTGTTACCTGTTTCCCACAATGTGTGCTTGTATGCTACTGTGCCTGGAATGTTTTGACCCAGCTCTACGCATCTCTGGGGAACTGGCCTAATTATCTTCTGGGAAGGCTTCCGAACAGATTGAGATGTTCCTTTATCTGTGTCTCCTGAACTGTATGCTGTTGCTATAGAGCCTATCATATTGTAGAACAGTTACTCCTTAACATTTCTGACTATTGGATCATATTTTAAGTCCCTCAAAAGCTGGGAACAGATTTAATTCATTTCAGTGTCTCATTACCTCTGATGCTTATTTAATACATTTGAAACAGTTTTTATGCTTTTTATTTATTTATTTTTTAAAGACTAAACCCTGATAAGTAGCTTATCACATTTCAAAGAATCTTAAAACAGTGTAAAAGGGGATAAGTTAAAATAAAAGTCCCCATGTTCCTTTAACCCTTTCAGTCTCTCACTCTAGGGGCAAAGTTGGGATTTTTTTTAAAAGTTAAATTTATTGGGGTGACACTGGTTAATAAAATTATATAAGTCTCAAGTGTACATTTCTATAATACATCATGTGTATATTGCATTGTGTGTTCACCACCCAAAGTCAGTTCTCCTTCTATCACCACATATTTGACCCCCTTTACTCTCTTCTACCTCCTCCTTACCCTCTGGTAACCACTAAACTGTTGTGGGTGTCTATGAGTTTTTGTTTGTTTGTTTGTCTTGTTCATTTGTTGCTTTCAGTTTTATATCCTACATCTGAAGATAATCATATGGGTCGCAATTTTTTCTGTCTGACTTATTTCACTTAGCATGATAATATCAAGATCCATCCATGTTGTCACAAATGGCAGTGTTTCATCTTTTCTGATGGCCAAGTAATATTCCATTGTATATACACACCACATCTTCTTTACCCAATCATCTGTCGAAGGACATTTTGGTTGTTTCCATGTCTTGGCCACTTGAATAATGCTGTAATGAACACAGGGATACATATATCTTTACAGATAAATGTTTTCAGATTTGGTGGGTAGATACCCAGGAGAGGGATTGTTGGAGTTTTACGGTAATTCTATTCTTCATTTTTTGAGGAAACTCCATATCGTCCTTCATACCGTGTTTCCCTGAATAAGACCTAGCCGGACAATCAGCTCTAAAGCGTCTTTTGGAGCAAAAATTAGTATCAGACCTGGTCTTATATTATATTATATTAGACCCGGTCTTATAAAATAAGACCGGGTCTGATATTAATTTTTGCTCCAAAAGACGCATTAGCACTGATTGTCCGGTTAGGTCTTATTTTCGGGGAAACAGTAGTAGCTGTCAACAGTCAGGGAGAAGTATCCCTCCAGATATGCATATGCATGGGTCTGTCTTATAGACACATTCAACTTTTTAGAAATAATCTAAATGGGATTATTATTTACATATTATTCTGTAACCTTCTTCACTTAGTATGTTTGGTATTATTTTCTAATATTCCATTTTAAATGCCTTATTTCTTTACTAGTTTTTCTATTGACAGACACATTTTTCTGATTTTTATTGTTAAGTACAAGGCTGCAAAAAGTATACTTGAAAAATTTTAACCTGCTTTCCCCAAATTTGGAAATGTTGTTTTGTAAGTGACTTTGACATGCTTATTCTCTCTCCATCTTCTCCAAGATAACACAAATTTTAAATTTCAAATATGATAAGTTTGAAAACAGTTGGCTTTCACAACTGTTTCCAAACTGTTTTTTCCCATTTTAAATCCAAACATTTTAAGGCACAATTTCAAAACATTTTGGATATGAAACTAGTTTATTTTCTAAGCTTGCTGATGAGCTGAAAATTTTTGAAAATGATTTTAAAACAACTTGAATGTTCCAAAATAACTTTCTAATATTTTGAAGCATTTAAAAACTCATTGAGCTTTTAAAAATATCTATAAAACATTTATATAAAAGTGATTAGAAATTGTAGAAAACGCAAAGCATGTTCACTTTATAGCTTCATTGTTGCAAATATATTTTCTTCCAGGTTTTGCCTTCTAAGGTTAGAAAATATATTCAACATATGTTAGTTATTTTCATTAAAGGAATATGAACTATTTATCATTATAATGCCATTCTCTCTGCTTTTCTCCTTTCTGGAATGGAATTCCCTTCCTTTTAGTCATTTAACAGATGTATATTGAGTATCTACTAGTAGGTGTTAGCCAGTGTTCCAGGTGTCAGGGACACAGCAGTAAGTAAAAAACAAAAATGCACACACTCATGGAGCTTACATTTTCATGGGAGAAGTCAAAAATACACTATTAGGTAAAATATATAAGATAGTGGTAAATTCTAAGGAAAAAAAATAAAGCAAAGGAAAAAGCATAGGAAATGTTGAGGGTAGGGCTTGCAGTTTTCAATAGGATGACCAGGAATTGGCTTATAGAACATAACTTTTGAGTAGGAGGCTAGTGAGGGTGTAAACCATGAAGACATTTGAGGAAAGAGCATCTTAGGTTGAGGAATAGCAAGTAGAAAGGCCCTGGGGCAAGAATATGCCTTGAGTGTTTGAGGCACAGCAAAAAGACAATGTCACTGAAGTTGAGTGACCAGGAGGAAAATAATGTAAGATGAGGTCAGAGAGAGAATGGGGGTGGAGCACATCATGTGGGGCCTTATAGGTTATTGTAAGGACGTGGGCTTGTTCTCAAAGTGAAATGGGAAGCTATTGGAGGGTTTGCACTTAGTCTGAATTATCTGACTTACATGTTGACAGGACTGGTCTGGCCTCTGTGTCGAGAGGTACAGGCAACTAAGGTAGAAGCCTGGGGATCAGTTAGGAGTTAGAGCAGTAATTAAGGGGAGAAATGATGGTGCTGGAGTGGAGGGTGTGAGAAAGGGTTAAATTTTGGGTAAAATGAAGGAATAGTGGAGAGGGTTTATTGGTGAGTTGGTTAGGAGTTTTGAGCAAAAGAGGAGTCAAGGTTTCTGGCCTAAGCCGCTACCTGGGTGGATTTGCCATGTAATGGAATGAGAACACTGGAGGAGGAGTGGTTTGGAGGGGGATATCAGAAATTGGTTCAGGATATTTACATTTAAGATACCTTTTGATATCCAAGTGGAGATGTCAGGTGGGCAGTTGGATATACAGAGCTGGAGTTCAGAGGCAGGGCCAGGGCTCAAGAAGTAAATTTGGGAACCATCAGCATATAGTGTCCAAAGCCATGAGGCTGGATACACACACAGGTGTGTGTGTTAATATGCTGAAAAAGAGATCCAAGGACTGGGCTCTGTGTCACCCAATATTTTGAGCTTAGAGAGATAAGGAGACATCAACAAGGGGTACTGAAGAGGCCCAGTCAGAGAAGCAGGAGGAAAACCAGGTGAGGATGTTGTGTCCTGTTAACCAAGGGAGGAAATATTTCAAGGAGCAGAGAAAAGGATGGATAGAATCATCTGGGTAACATCTCATCAAGGTGTTAATTTTGTTATTACTAGTTCTTCTAGAAAGCCTTTTCTGGTTCTACTTCCACTTCATTCCCTCCCCCCACCCTCACTGCTCGGATTACATGCCCTGTGCTAGGTTCCCACCTTCTTCAGTGTAGAGCTCCAATTTCGCACAACCCACATTATAATACAAGGGTCAGTTCACTTGTTTTCCTTCCCCATTAGACCAGGGCCTTTGGAGGGGAGGGCCAGTGTCTTAATCAACTCCATGCCTGCTACAGAGCATGCACTCAGCATATTTTTAATATAAGTAAATGACTTAATTAATCTGGTTTTACTTTGCATTTTTCAAAAATGATTTTTGAACCAGGTATATAACAATTTGAATTTTAGAGATTTAGCAATTTTGGAATGTGGAAAACAAAGGATCACGTTATATTCTTCAAGGGACTTTGTCCTTAGATACATAAAATTTTATAATCACTTCCATATATCAGAGTGACTTTCAGTAACATACTTTGCAATTCCCTATCTCTATGCTCTCACAAAAGCCTTTCCATTCACCCAGTATGGCCTTCCGTCCTCCATAACAGACCATTGGAATCTACCTACCTCAAAGGAACCTTCTCCAAGAAGCCTTCCCCCTCACCACCTCCGACCCAGGCACACATTCTAGTAATGCCTGTCTTGCTCTTATGTTGGTATCAATGTGCATTCTAAAATTTGTTAAGATTAATTGGCATTTATGTCTTTGCCAGAAACCAGCAACTCTGATTCACTTTCCTCTGGCTTACAGCTAGCAGTGCAGTGTCTGGGTAAAGTAGAAACCCAATAACTGTTTGCAGTGTCAACATTATCTGAAAATAAGTGATTTCAGTTTCAGAGGCAATACAGATTGAAGTCAGCCATTGTGTAAAAGTCCTGAATTGATTTCAGGGCTTTCACAGATGGACATCTTCTTAATAGAAATCAGTACAATGTTCCTCCCCATTGTTCGGTCAATGGACCTTTCAAAACCAGTTAGTGGTTGTTATATGTTGGGAGAATCTTGAGAAAGTAAATAATCGAATGCCCTTAATTCTGAGCCTCAAGTAATACCGCCTACCTCATGTTCTGTCAAAGGTCAAAGGAATCAATCATCATTGCTTTTTTATGCTCATTAAATATTTCATGCAAACAATCAATCAGTCACTCAGTAATCATTCACGAATGGCCTACTATGGGTTCAGAATAGGGAAATGAGCTGTGGAGAGTCCAAGGTGCTCACACACGGTGTCCATACTCAGGAAATTATCACGTAGCATGGTATCTGCTAGAGTGAAGTACATCTGCACGTACCTCCTTTCTCTTCCCAGTGGTGGACCAATAGATTGTCAGCCTCTATATTGCTAATCCTTGATGTGATCTGAAGTCCTTCTCTAGGAAGCCACTGACAACGGGAGCTCAGACACGGGATGAGAGCTATTTGTCATTCCCTATACTGGATTTTAGGAAAAGGGTACCATGAGACAAAATGAGGGTAAAATGGGGCACAGCCCTGAGAAATGGAAACCGCTCTCTCTGTTGTATGGCCAGGCGACTGAATAAGAGGTCAGGAGTTCCAGGCTCGGGTGCCTATTCTGCTACTGGAAATGTGACTGGGGCAAGTCGCTTAAACGTTTGGACACTTTTTTTGATAACCTTTACATAAGAGTATTTTTACTGCAGCAGTCTTTTGTATGTAGAAGGCTGGACTACATCCAGGTGTTAATATTTCTCCTACCTAAACTTCTGCTACCAAATAATTATTGTTGCTTTTTTCCTGGCATTCTGCTAAATGACTTATGGGCTCTGGACCCAATTTCAACCTGTGTGTGTGAGTGTGTGTGGGGGGTTCCCCACACTACCAAGCAATTCTCTGACACCGTCTGGGTGTCCGCCAATGCAACTCAATTCTAACACTACCAACCAGGAGATTGCATCAGATCCCACAGGTGAAGGGCTCAGGCCCACAAGATTGCCCCTCCCCACTTCAAATGCTAACCAAAAATCCAGGTCTAATACTTGTACTTTTGCTAAAATCAGAAATTCCCACAATCTCATCCGTAGGTTCGATTAACTTGCTAGAGTGGCTCATAGAAGCCAGGAAACCCATTTACTCGCCAGATTACTCATTTATTACAAAGGATATGAAAAGATATGAACCAACAGCCAGATGGAGAGATACATAGGGTGAGGTCTCAAACACAGGAACTTGCGTCCTCATGGAGTTTGGGGCCTGGTATAGCGGCAGGCGGAAGCATTCTGATTCTCCAACCTGGGAGCTCTGTCAACCCCTCCTTTTTAAAAAAATGGCGGTTTTGTTATGTCGGCGTGATTGATGACATCATTGCTTGTCGGTAACTGAATCAACCGTTAGCCTTTCTCCCTGCCTCTGAAATCAAGGGGTGTGACTGACTGAAAGTCCTACCCCTCCATTTGTGGTCGGTTCCCCTGGCAACCAGCCCCATCCTTAGATGCATTCCAAACATCTCATTAACATATACCCAGTTGGGGTGGAAAGGGGTTTGTTAGGAATAATAAGAGACCCATTTCACCTTTGGCTCTGAAACCATTTCAGAAAATGAGGACAAGAGACCAAATGTTATAACAAAAGATTCTCCCATTGTTCCTATTGTTCAGGAAATTCGAAGGGTTTTTAGTTCAAGAACCATGAAAGAAGTCCAAATTTATATATGATGTATTCTTTATAAATCACAATATCACAGGACTTTATATCCATGCAGCAGTTTAATCTTCTCAATGACCTTATGTCAGGACCTATTAATATCCTCATTGGACAGATGAAGAAGCTGAAGCACAGAGAGGTAAGATAATTTGCCTAAGTCCCACAGCTGGTGAGTAGTTTGGATCTTTGAATCCCAACCCAGGCTCTCGGACCTCCACGTAACTCTAAAAGTCTGCTCTTGATTTGCTGCACTGTATCAAGGACATTGTGGTTTCCAGACTTTGCTCTGGTTGAAGCCAGGGGTGTGGAGTGCAAGCCTTGGTCCCACCAGCCTCTCAGGTGTTCCTCCAACCTTCCACTTCCTCTGAGACATCTCTGTGGAACCCACGGAATTCAAGAAACGGCCTCAGAACCTCTGAGCTGGAAGACCTCCCCGACTTTTCAGCTTCCACGCTCTCCTTGCACGTGACTGATACAGCGGCATTGACCCAGCATTCGTTCCTCAGCCTCGAGAGGGCCACCTAAATTATAGATGATGCCAGCTTGAACCCTGGTTTACAAAACAGCGATTAGGAAGTGATTCTTCAGGACTGTTTGGGGACTGCCGAGGATGCTGTTGGTTACACTGTTCAGTGTCTTCACCCTGGGGCCCCAGGGGAGGAATCTTTCTGGCCTCTGTGTTAAGGGCTTTTCTTGGGCGCTGATGTGCTTTATAGCCTTTGGGACACTGTGAATCTCGTAACCCACTCCGGCTTCCTTGACGAACCGGCTTCTGAAAAGCTCAGAGCCAAATTAGCGGCAGAATCCAAGGAAGTGTACTGGCTTTCCTTAAGGCTATAAATCGGTTGCTTTTCCTTTGGTCTCATTTTCCTTCTGATTAATTTAATTTATTTTTCTGTGGCACGCACACTTTTAGAAATTACCTTAAATCCCTTTTGGAATAAGGTGGGGTATAAATGAAGAAAAATTATTTTCTTTAAAAAAGAATTTCCTGCTAATGACCGTATTAATACTAAGCTCCCTTAATTAGCGTAAAATCTGGAATGTATGAGTTTTTCATTCTTTTTGATAGTATTTTAAAGTTCACCATAAAGTAGGACCCAAATCTTGCTAGCGATGAAGGAAATAGGAACATAGTTCATTGTTTCCAAATTGTTATATTGTAGGCTGGCCAAAGTAGAATACAAATCATCATTTAATATGAAGGAATGCAGGTAAAAGCAGGAATAAAAGGAAAGAGATCTCAAGAAGAGAACTCCTATTAGGTGAGTCCTTATTTTGTACAGGAGACTGATTTTTATCTTTTAATCCTCACAGCAAATTTATGAGAGTTATTCCAATATTGCTGATAAGGAAAGTGAAGTTTGATGACGTTTAAGGAGAGAAACAAGAATGAGGTAGTTGGACGTTTCAGCTGGTTTCCTATATCCATCTTTATCCGCAGCCCTCTACATCCTCCAGAGTTCAAACTGCCATCATCTTGCTGCAGGGGGCTGCAACTGTCTAACTGGTCTGCCCGCCTACAACCTGGTGCCCCTACAACTTCTTCTTCACACTGCAGCCAGAGTGACAGCAAATTGCAAATCTGCTTGTATTACCTGCCCGCTTAAAACCTTTCAATGGCTTCCTTTTGTTCTTAAGATAAAGACTAAATTCATGAACATGGCCTTATGCCTGCATGGTCCAGCCTCTGCTGATTTCTCCCCTCATCTCTCGCAACACTCCTCTTTTCCTCTCATCTTCTACCACGCCATGGTGGTTAGCTTGCATCAGAATCACCTGGAGAGCTGATGGATTGCTGTTCCCTTGTCTCCCCCCGCCCCCAAGATTCTGATTCAGTAGGTCTGGGATTGGGATTGGGTCTGAAAAGTGCATTTCAGATGCTCTCCCAGGGGATGCTCATACCGCTGGTGTGAGGATCACACTTTTAGTGATAGCACCTACTACCCATTTGTCTGACATTGAGCCTTTTTATAGAGGTCAGCAAACTTTTTTCTTTAAAGGACCAGATGGTAAATATGGTGTTCTTTGCAGTCCGTTTGATCTCTGTCTGTCATAGTTACTCCGCTCTGCCTTTGTAGTGTGAACGCAGACAATACAGAATGAGCATGTTTGTATTCCACTAAAACTTCGTTTACAAAAACAGATGGTGAGTTGGATTGTTTGTGTATAGCAAACATGAGCTGTAGTTTGGTAGAAGTCAAGTTCCCCCTGACCACAAAGCATATGCACATGCCGTTTCCCCCTTTGATCGGGATGCCCTTCCTCTCCTTATTTGCGTAGTTAGCTCTTTCTTAGCTTGCACGTCTCATAGGTATCAGGCAGACCATCCCATTGCCTTTCTTAACTTCTCTCTTGCTTTCATGGCATTATTCATCCATTCAACCATATTTATCATGTGCCTTCTAAGTGCTACACACTGGTCTAGCTACTAGGGATAGGGAGAAAAGGCAGATAAGATCCCTATTGTCAGGGAGCATCTATTTTAGTGGGGAGGGAATATATAATAAAGAGGTAAACCAATAGGAAATTAAATGAGATTCCTTGGAGCGTAATATAAAAATGCAGGGCGATAGGAAGAATAGGTTGCGAAGGAGTCCCTGTCCTTTGTAGTGATTGGTACAGTCTCAGCTTTGCATTTGTTGGTGGAACTGCAGGACTCGTATTGCTCAGCTTCATCAGACTGAAACTTGTGTGCCTTGTCTGGCTCTGCTCATGGTTGTTTTCTTATCACCTGGCACAGAGCCCAATAGAGACAAGGATTCAGCAAATACTTATAAAATTGAGCTCTGGAGTTAATGAGTGATACCTAGAACTGTTTCATTTATTCTTTCATCAAACACTCAATCAACTGGGCCAATTCTTTCTGTCAGTGATACTTGGGACGTCAGCTTTCTTTGTTCATTAATTAATTGATCCAATATTTATTGAGTACCTACTATGTTCCAGGCTCTGCTCAAGGTCAGGGGACAAAAGGATTGTGTAAAACAGAAAACGACCTCTGCCCTCATGGAGTTTACCTTCTGGTTGGGGGCAAGGTGGAGGAAGACATTAAATACTCAAAACATATATTAGATGTGCAAATCAATGCAGAGGACAAAAATAAAGTAGGAAATGGGAGGCAGAGAGTGCTGGGTGAAGAGGTAGGCAATTGCAGTTTTAAACAGAGTGGATGGCAAAGGACTTGCCAATACGTGAGCACAGATCTGAAGCAGGTGGAGGATTTAGTCAATGAGCCAAGTAAATATTTGATAGTTACAAATGGAGAGCAAGTAAGTTCAAGAGTATTGAACTGCCTGGCACATTCATGGACAACAAGGAGGCCAGTGTGTCTGGAGTGGAGTCATCAGTAGACCCCATCTGTTGTGCAAATCAGCTTCATATCAGATGTTCGGTCTAAAATGAGATGCAGACAGTGTAGGTTCAGGAAATTCTCTGGGTGATTAACCTTCACTCTCACTGGTGACCAGCTTCTCAGAACAAGATCCCTTTCAATCATGATAATGAAGAAAAAGTAGAGATTTTCTAAGCCCCTCCAAGCTTAAGCATTCTCTTCTTGTACTAGCTACTCCTGAAGTAAAGCCATTGACAAATATTAGTTCAGGGGCATCAGCTTAGGGAAAATTTGCGGCCCAGGTATACGAGGAGGTACTTCAGAAAGATCCCGTATTTTGAGTGCTTTGTCTGGAGGAGTTACTGGGTAAAGTTTAAGTAGATTGTACCTTTCATGGTATAGCATTGACTGTTGGTTATTTTTCCATATCCATTTCCCCTTCTTCCACAATAATAGAACTCCGAAGTTTACTTGAGGATAAGGCATTCTCCAGCCTCTCTTGCAGCTAGGTATGACCATATGACTGAGATCTAGCCAGTAGACAGTACAAGCAGAAGTGCTATGCACAATTCAAGCAAGTGTCTTTAAGGGAGAGAGTATTTCCTTCCCTTTGCCTTTTTGCCTACCCACTGGCTAGAATAGGAATAAAATGACCAAGGCTCCAGCAGCCACTTGGACCTTACAGAAAAGACTACATTTTGACAACAATGAAGTGGAAATCTGGGAGGTGACAGAGTCCTTAGGGATTTGTAAGCTGTCATGTTGACCCTGGACTGTTAATGTCCATAAATATTATGGGATAGAATAAATCCATCTCATTTCAAAACCTCTCTTAACCTGGATTCGAGGTCACATGCAGCAAAACCTAATTATAACTAACACATCTAGATTTTATGGAACCATGGAGGTTTGAGAAAACAACAAATATTGGTGTTTATTTTTTGAGCCCTTAAATTAGATACAGTCAGTATGAGAACTGCATAAGTATGTGTCTCAAAATGAAATGCCTTTTATTGTTTATTTTATTACAAAAGCAATCATGCTCATTTAAAAAAGGACAGGCAAATAAAAAAAAATGAAAATATATCCATCATTCCACCCACCTAGAAACAATTAGTTAATACAACAGTGTATTAACTTTCCTATATGTATATGACAATATCTTACAAATAGTTTTGTGACTTACATTTTTTAGCTTAATGTATTGTGAACATCATTGTCTACCAAGGAATGTATTTTTGCATTCAAGTTTTTAATGGCTTTGTTGTATACCATTGTATGGACATATGCTTTATCTAAACAAACCCATATAGCTGGATATTTAGGTGGACACCCTTGTTGCTAAATCTTGGCACATACCTTGAATCACTTCTTAAAAATAAATTCCCTTAGTAAATAATGAGGTGAGTACATGAGAGCTGGGCCAGTCTCCAGGGAAGTAGAGGGAAGGAGAAATGGGAGAGATTAGTCATCCAGACTAATGCCACTGCATAGTGGGCCCTGGGAGGAGGTCAGGGTGATGGACGATGCTGAGTATCAGGCCTGCGTCATGGCCCAGCAGCGGCTAGGTGGGAGGTGGATAGCCCAACGGGAGCCCTAGGGGCTGAGGTTTGGAATGGGGAGGACGGGTCATTTTCCGAAGGCAGTGGTTCTCAAACTGTGGTTGCTGGACATCAGCAGCATTAATGTCACTTGGGAACCTGTTAGAAATGTAACGTACAGAATGGTGACTATAGTTAGTGATACTATATTGTATATTTGAAAGTTGCTAAGAGGGTGGATCTTAAAAGTTCTCATGCCAAGAAAAAAAAATTTATGTGTGGTGATGGATGTTAACTAGATTTATTGTGGTGATCATTTCTCAATATATACAAATTTCAAATCATTAGGTTGTACACTTGAAACTAACATTATATGTCAAGTATGTCTCAATTAAAAAAAAAAGAAATGAAAATTCTCAAGAGTCACCGCAGAACAACTGAATCAACAAGGCTGAGGTCCGGCCCAGTAATATGCCTTTTATCAAGGCTTCTTGGTGATTCACATGTACAAGTATGCTAAAGTTTGATAACCGCTATCCTGAGGAAAATAAAGAAACAATCTCCTGTAAAGACAAAGAAGACAGGTATAATTAGAATGTAAAATTTTCTTTCCTCTAAAATTCTATAATGTTTTATTTATAGTTTATTTATTTGATATTCATCTCTTTTCTCTCTCATAGACTACACACTTCCTGAGGGCAGACAGGGGTGCTACTCAACTCGGTGTCATCAGCACAGTGGGGTATGTGTGCTGACCTCACCCACGTGCTCTTCCATCCATGCCCCGTCCTTCTCTGTTCTCTGTTTCTGAAGACTGACCTCTGTGCATCACATCAATGGGCTCCTGGGTCCTCTGTATCCCAGGTATGCCTTCTCCCTCCCCCCAAAAAATGGAGGGAGAGAGAAGAGTAAGATCAAGCTTTTTTATCTCTTGGCCCCCTTTCTGTGAGCTTTCTTCAGACCAGGTTTATATTCCCCATCCCACCATAAGCCGCTGCTCCTCTAAAGGTAGCCTCCACTAGTGGCCTCCCTCCTCCCAGGGTCTGGGAACCACTCCTTGCTTTGGTCCCTCTGGCCTAGGGGCCACATGGTTGCACTGCTAATAGCCCCAGGTGTCCCCAGCAGCCCCCATGATTGCCCTATTCTCACATGTTTGTAACCTGTCTCTTTGTAGGTAAACCCTCCGAAGAGTATTTGTTTTGAGTGTGTCCTCTATTTCCAGCTGTGACTTGATTGATAGAATCAACAACTAATAAATATTCGTTAATGAAATCGGAATAGTTAAACAATGTTTTTGTTGAAAACAAGCTATACACATACTTTCTATCATACACAGTACTTTGGTAAAATTATTTTAAGATGGATAACTTAAACCCTCATTTAAGAAAAGTAAACCCCCTTGCTAAGAAAAATAAGTCCTAAAATATTTATAAGTAATCAAGAAAAAAATATTGTTACTGTTATTCTTGGTTTCAACCATTGAAGAGGGGGTAAGGTGGAATGTCCTCCAATTACTATGTATCGTGATAACTTGAGCCCTTCAGCTGTACAAAATCCCAAGGGATATGTGTATTTGTGAAGATGGGCAATGACTTAATTTATTTTCAAAGTTAGTTTTTCATAATTATAACGACAGAAATTAAAGGCACTTGGAGTTATATTGTAAGCCAAATAAATTAGTTTTAGTCTTCATGTGCGTAAATTACACCTTGGTATTTAGGACGAGCAATGTTCCCTGCGGCCAATGATGAGCCTCCCCCTGCAGTTTATAAATCAAAGGTACAATTTGAGAATAAAACACTTTTTTATGAAATAGAATGTCAAGAGCTCCTTGTTAAATTTGCGGTAGCAATTAAGTTCTCAGGTGAGAAAATGCCTCTTTCCCCCTGTTTTATTAACTCTGTCATTCAGGACTCCATTTATAGGAGCAGTTCTTCACTGTAAGTACACATTAGGACGACTTTGTGCCTCCATTTTAATGAAAAGTTTGAAAGGAGGAATTGGTTCTTCTCCACCCGCTTGAATAGCAATGGAGACTGGATCTTCAATTTGCAGAGGAAGGAGAAGAGGGGGAAGAAGGACAGTAAATGGTCAACGTAGCCCAGATTGGCTGATGTTGTGATGAGAATGTCTCCAGGAACTGTACACTGTCTTGGGGAGCTGGCTCCCCATGCCAGTGGCATTTTCTCCTGAATTATGGGAATGACCCTTGTTTTCAGCCAAGCCTGAGATTCTAACTGATCACAATTTTGGGGTAAAATACCAATCAGCTTTGGGTTATTCACCTTTGTTTTTTAAAGCAGGAAGAGGTGTGTGTGTGTGTGTGTGTGTGTGTGTGTGTGTGTGTGTGTGAGAGAGAGAGAGAGAGAGAGAGAGAGCGAGAGAGAGAGAGAGAGAGAGAGAGAGAGAGAGAGAGAGAGAGAGGGAGAGAGAGAGAGAGAAGGTGATAGAGACAGACAGCTATACATGTGACTATCTTTGGCTTCTATAATTATTCCAAGGATTACAATCACGTTGAGGAGGTTATTTCCCTCTGGAATAAGAAACACTGTATTTAGAACCAGTCGGTTATTTATTTATTTATTTATTTATTTATTTATTTATTTATCACTCTTAAGTTGTTTTTTTTTTTTTCAATTACAGTTCACATACAATATTATATTAGTTTCAGGTGTACAACAGTGAACTACGTAACTCACAAAGTGATCACCCCTGCAAATCTAATACTCATCTGACTCCATGTAGCTATTATAATAGTACTGGCTATATTCCCCGTGCTATACTCTACATTCCCACGACTATTTTGTAACTACCAGTTTGTACCTCTTAATCCTCTCCACCATCACCCCTTTCCTCACTGTCCCCAATCGGGCACACATCAAAATGCTCTCTATCTGTGAGTTTGTTTCTGTTTTGTTTGTTTATCCTGTTCTCTAGATTCCACATATAAGTGAAATCAAATGATATTTTTGTATCTCTGTCTGACAGTCCACTCAGCACAATACCCTCTAGGTCCACCTATGTTATTACAGGTGGCAAGATCTCTTTCTCTTTCTTTCTTTCTTTCTTTCTTTCTTCTTTCTTTCTTTCTTTCTTTCTTTCTTTCTTTCTTCTTTCTTTCTTTCTTTCTTTCTTTCTTCTCTCTCTCTCTCTCTCTCTCTCTCTCTCTCTCTCTCTCTCTCTCTCTCTTTCTTATAGCTGAGTAATATTCCATTGCATTTAAGTACCAACTCTTCTTTATCCATTCATCTATTGATGGGCACCCAAGTTGCCTCCATGTCTTGGCCATTGTAAATAATGTCACAGTGAACATATGGATGCACATGTCCCTTCGAAGGAGCATTTTGGGTTTCTTCAGATAAATACCCAGAAGTGGAATTACTGGGTCCTTTTTTGTCTCCTGGTATAGCCTTTGCTTTAAAGTCTATTTTGTCTGGTATAAGTATTGCTACCCCAGCTTTTTTGTTTGTTTGTTTCTGTTTTCATGAAATACCTTTTTCCATGCCTTTACTTTTAGTCTGTGTGTCTTTCAGTCTGAAATGAGCCTCTTTTAGGCAGCATATGTAAGGCTTTTGCTTTCTTATCCATTCAGCCACCCTATCTCTTTTGATTAGAGCATTTAATCCATTTACATTGAAGGTCATTGTTGCTAGATATGTAGTGATTGCCATTTTAGTATTTCCATTTTTTATCTTTTTTTCTTCTTCTTAAAGAAGTCCCTTTAACATTTCTTGTAATACTGGTTTTGTGGTGATGAACTCCTTTAGCTTTTACTTGTCTGGGGAGCTCTTTATCTGTCCTTTGATTCTTTGCTGGATAGAGTAATCTTGGTTGTAGGTCTTTACTTTTCATCACTTTGAACATTTTGTGCCAGTCCCTTCTGATATGCAAAGTTTCTGTTGAGAAATCAATCAGTTAATAGTCTTATGGGAGCTCACCCACAGGTAATTAATTGCTTTTCTCTTGCTGCTTTTAAGATTCTCTCTTTGTCTTTAAGCTTTGGCATTTTAATTATGATGTGTCTTGGTGAGGGCCTCTTTGGGTTCATCTTACTTGGGACTCTCTGTGCTTCCTGGGCTTGAATATTCATTTCTTTCACAAAGTTAGGGATATTTTCTGTCATTATTTTTTCAAATAGGTTTTCAGTTCCCTCCTCCCTTTCCGTCTGGTACCCCTGTGTGCAAGTTTTGGTATGTTTGATGTTGTCCCAGAGGTTCCTTAAGCTATCCTCATTTAATTTTATTTTTTTAATTTTTTTTTTTTCTGTTCTGATTGGATGTTTTCTGCTACGTTACCTTCCAAATTGCTGATTTGAATCCTCAACTTCATCTAATCTACTGTTGATTTTCTTTAATGTATTCTTCATTTCAGTTACTGTATTATTTATTTCTGACTGGTTCTTTATGTTTTTTATCTCCATTTTTATGTATCATATCTCTTTGCTGAAGTTCTCACTGAGATCACTGAGCATCCTTATAACCAGTGTTTTGAACCCTGCACCTGATAGATTGCTTGTCTCCATTTTATTTATTTCTTTTTTGGGGAGCTTTGTTCTGTTCTCATTTGTGACATGTTTCTTTGTCTCCCAATTTTGGCTGCCTCACTGTATTGGTTTCTATGTATTATGTAGAGCTGTCCCTTGGTCTTTGTAGAGTAGCCTTATGTAGTATGTGTCCTGTGGGACCCAGTGGCACAGTCTTCCTGGTCACTTGAGCCAGGTGTTCCAGATGTGTCCCTTGTATTGGTTATGTGTGCCCATCTGTGGTAGTTGAATCTTGGTTGCTGTTTGCTCATCAGTGGGAGGGATTGACCCTCAGGCTGTTTGGTTGTAAGGACTGGTCATGACTACAATGGAGGAGCTATTGTGCAGGAGCTGACCCTACAGAGCAAGATTTGCCTTAGTGGGTTTGTGGTGCCTGCCAAATCTGCCCTTTGGGTGTGTCTTTTGTGGAGGTGGTTGGGTGGTACTTTGCTGTGGCCTGAAGCTGGCCAGTAGTCATATTGGTTCTGAAGCCTCTTGGGAGTGGATCTGTTGGAGGCAAGGTCAGCTGCTGTGTGTGCCCTGCCCGGGGCCACTTGTTATGAGCCACAAAGTGATCTGCAGATGGTTGTCTCTTGTGCTGGGAGACGCTAAGATGTGAACCAAGGCCAGCTGCCACTAATGCCAGGCTTGAAGCTTCTTAGCAAGAGGTATGGGGCTCTCTAAGTCCAGATGCTGCTTATTTGGGGTTTGTGAACCTTTGAGAGGTTTTAGGAAAGTCAGCACCATGAGTCAAGACATAGATGGATCTCAACGTTTGGTGGGGTGGAGTCTCATGGAATTGCCAGAGTGGGATGAATGTGAGCCGGGTTGATTGAGACTCAGATAAGGTGGCTGCCTGTGTGTGCACGCTGGGTGTGGGGGAGGTGGTGGAGCTCAATGAAGAAACAATGGCTTCCTCCAGCACTTCTTTCTGGGAGAAAGCTCCCTCACTGCTAAGCCAAACAATTCATTTCCTCCCCATAGGTCCCTGGCACATGCTTATGGGGTGGCATTGTTTTTGTCTTGACCCATCATAGCCACAGAGTGGCCCTATCTGATGTTGATGTTCTGTGAAATTGTTTATGTTCAACAGAACATCAAGGGCTAGCCAGGAATGCCATGCCAGCTGTTGGATGTCAGGGGTTGTTTTTCTCTTTCTCAAGCATTATAAGAAAACTAGAATATTTTACACTTGTAATTATACAGACACAGAGTTTGTGCTTGTTCATGTTCATGTGTATGGGTGTGTGAGTGAGTCCAGTGTGTGTGTGTGTTCAAGCCACAGGAGTATGTGTGGCTACCATTCTCTGATAGAAAAACACATCTTTTTAATTGAGACATAGGTATGGTTTAGTAGCCATGCTGGAAACATTCTACTGTCCTCACTAGAAACTGAACATTTCTTCCCCTGAGAAAATTCCACCCACAAACCCTGCTGAAGAAAGAGAGACTGTTTTGTACTAGGTGGCTCTTTGCCCTTACTGATCACAGCTGAAAGCATCAGGACTGGCCCTGGCCAGAGGTAGTCAGCCAGAGGCCAAACAGTGACCTATAACCATATGTCCAGATTTGAAGTGTTTGCTTGGACCAGTCAGATAGTTTTCCCAGAAACTAGAAAACCAAGAGACAGACACAGCTAATGGTGGGGGCAACAGGCCATAGCATGCTATGAGGAAGAAAATGTACAAACTGATGTGCAAACTGACATTATTAGGGTCATGAGAAAAAAAAAAAAAGAGAGAGAGGAACAGATTAGGAGTGGACACCCCTGGTAGATAGAGCAAAGAGAACAACAGAGTCAAAGCTCAAGGAGAAGCAGACACTCTATGATAGAATAGCTGGCTGGCCGCGAGCTGTCTTCAGGCTGGACCATTTTCTGATTCCAGCCTGGGCCATCTTATGATAAACTACTTTCTTGTGAGCTAGCTCAAATGGGTCCCTGTTTTTTGCAACAGAGTGATACTGATTTAAGTAACCATATACAGTGTTAGAGATTTTTTAAGAAAACTGTAGACAGCATCTAGCCTTTGCTTTCCAGTTGAGGAAGCTTAGTCTAAGAAAAATGTAAGTAACTATTCAAGATGACAGAACAGGATGGAGGTGGGATGTGAATAGAACTGCATGTTCTTCTTAAGGATGTGCACATATGAATCCACACACAGTGCTTCTTATTAAGGATGATGATCACATGTGGGGGAGTCTGCTTTCCAAGCAAGTCCTTCCTGTAAATGGAGGAGATAACTGCCTACATGGTATTTGAGGGGGTCTAGATAGTTCTACTACATTTTCCTTGCTCTCCCTATGCCACTGTGGATGCTAGCACCTCGCTCCTCAGATTGTTGCAGAGGTTAAATGAGGTTTTTTCTTTTTCTTTTTTTTTGGTTATCACAGTGCTTGGTGCATAGTAAGAACTCAATGGATAGTACATACACATGTATAAGGCTACTACTGTTCCAACTCATTTATGCCTGTCTCCACAGCTTGTGAGAGTAGAGGATGCTCTAAGAGTGGAATGTTAGCTAGGCTTATCAGTTTAGTTTAGGACAGTAACCAGAAGATATGATCAGTAGTGCAGGGCTGATATCACCTGTGCTGATATAAATGAACAATGCCTTACACTAGTCTAGCATGTGGATCTAGTTATGGATAGTAGCTCCTTTATCAAGCACAAAAATTGTCATATTTTGATCCCTATTTTCATGATGTAGGACCTGAAGCATAGAGCAGCAGGATGTGCGGGGATGTTCTCCTTGTAAGGAGCAGTATGAGAACCTAGGGCACTTGGAGGTGTGGAAGAGAGTGTGGCAACTTGGAGAACTGTCCTAACTTCACCATTTTGTTCAGGACCAGCTTTTCTCACCCAGCAACTTGCAGCTAAAGGGCACTCTCTCCATCTGGCTGTGAGTGTAATTCCTCTCTGTCCAGGCGTAATGTCACCACCGTGTTTAGGACCTGTATCAGAGAAATTGCCTCCTTGGTGCACATCCACCTTTCTCATTCATCTCTGTCTCGGCAGGTGATGAGAATGGCAGCTTGGGCTTGGAGAACATTCATGGCATAATGAAAGCAGCCTGTATAGGCCCAGCTAAGACTGCAGGTCAACAGAAGTAGGAAATAGGTGATTGTGTGACTTTCTGCAGTGCAATATATAAAGTTTCTTTGAACGGATCTTTTGAAAGCTTGAAAAATGTGAAGCCCCATTTCTTTCAAGAGGATTAATTGAAAAGCCATGGTTATTAAGTATATGGGGTCCTATTGCTGCTTATGAACAAGGCAGTGCTGGATTTGGGACACAGGCTGCCTGCTAAATGTTGGTCAGGAATTTATCCAGGTTGATGGCTGCCCATTTGTTTGAAGGGGATTATTTTTCATGGCTCTATAAGAAACTATATGGACCGAATGCTTAAATTTTCTAAGCTGTCTGACATTTCTGAAAGTAGTACTAGGCATATTTTTAAAGCTGTCAGACGTAAGATAATTATTTTGATCAAAGTATTTTTATTCACTTGTTAAATTCACTTAAATCTACTAGTTTGAATTTGTATGCATTACCCCACTTAAGACCTTAAGGACTTAATTATAAAATAAAATTTTGGTTGCTGTTTCATGTGTCAAGTACCCAGTTTATGTTATATACTCATTGTTTTTCTGTTTGTTTGTTTTTAAACACAGTTTTATCACATTAATTATGGCTTTGGAGTTTATACAAAATGTATCTACCTAGTCTCATAAAGTCAATCTGGATATTAAAGAAATTATCTTTTTATTTTTGGGAACTTTGAGATAGTCAAGTAAAATTAAAGCGTTTTAAGTAATGAGTTACTCTTAATGAGAAAACATTTCTGAGAATTTTTTTCCCATAAAAAGTTAAACTAACTTTGCCTTATAGAGTTATTTTCCTCAAGGTATTATTATTATTATTATTATTATTTTTTGTAAATGAGATTGTCCACAAAGTTCACTGCTCGTATGCGTTTTTTTTGTGTGTGTAAACTTTTTCAAATGTGTTATGTTTCTGATAAATGTAGATAAATGCCTACTTGAACATTTTTGGACTGACTTCATTATAATATCAGAACATATCTGATGTTACAGATATCCATTTACTGAACAATTTAACAATTCTCTCCTTGTTTATAATCATGAATCTTTATTTCATGAACTCAAACAAGAGAATTAAATGACATACCTGTGATACTAATACTGTGTTTCCCCGAAAATAAGACTTAGCCGGACAATCAGCTCTAATGCATCTTTTGGAGCAAAAATTAATATAAGACCCAGTATTATATTATATTATATTATAGACCCGGTCTTATATTATAGTAAAATAAGACCGGGTCTTATGTTAATTTTTGCTCCAAAAGACGCAGTAGAACTGATTGTCTGGCTACGTCTTATTTTTGGGGAACCACGGTAGTATAGATTCATTTTAATAGGTTGCTTTGATACTCTATTTTAAGAGAGCCTCTTTATCTTGCCAACATGAATTTTTTTCAATGTGCTATTACCTGAAAAATTGCCTTTGTTATTCTTTGGAACTTTTCCACTCTCTACAGCCTCCAATATTTTTATCATTGTTCAGACTCTTAGCTTTGCTCCCATAGAAGTTTATAAGAGTTTTTTTTTTTTTTTTTTTTTGCAAGTCTCAGTATCCTTGGCAAAATACAATAGTGATTGTTAGCTAATCATTACAGTGTGTGGAGCAGACAAAAGTGCTTTAAAATCAGCATAGGTCTGTTCTCCAGCAACAATAATTCAGAGACTCAGTTTTATCTATCATTCTATGGCAGCGACAGGGGCTGACACTTGACTTGAACTTCTGATAAGAGATGAGAAAAAAGAAAAGAAATGGGCATTAGTGACAACCATTTGACTGGGTGGGGATAAGAATGGTGTTTAGTAAAACTAGACGCTTTGTCATACCTGTGTCATGGGTAGTTCCAGTCCCTCTTTTCCTGTTCCCACCCCAAGCATGTGGGCCTGATTAGATAGATCTGTTTAGGTGCAGTATAGACATTTGTTATGTTTTATGGCCACATAGGCTCTTATGAAAAGTCTGTCTTTGGAGAATTTGCCACCATACAAATTCTTCCTACCCAACGTAGGAGTGGAACACTCACTTTCCCAGACTCTCTTGCTACTGGGTCCAGTCATGTGACTTTGGCTCAGCCAATAACATGCAAACACAGGAAAGATTTTGGGTGAAGTGGCAGGAGGAAGCAGGCTGGGCATGGAGTCCATTTTCTGGGGAGCATGGTGGTAGGGGCATTGCACTTTTAGGGATAGTTATGTGGGGGGCATCCTGATGTTCAAGACCCATCAGTGGATCAAGCTGCAGTGTCTTTGTCTCAGTGGCAGTGGACCTTCACTGGGACAGTTCTAAAGCGAGGTTTAGAGTTACTGCTTGCTGGATAGATTCTCAACTACCTTCTTGAATATGATATTTAAAAACTTACTTTTGTTTTAAAATCTATGTATTTATTTTAAAATGTGATATTGTTTTTAAGGTATACAATGTGATTTTTTTTTTTTTAATTGGGGAAGGGGAACAGGACTTTATTGGGGAACAGTGTGTACTTCCAGGACTTTAATTTTTTTTCCAAGTCAATTGTTGTCCTTTCAATCTTAGTTGTGGAGGGTGCTGTTCAGCTTCAAGTTGTTGTCCTTTCAGTCTTAGTTGTGGAGGGCGCAGCTCAGCTCCAGGTCCAGTTGCCGTTGCTAGTTGCAGGGAGCGCAACCCACCATCCCTTGCAGGAGTCGAACTGGCAACCTTGTGGTTGAGAGCCCACGCTCCCACCAACTGAGCCATGAGGGAGGAAGCTCAGCTCAAGGTGCCGTGATCAATCTTAGTTGCAGGGGGTGGAGCCCACCATCCTTTGTGGGACTCGAGGAGTTGAACTGGCAACCTTGTGGTTGAGAACCCACTGGCCCATGTGGGAATGGAATCAGCAGCCTTCGGAGTTAGGAGCACGGAGCTCTAACCACCTGAGCCACCGGGCCGGCCCCACAATGTGATGGTTTTGATATACATTGTGAAATGATTAGCACAGTCAAGTTAAGTAATACATCCATCACCTCATATAATTTTCTTTTTTCTTTGTGTGTGGTGAGAACACTGACTGTCTACTCTCTTAGCAAATTTCAAGTAGATAAGACAACATCGATAACTATAATCATCACGCTGTACTTTAGATCCCTGGAACTTACTTACATTAAAATGGAAATTTTGTACCCTTTGACCAAAACATCTCCCATTTTGCCCATTCCCAAGCCCCTGGCAAACACCATTCTACTCTGTTTGTATGAGTTTGACTTTTTTAGATTACACATATAAGTGAGATCAAAAAGTATTTTCTTTCTGTGTCTGGCTATTTCACTTAGCATGACGTTCTCCAGGTTCATCCAAGTTGTCACAAATGGCAGGATTTCCTTCTTTTTTTATGGCTCCTTTATGGGAAAACACATATAGGAATTGGTGGGAGAAGAATCTAAACAATCTTTCATAGAGTTTTACCAAAAAATGAATTTGAACATATGTCTAATGATAGCAATTATAATACAGCCTTCTCACTCAGGACAGGCACAGTCTCAGCTAAAGGAAGTAGGGACAAAGGACCATTTCTCACTCTGGGGTCTCACTTCTGGGGTCATCCATTTCTTAGGTTCCACCCTTGATTTGCCAAGCTTTCATTTGCTGCTGATCATCTATGTCGAGAACCCGGTTGGTCACAGGAAAACAGTTTGGGAGTTATGTCTCTTTGTGGTTTATTTTCTGAAGTATGAGGCTTTCTGCTCCTTCACGGATACCATCAATGTTGCTGATGTCATGGTGTTTTCTGACCCTACCCTTGGGTCTTGCTTTGACTCTGCTGCCTTGAATCTCTACTTGAGGAGGACAGCTGCCCCGGGTTATCAGAAAAACCGTGGCACATCAGCAGGCGCACTTTGTACCACACTGCTCACTTGTGCCGGGCTCCGATGCCTTGTTACTGTTCTACGTGGTTCCATGCTAACCTGAGATAGTCTTGGATTCTCTTCCGAGGCTTCATTTTCTTTAAGTGATCTGCCTTCCCTAGAGTTTGAGCTGCTGGAAGGCAGGAATCCGGTGTCATCCCCTTCTTTGCCTTCAGCTCAAGAACAGACAGTGCTGGACTTAAGCAAGCGTCAGAGGCCCTGGTGCCCTGAGGGGCCACACTTGTGGCTATGAGAACCCAGAGATCTAGTGACATTGCCTTAACCATCTTTCTGGTCTTTCTCGCTCTCTCGACCACACCAACCAGTAACCAAACCTATTGTTTGGTCTCCAAGTGAGCCTGGCTTTATCTTCCAGTGTCATGTCTGTGATCACTTCTAAATCCCCTTGTGACCCCTTTTACTGAGGCTTATTAGGATGCTAAGGTAGCTACTGTGGCCGTTTAGGGCATGTGCTTGTTTGGGCCCCTAAGGTACAAGGTTCCTTTCTCTGTCTTTTTTTTTCTTTCTCTTTTTTCTCCCCCAATAGGTCCCATTTCTTACACAGCCACTGGCAGTGGACAAAATAGTTGCTTTTAGTAGTCTAAAGCCACAGTGTACATTTTAGACTGCTGTAGTCCTAGAAAATAAAATAAATAATAGGCTTTGGAATCCTTTAAACTGTATCTGTCCATGCTGAGTAGATCACATCTTCATGAAGTACAAATCATTGAGTGAACAGTAAAATACTTATTGTACCATTCCATTCCATAATTACAAGTGTCTGAATATTCAGGAATACATCCAAACAATGGAATATTAAATTGTGACAGTAACAAAAGACCTTTAAACTTTTCTTATACCTTATATCAGACAAAGGGCTTATATCCAGGATATATAAAGAACTTGTACAACTTCATTATGAAAAGCATAATAACCCAGTAAAGATGGGCTAATGTTTGAATAGACACTTCTAAAATAAGATATATCAATGGGCAATAAGAACATGACAAAATGGTCAGGGTAATTATTCACTAAAGAAATACAAAATAAAACCATAGTATGATAAGAGTACAAATCCATTTATGGCTAAAATGAAAAAGACTGACAATCCCAAGTGTAGATGAGAATATGGTGGAATCAGAACTTTTATATACTGCTGATGGGAATATAAAATGGTACATCCACTTTAGAAAATGTTTGACAGTGCTTTTTTAAAGAGTTAAACATATTCCTGAGTTAAACATGACCCAGCCATTCTACTCTTAGGTACGTACCCAAGAAAAACAAAAACATATGTCCACAGAAAGACTGGTACTCACATTTCCATGGAAACTTTATTTGTAATAGCCTGGATAGAAATGACCCAAGTATCCATTAATAGGAGATGGTTCAGTCATATTATGGAAAACAACTCAGCAATAAGAAGGAGTCAACTACTGATACACACAACAACATGGATGGATCTCAAAATTATTATGCTGAGCGAAAGAGGCCAGACTGAAATAAAGTATATATGATTTGATTTATATAAAATTGTAAAAAATGCAAGCTACTCTGTAGTAACAAAGCAGCTCAGGGGTGGAGGAAGGAAGGAGTTACAGAAGGGCTCAAGAAACTTTTGCAGATATAGAGATAGAGATAAAGATAAAGATGATAGAGATAGAATAGAGACAGACATAGAGATGGCAGAGAGATGATTGAGATAGGGATAGAGATAGAGATAGAGATGGAGATGGAGATGGAGATGGAGATGGAGATGGAGATGGAGATGGAGATAGAGATAGAGATAGATGGAGATGGAGATGGAGATGGAGATGGAGATGGAGATATATTGCACTTGTCCAGATAACATGTAGCACATTCCCCCACATTCCTGATAAGTAGACTATATTCGAAAATGTACTTTCTTTTTCATATTTTCTATCTATATTATTCCCACATAAGAAATTGCTTGGATGATTGTGCTTTATACACGGTTCCTAAGTTATTTTTATCACCCATCATAAACTTGTATTTTACAATTAATAAGAATCTTTTATACTTTTTCTTTTACTCAGAAGAATGTATATGCCCCTTCACTCTGGGCATACTTTTTTTTTTTTTTTCCTTTTAAATGACCCGGAAATTCAATAAAAGTGATGCAGTGAAGAAAAACAGCATTGTCTGCCCAAGAGGAGCCACCCAATAAAATTACAGCTTTAATTTTCAGCCTGACCTTTCTTGTAAGTTGAAATTTCATGATTTCAAAAGAAATACACAGCTCATTGAAGAATGCGTTGTTCACTTCCTCATGGGGATTTTGGAAACAAAAGTTTTGAGTCTAATAACTTAATGGCAACAGCTTCATTGCTGTTTGCTATCCATTTCTATGGCTATAAAGAGTGGGAACTGGTCATATCCAATTTTGGTCGTCATCATTTCCAAAGTTACCTGTTTGTCTTTTCCTGAATTTGAAGGAGTCATGACATGACTCAGTGTTTTTCAAACTTTATCATGCATACAAATCATGTGGGGATCTTGTTAAAAGGAAGGTTTTCATTAGGTAGGTCTGGGGCACAGCCTGAGATTCTGCATTTCTTTTTTTTTTTTTTAAGTTTATTGGGGTGACAATTGTTAGTAAAATTACATAGATTTCAGGTGTACAATTCTATATTACATCATCTATAAATCCCACTGTGTGTTCACCACCCAGAGTCAGTTCTCCTTCCATCACCATATATTTGATCCCCCTTACCCTCATCTCCCACCCCCCACCCCCCTTACCCTCTGGTAACCACTAAACTATTGTCTGTGTCTATGAGTTTTTGTTTCTCATTTGTTTGTCTTGTTCTTTTGTTGTTTTTGGTTTATATACCACATATCAGTGAAATCATATGGTTCTCTGCTTTTTCTGTCTGACTTATTTCTCTTAGCGTCATACTCTCAAGATCCATCCATGTTGTCACAAATGTTCCTATATCATCTTTTCTTATCGCCAAATAGTATTCCATTGTGTATATATACCACAACTTCTTTATCCATTCATATATCGAAGGACATTTTGGTTGTTTCCAAGTCTTGGCCACCTTAAACAAAGCTGCAATGAACATTGGAGCACACGTGTCTTTATGTATAAATGTTTTCAGATTTTTTGGGTAGATTCCCAGGAGAGGGATTGCTGGGTCATATGGTAATTCTATTTGTAATTTTTTGAGGAACCTCCACACTGCCTTCCATAACGGCTGCACCAGTCTGCATTCCCACCAACAGTGTATGAGGGTTCCTTTTTCTCCACAGCCTCTCCAACACTTGTTACTATTTGTCTTGTTGATGATAGCCATTCTGACTGGGGTGAGGTGATATCTCATTGTGGTTTTATTTGCATTTCTCTGATGATTAGTGAGTTGAGCATTTTTTCTTATGTCTATTTGCCATTTGTATGTCCTCTTTGGACAAATGTCTCTTCAGGTCGTCTGCCCATTTTTCAATTGGGTTGTTTGTTTTTTTGTTGTTGAGTTGTATGAGTTCCTTGTATATTTTGGATATTAGTCTCTTATCGGAGGCACTGTTTGCAAAAATCTTCTCTCATTCAGGTGGTTGCCTCTTTATTTTGTTGATGGTTTCTTTTGCTGTGCAGAAGCTTTTAAGTTTCATATAGTCCCATTCGTTTATTTTAACTTTTACTTCCCTTGCCTTTGGAGTCAAATTCATAAAACGCTCTTTTAACCCAAGGTCCATAAGTTTAATACCTATGTTTTCTTCTATGCAGTTTATTGTGTCAGGTCTTATGTTTAAGTCTTTGATCCATTTTGAATTAATTTTGGTACATGGTGACAGATAGCAGTCCAGTTTCATTCTTTTGCACGTGGATATCCAATTCTGCCAGCATGATTTATTGAAGAGGCTGTCTTTCCTCCATTGTAGTTTTTAGCTTCTTTGTTAAAAATTATCTGTCCATATTTATGTGGTTTTATTTCTGGGTTCTCAATTCTATTCCATTGGTCTATGTGTCTGTTTTTCTGCTAATACCATGCTGTTTTGATTATTGTAGCCCTGTAGTACAAGCTAAAGTCAGGGAGTGTGATACCTCCAGTATTGTTCTTTTTTGTTAAGATTGCCTTGGGTATTCGGGGTCTTTTGTGGTTCCAAACAAATCTGATGATTTTTTTTTCTATTTCTTTAAAAAATGCCATTGGGATTTTGATGAGGATTACATTAAATCTGTATATTGCTTTGGGTAATACGGCCATTTTAACTATGTTGATTCTTCCAATCCATGAGCACAGAATGTCTTTCCATTTCTTTGTGTCTTCTTCAATTTCTTTAAAAAATGTCTTATAGTTTTCGGCATATAGGTCTTTCACATCCTTGGTTAAGTTTATTCCTAGGTATTTTATTCTTTTTGCTGCAATTGCAAAAGGAATTGTTTTTCGTATTTCTTTTTCTGAGATTTCATTGTTAGTTTATAGGAATGCAATGGACTTTTTACGTTGATTTTGTAGCTGGCAACTTTACTGTATTCATTGATTGTTTCTAATAGCTTTTTGGTGGAGTCTTTAGGGTTTTCTACATATAGCATCATGTCTTCTGCAAAGAGTGACAATTTAACTTCTTCATTCCCAATTTGGATACCTTTTATTTCTTTCTCTTGCCTGATTGCTCTGGCGAGGACTTCCAACACTATGTTGAAAAGCAGAGGTGATAGGGGACAGCCCTGTCGTGTTTCTGAATGTAAAGCAAAGGGCTTCAGTTTTTCACCATTAATTATGAGATGAGCTGAGTGTTTGTCATATATGGCCTTTATTATGTTAAGGTATTTCCCTTCTATACCTATTTTACTAAGTATTTTAATCATAAATGGATGTTGTATCTTGTCAGATGCTTTTTCTACATCAATTGATATAATCATATGATTTTTGTCCTTTATTTTGTTTATGTGATGTATCACATTGATGGATTTGCGGATGTTGAACCATCCTTGTGCCCCGGGGATGAACCCCACTTGGTTGTGATGAATAATCTTTTTAATGCATTGTTGTATTAGATTTGCTAGAATTTTGTTTAGGATTTTTGCATCTGTATTTATTAGAGATATTGATCTGTAGTTTTCTTTTTTTGTGTTGTCCTTACCAGGTTTTGGTATCGGTAATGTTGACCTCATAAAATTAGTTAGGGAGTACTGTGTCTTCTTCAATTTTTTGGAAGAGTTTGAGCAGGATTGGTATTAGATCCTCTTTGAAGGTTTGGTAGAATTCACTAGTGAAGCCATCTAGTCCAGGACTTTTGTTTTTGGGAAGGTTTTGGATGACTGATTCAATTTTGTTACTGGTGATTGGTCTGTTTAGATTTTCCAGTTCTTCATGGTTCAGCCTAGGAAGGCTATATGTTTCCAAGAACTTGTCCATTTCTTCTAGGTTATTGAATTTGGTTGCATATAGTCCTTCATAGTATTCTTGGATGATCCTTTGTATTTCTGTGGTGTCCGTGATAACTTCCCCTTTTTCATTTCTGATTTTGTTAATTAGTGTCTTCTCTCTTTTTATCTTAGTGAGTCTAGCAAGGGTTTGTCAATTAATCTTTTCAAAGAACCAGCTCTTGTAACATTAATTTTTTCTATTGTCATTTTGTTCTCTATTTCATTTAGTTCTGCTGTGATTTTTGTTATTTCCTTTCTTCTGCTGACCTTGGGTTTCATTTGCTCTTCTTTTTCTAGTTCTTTAAGGTGTAATGTGAGGTTATTTATTTGGGATTTTTCTTGTTTCCTGAGATAGGCCTGTAATGATATAAAATTCACTGTTAAAGCTGCTTTCGCTGTATCCCAAAAATTCTGGTAGGATGTATTTTCATTGTCATTTGTTTCTATGTACCTTTTGATCTCTCCTCTAATTTCTTCTTTGACCTAGTCGTTCTTTAAAAGTATGTTGTTTAATCTCCATGTATTTGTGTTTTTTCCTGTTCTCTTTTTGCAGTTGATATCTAATTTCAAAGCCTCGTGATCAGAGAATATGCTTGGTATGATTTCAATCTTCTTAAATTTGCTGAGGCTGATTTTATGTCCCAATATATGGTCTATCCTTGAGAATGTTCCATGTACACTAGAAAAAAAATGTATAGTCTGATGTTTTAGGATGAAGTGGTCTATAAATGTCAATTATGTCCACTTCATCAAATGTGTCATTTACGGCTGTTATTTCGTTATTTATTTTCTGTTTGGATGAACTATTCATCCATAGCTGTCAATGATGTATTTAAGTCTCCTAGTATAATTGTGTTTTGGTCAATTTCTCCCTTTAGTTCTGTTAGTAGTTGCCTGGTATATTTTGGTGCTCCCTGATTGGGGGCATAAATATTGATGACTGTTATGTCTTCTTGTTGTATAGTCCCCTTTACCATTATGAAATGTCCATCTTTGTCTCTTGTTACCTTTTTCACCCTGAAGTCTGTTTCATCTGATATCAGTATGGCTACACCTTATTTTCTCTGGATACCATTTGCTTGGAGTGTCAATTTCCACCCTTTCACTTTGAGTCTATGCTTGTCCTTGTAGCTGAGATGTGTCTCTTGGAGACAGCATATGGTTGGGTTTAGTTTTTTGATCCAATCTGCTACTCTGTGCCTTTTTATTGGTGAGTTCAGTCCATTTACATTTAGAGTGATTATTGATATGTGAGGATTTCCTGTCATTCTATCTTTAGTTTTCTGGTAAGTCTGTGTCTCCATTGTTTCTTTGCCTTTTTGTTGTTGTCTATTATTTCTGTGTGGTGGTATTCTATGATGTTTCCCTCTGTTTCTTCTTTTATTACAGTATATATTTCAGTTCTGGATTTTTTTTTGATTGGTTACCCTTAAGTTTATGTAAAAGAAAGTTTGATATTTAGAGTATTCCATCTTCTTCAGCACACTTACTTTCTCCATTCCCATATTCCGGTTCAAGCCTTTACTCTCCCCCTTTTTATGTTTTGGTTGCCACAAATTGTCCCTGTTGATGGTGGTCGAATAGCCTCCTTTAGTATTTCTTGAGTGCAGGTCGTGTATTAGAAAATTCCCTCAGCTTCTGTGTTCTGGAAAGGTCTTTATTCCTCCTTCATATCTAAAGGATATCTTTGCTGGATATATTATTCTTCGCTCACAATTTCTCTTTCAATAGTTTGAATATTTGGTTCCACTCCCTCCTGGCTTGTAGAATTTCTGCTGAAAAATCTGATGATAATCTAATGGGCTTTCCTTTGTAGGTTACCGTCTTCTTTTCCCTGGCTGCCTTGAGGATTCTTTCTTTGTCGTTGATTTTAGACAGCTTCAATATAATGTGCCTTGGAGAAGGCCTGTTGGGACTGAGGTAATTAGGTATTCTATTTGCTTCTTGGATTCAAGGATACAGTTTTGTCCACAAGTTTGGGAAGTTCTCATTGACAATTTGTTTGAATATATTCTCTGTTCCCTTCTCTCTTTCTTCTCCTTCTGGTATGCTCGTTATTCTTATATTGCTCTTTCTGATGGAATCAGAAAGTTCTTGTAGAGTTCTTTCATTTCTTTTAAGTCTCAAGTCTCTTTCTTCTTCCATCCGTGTCATTTCCAGGTTTCTATCTTCAATGTCACTGATTCTTTCCTCCATCTGGTCAACTCTACTACCTAAGGTGGCTATTTCATTCTTAATTTCTTCTATTGAGTTCTTAATCTCCAGAAATTCTATTTGGTTCTTTTTTAAAATTTCAATCTCTTTCGTTAAATGCTCATGTTGTTCTTTGATTGTGTTTCTGAGTTCATTAAACTGCCTTTCTGTGTTTTCTTGCATCTCGTTGAGTTTTTTCAGAACTGCAATCTTGAATTCTCTGTCATTTAAGTCACATATTTCCATATCTCTAAGTGCCTTTTCTGGAGACTTTTCACTTTCTTTCTGAGCTGTCTTGTTGCCTTGGTTATTCATGGCAATTACTGATTTATTATTTCTCTTCCTAGACATCTACAGGAGTGGCTTCTGCAACTGATTGATAGGAAGAGGTCTTTCTTTTGTTTTCCAGTACTTGTTGGTAGAATGTTTTATTTTCTCTCCGACTGCAGCCTTTTTTTTCTCTCACACGGTAGTACTACATTTTCTCTGCATTATTCCAGCTTCTCACACAATGGGGGGGGATTCCCTGGGAGACGAGCTTCTCCTCTGTTAATAGCTCACCTGGGTCACAGGGCGCAGTGTCCCTGTGGGTATGCGGAGAGATTTTAAAGTTCCAAAGCTCTTCCTGCACCAGATTCAGAGCCCGTATGTTTCAGCAGTTCTGTTTACTCCTGCAGGGATCTGCCCAGATAGGTGGGGCCAGAGGCAGGGTGAGTTTTGAGAGGTGGCCCAGAGCAATGGCGGCGACCACCACCACAGCCAGTCCTGCTTCCACAGCTCCCTCCCCTCTGCCGGAACTAGTTGGGCTGCGAATCTGTGTCTGCAGTCCATAGTTCTCAGAACAGCAAATATTCTGTTCTTTTGATCTGACACTGCTACTGTTCTGCTTCTAGCACCAGGCAGGTGGGGGCGGGGTGAGCTCTGGGAGGGTAGGGAGAGGGCAGCTAGTCTCAGTGCCTAAGGCTTCCCTTCTCTGCTCGGCAGTGAGGGCTTAAACCACAGTTTTCAGCCTTCTTCCCTCAGTCTTTTCTTCGTGGTCTCTGCTGTGAGTGTTGGGTTCAGCCGTGTTATATGCTGCCTCCTCAGCCCTGTCGGCCATAAGTGGAGGCCTAGCAGTCCGAGTTCTTTCCTCTCCGGCAGCTGCGGTAGCTCCGGGATGCAGCGAGCTCGGAGCACTGAGCTAGGTCTGCGTGCTGCGCCCACGCGGCTCTGTCTCCACACTTCTCCCTTCCCTCCTCCCCTGCTCGCGCGTTTTGCCCACCTTTAGGTGAATTCAGTAGTGGGTCTGTTCGTCTTGCCTGTCTGCTGTACCGGGAGTCCTTTGTGGAGTTATAGTTGTTCAATTAGGTGTAAATTCCAGGGGAGATTTACAGTGGCTCACCTCACGCTGCCATTTTTCTGTTATTTTTTCAGATTCTGCATTTCTAATAAGCCCATGAGTGATGTCCAGGCTGCTGGTCCATAGACTGCACTTTGCATAATAAGGGCATAGGTAATACCAAAATAGCACACAACCCTCCTATTATTTGTTTGCCTTTAAAATAAATTTCTCTCTGCCTAGAGATAGCAACTCACCTTAGAAAGATTTAAAGTAGAGCATTCAACCATTGACCACCTTTTAGTCATCGTTATCAAGTTGTCATCATGTACCATGTTGTCTGATGCTCTTCCTGGAGATGAGGCCAGCCAGGAAGCAGAGCTAGTTAAAGGACCACAGGGAATAAAGAGACAGGGTATGTGAGAGGGTCTGTCTCCAACCTGTGCTGTGTATCAAGGTGAATGTCAGGTCAATCTTGGAGAGTAGATTGCATCGCTAACCTCAGTTTTTCAACCATCCCTATATCAATGCCTTTTTACCTGCAGTTTTGCAGTGGATGGGTGACAGTCTACTCCTTGATGCTAGGCTTGGCCATGTTATTGGCTTTAGCCAATGGGGTGTTAGCAGATATGACACAAGCAGAGACTTAGTTTCGACTGGGGTCTTGGGACTTTCACCTCCTGCATCTTTACCACTGACATGAACACAACATGTTCAGGTGAGCCCACTGGTCTCAGGAGGTGGATAAGAGGCATGTGGAACAGCCTCCCCTGGCTTAACCCAGTGTAAAGCAGCTCACCCTGGCTGACCTTCACATGCTTGAGACATAATCGGTGGTTGATGTTTTAAGCTACTAAAACTTGGAGTGGTCTGATACATAGCAATGACGACTTGACACACTGAAATAGTATCTGATACAGGAGGACATGGCTAGAGATGGGTGGTACTAGGGGGCAGATTAGAAGTTGGACAGCAGAGTTGAAAAACGTGAAAACAAATATAGCAGAAGAACCAAGCAGGTGAAACAGAATGCCAAGGTGAAACAAGCTAATGCCAAACACTGCTTTTTAAAAAAATATTTTCAGTGCACACTTGCATGGGTGGATGAAATATATGGAAAGGATATAAAGGTGATCTGACATGGGAGAGATGGGCGCTGCTTTGAGCTAGCTAGAACCAGACCTGACACAACAGGATGCTGTTTTCCTTGTTGAGATCTTGACTGCTTGTGTTATGGAGAGAAGACAGAGAAAAAGAGGGTTGGAAGAAAACACTCAACTGATTAACTAATTAAATTTGAGCATGAATTAACTGAAAAACATGGATCTTCTCATGTTGCCTACTTGCCTGTGATGACAAAGCAACCTTTTTTCCTCCATGTAATTGCTAGACAATGCATGAAGTATTTCACAAGGCATATGGCATTTGAGCTGTAAGTCGTGGGTTGCCACACTCCACCTATAAGAAGTTCTTGAAACTCTGTTAGTCATAAATTCACTGACTCTTTCATTCTTTCAAATGTACTTATGAAATTATTCTGTGTCTTCATGGAGCTGACATTCTTGCATGAGAGAAAAACATCAATCATTTGATTACAATTGTTGTGTCAGAAATGGGGAAGCACTGTGAGTTCTGGGCTTTGAAAGAAGGGGTGATTGACATACTGTGGGGATCAGTGAAGGTTTCTCTGAAAATAAAATGACATTGAAGTTGAAATCTGAAAGGATTGAAAAGAGCAATCAGGACACTAGAAACAGGATGTGCAAAGGACCTGAGGTAGGTAATTTTATGGCTTATTTGAGGAAATGAAAAGTAAGTTTGATTGACTAGTGAAGGACAATATTGGTAGGTGCCTGATCAGGCATAACTAGTTTAAGTGTTTTGGATTTTAGTCTAAAAGCAGTTGAGCATAACTGAAGGATTTTAAGTGGGGGAGCAACATCATCAGATTTGTATTTTAGGAGATGACTCAGGCTGCAATATGGAGAATGGGTTGGCGATCGGTAAACATAGCTCTTGTAGTAGTCCAGGAAAAAGAAAATGTTGGGTTGAACTCCAGTTGCAGTAGCAGATTTGGAGAGCTTTGGTTAGGCTTTAGAGTCATTTGGGAAGTCGAATCAACTGTTCTTGACCTGAATGGGATGTGGTGGGTAAGGAAGGAGGAAGATTGCCTCTGAAGCTTTTAGTTGTAACAACTGGCGGTGCTATTAAGGAGGCGGAAGACTTTGGAGCTAAATGGGTGAGGGAATTGGATCAAGAGTTTAGTTTTAGATATGCTCGTTTTAAGGTACTTGTGGTATGTCCAGTAGACAATTGAGCATATTGTTCTTTAGCTCAGGGGAGAGGCATGAGTGGGACACATAAATTTGCAAGTGATTGGCATAAAGGTGGTAATGAAAACTGGGAGAAAGCGTAGGAAGTCAAGAGAAAAGGTTGTAGACACATCATTGGGGGGATATCGATATTTAAAGGAGGATTAGTGGGCAAAGGAGGCCAAGAAAGTAAGAGGAAAACCACCAGAATGCAGTGCCATGGAGGACACGCGTAGGACAGAGTGCTCAGCTCTAGTGAATGCAGCTGAGAAGTTCAGTAAGCTGGGTGACACTTGTTTGTTAGATTTAGCATCAGGGACATCATTAACCAACTTGGCAATAGTCAACTGGCACAAGGGAAGCAAAAGCTAGATTGTCGTGGGTTAATGAGTGAGTAGAAGTAGGAACATACAAATGTAAAAGGCTGATTAGAATACGAATATATTGTCCAAGCATCCACAATTCCTGTTTTGTGGAGAAGCAAACCTGATGTGCATGGCAGTAGGACTAAAACCTACATGAGCTGAGAAAATGTTTATGGACACATAGTTCAGAAAATAGATAGTATCTTTATAAGCATAATTAGGATTAAGTTGCATTTGTTCAGATGTCAAGATTGCATGATTTGGACAATGACTTTGCTCAAAACTACCTGTAATTATACCATGAAAGGGTAAATAATATCTGTCCTTGGGTCAATAAGATTAATGGGGGTGGTTGCCATATTCAGGAGGCGACAGTTTTCGATACATCTTTTCATAAAACCATTGATCTGATGATGACTTGTCTTTCCCATCTGTGTTGGCTGTGAAGTTCCATGCAGGAGAAATCTTGACTATCTTCATAATTGTATCTTCACCACCTATAGAATAGCATCTGGTACAGGAGGGGTTCAATTACTTTTTATTGAGTGAGTGAATGTTAGTTGTTTCTTATTCTGGGACTTACTATAGTACTCAAAAGTAACACAACCAAACTTTGGCAGCAATACTCAATACTTCTGCCCCTTCTGATGGTTGAGTAACTCAGGCTTGACATTTTATTAACAAGTCCAAGTCAGGGAGATTATACTGTTCTGGAAAACTCACCATTGAAATGTCTCAGCATGACTTAGACTGGGCCAGATGGAATTCTGCTTTCTGGCAACCTTGGGTAAACAACAAATGAGTGGAATATTGCAAAATGTAATTGTTTGCATTTGTTAGCAAAGCCTTACTATTACCCAGACGCTGAAAGGAGTGTGGCTCAGAATGTGAGTGCACAGAGCTGAATGGTACCTGAGGAGCCCCAGAGTTTAGAACCCTCTTCTGCAATCTCTCCTCAATGCCAGCAAGGGTATGAGAGACATTGGGTTTGTCTGTAACAAGTGCGCTCATTTTTTACTTAACCAGAATTTGCATTGTTTTCTCATTATGGTATTAAAATGTGAATTTTGCAGCCATGTGCTGTAGAAATAACAAAGCCTGTAACAGTTGGTTTTATCCTTAGCACCTTCCATCTTAGAATCTCCGAGGATCTCATAAGCTGATAATGTTCTTTCCAAATGAGCTATTTTGTAATCACAATCCACATGATTGTTTAAAATGATTATTATTGTTTCACCTTAATATAAAAAGATTTATTTGCCAGTAGAAAACCAAGTTTACCCAGGGATGCTTGTGTTAACGGCTTCTTGGCTCATCAAAATCTGTGCAAATCTGGAGACTGTGAAATGCAAATGTTAGTTTCTGGTTCCATACATTTAAGAAAACAAGTGGCTAAAATTTCCATATTCAAAGTGGAGGGAGGGTGCTCATTTGAGGAAGACATGGGGTGGAGAATAAAGTCAGAATTGAAGACACATTTCTCTTCCCTCCCTGCCCCAGGATTTAGGGTTAGGATTGGCTTTCCAAAGCTGTGAGGCTTTCTCCTACCTAGCATTCCTGAATTTCCACCACAGCTTGGATACCGGCTTTTGTTTTGTTCTGATTACTTTAATCAGGTGTCCCCTTGTTCAAGAAATCATGCCGTTGGGGGAGTTTAGTTCTTTCCTCAATGCCTCAGTCCCAGCCTGGTACTCGTTGATACTTTCTGGAAAATATACAGGTTCCTTTCAGGTAAAAAAATATGTAATATAATGCTTGGAGGTTTCTGTTTCATCATCCTTCTGCTCACTTTATTCCAAGACTCTACATTATGTAGGTCAAAGTTACAAATTTTTTTACTATCCATATATGGTTACTTTTCTATCTGAAATCACTTCTACTTCATCACTAAGATGACTAACTCTCTAAATCAGGGTTGGAAAACTTTTTCTATAAAGGGACAGAGAGTAAATATTTTAGGATTATGGGCTATCAGGTCTCTTGCAACAACTCAATTCTACCATTATAATGCAAATGCTACCATATGGAATATGTAAGTGATTGGGTTATCGGCTGTGTGCCAATAAAACTTTATTTATAAAAACAGGTAGTGGAGTGGGTTTGGCCATGGGCCATAGCCTTCAGTCCCTGTTCTAAATCATAGTTCCCACAATTTCTCCATTTTCACACTGTTGGAACACGCATAGCATACACTGGGCTCGAATATCCCGTTAGAGTTTTGATGATTCTCACCTTAGTTTGTCATTCTCTCCCTTTCCACATATTCAACAGGGGATCTTAAAACTCTTTAGGGTAATAGCATCATCTCAGTGGACTCATGATCTGGTTTTTCCTGATTTCATTTTCTACTCTTCTCTCCCTTCATCACTCAGCTTCAACTCCCCTGACTTCCTTGTTATCCCCTGAAAATATTTTATATATTGTGGCCTCAGGACCTTGGTATTTGCTCTTCCCTCTGCCTAGAATGCTTTTCTCCTAGATAGTCAAAATTGTCACTCCATTCTCTTCAAGTCTCTACTCAAATGTCACTTTCTCAGTGAGACCTTTTGTACTAGCCAATGTCTAGTTAGAAACACAGGAACAACTGTAGGTATTTCAAACAGAGAACTTAATAGAGGGGATTGTTTACAAATTGAAAGGAACAGGAGTTACAGAAGAGGTAGGTGGGCTTGCACAAAGATTAGTGACAGCAGGAAGTCTGGAGGAGAAAAGGGGAAATAGCGTGACGCAGAGCTCATGCTCACCGTGCCACAGAGGTGAGTGCCACCAGATCCGCTGCCTTGCAGGAAGATCAGACTCTTTACTACCACTGGTGCTCAGGAGCTGGGAAAGACCTGCTCCTGATTCACCACTGCCAGAGCCATTAACTGCTGTGTGGCTGCTGCTGTGGGTAGCACTCTGTCTGATCAGGGACCTAAGGTCCCCCCACTCCACCTTGGTAGCTGCAGCTTGAAGCACTGCCAGAAGCAGAAAGAATATTGCTTTCTCCTTCCTCCTGCCTTCCAGGCTCCCATCAGTGCCTCCTATTGGCAATGGGAACATGGGTGGAACCTAGCCAGTCCCAGCTGCAAGGGAATCTGGGAAATGTAGTTTTCAAACTTCCAGCCCCCTGCTGTAAAAACCTGACTGGAAGGACTAGAACAAAGCAGAGAGACATTGCGTCAATGATCAGCATGCCCTGTCCACTCCATCTAAAATGACAACTCTCAACAATTTATTCTTTTGCCCCTGATATTTTTGTCTCCATAGCTTATATATCATTGCCTCACATACTATTTACATACGTACTTGTCTATAACCTGTCTCCCCTAATAGAATGTAAGCTCAATGAGAAGAGTGATTTTTGTCCACAGCTTTACCCCCCGTTGTTAGAATAGTGACTGGAATATGGGGACATTCAGTAAATGTGTGCAAAATGAATAAATGTATTTTTTAACAACACTCAAGGACTACTCCTGACAAGTACTATGGTTCACCGAGCCAAGTCTGACAACTTTAAAGTATCACAGAGACAAAAGGATTGGGAGACAGTGTCTCTCTCTCTTGCTTTTTCTCTTCTCTTGTTCTCTCAGATATATGCATTTTATATTTTCATTTTTTTTCCCTCAAGAAAGCATCTGCTTTGAAATGCTGACTATTTTTATCGGCATTGTAAGCCTGTCCAGAGAGGGAACCCTACATCTGAATCTACTTTTTCAGTTATTTGGTAAATGTTGCAATGTCTTTACAGAGAGCCTTAGGAGTTTGCTACCGCTGCTATAACAAAGTACCATTGATTGGATGGCTTAAACAACAGAAATTAATTTCCTCACAGTTCTGGAAGCTAGAAATCTGAGATTAAGGTGTCGGCAGGGTTGTTTCCTGCTGAGGGCTGTGAGGGAAGGATCTATTCCTGGTCCCTCTCCTTGACTCATAGATGGCCGTCTTCTCCCTGTGTCTCTTCACCTCATCCTCCCTCTGAATGTCATGTCCGAATTTTCTCTTCGTGAAAGATCACCAGTCATATAGTTCAGAGCTCACTCTATTGACCTAATTTTAATTTAATTACCTTGTTAAAGGTACAGTTTAAACTCCAACATAGTTACATTTTGAGGTTCTGAGAGTTAGGACTTCAATATATGACTTTTTTGGGGGATATAATTCAACACATAACCAGAGTCAAGGCAAATTCTCCTCAAAGTTCCATATTTTGCAGGCTGGGTTTCATTTTGACAGTGTTTGACCCAAGGCTTACAGGGTTGAAATTGAAAACCTTTTTCACTTGCACTCTTCCATGTTTCCTTTTTCCCAGTTCCTCCTAAATAATTGGGAGAATATGGTAACGTGGTGCATATTGTATTGTTTCTCTGCACCAGGGAACTTCTCTGCATGTCTTCAGAGGCTGGAGGCTGAACAGATTCCTTCTGTACAAGCACTCCTGAGAACTGACTGGGTGAGTTTAAGTACCTGGGAAGAGATTAGACTTCAGCCCTTGCAACAAAACTGTTAGGATTCCACTGGCAAGGAAAGCGACCCTGTGCCGTGTCCTGCACTTCAGCTCAGTGATGAGTGTTTCAACAGACTGATAAAACAGCAAGGGCCGCCTCAGATCATGAGATCGCACAGTGCATCTTGACTGGTGAGGCTGTTCCCGTGTTTATAAGTCAGTGTTCCATCAGGGAGGAGCTTGACTTGGTAGCTGATAGACAAGCCAGCCACTCTGAGGTAGGGAAAGGTTCAGTAAGAAAACATACCCTATTTGACCTTGATGTAAATTGAATCTGCCATGGAACACACAGTTGAGTTCTCATCTTGTCTGTCTGCAGCCTTGCTCTATGAGCAGCCCACCAGGTAGCTTTCCATTCTCTCCCAGAATATTGAGTGACCTCGGAAATAGCCTAATCTGTCTTGGCAGATTGAAGATAGAGAAAACAAGCAAGAAAGACAGACCTGCTGGTTCCTGCTATTGATCAGTGACTTGAATGAAAGCTCATTATAAGCTGGAGGGATGTGTCAGACACAGGTGTCAAGGGTGGAAAAACTCAGACCCTGGCAGTATGGAGAAGTGATAAAAACAACACACACACACACACACACACACTCACACACACACACACACACACACACCCTAGACACCTGTGTGCCTTCCTTGGCTTACTTTATTATGGGTGCTTGGCCCTTTCTCTCTAATCATGGCACTTTGCAAGCTGCACCAAGAGACCCTCCCTAGAAATCAATGATCTAGTTAGTCTCATCCCCTCGTTTTACAGATGCATACACAGAGGCCAAGAGGGAGGTCATGACTGTGTCCCACAGGGGGTTAGCAGCTCAGTTGGGAAGCTCAGCCTCGGTCTGACTCAATTGAAATCCAAGTTCTTTTTGCCACATTTTTCAGCTTCTCCCTCTGCCCTGGTCTGTCTCAGGGCACAGCATGATGTTCTATAATGTCAGGACCCTAGCTCTAGGCAGACCAATACGGCTCCAGAAAGAGTCCGGAACTGAGGACAAACACACATGGATTTGAGTCCTAACACTGACACATACCAGACACGTACCACTTTACCTCCTGAGTCTTACTTTTCTCAAAAAAAAAAAAAAAAAAGGCACTCTGATAGTTGCTTTTCTTGCTTCTCTGGGAGGATGCATGATTGAAATTAGTCCTGTGGACACGCTTGTAGGCCCGAGCTACAGTAAGTATTCTCCGAGTAATCTCTTATTCTGTTCACATCTAATAATGCTGCAGTCAGAAATAGTTAACCAGATTGCCCTAGCAAGACCAGGCGGCCAGACCCAGAGCTGGGCATTGTGATTAGAAGGAGGAGAGGTATGTTAGTCAGGATTCTCCAGAGAAATAGAACAGCAGGACCTCTCTCTCTCTCTCTCTCTCTCTCTTTCTCTCTCTCAATCGCTCTCTGTCCATCCCTCTAATCTCTATCGCTATCTCTGTCAATCAAGAGAGAGACAGAGGAGAGACTTATTTTAAGGATTTGGCTCACATGAATTTGGGGCTGTTGAGTCCCAAATTTGCAGGCCAGGCAGGTAGGCAGACCGGCTGGAGACCCAGGGAAGAGCTGATACTGCAGCGTGAATCTCAGGCAGTCTGGTATGCGGAATTCCTTCATCCTGGGGGAATCAAAGTCGTTTATCTTCAGACCTTCAACTAATTGGATGAGTCCTCCGGCCCCTCCCCCCCATTATGGAGAATAAGCTGCTTTACTTAGAGTCTCCCAGTTTCAATGTTAACTATAAAAATGCCTTCACAACAACACCTAGACTGGTGCTTGACCTAAAACTGGCTGCTGTGGACCAGCCGAGTTGACACATAAACTTAACCATCACAGGTGAGGGTTTCCAACGTCTGGGGCATTTGGGGAATGGAGGGAGAGAGGTAATGCAGAAGCAGAGGGGTCAGAGGAACAGGGAGCATAAGCATGAATAAAACGCAGCTGCAGCATGCCAGGCCTGTCCTAAAGCAGCCATTTGCAGAGAACCAGACTTAAGTCCTGGGAGAAGCCAGGGCTCTCGCTTCTCCCCGTCACTGATCAGAGGAAGCGTAAAGGGAAAGGGAGAGACATGACGCCCCTTGGCGGCCCTTGCTCTTCCTCATTAGCTTCTGTCATTTACGGCCGGTTCCCGATTCCCTTTTCCCACTGCCTCCACCCTCTATGCCATCAGTGCCGCTCTGCCAAAGATCTGTGCTATGTTCAAAGGCCTTCTCTGTCTGCAGGAGAAGGAGGCCTGTCTTCAGTGTTCCCACGTGGGGAGAGTCCAGCCACAGCCTAGGTGCAGGTAGGGATTGAGAGAGAAAACCTGGAATATATCTCTCTGGAGGTATACATGCTGCCCAAGAAGTGTTATGTACTCCACATGCCACCAATATATCCTGAAAAACGTCATTTCCCTTAAAGGTCACAAGCTCTATTGATTTCTGATTGTGTGTGTGTGTGTGTGTGTGTGTGTGTGTGTGTGTGCAGCAGATTCCAAACAATTGCTTACACGATGAGTGTATGGATTAATGTGAGAAGCAGGTCGGGGCATTCTTGTTAAAAGGGAGAGAAAAAGGGCATTTTCTTTAAGGATGCCACAATATATAAGCTATCAGTGATAATTCTGTATGTTGCAGAATTATGCCAACTAATCATGGCTTTGCACGACCTTCCCTCCTTCCTTTCCCTTTTTCTACCTTCTTTCCTCCCTCCTTTCATTCCTTCCTTCATTCTTTCTTTCCTTCCTTTCTTTCTTCCAAGTGTTTATTGAGTGCCTACTATGTGCCAGTCTACTGTGCAATGTAATAGTATAACAGTGGTGAAATAAATAAACATAGGCCTATTATCATAGAGCTTACAGTTTAGAGGAAGGGTGACAGAGACAGATATTAAACACATAAAGTTACAAATAAGTCGTCCTAAATTATGGTAAGTGCTATGAAGAAGAGGTATGGAGGCATGACAGCGTACAGTGGCAGGACTTGATCTAATTCATGCTGTGCAATCGTGAAGAAGGAGGAGAAAGTGACCTTAGAACTCAGGGCATAAGGAATAGAAGAACCTATTAGGTAAAAAGAAGGGCTGTAACATTCCAGGAAAGGAAAAAAATATGTGCCAAGGTCCTGATGTGGGAGGGAGTTGCCCCACTTGTGGAACAGAAAGAAAACCAGAGAGGGGTTGGGGAGTAGTGGGGAAGGTGGAGGTAGGTGGAGAGGTAGGCGGGGTCTTTTCTACCAGGTTGGAACTCCCATCAGGGAGTTTTCAGTTCTGAAAGACCATTAGACTGGCACTTGAAGAACCGCTGGTAGGAGCTGGAAGGGATAGCTCCAGAGCTATAAGAAAGCCAGGTAAGAAATGATGATTCTGACCTGGGTGATTTCCATGGAGACGGAGACAAATATTTGGAATCTAGAGAAATTTAGGAAGTAAAAGCAGCTGAACTATTTAACTAGCTTTATGTCCTTGACCAAGGACGCCAATTAACTGCCTTGAGCTCGATTTCCTCCAGAGCACAGCAGTGCTAATACTAACCGCCCACTTTCCTTGTCCCTAAAGAATTATCTGATGTCTACCAGATATAATTCACTCTGCCAAGCATGGGCCATAGAACATGAACAGTAGTGGACCCTGCTCCCAAGGCAGCAGCAGACATTCAGGCAATTGTCATAAAATATGACAGGTGTACAATGCAGGTGAGTAGAGGGATTGAAGAGAGTCAGAGAAGGGCCCTTAACCTTCTGGGAGGCCAGGAAGGACTTTCAGAAGGAGGCAATCTCTCAGCCAACCGTGAAAGGATGAGTAGGAGTTTTCCAGGTAAAGGCATGTATAGAAGGTGGAGAAAAGCACATTTAGAAGTGAGTTCTGAACAGGGGCAGTTTTGCCCTCTAAAATGTCTGGAGACATTTATGATTACCACAACTGGAATGGGTGCTACTGATATATAGTAGTCAGAGTCTGTTGCTTACAACCATTATTGTTAACACAGGCTAAGAAGTTTGTACTTTATTAAGTAAGAAATGGAAGGTTATTATATGGTTTTGACAATCGAGGGATTATTATCTAACATGGAGATATGATCCACAGGGGTAGATATAGAACAGCATAAGAATGCCGTCTACTGAAATGCCTATAGAAGATTATCCACAGAGTCATATTTACCTTCCTTGTACTGGAAACAAGGCACTGAGAATGGGTTTGAAATAACTACAAAGAAACCACAGCGCCAAAAGCAAGGAGTCCCATAAAGCAAGGTAAATTTATTCCAGACAGTCAGAAGCTCATTCTTCTTTAATCTTGGTGGTTTCAGATTTGAGAACTGTAATTTCATGGGACCAGAGAGAACTCAGGTTACATGTGACATTTGATTACTTGGCCTCAAAAAAATAGGTGTGTGTGTGTGTGTGTGAGTGTGTAGTTATTATTGTATTTTCCAGAATAATCCAGCTCTGTCCAAAATCAACAGGACTCCGTTTCTGGCAAGGACTGTCTTGCTGGCTTGCAGACAGCTCCCGTCTCGCTGACACCTCACATGGCCAGGAGGAGAGGAAGAGAAAAGGGCGGGGTGGGGGAGAGAGAATCCTCTTTTATAAAGACACTAATCCTATAGAATCAGGGCCCCCCCATGACTTCATTGAACCTTATTTACTTCCTTAGCAGTCCCACTCTAAGGGACAAAAGCGCAAAAGCCTCATGTGTTCACAGTAGTAAATGTTCACTGCATATTAAGTGGTCACTAGTACTGCAGAATAGCGGATGTTCCCGTGCAAGTCGTTTTGACCCGCAATACATGGCAGGGGTGCAGGTAATCAGTCCTTACTCAGTGGGGTTTCAGATCTCTACGGAAATGTCACTTCCTCAAGAAAGCCTTCTGCATGTCCCTGATTGAGTTTGGCTCCCCAATTATTCACTTTGACGGGACTGACCCTCCCCTTCATTGCACTGGGCTCTGTTTGTAATTAATTAATGGTTAACTTCCCTTCCTGCTAGACTCTAAGTAACATTTCCAGGTGTGGAATACAGAATCAGTCCTGTATCTCTATGGTATCTCCATCCTGGGTATGTGTCTGTGAAATGAACAAATGGATGCTCAAAATCCAGATGCTAGCCCCCTTCAGGGGCTGGACAGGGAGATTGTGGGACATCAGCAGGGGTTCATACCCTGACAAAGCAAGAAGCGTTCATCTTAGTAGATTACTTGACAGCTGAGCAGGAAAGCCAAATCCAAGGTGAATGTTTCAGGCCAACATGGTTGGTGTGCAAATACATGCTGGGGGCTCCTGGAGGCCTAGCGGTTTTTTTCCACTGGCCTAACCTCAGGTTGCACACAGAGGAGGGGCTCAGGCTGCAGGCGGTTTACTCCCGTGGTCTGGATGGGGTTCTGGTGCCAGATGTGTCCAGCTGACTGAGGGAGGGCCTCTGCATTTCCGTTTCAGGAGCACTGACACAGATGGCGTGCATCTCTGTTGTGTCACCAAGATCCCGTGCCTTATGTCGTGTTTACTTGTGTCTTTGCTTATCACCCTCCTAGTTCAAAATACACCTTTTTTTTCCCCTGCTCCTATTGCTGAGCATAGGGACGAAGCAAATGTTTGCTGAACTGGATGGAATTAATGGGTTGGCTTTGACAGGAAGGCTGAAGGCTGCCCCAGGATTCCAAATCAGCAGCAAGGGAATATCTTCCTTGGATCCGTCAAATGGACTCAGTTCCTCTTTTTGCCATCCTTCCATTTTTGGTCACACCTTCCAGTCCCAGAGGAAAGCATAGAGCCCCACCTCTAGACCTTAAAATGATGGAATGACACCCGAGTAGAGGTTTTCAGATGTTATTGTGCCATCAGGATAATCTGAAGAAGTTGTTAAAAATACAGATTCCTGGTCTCAACTGCGAAGACATAGAAAAGTCACTAATGTGACAGTTCAGTTAGGGCTCTGCTGTCAGGCAGTCATGGGTTTGAATCCAAGTTCACCACTTGCTTGTGTGACCAGCCTTTTCCAATCCCTGAATCCTTGTGTCTGAAATGGGCATTTGTGCAGGGATTAAATGTGACAATAATGCAGTAAGTCCTTTCTTAACATCGTTGATAGGTTCTGCAACTTTAAGCAAAATGATGTCTAACAAAACCAATTTTACCGTAGGCTAATTGACATAAATGAGAGTAGGTAAGTTTCTACAGCATCTCATCAATGTAATAATGAAACGACATTGATTGAAACAATGTTTTTTGAAGACCTGCTGTATACATAAAGCATTCATTATATCACTTGACATGCCATTAGTGCTCCATGAATGTAAGCTACCGCATTATGTTATTATTAGTAATAAATCCTGCTAACTCAATGCAAATTAGTTAGAGACATTTGTTTTATATTCTGTATCATTTTTCCCCCACTCATTTCTATGAGGCCTGAGACCTTGTTTCAATTTCTATCATAGAACATATCTGGAAGATAAGGAAAATTAGACAATCCCCTACTGGATACCCAGCCCATGCAGTGCTCTGAACATAACATGTTCTTAATAAGATGTCACATTAATAAACATCAGCACATCTGGATTGGGGCTAATGGATCTCATCTGGCTCCAGATGTTGGCCATTATGTTTACAGAGCAGGTGTGCTCAGAGGTGGATCAATGTGTTCAAAGCAGAGAGGCCTCCAATGAAACATCACCCCCGGTCGGCTGATGGACACCTCAGGGAAGAGTAGCCGGGGCAGTGACTGAATTGCTTGCATGTCACCTACTTGCTATGTACATTCCAGTGTACCTAGTGATGTCAGGCTCCATTGTTCTGCCCCAAGTTTGTTCAGAGCACCTTTAAAGTTTTTCTTGGAAAAAACCAAGGCTGTGAGAATAGGGTGACGCTTACTAGATTCGGCAAATATTGTAGTATAATGGGTAAGCCTTTAGGCTTTTCCTTCTTACAGACCTGGGTACAAGCCCTGACCCCAACCCTTTCCCCTGTGCGTTCACTTGTCTAACCTCTGTGCATCCCATTTTCCTCCGAGCACCACTGCAGGGACTTCCCTTCCCGGCTGCTGGGGCCTTAATATCGTGAGTCAAGTACTGGTTCCTGCGGGTGAACTGTGACAACTTGAGCCATAATTCCATGGCATTGGGACATGTTTGACTCACAGCATAAATGCACATTTAAAATTTAATTTTTACCCTAGACTGCCAGTGTTAGGGTGGAAAAAATTCTGATGATTTTTGTTTTCTTTTAAGACTGTAGTGTACGCGGGCTCCCTCAGTCATATGCTGTAGCTCTTTGGGAAGAAAAGGTAAAGGTTTTGTAGATGATTGTAGGATATTGCAGTTCTCAAATGCTAGAACTCTTTCACATATTATACATTTAATCATTGGCTTGATTCTGCCTCTGCTTTTCAGATGGTAAGCTGAGACACGGAGCTAGCAAACATCTTCTTAAGGATAGTCAGGTAAGGAGTAGCTGTTTGGACTGAGTCTGAGTTGTTCCCAGATTTGTGCCCAAGAAGCCATGAGCCAAAGAACATACCAGGTGGCTGAGTGTGGGACACAGGTTTTTTTTTTTTTTAATTTATTGGGGTGACAATTGTTAGTAAAATTACATAGATTTCAGGTGTGCAATTCTGTATCACATCATCTATAAATTACATTGTGTGTTCACCACCCAGAGTCAGTTCTCCTTCCATCACCATATATTTGATCCCCCTTACCCTCATCTCTCACCCCCCACCCCCCTTACCCTCTGGTAACCACTAAATTATTGTCTGTGTCTATGAGTTTTTTGTTTTGTTTTGTTTTGTTTTGTTTTACATTTAGACGTTTATCATTTATATCCCTCACACTGTGGACCCCCTGGCCCCCATCCACTATCTCTCTGACATCGCACCGAGCCATCCCATTTCCACTATCTCCTCTCCCAATGCTGTACTCTGCCTATTGTAAATGTATACATACCTATATATACATACATACATATATATATAAATATAATATTATAGTTGGCATTCATTATTGTTCAGCTTCAAGTGTACAGGACACAGGTTTATGGAGACTGACTGAGTGGGGAGAGTCTCCGGTGGTGGCTGGCCAGAGGGATAGCCATTCGCACCCAGGAGGAGAAGAAGCGAGGTTACACAGTTGCAGCAGAACAAAGAGCATTCTGTGGGAGAAATCATCTCACACGCCCTGCAGGCCTGCTCTCATGCACACAGCGTCCCAAGGAGCCGGGAGACCTTGACTGCTGGCCAGCTTGCAGAACTGGCTTCTAACAATCAGCGTTTCCGTGGAGCCAGAAGACCTTGACTGCCTGCCGGCTCATCTGCCTGAGGCCCAGGTCCCTATAGTGGCACCAGGGATTGAATCCATTCAATGTGATCCCAAAATACATGCCTTGAAATGGCCCTTTCCCAGGCTACACAATTCCTTCTTCACAAGATATTAATTTTTTGACAATAAAAGAGGAGTCAATGACTCCAGTTCATTCCAGGAGCAGGAATTTATCTTTCTGTCTGTAGTAACTGGATGAATTGGAAGTTATGTGTGAAAAATTATATTTATGTTATAAAGTATGCACATAATATTGGCATTATAATCAATGTCTAATCACAATTAATGTCTATTGTCCTAATTATTTTGCAAATGCCCTCATCTACATGAAAAGCCTTTTTAACAGTAGGAACCAGTTTTCATGATTTATAATTTCCAAATGATGTGTCTGATAAACTAATAAAGCGCAAAACTACAGAATCCTTCAGCTTGTAAGGTTTAGGGCCAACCCAGCTGCAACCACCTCTGAATCCCATACACAGCACACCTTGATTGATTAATTGATCGAAGGATTCATTTGCATTCATTTTTCTCTCTCTCTTTCGACAGATCTCATTTTCATTTTTTTCCGTCTTCCATAAATATCTTCAGCTTGAATGAGTGGATGATTACGTCCTTCCAGATTCAGGAAACTTACATTTGTACAGCTCTGTGGCTGGATTTTTTTTCTTTTCTCCCGTATGGCAAAAAAAGGGCTACTCACCACGACTGCCAGCTGGTGGGAGCTTGGAATGGGATTTAATTTAGTCAATTCTCATCGGAACTTCCACTCTGTTGGGGCCATACTGACACTGGAAATACAGAGCTGAATAAGATGACGGTGAAAATAACGAAGGCGTCTGTTGCCGACTGAATTGTGTCCCCTCCATCCCGGATTCCTCTGTTGAAGCCCTAACCCCTCATGTGACTATATTTGGAGATGGGACCCTTCAGGGGGTACTAAGCATAAGCGAGGTCCTAAGGGCCGGGCCGTAATTGAATAGGACTGGTGCCTTATAAAAAGGGGAGAGACCAGAGCTAGCTCTCTCCATCCATGCACAAGGGACAGGCTATATGAGGACCCAGTGAAAGGTGGCGTCTGCAAGCAGGAAGCGAGGCCTCACCTGAAACCAACTATGCCAGCACCTGGAGCTTACCCTTCCAGCCTCCAGAACTGTGAGAAAATGAACGTCTATTGTTGCAGCCTCCCAGCCTGCGGTTTTCTGCTACGGCGGCCCCAGCAGACCAGGACAGCAGCCATAGAGACTAATAAGCTCTGGTCTCTGCCCCTGAGGAATATGCCGAGTATCCAAGGAGGCGAGTACACGTATGTAGTCAAATCCCAGAGTGTGGAACATGCGGGGCCAGGTAGACAGTGGGATGGGAGGCACACAGGTGAATCTGGGTTTGGAGGGGAAGAAGTTAAAGAGCTTTCCACAGTCTGTTGTTCAAGACCTGCTGTTATGCTTGCTGCTCAACCTTGCATTTTAAACTTTCCTCCTGGTTGTGTTCCTCTCGGCAAGTCCCATGTTAATGGGACCTAGTTAAGGGGTTAGTGATGGCAAAGAGTCTAAAAGTCACATTGCAGCAATCTAGAGCCTTCTCTTTACATAGACGACAGCATCTAAAAAGTTTGAATTCTCCAGTTGGAATCTTTATAGCCTGAGGTGTGCTGCTCCAAAAAATGAAATTCCCCCCTTTCCTTCTTGTCCTGGCTTTGGGTTATGAAGCCTTTTTTTTGGTGAGTGAGGTGGGCAGGGAACCGGCAGCTGTGTGCCTAAACACTGACAAAATGTGAGAGTCAGCAAAATGAGACTTTAGCTCTCCCTGTCACACTTCTGAGTCCTCTACTCTCTTCTCAGATTTCCTCCTTTACGAACTGAGAGGTGTTCTGCTACCTCGTTGGGCTTGGCCACACCGAAACCCATCTCATGCGTGTGTTCACTATTAGGTATTGGGACTGCATGGGGGACACTTCCCTGAGAGAGTAGCAGTTAGAAAGGAAAGTACAGGAGATAACCAGCCAGACCCAGGCAGAGCAATAATTTCTGTTAGGGAAAACGTCCTCCCCTGGAAAGAACAGAAGCGACACGAACAGGGAATCCCCACTTATACAGGTGATCAGTCGTCAAGGAGGAATCGGGCTGGGCCTGCCACATGGCTGCTATTGAAAAAACTTTCCTGAGTGAATTTAAGTGAATGAATGAGTCATTCAACATATTCCAAATTTCCTGATCCTGACAAACTCTATTCCTTGGTTCTGAGACTATGTGTAGAAGATTTCTTTGATAGCCTCTGAGGAGGTATAGAGAATGAGAAGAACGCCAGAGATGGGATGAGCCAATAAATAGTGAGTTTTGAAAAAAATGATCAATTGTCCCTGATTTTAACACAATATGGAACAAATGAATTGATGGAAAAGATCTTAAGTATTATCAAATCTCGGGTGGCAAAGAGGCTTAAGCCAATGCGCCAGTTCTGGTCTATTGACAATGCTTGTCTATTGAGGAGAAACGGGACATCTAATTATGGCTCAGCAGAAAAAGACTGGTTAGTGATGCCTGCCTTGAGGCATGGTGTCACAGGTTTGCCATCCCTGAGGAGTCCAATGGTCTCTCTCGTCGTAGGAGGGAAGAGGCTACAGCAAGTTAGTGGCAAGGAATAGCTTGATGTATCCAAATGTCTTAAGTCAGGTGCTTGCATCCATCGCATTCCTCACTTCCAGCACTTGACTGTTAGTGTCAGATTCCTTTTTTTATGTGGGGGGAACAGAAGCAGTGGGAAGAGAATTTCTTCCCAGAGTTGGTGACAGTGACGTGATCTGTGATCATGTGTAGGGAGGGGGACCAGATAGGACGTCGTAGGGGTGCAGGCTCTGCGGAGGTAAGCAGAAGGCACATCGGTGGATACTGGGTAGGATTCGCTCACAGATAAGAAGTGAATGAGTCAGCCAAGCAATAATTTTGGGGGGATGGATGCAGGGGTCCAAGGCAATCTTGAGACTGGTGAGAAGACAGTTTTTTGTTTCTTTTTCCCCAGGGGCCAGGTCTCTGGGAGGGGCTTTGCAGAGACTACACTAGTTTAGAAACAGCGCTGGAGTCTTCCTTCCTTCCTTCTTTCCATTCTTTCTTCCTTCCTTCCTACCTTCCTTCCTTCCTTCCTTCCATCAGCATTCATTGAATATGTACTTTGTGTAAGGACACCGGGGTACTGGGTACACTTATGCAGAATGGGTGGGGAGCGGGTATCTCCACTGTGCTTCAGTAAGAGCACCAAAAATTTCAGGGATACCATGTTGAATTAATTTTTGTTTGTTTTTCTAGGAGGGATTTTTTTTTTTTAATTCCTCCCCCAAAATCTTTAAGAAGTTAAATGGAGGTTGGTATTTGGATTACAAATCACCAGAAGCCTCTTTGGTATATGTGCCCTGGCCCTTTTTACTTTGGGCAAGTTACTTAATGTCTCTTTGTCTCAGTTTCATCGTCTGTAAAAATGGTGTCCATCTTCCACATTGCTCTGAGGATGAAATGAGTGGATATATGTAGAGCATTTAGATCAGGTACACAGTAAGTGCAATATACAGGTTGCCCCGCATACTTGGGTTATAGTACCTAAAACCGTGATTTTTCTTTTTTTTCTTTCTGATTTTCTATTTTAAAAACTAATTTGTGCCATGGCTTGCCCTATGGATAGCATGTATGGCTGCAAATAGAAACAGGCCAATGGGAAAGAACAAGACATCACCTCTTCCTAACACTGAAGATTTAAAACGCTAGAGATACAACTTCTAAATCACAAATCAAAATATTCAATTTCTTGGTAGTGCAGCCACAGATTGAAGTTAAGTACTTTGCAGAATAGAATCAATCAATGAACCTTGGAATTCTTAAGTGTCTGAAAACTTGGTTTGAATGACTCAGTGTATATTTTGAAGCACCAATTGTGTTGTTATAGAATTCTCTTCACGGCAGATAATGAACTGATAAGAGATCTTTCTGGCTGCCAAGCCTGGGTTATCAGAAGGGACCAGATGACTGGAGGGGAACATGGCCATATCTGCTGCAGGCACGGCCTGGGTCAATAGCTACCTATTGTATAGGAGGGCGGCACATTGCCAGTTGGTTCTCAAGGTGTTGAGATGGCCTGGGCTGATGGAATATTGATCTTAGGCTTGTCAGTTTCAATGGGATTCAGGAGTGAGTTGCAATAAAACAAGCTTGTATTTAGGTTTCTACATAGTTGCCATCCTGTTAATTTCTCTTTGCCTGTAACTTTGCCTTCAGTTCTGAGAAAACACATGCTGCCTTTCTTACAAAATGGACCTTTATGGAACTAGAGGAAAACGTGTTAAAGGAAATACATTAGACCTCCAATGTTCTATCTATGAGTACCACTAGGAATAGAAAGACTCCAGGGCAGCGATGATTTTAAAGCCAGGTTGTAACCAAGGCTGTGTGTTTGCTAGATTGGCTCATAACTGCAGTGAGATACTTTGAATATCAGCTAATCAGATCTAATGCAGGAAGAAGAGTTTAAACTTCCAGATGAGGCATAATACACGCCCCCTGTGTCTCTGAGACTCCTGAGGTGGGACTGAACTGAGTGAATTAGAAGCACACTTCATTTCGTTTCCTGGTGTATTATCAATTACTCAATTTCCAGAAGCAAAAGCACAGATGGCATTTTTACTTATTTTTATAGGGTAGTTTTCTACCCTCTGATAGAAGGGGATATGAGAGCAGGTGGCAATAAAGCTTTCCTTATTATCTTCTTTGCACTTTCTTAATGTACCTACTTGGCTTCCTTGCTGTATCTTCCTGGGTACAGAGGGCAAAAGCATATTCTCCTGACAGGTTCCATACTCAACCCTCCATATCTACTCATTTCTGAGAAAAGGTTGGGCCTAAAACCGTATGGAGTGTTCTTTAAGAGCTTTCCCTCTAAACTAGACCCATATCTACAAGGTAAATGTGGTTGACAGGATCAAATATTCATCTTAACTTCTTAAGATGCATCTTAACATATATGTATTTGCTAAGGACTGAATTGTGCCCCCCTAAAATTCCAATGTTGAAGCCCTCACACAAAATGTGACTGTATTTGGAGACAGGGTGTTTGAGAGGTAATTAGGATTAGATGTGGTCATGAGGTGGAGCCCTGATCTGACAGGGTTAGTGAAGAAGAGATATCAGAAAGCTAGCTTGCTCTCTCTCTGCCCATCCTGTGAGGACTCGGGGAGAAGGTGACTGTCTGCAAGCCAGGAAGAGAGCCCTCACCAGGAAGTGACCCTGCTGGCTCCTTGATCTTGGACTTCTAGCCTCCAGAACTGCGAGGAAATACATTTCTGCTCTTGAAGTCACCCAGTCTTTGTGATTTTATTTTGGCAGCCCAAGCTGACTAAGATAGTGTCTTAGGTCTATATAAACTTAAACATAGCATAATAAAGGTACTTCACTAGCCCTGGGCCAGACTATTCCTAACAGACTGAAACAACTCCCAATTAAGGCCCTCCAAGCCAGTGAAAAGATTCTCCTCTCTCCCTGCAGATCCTAAGATCTCCAGTTTCCTCATAGTATCAATCGTGGTTGTCAGGCTTTCTGCGTTTTTTTTTTCAGGTATTTATGCATATATAAGCATGTATGTAGATAGCAACTCTCTCCCTTTTAACGCACATGTATACATGCTATTTATAGTCATCTTTCTGTGTCTGGCTGCTAGTGTTAAGAATTGCAGAACCTCCCGGTTGACTTAATGCATCAAGTCTCCAACATTTATCGGGACAGTTTCTCATCTGACTAGAGGGACACCTCAATCTAAAGATGTGTAAGAGGACTTAATGAGGCTGAAAAGGAAGGTGAGGGATAGCAAATACAAAACTCAAAGTCTTCCTGAGGGTTGACCAATTCCACCTAAGTAGATGCTTTACAAATTCTACGGTAATGCTATTGTTATATCTTCTTACATTCACATGACTGAGCCTTTCTCTCTCTCTCATGTCTTATCTTAAATTTCACATCCTCCAAGAAGACTTCCTGCCTACTCTTCCTAAAATACCTTATCCCACTGCTCCCAACCAGAGGATTAGTACAGCTTTCTGTGTAGCCTCATGCATAGTTTAGTTTGAATAATAGAAACAAGTGATTTTTGCATGTTACAAATGTAAAATTATTTTATAATACTGGAATATGTTTTTTCAAACTCTGACCGTTCCTCACCAGCAGAGATTTTAGCATTTGCTATCTTTTAATTTCAGTATCATGCTAGTTATACACTGAGGTCAATGAAGATGGTGACTAGATCCTATTTTACATTATATCTCCAATGACTAGTCAGGGTCTCAATAAACATTTGTTGAATACATAATAATGTCAAGTTTTTCTCTCTGTTTCCTTCCAGTAGTTTTATGCTTTCAGACATCATGTTTAAATCTTTAATCCATTTTGAGTTGATTTTTGTATGTGGTGTAAGAAAAGGGTCGTCTCATTCTTCTGCATGTGGACGTCCAGTTTTTCTTTTTTCTTTTTTTCTTTTTTTTTTTATTATTTATTTTTTAATTTATTGGGGTGACAATTGTTAGTAGAATTACATAGATTTCAGTTGTGCAATTCTGTATCACATCATCCATAAATCACACTGTGTGTTCACCACCCAGAGTCAGCTCCCCTTCCATCACCGTACATTTGATCCCCCTCACCCTCATCCCCCACCCCCCAACCCCCTTACGCTCTGGTAACCACCAAATTATGTTCCCCAGATTAATTTTCAAACCCCGTGGCCATCCTGTGGTCACCGACTGCCCTCCAATCCCCTCACCCTCCCCCCCACCCCCCACTCCCCCCGCCCATCTAGCAACCCTCAGTTTTTCCTCATTCCAACATCATTTATTGAAGAGACCATCCTTTCCCCTTTGTGTTCTTGAAGCCCTGGTTGAAGATCAGTTGACCATAGATGCATGGATTTATTTCTGTATTCTCTATTCTGTTCTATTAGACTATATGACTGTTTTTATGCCAGTCCCATACTGTTTTGACTACTGCAGCTTTGTAATATATTTTGAAATGAAGAAGTGAGATGCCTTTAGTTTTGTTTTTATTACTCAAAATTACTTTGGCAATTTTTTTTTTTTGTGTGGTTCCATATAAACTTTAGGATTGTTTTCCTATTTTTGTAAAGAATGCCATTGGGATTTTGACAGAGATCACACTGAATCTGTAGACCATTTTGGGAAGTATGGACATTTTAACAATATTAATTCTTCCAGTCAATGAGCACGGGATATCTTACTGTTCATTTGTGTCTTCTTTAATTTCCATCATCGATGTTTTGTAATTTTCATTGTACAAGTCTTGCCCCTCTTTGGTTAAGTTTATTCCTAAGTATTTTATTTTTGTTACTGTTGTGTATGAGATTGTTTTCTTAATTTCCTTTTCAGGTAGTTTGTTGTTTATGTATAGAAATGCAGCTGGGTTTTGTATTTTGCAACTTTAACAAATTTGCATATTAGTTCTAACAGGTTTTTTTTGTTTTTGTTTTTGATTTTGAATCTTTAGTGTTTCCCATATATATGATCGTAAAGGTGCATGAAACCTAATTGGTAATCCAAATACGGTCTTGACCCAGCCAACCCTTTCAAGGCCCAATGCTATTCCCCTGTGGGGCACACAAAATTAGACATATGAAACTTTTGAGAAGGCTACTGCTGGTGAATTCTATGCTCCTGTTCCTCTCTGTGGCTTTATCTTAATGGCTTTCAAAATGCCAGGTGAGGCACAATTTGACTGAGCATTTTGAACATGATCTCAAGGGATGAAAACATTCAACTGGTCTCAATCACTGTTTACGCTAGCAAGGTTTGCAGCAAGCTGGAGTAGACTTACCACAGTTTTTATTTTGTACCTAAAAAGAGAAAATCTCTGTACTTCTCTGTGGCTTTCACCAGGGTCAGGAATATCCCCATTTAGTCGTTCTAGAGTAAGAACCATGTCTGGGGCTTCCATCTGCTCATCTTTGGAAAGCCCTCAGATTCCCAGGCATGCTTTCATTTTACTCACGTGAGGGAGAAAATTACTCTCTGCATCTTTTTTCTTCTATAAGCAGAATATATTGACGAAAAGTGACTACTTTTATCTTTCCCTATCAACAGTGTTTTTCTCATCATGAGAACCCCTTCCACCTAATATCTCTTTTAATTCATTTTAAAGTCTTTGAAACCTAGAAGCAATTAAAAAGTAATTTGGCATCACACATTTAATATTACCAATTAATTACCTTAGAGGGCTTGAAATTCAGATTGAAATGGAGTATGATTTTTTTCCCTGCTGAAGTTATATTTTGACTATATTTAAAGAGGAAACTTTTTCAGAAAGATATTTTTTTAGAAAGATTTTTATTAAAATATAGCTAGCATACAATATTATATTAGTTTCAGGTGTACACCATAGTTATGCAACATTTATATACCTAAAGAAGTGATCACCATGATAAGTCCAGCAACCATCTGACACCATACCATGCTGTCACAGTATTATTGACTATATTCCCTATGTGGTACATTACATCCCCATGACTTATTTGTTTTATACCTGGAAATTTGAACCTTGTATTCCCCTATACCTTCCCCCCCTTTTTAATTTTTTTCAGTTGCAGTCACTTATTTTTACTGAGCCCTAAAGTGACTTTTTCATATCTCTTGAAAGTTTCTTTTATTGACTTTTCATGTCATCCATGATTGAGATGTCTGAGGATAACCTCCTTACCGCTGAGAAAAGAACTCGTTGTTGGACTACCTCCAACAACTGGGAGGCTGTCATCCTTGGCTGCTGAGACGGAAAGAGACATATCACTAAATATTTAGTTTATTATCTTCCTGAGAGTTCCTGTCTTTAATTTCTCAAGAATAAACAAATTGAGTGAAATGACTTTCAAACTGCTCATAATATTATATGATCCTAAATTATTCTAACCATCACTGTTGGGGAGAGAAAATATATTATTTTGATTCATTAAGATGGCAATAATTGGGAGTCTCAGTCCTTGCAGGAAACGAAACAATTACAAAAATCACAAGACGGAAGACAAATAAGATGCCTAAATAGATTAAGCAGTGGCGACATCCAGAATGCCACTGCTGAGGTACTTGTTACTAACATACTTGGGCCACACGCACATCAGCCAACTACAGAAATGTGGGACTCACCCCTGCCAGGGACCAAAAACATATGTATTTCTGTTGTTTTTATTATTCTTATACATTTGAACTAGCAATTCCTCCATGCTTTTGGAAAAAATGTAGATAATGGCTTTCTGTTCCTAGGCATGCTGGATGGGATAAGAGTTCAGAGAATTAGCTTTTTAATCTTTTCGTGTATCGCTACCTCCTTAAGACATCTGGGTTTTGAAAAGTGGGTAGGGGCTTGCCAAGCAGACAGTGGGGAGAGGGTTCTGGGGCAGTTCATATATAAGGCAAGGCGTGCCCAGCTTTCGTTGGAGGTAAAATTGGTGACAAGTTAAATGACACCTAAACCTGCCTATACATTGTGCCGCAGGCGGGGAGGAGCCATTATGGTTTGTAAAGAGGAAAGAGATGTGGTCAGGTGATGTAGAAGGGTCCCTTTGGCAGCAGAGTGGAGAAAGGATGAGCTGGCACGTGACTGTTGAGACTATTACAGAAGAGAGATGAAAAGATCTTGATGATGAAGACTCAGCACAGAGATTGAAACTATACCATTTAGGTGCCTACGGACAGTGAGAGAGAGAGAGAGATTGTGTGTGTGTGTGTGACAGATAGAGACAAAGAGACACAGCGAGAGAGCGAGCCAGAGAGAGAGAGTGAGAGACAGGTGTATACTGAGAGAGACAGAGAGATGAAAAAGGAAGAGGAGGGCAGAGAGAGGGAGGGAGGAAAGAAGGGAAAGAAGAAGGCAAGGAGGAAGAAATGGAAGAAGGACTGGGATATTTCTGAGAGCCCTACTTTTGGTAAATATTTGGCTGAATTATTCCATTAACCTTGCTTTTCTATCTGTACACCCATTAAACACAAAACTGCTAAATGCCAGAAGGATACCTTATTTAACTCATTCATATTTTTAAAAAAGTTTGTTCAATCAGATTAAAATCTACAGTGACTTCTTGTCTTCTTGCCACGGTATCTGATCTTTGACTTCTTATCCTTCCGGTCCCTGATTCGCTGTTTATTAAACAAAGGTTTATGGCATGCTTACGCTGTGCTGGGCACTGCTCTGGAGGCGTCAGAGGACAGTGAACAAAATACCATTTCCTGACCTCATGGGCAACCTCTCTTTTGCTTTGTTTCACTCTTAGATTTTTCTTTATTTTTGCATAAAAGGTACGTTTGCACATCCCTGATTGTTGCTCTATTTTCCTTAGAAGCAATTAAGTATAAATCCACCCCTAAATCACTCTTGTTTTGGTTTTCTCCCCAAGAGCGTCATGTGTGATATCCAGCACTCAGAGCCTCCTGTGGCCTTTGATGTTCATAATAATTGGGATTGAGCCGCAGAGAAGAGCAGTTAACTTCGCAGCTGGTTATTTCTGTAGTAGGAGGGATGGAGGGAGGCTTCTCTTATTGCTTCATCCATTTGACTAGAGAAGAGTCTAGTTTTAATTTAAAAACTGCTAAGTTTCTAAAAGACCTTTGCTAGAGGACTGAACTGGGACCAGGAGTCCACTGGTTGTTCTAAAGACTGGAGGAGACCTGAAGTTGGCGGAGAGAAGGCAGGAGAAGGGGTGTGTGTGGGGTTCTGGGAATGGAGGTGGGTCTCTTCATAATCTGCATATCCGGGACCATGGCTGCTTTGTAAATACATGAGGGAAGGAAAGTGTGATGAACTGAGCTGCCTGCTGATGTCCAGTGCCTGCTGAACGCAGAGAACATTTTTCTATTTCCCTAAATGTTTCTCTGCAAGTTCCATCTCATTTCTTGCTTTAATGAAGACATTCTTTATGCCTAAACAAACCCCCTACTGTTAGAACTCAAGCCTGTTACTCTACCGCTCTTTTCTGCCAGGATTCCAGTAGGAGGGAGTGACAGAGGAGCTTCTACCTGCAAGAGGGCCATCTGGAAGGGGGCCGTCTTGCCCTGACGGACAGCCCCTGGTTTCCCCACATGATGGGGATGTCACATAAAGAATGTCACTCCCCATTCCCTTTCCCACATCCCCAGATGTGTTTACTGACAGGGCAGCTGGATTTATTCTGGTCCATTGCAATCTATGTATGTCCACTGGGTACTGTGTGAGTCACTGACTAAGAGAGGTGAAGAGTGGCGTCTAGTCAGTGGTGTCAATGGGAGAAACGTCCAAACCTGTAGAGAAATTTTATAAGAATTTATTTGAGCCACACAGATGCCATATGCTGGGGAGCCAGTTCTCAAATGCTCCGGAGAATAACAGTTTTGCATCTTCTTTTGTGTATTTGAAATTAAGGAGGGAACATAACAAAGATGGGAAAAAGCAAGGGGTGGGGGTTGTATTACAGGATAGTAAACAAGACTATGTGCTCTCTTGAGGGTTAACACCCCCTTCAAGGGGTATTACTGTGGTATTTTAAAGGAGTGTTAACCTAGATGCACAAGAACAATGGACAGGGCTGGCTTAGAAACCTTTTACTAAAGAAGTTATAGGTTTTGCTCAACCCACCTTGACCTGCCCAGTTAGGAATTTATGATCAGATCGCTCTGTGAGATTCCTTTTCCTAGGACCCCTTTTTGGTCCACAGCAGATTAGTGAAAGAAGGAAAGCTGTATGGCCACATGGTGAGCATTACCACTAGAGGAATGTATAAAGGTCAACGGGCAACGTGCAAGGAAAAACAATTAATTTTCCTGGAAGGTGCAGTACCATGTCTAGCAAGGAGGTGGCATTTGAATTAGGACTTAAATGATGAGTGGATTTGCCAGGGGTCCATAGGAGGAGTGGTATTCCACTTGTGATCAAATGCTCAGAGGTGCCTGGCACAATCAAGAGTATAGATTTAGTCCAGGAGCTAGTATATCATCTCCATATGGTTGGGCTAATAAGAGAGAGTTTGAAATATAGACTGTGGAGAAGCATTGGATTTGATACTTGATAGGAAATCAGAGGGTTTTTAAACAGGTGCAAATAGAATTGATTCTGGTTTTAGAAATACCTCTGGTAGGAATGTGAGGGCAATGGTAGAAACTTGGAGGTGAGGCGTTCGGTTAGGAGATCATTGCAATAATGTAGGTGAGCCATGAGGTTGATTTGCCCCACGGACATATCTTAGCCTGAACCCCTCTTGTGAATTCCAGCCTTATTTATCCAATTCCCTACTTGATGTCTCTATCCAAATGTCTCAAAAACATGTCAAACTCTGCATGTCCAAGACATAACTACTGATCTTCCCTTCTCTAAAGCTGCTCCTTTCCCAGTTTTCCCCGTCTCAGTTGATGGCAGCTCCATCCATTCAGTTGTTCAGGATAAGACCTTGGAGTTGCCCTTGATTTTTCTCTGTCATTATGCCCCATATAATCAATCATAAAATCATTTGGATGGACCTTCCTCACCACCCCCTCTACTTCCAGCCAGTTGTGGGGAAGAGCACAGTAAATCATGGGTATATTTGTTATGCAGAATTAAGCCTCTGCCTTCTCCATTGGTAAGAGTTTCTAGAGACTTAGTAATCTTTCTCTTCCTGCTACAGAGGGAGACACCCTTATAAATGGAGGTTTCCCTTATCAATGTAAATATCTCTTACAGAAGGATAACTTCTACTTGGTTTTCAGAGTTTCTTAATGTCTACTGCTTTTATTTTTAAATAACTAGCTCAAAATAATTCTTATACCACAGAGGCATATTTTGGGGTGTCATATTCTGCTTCCTTTCACTCACTACTATATCCTAAAACACTTAGAAAAGAGCCTGGCATAGAATAGGGACTAAATGAGTGTTGGATGGATGAATGAATGAATGAATGAATGAATGAATGAATGAATGGGAAGTTTGCTGGAAAGCAGGGCAGATGTAGGTTAGCAGAGCTGAAATTGCAGCTCTTGGCATCCTCTTGACTTAGAAGATGGAGAGAAGTAAAGCATAAAGAATGGTTCTGAGTTCCTCAGCTCGGACTGAGGCCTTTACCCGATAAAAGGAAGGTAGGGGAAGAAATACTCGTGTATCTGGGGGAAATTGATGAGTTCTACTTGGGTCACGTTGAGTCTGAATGCTTGTGAAATATGCAAGTTCACTTACTTGGGTTTTGCTCAACAGAGAGGTGTGGCTGGAATCAAAGTTTTGCTGGGCATCAGCTCTGGCATGGATGAGATTTCCCAGGGAGAGGGAATGAAAGGAAAGGAAAGACAGAAGTAGAAAGATGCCAGAGTCATGCACCTTTATTTATAGGACATATGCAGCATAAACCAGCATATGCTAGTCAGTATTCCTAGGCGCACAGTTTGTTCTCTTGGGCATATTTGTGCACCCCTTTGAAAGCTGGAGACAGAGGCAGATGTCCGAAGAGGCAAAGAGTGAGAGGATCAGAGCACCTTTTGTCACGTAATCTTGGGTGAGTCTGTGTAATGCTTGGGTTGCTTCCTAGGCCCCTGTATCTTCCAACCATCTTTGTTCCCAACTTCCTGACTCCTATTCTGCAGCATTTATCCCAGGATTTGGGGATGATTTGCTGAACAAGATGGCAGACAGCAGAGCCCCAGCCTAAAGCATTAAAAGCACCAGCAATTGTTTTCTTCATTGAGTTGTCATAAAGCCAGTCCTGCCTCTCTTGTATGCATTTCACATTCCATGATCCATTTGAGACAATTTGCTACAAGTCTTCGGATTCCAATTTCTCAGAACAGTCAGAGATCACTTAAATGAATTTTGCGTGTTTACAAGAGCCAGTGATGCTTGCTTCATCAAATGACTGTTCAAGGAAATTCAAACAAAAAGCCATTTGCTTTTCTTTTTCTTTTTAGAAACTTCTCAGGGAAAAGGCAACAAATGCATATATAAGGCTGTATATTAGCCTCAGAAACCGATGCTGATTGGACGTAGAGGGGTTTGGGCTTGCATTTAATAGTCACCACTGCCCAATGTCAAGGACCTGGAGAAATGACTGCATTTGCATTTTAATGCTCTCAGCAGCGACCATTAAGCTGGTTGTGCCCCCTCAAGTCTTTTGAAATGGTTATTTTAAAAAGGGAACTGAATTGATTCCTTAGCTTCAGGAGAAAAGTGCAAAGCAAATGTGGGGTGTGTTTCTCTTCTTCAGCTGAGAGGATTTCTTGATATGGTAGCTGTTAACCTTCAAGGCAGGTCCTCCAGACCTTTGTGGGCTCAACAAGCAATGTCTCCCCCTTGTCCAGCACCTCCTTTAGGTGTGTTCCGCTTAGGCATGGGGGCTGTCCAATGCACTCTGTCTTTCCAGCATAAGCACAGCTGCTGCAAATGGACAGTGTTATGTGCTTGGGCTCTGTCTCTTGATATTAACAGTGGCAGTGACAGTGCTGTCACTGGTGATATGGGATGTATCTGTCATTCAGTACCACAATAATTCTGCGTAACAAATTACTCTCAACTCAATGGCTTAAAATAAGTCATTTATTCTTGTTTACCTCTTGGTGGGTTCCCTGATAGTTGACTGTTCTAGGCTGGGCTAGTGGGGTGGCTGTGCTTCAACGTGCAGACCCAGCAAGGCTTAGCTCCTTATTGTAGATAAGGGCTCAGGGTTGCTCTATATGTGTTCATTCCAGATCCCAGACTAAAGGAACCGCAGCTACCCTGGGGAGAGTTGGAATTCTTCTCGTCACGAGGATGGACGTATATGAAGGTAAGCCACATCGCATAATCTCGATTGTATCAAGTCTGCTTACATCCTACTGGATGAGGCAAGTTACATGGCCAAGACCAGATACCACATGGCCAAGCCTACCATCAGTCAAAGAAGTAAGTATATTTCCTGTGTGAGAGAGGAGTAGAGAATGGATATTTGCCAAACAGTTCTGTTCTTCCACAACCATCTACCATTTGAGGGGCCTGTGCAAGGTCTGAACACATCCGTTCATTTCCCTATGCAGCAAATGATACTTATTAGGTCCCTGCTATTTGTGAGGCACTGTGCTAAGCACTGAGGTTATATTAATGAAGACATAGAAGAAATTGGGATGGAACGTGGGCTCCTACTGTGAGACCCAACTGAGGCCTGGTCTGATGGACAAAGGAGAGACAGATTGGAAGGGAGTAGGTTTCAGGTTTTGCAGTGAATGCATTTGACATTTTCTGTATCCAGAGACTAAGCTCTTTCTAACAGTCTCTCACTTTCTCAGAGACACCAGGTAAAAATTTCCCGGTCTAAAAGGAATAGGTGTGTCTGAGACTCTGAGTTCAGAAAAAAAATCAGCATTGATGACTCAAGGTGACCAAATAAGGATTTGTGGAACTAGGAGCTTGTCAGATCCAGGTATCATCTTCCAGGATTCTGAGGTTCCCAGAGAGATGGCTGCCATCTCAGAGAGTTCTAGGACTTGGTCAGATTTAACTCAATGGGATAAGTGAGCTAAACAGAAGCTTCCAGAACTCATGGAAACATCAGACGAGATGGCTAGATGATGGCAGAGGTAAGCCTTGTGTGAATTTTCTGAAGTTGTGGCTGACTGATACATGTAAACCTAATTTTTCTTTGATTATGAATGATGTTTAGAGGTATCTTCAAATTTATTCATATACATGTTCCTGGTGGCCATTCTGATTGCATTTCACAAGAAAAGAATAAAACTACATATGTGAATGTTTCATCCACTTGTGTCAGTGGGGCACAAAGTTTTAAGACCTATTTCAAGGAAAAAAGCTCTTCTAAGAAATAAAGAAATTGGAAAGTGAAATAACTAATGAGCTAGAAAGGAAGCTTTCATAAGTCACTCATCAAAGGCATAATTAAAGCTTGGTGAATATCCCAGGTGGCAATAGTCATTACCAAAAATATAATACACAAATATGATTGAACATCATTGGTGTTTTACTCATTTAGTCAGTGCTGAGTGGACAGGTGGCTAATTTTCAAAGTTTCACTGGATTTGGGCTTAGGAAGTCTAGTGTTAGCAGCTAAGTTTTATGAACCCTTGATGGTTCATGTTTGACTCTACACATAGAGTGGACAAGAGGACACATTGCATAATCTGTTATGGCACCCAAACATTTTGTCAACCATTGCAGTTAAAAAAAAAACAATAAAAGAGCTCACCATGGCAATGACTTTTAGAGCTACCCCAATAAAATTTTCTCTTTCTCCTTATGGAATTTTGTCAGGCATAAGTTCAGTGGCCATTTTTGAAATCTACCATCTAAGGTTTCTGTAGAGCAGGGATCAGCAAACTACAACATGAGAACAAAATCTGTTCTGCCAACCTGTTTTTGTGAATAGAATTCTATGGGAACATAGATCTGCTCATTCATTTACATACTGTCCATGGCTAGTTCTGGGCTCCAATAGCAGAGTGGAGCAGTCGCAACAGAGACGATATGGTCCACAAAGCTTAAAATACTGACTATCTGACCCTTTACAGAAAAGGTTTCCTGACTCCTGCTTCAGAGAGCAGACTGGATAAATTGGCATGTGCATACACTGAGGTTAATACGCAGGAACCCTTTTGGTTGTAAGTGATAGGATCCTTTCTGGAGTCTGGGTCTAGAGACCTGAAGTGTAGATGGGACTTCAGTTATGGCTAGGTCCATGGGCTCAAAGAATGTCAGCAGGCTCTCTTATTCTCTGTCTCTTGCTTCTGCTTCCTATTGTATTGGCTTCATTCTCAGGTAGGTTTTCTTTAAGTCATAGAAAAGATGGCCAGCGCAGATCTGGCCTTATAAGGTCCTTAGTTCTTATAACAGCTGAAAACAAACAAAGAAACAAATAAGCAAAAAACACAAAGACAACTCTCTCCCACATCTATTGTAACACCTATCTCTATTCCATAGGACTCTGATTGAGCTAAGTGCCCAACCTGGACCAGTTTCTGTGTTCAGGAGGGTAGAAGGTTCTGTATTAAGTATTTTGTGTTCTAGGTCCCTCCTCCATTCATCGAATGGCAGTGGAAGGTCTATGTGTTTGATACCCTACCAGCTGGGGAAAAAGGAGTTCCCAACGAAAGTCAAAGGGAAACTAAGAATTACTGAAAAGTTTGGAGACAGCCTAGAATCTAAAAATCCTTCGGGAGGCTTATATTTCTAGTGTTTTACCTCACAGTGTGATTTCTTCCAGCTGCTGAATTTTTCACCTCTGCCACCTGTTTTGCATCTTGCCACATCTGTCTACTTCTATGAATACTTTGCTCCATGCTGCTCAGAACCTCTATTATTTCATTCCCTCCAAGTTCAATTATAGAAGCTGTTGTGTGATGCAGACTGTACTGTGGCCATGTAGTATCTGAGGGCAAAAATAACAGCAAAGTATAGTAGAGGCAACTTAAAATTTAACATCAGTTGTTACTTTCAAGAAGACTTAGCCATTCTTCACCATAGTGACATTTTTTTCTACCCTATGTGCCCTTAATGTCCCAGCTCAGCACAGACCATTCTTGGTCAATTCTTCCCTTCATACTTTTCTTCTCACTAGACTCCAGCCTCCCTACATTTCAAAGTTTGTGATATATTTTGTTTAGAATGGTTTTCTTTTCTCTACCCTGCCTTCAGTAGGCTTCATAGCAATTTCTGTCCCCCAAACTTGTTAAGGAGCTCTGAGAAACAAAATGCATCCCTGCAAGGTCATCAACCCTATAATACAAACAAAAGTTAGCAAGTATTGGGCCATTGTCACAATGGTTGTAGTAGAAGGGAGGAAGCAAGGCAGAAGAGGGCTAGGGAGGGTTTTGTTTGCTTTCACATTCATATTATTCTTTACATTTGGAAATTTCAGTCTTCATAAATAGTCTTTCCTATAATGAAAACTTTACTCCTTTATCACTCAAGTGTATAACTCTCATGTGGCCAAAATCAGGGGTCATGTGCCTTTCTTTTGCAATGAGAGAAACATGTTACTGGACCAAGTAGTTGAGAATATGTGGAGAAGACCTGCATTGAACCCACAGCCTAGAGCCAAGTCCAGGAGTCTAGAAGGAACATATTCTAGATCAGCTAGAGCTCAGGTATCCTGCAGCATGAGAAAAATATTTGTTGTTGTAGCTATTAAACTTCTAAGGATGTTTGTTATGCAGTATTATTGCAGTAGTCACTGACTGATAGGGTGAGGTTGAGAGTCAAACCCAGTTTGCGTTCACAGCTCTTGCTCTTTGCCAGGCCACTCCCTCTTCTTACCTCTAAGACACTTAGTTTTATCTTAGCATATGAATGCCTTTCTTCTCTTCTTCCTATTAGACTGTCAGTTCCTTAAGGACAGAAAATTCATCTTTCCTGTGCCCCCCAGTCTGTAGCATAAATCTTTATACCTTGTTGCTGTTCAGTAAAGATTTTGGATGAATGGTAAATTTGAACCTCATGTTTATCATAGCCATAGACAGAAAATTTTATACCAGTTAACTGCTGGTGAATAAAGATCACTGGTCCCAGGTGGGACCAGATGAGACTTAGACATGAATTTGCACAAACTCCTCTCCCTAATAGTGACAGAGCTTAGGCCTCATAGTAGAAGTTGTGAGGACAACCACAGTAATTTGCTTCTACTAACTAATGGTTTTACCATTATTTCACCTTAGTACATGGTGAAAGGTATTTGGGGGTTCATCTGAAAATGTCTGTGATTAGATTAAGTGACTGCATAAAGTGGGAATAGTTTACAGATATTATCTGCCTTCCCAAGAAAAGCCATTCTGTTTGCTAAGAACATTGGGGAGAGTTCTTAATCTCTGTTACTTTTTTTATTTCTTGGTTTAAGTCAAGTAGGCTTCCTTAAAATGACCCAAAAGCATGATGTATTTTTGTGTAATAGCTGCTATACCTGTGTTGTTTTATGACTTCTGGTGATATTTAACTATTCTAACAAAAATGTGTATTAAACTATAAGAAACTGTAGTACCTTGCTTAAATTCTCAGAGTAAAAATGTGAATAAAGTATTCAACAGATCAAGGTGAAACTATTATAGGTCAAATATAGGTGGGGGTGGAATGGCTAAAAAAAAAAAAGGCAACCTACCCAGAACATTGTATGATGATGCTTTGTCTTGATCCTGAAATAACTTTGGTTGTTTTTAGCCCAATGGTAGTAAAAATAGGGAAGGCTATTTCAGACAAAAAGGCTCAAAATAGGTCTGTGATCATCTCTTGTCATATGATACCAGGGAGAGCAGATGTGGAACTCTTCAGTATGTTCACACTGTGTCTGCCTTGGCAAAACCGAATGACCTGGCAGGGCCTCAGAAAAGAGAGAAGATAAAATAATTTTAGCATCTGGCTGAGGTCCAAGGAAATTAAATGTGTCTTGGTTATACCCAGGTGAAGATTTCTTCGAAAAGCCCCTCGGGTGACTTTCATTTGTAACTGAACAGGGACAAGATCTGAAAAAATGTCACTGTGATCCTTTGTGACATAAAGCCGTTTTACTCTTCTCAGGGAGAGAGGTTCAAGGTATGTGAGTTTCTGAGGCAGAGACTGTAGGCATTTCAGAGACGCCTCCTAGAATTATTAGAACACCTCCACAGAGGCCGGGTGGTCTACCTCCTCGTAGTACTGCAGCGATTCCATTAGAACAGGGGTGTCCAAACTTTTTTCAACGGTTTTCACCAAGGGTCATATGCGGTAAAATACACAAAGCGCCGGGCCACTCACTCGAGGTGAAGTTCGTATTGCCTCACCTGCTTTATTTAAGTAAACTAAATATATTTTTGGAATTTGCTGCGGGCCAATTAACAATGTATGGCGGGCCGCAGTTGGCCCGCGGGCTGCAGTTTGGACACCCCTGCTCTAGAGTATCACTTCTGACTTTCAACATTGGATAACCAGAAGTTCACTCCAGTTGGGACATTAATCACAGAGACATCGAGCCATTCAAATCTTAGTGCACATGTACAAATTTATATGGGGAACTGGAGCAGGCAGGGGGACTAAATAATCCTATCAGCCTAACCAGCACATCTTCAAATCTCTGATGCATTCACGTCATTCTTTCTACAACTGTTCATCAGTGAGCGCCTGCCGTGTGCCAGACGCGCAGGAGACCATGCTACAAGCTGTAATGTTGTGGTAAACGAAACAGACTATCTGTGTCCTTGGGAAGCTTATGTCCTAGGAGATCGGACAGTCTGTAAGTAAGTCAGCTAATGTCAGGTGGTGGAAACAGTAAAAGCAATGTAAAACAGGAGCGTGAAAGTAAACGGGGGTGAGGGATGAGGATGCGCCTACCTATGATTCTTGTGGTGGTCAGGTTCCTGGTTTCATTTGGTTCTGAAGACCAGCTAGAACCCTATTAACAGTTTATGAGCAGGGCCCGTAAATCCCTTTGTTTAAGCTAGTGCCAGTTGGCCTTCGGTCATTTCTAGTCAGAGCCCTAATGCACTAATAAAGCAAGGGCTGGACTCCTGAGCTTGACATTTGAGGCCACCCTCAGTCTAACCCCAGTGGACGTCGTGAGGCCTGATTCCCACTGCACTCCCAAAGCCTCTTCCATTCTGCCTGCACCCAGCCCTGATGCATCTGGTCGCCTCCTGCCATGACTTCCTTACACAAGAGAGCAGAGGAAGTGGTTTGCGAACTTACGGCGGAACCCTTTCGTGCTGCCCATTTTCTAGAATTCCTCTTGCCCAAAGCCCTGGGGCAGTTGTCTACCTGTCAAAGTATATATTTTGCCTTAAGGCCCCATTCATACCTTCCCTCCTCCAAGAACTCTTCAGCTAAATTAATATCCTTCTCATTGTACACTGAGCCTCTGTCAAAGCACTTAATAAAATTTCCCATGTAATATAAATTTGCCTTGCAGTATAATTACTTATATTATGGGTGTAATTGCACCGGTAGCATATGAATCCCTAAAGAGTGAAGTCTGCACATTTCTGAAAACTTTGTATTATCTTCAGTGCTTGGCAACACATTAAATCAGTCTGTCTGGTTCAGAAGCATCCAGCATGTGTGAAGTGCTGTATAGAGTTAGGGGCAATAAAAGTAAGAGCAGCCAACCATATTTGGCGTGCTTACTCTGTGTCAGGCAAGGTGCTCAATGCTTGAGATATAACATGTAATCCTTCTTTGGGCTAACATAGGATTAACTTTTCTAGCAGGCAGACTTTGAAGTCTCCGTGGCTTACTTCTCACATATGTGTGAGTCTGGGATGGGAATTTGATTGACAGATTACCCCCAAATGATTGAGAGACCAGGTGTCTTCCACAACAGTTGGTAGCATCTAAAGTCATTTGTTGGATCCTGTCCATCAGGAGGCTGTGTGTGTGTGTATGTGTGTGTGTGTGTGACTCCATGGAAGTTCCTGTGGGTCAGGCCTACAGGTGGCAGATATCACTTCTGCCCCGACTACTGGTTAGAACTTGATTGCATGATCCCATCTAGATGCAGAGAGTGCTGCGAAACACGGTCCCTGGCTGAGCAGTGCTCCCCAGCACAGCTCTACACTGGGGACAGGGAGCATGATCCTGGGGGGACAGCTAGCTGCTTACGCCGTAATCATCTTAAGTACCCAATGGGATAGGTTCTATTTCTGCCCAGCTCTTAAGGTAAGAAATTCAGAGGAATGAAATGACTTACTCAAGGTAACCCCTAGAAAGTATAGAACCAGGATTTATAGCCACGTCTCTGACTTTCAAAATCCACGTTGGTATTGCCACATAAGAAGCATCATTCTTTTTGATCCTCATTCTGCTCCATTTACCAGATTGCAAGAAATGGTTCCCATGTCGGTCTCCCACTCCCGAGCATGCTTACAAGTGTTAATCCTTCTGGGGTCTCTCTCCAAGCATTCCATTTGTTCCAGGTATTTCTGTTGTTTCCGAGCGTTGCCAGACCGATTCTCCCATCTGTGGCCAGACCTGTACCCTTCTCATACACTCTTCTGGGTGTTGGTGCATCCAGGCCTACGCTTCATGCCCTTGGGCTCTATGCTTGGAGGACCGTGATATTCAACAGCTGTGGATCTGCCTCTCGGAGTAAATAGAGACATTGCCATGGGGGCGTTTGATGCAAGGTAGGTGTGTCTTATCTTAGGAAAAGCTATGTGGGGAGGGGGCATGCAGAGAAAGAGAGTGGGAGAAAGCCTGCCTTTCTCAGAATGAAACATAATTCAATATTGAAAAGTAAACATGGAGAGAGAAAGGGACACAGTTCCTCCCACCGCTTGTGATTGCTCTTCCAAGAAGGAGGGCTGAAACTAGGAATCACTGTCGGCTCTTAGCTTTCGTATAATACACTGTCAGTGGATTTATTTTTATTGAGGATAGCCTCTGTTTCCTCACGTTGTATGCTGTGGACGGTTCAGGAGGGCTTTTTATTAGTTACCATCTTGGCTGTCAGTCCATTTGGGGAGGTGAAACATCTGTATGAAGATGATAACAGGTGGATGCCTTTTGCCCCAAGGTATGCTGTGATGATGAGTGTTGTTGGCAGTCAGGGAAGGGGGGGCTCGGGCAGCCAGAAACGCCTTCCTAGAGGAGGGGGAACTTGCTTGGAAGCCAGAGAGATGGGACGGAATTTAAATAAGAGGAAAAGGAATTGCAGGGCGTTTCTGGCCAAGAGAGTTGTTGGGGGTGAAGGAATAGAGACCCGGCCAGGGTCCAGGGAGGGTAGAGATGAGAACTGACCAATTGCAGGGCGGTGGCAACAGCGGGGCATGTGGAGGGAAGACTGAAGAGGGTAACAGGGGTCTGAGGACAAAATGTCTTTGGAAGGCAAAGGGAGAAAGAAGTGTCAGCAACTGAGCAGAGAGGGTCCCATGTGCTGCTTTTCACCACAAGGCTTGTTCTTCCCTGATATGGAAGCAGTGAGGAGGGCCGTTTATAAAGCTTGGCTTGTTCCAGGCCGTGGTGGGCCTGGAATGGCCAGAATCTAAGAAGAGTTATTCATTCTATGTCCCCGTAACCTTTGTCCTTCTCTACCCTGAACCACCACCATCACCCTCGCAGAGCAGAGAAGGCATCCCTCCAATTCCCAATCCTCGGAATGTTCATGCGTGAGGTGAGGTGTGCCAAAGGACAGCCCCTCCTACAGGGCTCTGCTTTGCTTGCCTTTGGGGAGTCCCAGGGACAGGTTCTCAGAAAGCAACTCAGCTTGAACATATGTCCAGCCAGTTGAGTGAGTGCAGAGCTTAGTTAAATTTGATTTAGCAAAATGTAGAAATACGCCACGTCTTGATCTTAGCATCTTAGGGTAATTTTTGCTGCTTCCATCATGCACCAGGGCGACTGATGCAGAAAGGGCACCCCCTCCAACCTCCCTTCAGACCCCTTTGCCATTTGTGACTACCCTGGCTTCTAGGGTGCCTTCCCTCCTGACTCATGTTTGCTTTCTCAGGAAACAGACTCTGAGGCAGGAATTGTGAGCAGAAATTTCACTGGAGAGAGCCACGCCTGTAGCAGACGGAAGGAGGCAGGATGCGGCAGAGGGAGGACCGAGCCACAGTGTAGTTTCAGGGAGCTTGCGAGTAGGACTAGCCCTTCAGAGCTGAACTCCCCAGGCCAGGGGCTCCGTTATGTACCCCCACATTGACCCCAGTCATTACTCACAGGGGGCATGACCTTGGTTGGACAGCTCCCCAGCCAAGGGCAATTCCTGGTAGAATGGCAGCTGGGGAATGAGAGCTTTGGACCTGAGAGCTGGAGGCGGGGGTCATCTGGGCAGGTCAGCACAGCACCCACTACAGCTCCCAGTGCCAGCCCTTGAGTTTTTTCAGCAAAGAGACAAAGAGAGCCTCAGGCTGCTGGACCTTCTTTGCCTTCCCTCAGAAAGCCTGGGAGTGCCTGGGGATTTGCATGCCCCAGGGGCAGCCCCTAACCAATGACTGATAGAATCCCCCCAGTTTCCTTCACCCCCACAGCAACAGTCCTGAAGTGTGACCCACGCTGTCTCCAGAACTTGCCCATGGGAGTGAGCTCCATTTCTCTCCTTGGGAGGAGTATTTTCCTGATATCCCACCCTTGTGTAGTCTTCTTACCTTCTGGGTTTCACTTTTTTTTCTAGAAATGCTTTATAATAACTCACTTTCCCCTGAGTTCTCAGCTCAGTATTGCCTACTTCTGGAGAACTCAGTCCAAGACCACCGGCTTTGTGACTCTGGGGTATATCATTTCTCTAAGCCTCAGTTTCCTAATCTGTAAAATGAGCGTAGCAATAACAATGAGTTTATGGGGTATTTGTGAAAACTATGAGAAAGGCTTCGTTGAGAACTGATGGGGAAAAGAAGGGCTCCTCGTCCCTGGGGTCCCCTCCACCCTGGATCCAGCTCTCCTGCCCGTCCTTGTTGGCAGGAGCCGTTGCTCTGCCACCGTGGTGATGCGGAAACCATGTGCTATCCTTGAGGATGGATGGTTCTGCGGGATCATCCTTGGCTGCTGTCTTAGTACAAAGTAAGTATTGGATAAAGAAGCTATCGTTAGTGGAAGAGTCACAATATTTGATGTTGGAACGAGTAGGACCCCCCCAAATAGTGCATGATTCTGGCTAAAAAGCGAGAGCATTGCATTTTCTAGGATTGAATGTGAAACTCTTCCTATACCCACAGTCTCCTTTCTGCATTTGTTTCAGCTTCAGTCACAAGCATTGGCCACAAATAAATTGCCAGTAAGCGGCTTTAAGGCACTGCCTACTTTTTTTTTTTTTTTTTTTTTTAAGGGTGAAAGGAGGAAATCCCTAAAGGAGAGGTTCTAAGTGTTCTTTCGAGTTTCTGTATATTGAGTGTCCTGATTAGCCTCTCCTTATAAAGCACCTCTTGAACTAACTAAATTAGTTTGAGATGAAACTTTAGCTCATTTCACATGCCACTCAAGTGGAAGTGCCTGATGCAGTATTTAGAATGTGAGTTTCACTAAATTTTTAAACAGTTTTTCACTGGGGATCTTGGTGGTCAGAGGCTTTGTTGAGAACCGATGGGGAAAAGAAGGGCTCCTTGTCCCTGGGGTCCCCTCCACCCTGGATCCAGCTCTCCTGCCCGTCCTTGTTGGCAGGAGCCATTGCTCTGCCACCGTGGTGATGCAGAAACCATGTGCTACCCTTGAGGATGGATGGTTCTGCGGGACCATCCTTGGCTGCTGTCCTCCGCCTCAGCTGCCAAGAGCAAGCCTGGCACGTGGACTTGAACTTGTCAAGGAAGCTCTGCTCTGTTGATTGTGCTGCCAGAAGAATTAGAATTGTGTTACAAAGGATACTGAGTTCCTTTTTAGCTTCAGTGAAAAAGAATACAGAGATTGTTGGTAATCTCTGTCATGGCTCTTGGTAGGAGATTATGGCATGTGTTTACCAGTATGGCCTAGAGTACACATTTCTGCAGAGGTTTTAGGTTTTCTATGGGTGAAAGTCCCCAACTTTTATATATTACTATATTATATATTGGATTCTATTGTAATTTAGAATATATTAATATTAACATATACGTAATTATGTATATATATACATGCATATATATAATTAGAATATATATATATTATATATATATATGCATATATATTATATATATACACATATATATATACACATATATATATAATATATATGTATATATTTTATATATATATATATATATATATATATATATATATATATATATATATATATATATATATTAGAATCTCAATAGAGGAGGAATATGGGTAATATCATCCATCTGTATCCCTTCTAACTTTCTTCCAAATTCCCATTCTCAAGGAGAAGTCAACTATCAACTAAAATTACCTCTACTACAAACTGTGTAAACTTTGACAAGTTATTCAGCTTTTCTGTGACTTGATGTCCTCATCTGTTAAATGGAGGTAATGAAAGGATCTGCCTCCTAGAGTTGCTGGGAGAACTAAATGAGTTGTATCTCTGCGGTACTTAGAACAGCGCCTGGTACTTAACTAGACTGAGATGTGTCGGCTGTTACAATGTTAAAATCATGTTATTGTTGCTCAAGCACCCACTGTTTGCCATCAACCAGTGTTCTGTGGAGGCTGCTCCTCAATCCCCAGGGCTGTCTACTCATCCTCCCTTTCAATCAGGAGGCTAAGTAAATCATTTAAAGTTTAGGTCAGAACTGTTGATTTTCTGCTGAAGTTTCCAGGCCATGCAAACCTAAGGAAAAGCTTCTTCTTTCACAATGCTGAGACCACGTGAAGGAACACACGCGCACTTGACAAAGACTAAGTATTTTGGTGTAAAGATTTGAAATTAAAAGCACCATTTCTTTTTTCCTCTTTAGCCTACTATTGATGGAATCTAGCTATTAAAAATAACTTTTTAAATAACTTAGCTCATTTGGTTTTCCCTTTTTTTGGGGGGACAAGGATCATTATCAGTTAGCCTAGCCTTAGCAAAGCAGTGTGAGATTATAGAAAGAACTAGGGTTTTGGTGTCAGCGCTGGATTTGAATCTGGCCCCGCCATGAGCTGTCTGTGAATCTGTAAGCAAAATTATTTGACCTCACCAAGCCTCCATTTTCTTAGCTGTAAAATGGGATCCTAGCCGGCTACTGCCAATCACTGGGTCTCTGCGAATTGGTATTGGAGTGGTCTGTTTAGTGAGGATTGTATTTCACGATGAGAGTCCTGAAGCCCCACAAACTTCTGAAGTGCCTTCTGAATCTTCAGGGAAGAAATTCAATTATATCTAGCTTGTCTCAAATATAATCTATTGTAGTTTAAGCATTGGAGTGTCATTAACCTGTGTAGGCAGATCTGGTAATTTTGTTCAGATAACAGAATTGTTCCTGACCCAGAACTGGTCTCCGTAGCTTTGGCCAGTTGGTTGCTGGATAACAGAATTCCGTTTCCCAGAGACACACTGTTAGGCCTGGATTAGATGCCCAGAATAGTCCTCAAATGCCCATTTAACATCTAAGCCCTGTGGGGTACAAAGTTTAAAATTTGACTCCATTGGGTTTATATAGTTTTCAGCATACTTGAGTTTGATTCCACCTTGGTCACTTACTAACTTCGGAATCGTAGTTTCTCTAAGCCTCAGTTTCCTTATCTGTAAAACAAAAACGAAAATGTCTTTTTCATGGGGTTCTTGGGAGATTATGTGTTGTCTGGTTCACAGTAACTGTTCAATCAAGTGTGGTGGGGCCTACTCTTCTATTATTGTTGTTACTTTTTGGACTAAATATATCAACATTGTTGTGGAAAATATATGAGGAGAATTCCAACTTCGTGCTTCAGGAGCACACCTCTGGACACTGGAACCAGTTGCTGTGGAACCAGTGTTTCTCCAGATCTCAGTCTGTGAGGGCGGCTCACGCCATCTGGGGAAAGTGTCCCAGGGGATCTGAGTTTGGGGGGATAAAGCAACAGGAGGGGGCTTGAGGGTGTAGAAGTTGTAGGGAGCCTGGCCAGCTAGGGAGTACCACTCGGTGGGATTTCAGCTTAATTTCAATCACTGCCTTTCTCCTTCCCCAGCCTGGAGACCCGGAGGTCTCCACCCCACTCTTCCATGAGGATTCTTCGCCACTGGAGCCCCAAGAAAGGGTATTTCACAGGTTTCCCTACTCTTCTGCTCCTCCTGCAAGCACTATACTCATTCAGGTTTTCCTTAAACGGTTTTATTTTACATTAAAAACATTGAAATTTGTTTTTAAGTTTAACATATGATAAAATTTACTCTTTTGGTACATGATTTTATGAGTTTCGATACATGCAGAGAGTCATGTAACCATCACCCAAATCAATGTACAGAAAGAACATCACCCTCCAAAATTCTCTCACATTATCCTTTTTCAGTCTCCTTGATGTATTATACTCCTGATGAAAAAAAAAATGGTCAGGCAGAGGTAATATAAGTAACTCTCTTTTGCAACTTGCCCCTTACTCGACATTTTAAGAAAGACAGTGTCCCCTAGAAGAGGTTAATGAACCACAGAGGACTATAATGTAGAAGTCTGTTGCTTTCTAGGTTCTCCAAGATTTCTCATGGGAACCAGAGCAAGGGTTGGGGCTTCAAAGCAAGGGGCTCCTAGGGGCAGAGGGCCCAGATGGATCAAAGACATGAGTGGGCTGAGAGTCAGGGAGTCAGTGGTACCATTGGAGCTTTGAGAGTTCTTCTTCCCCTGCTCTCTCATCACACATCAGCCTGCCACGAAAAAATCCTGGACTGTAATAGAATGAGCTGAAAAGCAAAGGCTGGCTCAGAGCAGAGGATATAGGAGTAAATGGGGAAGAGAAAACAGGAGGGGAGAGGAGTGTTAGAGGATTGAACTGGAGAGCAGAGAGAAGCTCCAAGGTTGTTTTCTGAAAGGACTTCCAGTAGGACCCTGCCAGCCCGTTGTCCTCTTGTGTGAATGAGAACACAAGCTGTGCACCCACGGCTCGGAGAGCGCAGTGTGGCCTGGGTCTCTGCCATCACCCGACCCCCTGTGCCCTTGCGCAGGGCACAACCTGAACATCCCGTCAGCAGGAATACCCACTTGAGTTCTCACACAAATCACGACTACGTGTTCAATTAATCATTCTCCAGTTACCTGCATGGCAAAGATTTGGCTGAATAACAAATTATTTGTGGAGACCACACTGGCTTCAGCCATCAAACTTTTTAGCAGAGATATTAAAAATGCAGGCACACATTTTCCATTAGGACACCGGTTGTCCATATATCTAGATGAGATCTGATTATTGAGAACCTGAGGTAAAGGCTTGTATTTCAGTAGCTGGCAGCAATCCTCTGCCTTTGTGTTTCAAATTTCAGGGACAAAAAATCTCAAATGTCAAAATGTGTGTCACTCTCTAAATAAAATTTTACACCAGAGAACGGGAGAAACGTTGCTATTGAATCATTTGACGCCATTCCTGACAGGAATCCTGATGACTTCAATGAACAGCCTGACGAAGACTGAGGGGGAAAGTCGGAATATTTTGCTAGGCATAGGACTTAAGATTTGTATCTAGCAGTGTTGAATTTTCCTCCTTTGCTTTTGTACCACCTGCAAAAATATCACACTTGCACCAGAGTTCCTATGTGTAAGTTATATTCATCCTGGGTGCAGCATCCCATTCACTGGGAATATGGACTAGTGTTTTATTCCTTGGAAGCCATGGGTTTTAAGCTTTTCAAAGATGATCATTTCCTTTTTTTTAAATTAAAGTTTATTAGGGTGACCATTGTTAGTAAAGTTACATAAATTTCAGGTGTATAATTCTGTAGTACATTATCTATACCTCACATTGTGTGTTCACCACCCAGAGTCAGTTCTCTTTCCATCACCATATATTAGACCCCATTTACCCTCTTCTAGAGCCCCCCTCCCCCCTTACCCTCTGGTAACCCCTAAACTATTGTTTGTGTCTGTGAGTTTTTGTTCCTTCATTTGTTTGTTTTGTTCTTTTTTTGTTTTCAGTTTTGTAAAGCACATATCAGTAAAATCATATGGTTCTCTACTTTTTCTGTCTGACTTATTTTGCTTAGCATTATAATCTCAAGATCCATCCATGTTGTCACAAATGGTACTATTTCATCTTTTCTTACCGCTGAATAGTATTCCGTTGTGTATATATACCACAACTTTTTTATCCATTTGTCTATCGAAGGACATTTTGGTTGTTTTCATGTCTTGGCCACTGTACATAAAGCTGCAATGAGCATTGGAGCACACAAGTCTTTATGGATAAATGTTTTCAGATTTTTTGGGTAGATACCCAGAAGAGAGATTGCTGGGTCATAGGGAGCATGATATTTACAGAAAAACAGACACACAGACCAATGGAATAGAATTGAGAACCTAGAAATAAACCCACATAAATATGGACAGATAATTTTGACAAAGAAGCAAAAATCACAATGGAGAAAAGACAGCCTCTTCAATAAATGGTGCTGGGAGAATCGGAAAGACGTGCAAAAGAATGAAACTAGACTGCTATCTGTCACCATGTACCAAAATTAATTCAAAATGGATCAAAGAACATTTAATGAATTTGACTCCAAAGGCAAGGGAAGTAAAAGCTAAAATAAATGAATGGGACTATATCAAACTTAAAAGCTTCTGCACAGCCAAAGAAACCATCGACAAAATAAAGAGGCAACCAACTGAATGGGAGAAGATTTTTGCAAACAGTGCCTCTGATAAGGGGCTAATATCCAAAATACACAAGGAACTCATGCAACTCAACAACAGAAAAACGAACAACCCAATTGAAAAATGGGCAGACGACCTGAAGAGACATTTCTCCAAAGAGGACATACAAATGGCCAATAGACATATGAAAAAATGCTCAACATCACTAATCATCAGAGAAATGTAAATAAAAACCACAAGGAGATATCACCTCACCCCAGTCAGAATGGCTATCTTCAACAAGACAAATAGTAACAAGTGTTGGAGAGACTGTGGAGAAAAAGGAACCCTCATACACTGTTGGTGGGAATGCAGATTGGTGCAGCCGTTATAGAAGGCAGTGTGGAGGTTCCTTAATTTTCTTTTTTTACAATACTGCCTGACAGCTCAAGTTTTGGGCTCAATACATTTACTCAGTACATAAATCTATTGAGTTGATGAATTGAATATGCATGGCAATAACATATAACAAGTATTTTTATTTTTGTAAGTATTTCTTAGCAATGCTAATTCTTCCTTGCTGTGTTGGTAGGTAATGTGAGTTAGAGGAAAGATTTTAGAGCTCGGTTCAAATCTGTCCCTTTTCTGCTTCTTACTACAGTCAAGCGCCACTTAACAATGGGGATGCGTTCTAAGAAATGCATTGTTAGGGGATTTTTGTCATTGTGCAAACATCGTAGAGTGCACTTGCACAAACCTAGATGGTCTAGCCTACCATACACCATCGTATCATTGACCAAAATGTTATGTGTCACATGACTGTATTTGTGTAACCTTAGGAAAAGGGAATTATTATGAGTCTGTTTTCTCTTTGGTAAAAGAGGGATGAGAATATCTATTTCATAGGGAAGAGGATCCAAGATAACAAATATGAATATTCTCAGGATGGCATCTAAAATATAGCAATTGCTCAATGAATCTAGTCTTCTTTCTCTAATTGCTTGGTATTTTCAGGGAATAAACTGTTCTACATTAGTAAATATTCAGATAGATAACTCTTCATGCAAGATATTATAAAGCAGACACAGACACAAAAACACAATTGTGATAGTCATATTTGGCTGTTCATCAAATACTTTCAGGTCATCTTTGCAGGCACAGGGTAGGATTACATTTTGCCATATCATGTTAAGTTAAATGTGGCCATCAAACTTAATTTGGCCAATGAAATACGACAAGTTACAAGAAGGAAGCCTGAAGAACCAATGTGTAATTTGTCATCTTCTAATCCCACTGTCTTAGCGATTGTGGTAGCACAAATCTCCAGTAACAGGAATGAGCAGAGTCCACTTGTTGGCCAACAATGGACATAGATCATGAGTGAGGAATAACTTCTATTATAAAGACAATGAGATTTTTTTTTTAAACCACAGTATAACCTAGCTTATCCTGATTGTCATATGAACTAACCATTTGATCAGGTTCATTGAGTTGATCCTGTTCCCAGTTACAAGAACCTTATAAAATAGTGTTAGAAGATAACTTGTGCTAGATTCCACCTCAGTAATGATTTAGAAAGTTTGGAAAACTGTTACATTTTTACTGTGGCTTAGTTGAAGACTGTAGCTATTTTGGAAAATTTCCTATTTCACCAGTGACCATATCAAGGGTGGGACTTTGGGAAGATTTGGCTCTTTATATCTTCATCAGCCCCATTTATTAATGCAGATCTGCATGGTCCAACATGGTAGTCCAATATGGTAGCTGCTGGTCTCCTATGGTGAGTACATTTAAGTTAAATAAAATCAAACATTTAATTTCTTAGTCACACGAGTCATATTTCAAGTCATCAATAGCCACATGTGGCTAGGACATACATAGAACATTTGCATCATTGCAGAAAGTCCTATTGAGCTTTGTCTGTATCCTTGATGCAGACAATTTAAATTCTCTCAAAGATATATAAAGTTCTATACAATTGAAGTATCTCTTCTAGCCAGATGGTCATCCCTTAAGCCCTCATCCATAGAAATTAATTCGCCACAGCATCTGTATCTTATCCTCCAGTTGAACACTCTCAAAATGCAAAGGACAAGAAGATTTCCTTGGGCTTTCCAGAGAAAATGTACTCAATACATCCAAGGCTGCAACTGCTGTTATAATAATGAGTATTATCAGTGGTGTTTGAGATCAGGGAATTGATATTCATTGTCTTTTTACAAAGCAGAGTTCCCCATGGACTCAAAGAGGAAATTTGAGCTGTAATGAAATAAAATAAAGGTGAGTCTGGGTAATTCTTATTTAACAAATGGTCCTTCATGTCAGGCAAGTGTTGTGTTCTTTTTATATCAAAGTTTACAAGGTCTGTGGATTGAGTAATCCTTTCTCCAGACAAAACTGACTAGGATAATAACCTCTCTCAGTTAACATTAACTTGGGGGCTAAATAGGGGTATATCAGTCAGGATAATCCTAAGTGATGCTGCTGTAACAACCAACCTCAAGGTCTCAGTGCCTAGGACAACAAAAACCTGTTTCCCATTTATGCAAGTTGTCTGGCGCTCCAGGTGGCCATCCTGAGCAGTTCTCCATTTCCTATGATCCAGTCATCCTTCCACGTCAACATGAAGTCTCCCGGATCCCTGCTGCGAGACAAGAGTGCTGGAATATACCACCCCAACAGGTAAGTGCTCCAGACACATGCCACTTCTTCTCACAGCCTGTTGGCTGGCATTAGTCATATGGCCCTTTCCACATGCAGTGTGGCAGCCAGGGAAGTGTAATCCTTCCACGCATTTGGAAGGAGAGGGTAACTAGATGTAAGGGAACATTAGATGTCTCTACCACAGTGTATGACATGTATTGCTAATTAAATACATTAAATGTGTAGGTCTCCAGAGAGCCAAATGGCTGATGTTTTAATATTGTTGGATGTTGGTAATGTGATCAGATTCCCATAATTCCAAAATTTTCTGCCAGCTCATGAGATAAGTAAGCGTTGATGTCCATGTTTTTATGAACTGAGTTTGCACTTTTATACCAAGCTTCCATCCACTGCCAGATTTTTTGGGGTAGCTATAAAAAAGTGCCATGGCCTGTGACTTTAATCAAGTTAACTTTTCTCAGGGGATAGAAAATGAGATGGCAAGATTAGATTATTCCTGTCTCTCTTTCCAACACTGTTCTGGTTTCTATAGATTTTCAAGGCTGCTGGTAGCAATCCTGAAAGATAGCCCTTCTGAATATACAGAGGACTCTAAATGCTAGTGTGAATTTGAGCCTGCTTTGTTTTTGCACCACTCATAAGTATAAACCCTTTTTTTGTGTTTTCCGTTCATTCCCTTTTTTTCCCCTAAGGAATTTGGAATTAACGCTTTTGGCAATAAAGATCATCCTTTTTTTTTAAAGGTCAAGTCTATCGAGGTATAATTTACATACAATAAAAATTTCCCTTTTAAGATATACAGTTCTATACATTTTGATAAATATTTACAGATATAAAATCACCACTGCCATTGAGATATAGAATATCTCTTTCCAAATTCCCTTTACTCTACTGTAGTCGTTCTTCATCTCTCACCCCAGTTTCTGGCAACACTGCTCTGATTTCTGTCCTTACAGTTCTACTTTTTCTAGAATGTCATAGAAATGGAACCATAGAGTAGGCTGCTTTTTGAGTCTGGCTTCTTTCACTTAGCAAATTGCCCTTGAGATTCAGTCATGTTTTTGGATGCATCAGTAGGTGTTTTTTTTGTTTTGTTTTTTATTGTTGAGTAGTACTGCATTGTCCCATGGTTTATGTATTCACCATGGATTGACATTTGGGTTGCTTCTAGTTTGGAGGCATCATAGAGTTTTAGGCGGAGAATTGAAATATCCTTTTGTTTGGAGGATGGCTGGGTTAGGGAAAAGACCCGTTAGGGAAAGGACAATAAATGGGGCAGTGCTTGTGGATTTGAGGAGATGCAGGTCAGCAGTCTTCCTCTCAGGTATGTGAAGGTTTCTACACGCAGGGAATTAGGGGCTTATGTGACCACTGGAAGGGGACAAGTGGGGACAAAGGTCTGGTTGGAGACTGGAGGATCTCAGCTTGCAGCTCCAATCTACGATTTACATAGTCCTCAAGAGTTCTTCTGCAGGCTCCTGGGAATTCCTTGAAACTTTGGGAAACTCCTCCAGGTATCTCAATCTATAAAAGTGGTTCTAAATATGTGATCTCCCAACCTGAAGCATCGGTATCATCTGGCAACTTGTTCGATATTCATATTTTCAGGCCCCACCCCAACCGCCCAAATCAGAAACCCTGGGATGGGGCCTCGCAATCTGCATTTTAACAAGCCTTTCAGAAGATTCTGATGCATGCTGAAGTTAGAGAACCCCAGGTCTGTAGCGTAAGTGTAGGGGGTCCCCAAGAAGCTTACTCAAGAGCTACTTCAAATAGAATGAATCTGCACGCAAATGCTTCTTCCTTCCAAATCTCACGCCCGTGCCACTCATTGTCTAATCAGGAACCTTATGGGGAAGGCGATTATGGGAAATGTAGTTCTTAGCTTCTCTTCTAAAATTTAGAAGATGCTCAAATAGAGTGGAAGTAGGTTAAGTTGATAACGAATGTGCTAGCACAATATGGGAAAGGTTATAGAGCTGACAGGATTTTTGAGTAATGGATATTTTTGGTCTGTCACAGCGAGGCTTCTCTGGATGCTTCTAGCTTTAACTCCACTGGTTTCTTCCTTCTGCTAGTTAGACAGCACTTTATTGAACTTTTATCTAAATGCTCCTGGATTCATGTGTAGCAGATTTAGTGGCTACTCCTGGAAATGTGCTGTTTTGAGATTCTGACGCAATTATGTCAAGTGATTGCCAAACATAGGCACGTTTGCTATTCCCAATAACTAAGGTAGTTCCATCCTAGTATGTGTCAAATTCAGTCACAGTACATCTGTGGTTTTTCTGCTTGATATTTGAAGCCAAGGAGAAAAGTAAATAATATTTAATATTTAAGAAACTGGTAAGCCAAGTGTGTAAGCATTTTGCACAATTCATGGTTTTATTTAATGAGCTTCAGTACCACGGGATGAGAGTTGTTCCCAAAGGGCCTCAATCAACTAGGCTATTGAAGAGAAATGCAGAATGTAAATTGGGTTTTAACTAAAAATCATACTGCTATTACTTTTTATGGAAACTATAATTTCTGGTAGAGAGAAGGCATATAGAAAACTGTCATTATGGAAATGCCTTCTGGGATTTGACCAACTGCATTTGGAGCACGAGTGAATGCTTTGAGGCTTGATTTGTATGCTACTTCTGGTTGTGTAGGGCTAGATATATGCACAAGGTTCTTAATAATGCATATTTCGTGGCTTTGTGTGTGGATTCCAGGCACTACCTTTTAGATTCATTATGCTCATATTTATTTATTTAGAATTTTAAAGCCAGAGGCAAGATGTGTTTTCTTTCATTTACATCCTCAGGATAAATTTTTTCTTTGAGAGTGATGGTGAGGTATTTGTTTGGAAAACATGGAGAAAGAGAAGACAAACCATGTGATATTTTTCTTTTGACAACTGAGCAATGATTTGAGACTGAATTTCTCTTTCATTGTACTTCCCCTGGGCTACTATGGACTTCGGAATTGAGAGTGAAATGGGTAACCAGGTCAGTACTTGCACAACTGATGTCAAATATTACTTGCGTGCTGATGATTCCCAAATTCCAAAGCTCCAGATACAAATTTCTGCTTCCCTGCTGGACATCTTCATCTGAAGGTCAGCCTCAGTATATGCTGGACTAAACTGAGAAGCTTGCTTTCCACCCTATAGACTTCCGTTCTCTTTCCCAGCAAGCGTGAACACATCATGGGGACAATGTGCCTTAATTGTCATTCTCTTACAAGGCTTGGAGTACACACTTAACAAATCTTGTTGATTGAAAAATAGTGGTGGTGACAGCACACGGTTTATAAGCATGTAGGGAGGAGCTGATGAGGATATTCAAATTTTGTAAATTTGTATTGTCAGCTGTAGCGTACCTCTCATTGCCAGAATCTGTTAATATTTTTAGCCAACAGTGTCTTGGCCACTCCAGTGCCTAATAGTAAAAGTAGAAGTCAGTGTGGTATGTTGTAAAGAGCATGTGTTTTAGCAGACTTTAGCAGAACTAGACTTTTTTTCTGACCCCAAATCCTTTGCTTGTTCTCCTACTTTAAACTGTCAGCCCTTTGCAAAAGCATAATGATTCTACACCCAAAGCAGAATCCATTCCTGTTTTCCTTTCCTCTGCTTCTAAAGGTCCTTTCAAGAACTCTGTATATACTCTTTTCCCAATACTTACTGCATGAGCTTGTGATTACACATGGGTCTGAATGCCTGAAAGAATGTGAGTTCTTTAAAGTAGAACCATGTCTCATCTCTCTGGGTGAGCACAGTGTCTGGCACATAGCAAGCGCTCAATACAGGTTTGTTGGATTGGTGCATGGAAGAGTCAGAATGCTGCAGCATCAAAAGGTTCTCTTAATTAAGGAAAAAGGGAACTAAAAGCATTGTTTGGCATATTATTCCAAAGCTAGCATGTGAGCTAACAAGACAGGAAGCATCCATCTGCAAGTAATGTGCACAGCCCACCCCACTGAGAATGTTAATTATGTTTTTAAAGGGAGACTGGGAGCTCTGGTTGCTTGGCACAAATCAGTGGGGAGAGGGATGGCCCTGGGAAGGAATGCTAAATAGTTTCTCCAATCTGCCTTGCCAGCTTTCTGTGTAGCTCTGGGAAGGGAAAAGGTTCCTGAAAGGTAACATGTTTATTCATTTGGGAGAGAGGTTTCATCCCTGTTGTTCTGCTGATGATTCATTTCACAGGTACCCTTCTTGCCCAAGTAACTTTTTTAGTACCTCTCTTATGGCCTTGTCCAAATCCTCTCCTGACCTTTATATCTCCTGGATATCTCCTTTATATCTCCTGGAACTTGGCTCTGTCCATGGCCCCTGTCCACTCTCATATTCTCAAATCCATCCAACACATTTTCAAGGCCAATTTTAAGATGCACTGTGACTATTTTAATGGGCATAGTCTGTGACTCGGTAATTCCACTTTTAGGAGTCTCTCCTATAGAGATTCTCCCACAAGTGAAAAATGTAATCCATGCATAAACTTATGTGTAATTATAAAAATTAGAAATACCTGCAATGCTCATCAGTAAAAGATTGTTCACATCTTACTATAGCCATTTTATGTAACTGTTAAAATGAATAAAATAGAACTCTATACAAGGATATAGTGGTAGTATGTTGAAAAAGAAAGTTGTAGATAATGTATACTGTAAGACTTATTTTTTATGGACAGAAAAATCCAGAAGCATATGCAACATTCATTTATTTAACAAATATTTATTGACTGTATACTATGTGTCAGGCAGTGAACAGGAAAAAAAAATGTGCCTTTGTGGAGCTTCCATTTTCATCCAGGGAAATGAACAACATACATAATAAATAGGAGAACTACCTAGCACGGTAAAAGCTAATAAGAACTAATAGAGTGGACAGAGATAACCTCGGAGATTGTGTGGTAAGGCCTAGAAGAAGGGGCGGAGCTTTCATTTTCTACTTTATTTACTTTCATATTGCTTAAATGAGTATACATTTCTGTGCATTCAACTTCTCTCATTCAATGAGATCTTTCCCTTGTATGTTTAGACATAGCACATTCTTTTTCATTTTAAAAATAAAAAGAAATAAAAATTCTCCCCTCTGGTTATAGGCCTGTCCTTCTCCTTTATCTTTGTACCATAGTTTTTGAGAGTCCTGGACATTCAGGATCTTTGATTTTTTACTTTCCATTCAATCCTCTACCCAAGCCTGTCTAGTCTTTTGGCCTCCATGCTGCTAAAACTACTCTCTCACTGAATTCTGAGGACACAGATCTTCTCTTGTCTCTCTGGGAGTCATGCAGAATTCCCTGATACCCCCTCCACCCTTCACATTCTCTCTGGGTGACCTCATGAATTCTCATACTTTGCTGGCCCGTTTTCTAATGTCTCCCAAATTTGGATTGTCATTCAAACTTTTCTTCTTAGCTTTAGATACCATGTGACTGTCCCTGTGGGACTTAAAACTGAGCATATTTAAATCTAAATTCACAGTCTTCCTCTTCATCTACTCCTTCTCCTATATTTTGTTTTGTGGTTGGGGGCAGTACCATTTAACAATCTACTAAGGTTGAAAGCTGGGAGTCACCTGATGTGGAAATGTGTCCTCTATAGCACTAGCTGTAGGCACAATGTCCGGCACAATGTCCGGCAGCTAGGGACACTCAGTAAATGTTTGAAAGTAGGAAGGAGGGGATAACTGTGGCTCTGTGGCAGAGATTACACCATGGATTTACCACACTGTTTCATTTTCGTACTGGGAGGAAAGTAAGCGGGTGTTTCTCAGTCACTCTGGATCTAGATGGGGTCACATGACTGATTCTAGACAGTGGGATGTAGGCAGTAGTCATGTTCCCCACTTTTGAGTCTGGCCACACGACATCCCATGCAACCTTACCCAGGCTCTGTTACTTTCCCCATCTGATGGCGGGAAGCAAAGGATTCCAAAGATTAGAAAAGAATAGCACAGAAGAGGAAGGCGCTGGATTCCTTCATCATCCTTGTTGGAAGAAAGCCATACATGAGATCCTCTTGTCCAGGAGCATCTACAGCAGACTTTGCATAATCAAGAGACAAATCCTTATTGGGTCAAGCCAGTGAGGTTAAAGGTTGTTTGTTACAGCAGGTAGCATTAGTTAGTATAGGCTTCAAAAGGCAGTTCTTCTGATGGTACTTGTCAATACAAAATTATTTAGCCTTGAGTATAGTAACTTATCAGCATTGTACTTGACAGTTTGTGACACACTCCTAAAGAGATGCTTCCCAACATTATATTAAGGATTAAGTCTTCCATTTCTTTCAGATCTCCTCAAGTTCTGACATGCCTTGAGCTGTGGGTTGACCCACCCACCATATATAGAGTGGTAGTTTCATTCTGCAGGCTGAAGTTAGGTTCACAATAACATTCAAAATGTCCAGTGGCTTCCACTACTCTTTAACAGCCTACGTGTCCTCAACCATTTTCTCAAAGGCCCTGTGAGCTGCCCTGTGCTTTCATACCCAATGTGATAAATATTAGATATTGGTTTCCTTACGGTAAGCCCAGTGCTACCATTGCACACCATTTTTTTGTCAGCCATTGTGGATAAAAACTGTTCACCAGACAGAAAATAAATAGAAGGAGATGAGGCTACAGTAGTAGACACAGCATGCATCACAAACTTGCTTTCTCAAGACAGCATGGCATAGTGATCACTGGCTGAGAGCGTGCAGGGCAATCTTGCATGATAGCTTTCCATTGGCTGAGACAGACAGCTGTGCTCAGGGCATCGGAAAAATACATATCTATGGTGTATTATTATGAAGTGCTATGTACATAGATGATATGTATTAGGGTTCTCCAAAAAAAACCAAAAAACCAAAAAAACAACACAGCCAAATGCATATGTATTTGTCCAAAGGCCTGAGAAACAGGAGCACTGGTGTCAGAAGGCAGGAAAAGATGGATGTCCCAGCATAAGCAAAGACAGTAATTTGCCCTTTTTCCATTTTTTTTTCCTTTTTCTTTCCTTTTTTTTTTTTCTTTTCTATTCAGGCCCTCAACAGATTGGGTGATGCTCACTCGAATTAGTCATGATGATCATTGATCCATCTACTGATTCAAACACTAACCTCTTCCAGAAACACCCTCACAGACACACCCAGAAAGAAATTCCGTAGCCCAATCAAGTGCATACATAAAATTAACCATCACATAATATCTAGAAAAATATTTTAGCGCCAACAGCTCATTATCAGCTGGTATTGGTGGGGATATTAGTTGGAGACATAGGCATATCAGCTGACTTTGCTCTAGCATCACAGCTAGGAAAGCCACACTTGTCTGTGAATCTGTATTGTAGCAGGTTACATCTATCTACTCATGAATAGACTCGAAACTGGTCCTCAATAGGCTGAGACAGCACTGACACTTGACACAGGGATGCCCTGTACAGAGCAAGGTTGTCTTCTTCTTGGGCTTTTCGTTCACTCTTGAAGGATTTTGTCTCTGGTTAGCCTGGGAGTTCCACTATGAGTTTGAATTTGAAGCCCGGATTCTTATAAAAATAAATGCATTTGTGTGGGCTTTGTGCCAAACATCTCTTAGGTCTAGTCCATGGCTTTAATGACTGAGTCTTTTCTACTTCCAGGATATCTCTTCCCTTGTTGGGGATAAGAGAGCAATTAGAACACTGACAATTTGAGTTGTATGGGAGTTATGAATGGATTCCGTTGATCATGGTTACCAGCAGACAGAAGGGAGATTTCTCAGCCTGACATCTTGCTGGATTGAACTGCTGCTTCATGCTGTCCGTGCAGAAGCACAGATGGATCTCAGGCCACAAAGTCTCCATCCTGCCTCTTTCCTCACAATTTTCTCCTATGAATTTCCCAGCACCTTCTCCGTATTTTATCCCAAACTATACACGATAACCCCTCCTAGCCTTAATTTATTGCCTTCTCCATCCATTTTCCTCTTTCCTCTACTTTCAATTTTAAATTTTCTTAGGTCAGTGGAAACCTAGGCACACGCAGGCTTCATATAATGTACCTACAACTCTGCATAACAATATCTTTAAGAAGAAAGACTACCTATTTGGGTAAGTTTTATTGTCTTATTTTGTTTAAGTGTATCTTTAGAATTTTCTACATTAAATATTTTGTGTACTATGAAATTTTTTTTTAAAGAGTTTACTTAAAGAGAAAGAATTTAAAAATACTTAAAAAGAAACAGACAGTCTGCCTGGTTGTTGGTCAAATTTCCACAGAGAGACATTATATTCACTATTTGAAAAAAGGATGCAGTTATTCCATTGACGAGGAGATGAGGAGATGCTATGGTTGATGTGTAGCTCACGGAGAAGGCATGGCACATGATCTTTGAAAGCACGCAGTCCCTATACATCACTCTTGGGTCTAGATTTCTTTCTCTGTATGGTAAGATGATAATTGCCTCATAAGAGAAATGTAAAGATTGAATTAAAATGATGTGTAGTACCATCCCTAATCCATAGTAGTCAAGGGATAGCAGTTACGTGGCATGTGTGCCATGCTCATCTTCCCAGCTCTCACTCTGACGTCATGACAAGCACATGTAACTGATCACAAGGTCTGTCTCATTGAGCTGGAATTCAGGCTCAAAAGTCTAAAGGCATAGACGACTTCAGTCAAATGGACTTGGATTTTGTTGTCTTGGTAGTTAAACACTCAATCCCTAGTAGCTATAAAATGGTGGTGGTAGAAGTATTGGAGCCAGGTATGACTGAATAAGCTCTTTTTGAAATGATCCTTCCACAGAAAATAACCATAAAATCTAGACAAAGTAAAAAATATAACTATCTGAAGGCATTAGAGAAGGAGCAAAGGGAGCAGATTCTGGATGGGATTTAATACTTAGAACAGAGAACAGCGTTGGGTGAGTTTTCCATTTTCTTAGCTGCTACCGTGTTTCCCCGAAAATAAGACCTAGCTGGACAATCAGCTCTAATGTGTCTTTTGGAGCAAAAATTAATATAAGACCTAGTATTATATTATGTTATATGATATGATATAATATGATACTATATAAGACCCGGTCTTATGTTAAAATAAGACCGGGTTTTATATAAATTTTTGCTCCAAAAGATGCATTAGAGCTGATTGTCCAGCTAGGTCTTATTTTCAGGGAAACACGGTAGAAGAGTGAAAGCTCCAGTCTGCATCAGGCAGGATAGAAAACTCAGTCTTCTGGACAAGCCAGAAGACAGAGTTTGGAGCAATGGCAGATATTGGAACATGAGCAGATGATCCTGGTTAGAGAGATGCAGAGAAAGGGAAGTCCTGATCGTGTGCATAAACTTCAGACAACCAAGTTAAGGGTAAAAGAAGTAAACTGAAATTTTAATTTATGTCCAAGAGATAGAGTTTGCAGTTTGAGCTCACAAAAATAATGATAAAAAATCCTATCAGTCTTCAGAAAAATATAGCACAATTTAAGCTTTCCATAAGATAAGACATTTTGGCAATTTCTTACAAAACTAAGCATAGTCTTACTGTATGATACAGCAATCATTCTTCTTGTTATTTACCCAAATGGGTTGAAAACTTATGTTTAAACAAAAACTTGCATATGAATGTTTATAGTACCTCCATTCAAAATTGTCATAGCTTGAAAAAAAACCAAGAAGTCCTTCAATATGTAAATGGATAAACAAGCTGTGATTCATCCATACAATGGGATATTACTCAGTGATAAAAGAAAAGTAACTATTGAACCATAAAATTATGTGGAGGAGACTTAAATGCATATTGCTAAATTAAAGAAGCCTATTTAAAAAGAACTACATTTTGGATGATTCCAACTATCTGATATTATCAGGAAAATAAAATGATCATGCTTGCCGGGAGTTTGTGGGAAGGAAGGAAGAATAAACAGGTGGAACACAGGGGATTTTTAGGGCAGTGAAACTTTTCTCTATGATGTTGTAATAGTGGATACTTCTCATTCAACAGTTGTTAAAACTCATTAAATGTACAACACGGGTGCCTCTCATGTAAGCTATGGACTTTAGTTAGTAATAATTATTCAATATTGACTCATGAATTATAACAAATGTACCATACTAATACAAGATTTTAATAATAGGAGAAACTGTGTGTGTGGCACAGGTGGGTGAGGGAGCATATGGGAATTGTCTCTACTCGACACTAAATTTTTTCTGTGAACATAAAACTGCTCTAAAATATTAAGCATATTAATTAAAAACAAACAAACAGCCACAACAACAACAAACTAGGAGTGACATCAGAAAAAATCCCAGAATAGGGATGTCTGGAGCCTATTCCTCCAGTAACACCAACACAATTGGTAAAACCTATTAGAATAAAGCTTATCAGAGTTCTGAAAGATGGTTCAAGGTTTATACCAACCAAATAAATGCTTAGCCAGGAGAAAGGCCACTGAAACGGAGCAGATCTTTTTTGCATTTTAACTTACTGTTGCCCTCTCCTTGCCTCTGGCGGCACAGTAGTCTTGAAGATAGCAGTTTGTATTCCCAGTGTGGGTAGCTGGTTCTGGAGGCAGTAGAGAGGGTCTACTCCCTAAGGAATTGTGTTTATCTGTTTTGACCTTACTGGGGTTTCCCTGAAGGATTACCTAAGAGGCTTCCCTTTGTTTCACCCAGCTCTGAACTCTATCTGGGCAGTGTCTACATAGAAAAAAATGCCAAATAAACTGCTACCACCTGGAATAAAAATCAGGGAGTAACTTCTTTTGGAGGGAAGAGTGGGTTTGAAAAGCTACAATGTCTATAAGAAACCTAGGAAGACATGCTTATGTTCAGGACAAAGAAAAGACTTTCTCAGAAAAGACCAGAGAAGACCGTAAGTTTTCTCTTCTGACTGTTCTATAGACTCAGAGTTAGTGAAGACTAAGGTAGACTTGCAAATGGCAAGAGTCACTGAAGGAGTGCCCCAACACAAAGCCAAATTGCTAAGACCTGACGTATACTTGTCTTTTGCTTCTTTTCTTTTTCTTTATTTTCCTGTTCTTTCTTTTTGCACATCAACATATCCAAAAAGTCCACTTTTCAATGAAAAATTATGAAGCATGCAAAGAGACAAGAAAGCATGACTAATTCACTGCAAAAAAGGGAATTAACAGACACTGTTCCCGAGGAAGCACAGATATGGACTTACTCAACAACAATTTTAGATCAACTGTCTCAATTATTCTCAAAGAATTAAAGAAAACTATGGACAAATAACTAGGAAAAAACTAGAGAATAATTTCTCAATAAATATAGCATGTCAATAAAGAGATAGAAACTATTTTTAAAAAGAATGAAATAGAAATCATAGAGCTGAAAAGTATGACTGAAATGAAAAACTCACCAGATGGTAAAGTTTAAGAACAGACTTGAACAGAAAAAAAGAAAGAATCAGTCAACTTGAAGATATGTAAATTAAATTATCTAGTTTCAGAAGAAAAAAGAAAAAAGAAAAATGAAGAAAAATGAACAGAGCCTGAGACTTGTGGTATATCGTCAACACTATCAACACACACACGATGGAAATCCCATTATGGTGAGAGAGAGAGAGGAGCAGAAAGAATATTTGAACAAATAATGGTCTAAATTTGATTTAAAAAGTATGAATCTATGCATCTAAGAAGTTCAATGAATTCTAAGTAGAATAAATCAAGGAGATCCACACTGTGACACATTATAATAGTCAATTACTTAGGAGAAACCATGGAGGCCAGAAGGCAGTGGATGGCATTTAAATTGCTGCACGACGAAAATTCTCACCCAAGAATTTTACATACCGTGTTTCCCTGAAAATAAGACCTAGCCAGACCTTCAGCTCTAATGCGTCTTTTGGAGCAAAAATGGATATAAGACCCGGTCTTATTTTAATGTAATATAAGACCAGATATAATATAATATAGTATAATATAATATAATATAATATAATATAATATAATACCAGGTCTTATGTTCATTTTTGCTCCAAAAGATGCATTAGAGCTGATGGTCCAGCTAGGTCTTATTTTCGGGGAAACACGGTATGACAAAAGTATCTCTCAAGAATGAAGGAGAAATTAAGACATTTCCAGACCGACCGATAAAAAATGGAGTTCATTAATAATAGACCTGCTCTACAACAAGTGCTAAAGGAAATCCTTTGGGTTTAAGTAAATAAATACTAGGTGGTAACTTAAAGCCATGTGAAGAAATAAAGAACTTTGGTAAAGGTAACTACGTAGATAAACAGAAAAGCCAGGACTATTGTATTTTTGTTTTGCAACTCCTTTTTTCCTCTGATATTTTAAAAGGAAGTGCATGAAACAAAAATTATAAATTTATCTTAAAGTACATGTAATATATAAATATTTAATCTGTGACTAACACTATAAAGGGGGGGAGATAAAGATATCTAGGAACAGAGTTTTTGTGCATTATTGAACCTAAATTCCTATTAATTCAAAATATTTGTCTAACTTTAAGATGTTCATTGCACGTGCTAAGATAACCACTAAGAAAATATCTTCTAAAAAATACACACAAGGAAATGAGAGGGGAAATCACTACAAAAAGTAATTAAACACAAAAATAGTGGCAATGGAGGAATTAAGAAAAAAATGTAAGACATATAGAAAACAAATAGAAAAATGGCATGAGTCCCTCCATAATTACTTGAAATGTAAGTGGATTAAACTCTCTAATTAAAGAGCCAGTATTGGCAGACAAGATAAAGAAGACATGATTTATTTATTTATATACTGTCTGCATCTGATTCACTTTAGATTCAAAGAAAAAATAAATTATAGTTAAAACGATGGAAAAATGTATTCTATGCAGTCTATGGAATGGAACATTATTCAGATATATACAGGAATGAATTGCATATTTTGAAATGGTTACACTGCTAAATTTTTGTCATGTGTATTTTTCTACAATAAAAAGAAAAGGAAAAGAACATACAAGCAATGGAGACTGACTCCAAGGTATTGGTAATAGCAGAAAAGGATTTTAAAGTAGCTTTTGTAACTATGTCCAATGTCTTAATACAATTATGCTAATAATGAATAAAAAGGTAGCATTAAAGCCAGATGGCCAGTCAGAAAACTAGCCCTCAAGACAATTCAGTATCAAGAGGGTTAAGAAAATGAGAAATTGAATAATCCTTAATATGAATCTGAGATGTCAGCAGGATGTTAACAGAACTTTGTGTGGGAAGGAATAGAAAGGAGGCTTCTGTGTTCTGCTGCAGTCCACAAAAATCTTTGCAGTTGATCTTGAGACTGTCTGTCTGCCCCTAGTAAATTCAGTGCATTAACATCTGTTACTTAGGCTGTTTGAGCTTGTCAGAGAGGGTCTTCAGTATCCCCAGCTGAGTTTTCAGGGTTGAGCCTTTGAAAACTAATGTGGTTTCCTATGATTGTTTTCTACATCAAACATGTTGCCTTGGATTCCCAAACAGGCAGGAATCATGACACTGATATGTTTGGCTTAAAGGAAAATTGGAGTTTGAGGCGGACAAATCTCTAAGAATCACGGAGTCCCTTCTTGCTTAGGCAACTATCACATTTTTATCAGGTGACTTTTCCTTCAGACTGGAGGTGACTGGTCATAAAAATTTGTCACTGGCTCAATCTGTATTTGTTATTTTGAGGTTGAACATTTAGTTTGTATTACTCCTCAGGAGATTGTACAAATGCTAATTTTGTTCTTTTATTTTCTGATCACAAGTCATATGTTACATTCTGACTGGTTATAGAGAATATTGAACAATAAAATGTAGAGCCACTATTATCCAAGCAAGAATAATTCTTTTAAAATATGTTCTATTGAATTCTGTAGTAGACTGAAATTAATTACTTTCAGCCCTGAAATCTCTTAATGAGCAAAAAGGTTGTTAACATTCACTTCAGGACAAAAAAATAGGAAAAAATCTCACTCCTTCATACATTGTTCCCCATGAACTTGTAATTTGTTGAATTGATTTCTTTTGTTCAAAAAGCTGAAAGACATCTCAATTGAAAATCCAACCTTTAAAAATTATTATTAGTCACCTCATATATAATGATGCCTAAAGTTAAAAAATAACTAGACCTGGTTATGGATCTGGTTATTTGGCAAATGAATACCAGACTTAAGACAAAGACTACCTAGCTAGATATACTTTCTAGAGGGATAGGTTAGGGTTTGTGATCTATATTAATTCATAGCTGGCCAGTAACGTAAGATTGTTGTGCTCAGGAAGTGACTTACAATTACTTCTTTTAAACTTAAAAATGTATATATTTATATAAAGTAATACAAAGGAAATTATTTTAAGGAGATGTCTCTTACAACTAGAATTTGAAATTGGAAAAGCAGCGAACACATTTCTACTCCAAAAACCCTATTTTGCGACTTGTTCCCCTAACTTTATACCAGGAGCCACATAGTCTCTGGATAGTTTATCTATAGCACACTACAGATTCTGTAAGAGAAAGCCCCTTACTACTTTACTATGCCACTAATGTCTTTATTTTTCTTACATTTCCTTTTCTTAATAGTAATAGCTTACCAGCATTTCCCGTTGCAGCTGTGGTAAGTTGTATTATTCATAATTATTTGTTTGTGCTCCAGTTATAACTCACTTCCCTATAGATTCAGTGTATTTCCCTGCCTCATTGACATTAAACTTGGCCATCTGACCTTTGTTGGCCAGAGGGCTCTATCTGAGCAGAAGCTTTAAGTGGTTTGGCTTTGCACTTCTTGTTCTTGTGATATGTCATGAGATCAGCCTCTTCTAGAACATGGCTTTTTCTTCAGCCTGGAGTCTAATATGAGAAGACATGTGGAGCTGAGTCTAGCAGAGCCACAGCCACTGCAGCCCTCACGTTACATGAGCAAGAAATAAATTCTATTGTTATAAATCACTGAGATATTGAGAAGTTTGTTATTTGTCAAAGGCTACACCAAAGAATACCAACAAAGTAAAATTTCTTCCCCTTGTTACGTTCTCTCCTTAGTAAACACATTGTTCATTAAATATATATATATATATATATATATATATATATATATATATATATATATATATATGGGACAGACTTTCCCAGAAATGGTGAGTTCCTTGACAGCAGGGCTGGGAGCCTTGCTATTCATTTCGGTGTCCCCAGTACTTAACACAGGGTAAGACACAATGAATATTTGATGAATGGTTATTTTGAGCTACACCTTCAATCTCTGTGCCCCCCTAAAGTATCGTTTTAACTCTCAGCTGGTTCTTCCCAACCTAGCACCCTGAGGTCCCTTGAATTGTATTCTCTAAAATCTCAAATGAACTTTTAGAAAAGAGGGATGGGAAAGAAAATGCTATAGAGAAATAATAATAATAATAATAATATTAAAATAATAGTAACGTACCTATGTAGACTTTGTCTTAAATCTGTGCTAAATGCTGGGCTAAGTAATATCAACCATATGCTCATTTAAATCCTACAAACAAACCAATGAAATACATTCAAGTATTTCTTTTTTCCTTCTTTTTTAAACAAAGTAGAAAGTTTCCAAGTCTGTAGCTGGTAGGTGGTTAAATTTAGGATTTTGAGCCCAGAACTCTGAGTACAGAACTGAATCCTTATCGCATTTTATTATGTTCACATATTGTATTTCAAAGATAAATTGCATCTAAAGGTTGCATGACTTGCTGTTTTATGTTGGCTTCAGAATAGCTTTTTACAAATTGACCAGCGAACAAGTTTCAATCATCACGTCAGACTTCCGTAGGTTGGCATTGTCTTGGGTCATTGAGATGGAGTACATCAGAAATCTTTTGCTTTTCCCCTTTTCTGGGTTCACGCTGACTAGCAGGTGATTTTTGAGGAAAGCTTTTCTTCTTGACATTTTTTTTTTTTTTTAATTCTGCAAAGTGCACAGGATTAATGAGACAATTGCCTGCAAAGTGCTTTGAGCTCTGGGGAGCCAAGAGACGATTTAAGTGCAAGAAATTATTCCACTACATAAGTCAGCACTGAGGTTTTAAATAGATCTCCTCTTTAAAGAGTAATTCTAAGGTTGAGATGAAAATCAACAAGTACCAAGCAGTTCAGTAAAGGTTAAATGTCTCCTGCTGACACGGAGATGTGAGAGGTTGGCAACAGAGAATGATAGAGCCAAAATCTGAGCCAGAAATGACCTCAGAGGCCCTTATGTCTAAACCATTTACTTTAAAAGAAAATGAAACATGTCCAAAGTTAAAAACCAGTTGGGTCGAGTGTCTTGCCCAAGGTCACACAGCTCTTAGGATTAATGAAATAGAGAAATATTAATGTATAGTAGATGGCATGACGTGTACCATCACATCAGATTGCCAAGAAAAAGGATGTAGGCAGGGTTGGGTTGCTGGGTGGTAGGGGAGAACTTCAGTGAAAAGGTAGATCTTGAGCTAAGTCTGGAGGACTGGCAGGATTTGAATAAGTGAAGGTGTGAGGGAGATACAGTCCATGTCATAAAATAGTGTGATCTTGAGTTTAGAGGATGGAATATGCAAGGTAAGAAAAATCACAACACCTAATAGTATAATTGTATGTAGGCTCAATAGAAGATGCAGCACCTATAATTTACTGATATTTTCTCAGCCTCTTACTCAAGTTCTCTCTTCCTTCTTCCTGCAAACTCAGATGGTATCCTGTGTGTGTGTGTGTGTGTGTGTGGCCACTGGACTGAGTCCTACCTTCTTGGAAAAGAAGTGAAAGTACAAATTAATGAATTATTCCCTACACAAAGGAGATTAAGAAATTATCCATCAATCTACCCATGAATATACTACCCCCTTGCTACGGAGTAGAACGTGAGAACATAATAGGTGGAGAAAGAATGCTATGGTTGTTCAGAGAAGGCAGAGATTGATTCTGGCAGGAGAGACAATAGTTGCAAGTATAACCAACGTTTATATTGGGTTTACTACGAGCTAGGCTGTGTTTTAGGACTTTCCATGCATTAATTTACTTAATACTCACCACGATTCCACGTGGTAGTTTCCATGTCAACAAGAATCTGTCTCTCCATATCTCTTGGTTCTGTTTGCCTTGGATTTGGCTGGATTCTTGATGGACTCTTCAGAGTGGAGGCAGAATTACAGTGTCAGGCTGAGCCTAATTGGAACCTAATGCAAAAAGGAAAAATCAGTATCACACTGATCCTGTCTTTATTTTAAAATTTGATATATTTTTATTCAGATTTTTTTGTTTTATTTTATATTTAAAAAAAAAAGACAAAATATTATTTATCTTGATTACTGAGATTTAAAAAATATGTATATATTGTGAAAGGATCCCCTCATCTAGTGAACACATCCATCCCTTTATTTATTTATTTGTTTGTTTGTTTGTTTTGGTGAGAATATTTAAGTTCTACTCTCTTAGCAATTTTTAATTATATAATATCGTGCTGTCAACTATAGTCACCATGTTTTACATTTGAGCCTCAGACCTTATTCATCTTATAGCTGAAAGTTTGTGCCATTTTACTAACCTCACCCTATTTCTCCCACTCTCTAGCCGCAAACAAAACAAAAACTCCAACTGAAAATATATTGAATTTTAAAATAAAGACAGGATCAGTATTATATTGATTTTTCTATTTTGCCTTAGTTTCCAGTTAGGCTCAGCATTTCACTGCAGTTCTGCCCCCACTCTGGAGATTCCATTAAGAATCCAGCCAAGACCAAGGAACCACTTTTCTACTCTCTGTTTCTATGAGTTTGACAAATTTTTTTTTAGATTCTACATATAAGCAATATTATACAGTATTTGTCTTCTCTGACTTACTTCACTTAGCATAATGCCCTCAAGGTCCATCCATGTTATTGCAAATGGTAGGACTTTTTCTTTATCTATGTATTTATTGATAGACAGTTTTTTCCAAAGCGTGGCGATTGTGAACAATGCTGCAGTGCTGCAATGAGCATGGGAGTACAGATATCTCTGTGATATCCTGTTTCATTTTCTTTGGCTATAAACCCAGAACTGAGATTGGGTAGTTCTATTTTTAGTTTTCTGAGGACGCTCCATATTTTCCATAGTGGCTGCGCCGATGTACATTCCCAGATTACTTAGTTTTTGGTAACCCTCTGTAGATTTTGCACCTGAGGCAAGTGCCTCACTAACCTCACCCTCATCCCAGTCCTGAAGAAAGACTACCATCAGTTCTAAAAGAACGTCCTTAACAATAGTTTCACCAGCTAGCGCTGTCGTTAGGCTGTCATTGATCCCATGCCTATCCCTGAACCAGTTAGCGACACTTAAGAGAAACGCAATGCTTTGATTGCATTCTGGAGCAGGGGGTGGGATCAGTCCCTTTCCAACTGCTGAAAGTATGGGGAAGGGGTGCCTTACTTATGGCTTCCGACAAGCAGAGCCTGAAATAAGGATTCATATTCAACTAATTTTGTTGGGGAGAGGGTGAGAGTTGGGTTCAGGAGAAGATGGGTGAGGAAGTAGAAAAAGGCTAAAGAAGAATGTGGCTTATGGTAAAGGCTGGCATCTGTGTGATTCCACTCAGTGAGACCAGGAAGCCCACCTTTGCGTCACCATGCTGGTCAGACATTGGCTGAAGCCTGGTGCTGGTGGTGATGGTGGTGGGAGGCAGCTCTGTTTGGTTGCGGGCACTTCTTTAGAGAATGCGGTAGGTGTGATCTGTTATCAGCCAACACACACAGCAGCCAGAGATGGCTGCCTGGGCCAGTTAAGGGTCTGGCCAGGCCCCCACCAGTGTCTACACCAGGGTGCTCCTGAAAGATACAATTACCGGGAAGTGAAATGGAAGCTGCTCAGACATTCAACAGATGTCCTCTTTACTTAGTTCCTTAGCAAAGGCAATGGCATTGATCCGTCCTTAATGACATCTCTTTCAGTGAAAAAAAGAGCACACACACACTTTCCCATATCCTGACCTGGAGCACTGAAAAGCAGAATTAGCTGTCTATGCTGCCTCTTGCTGCCTGGCTTGTAAGTAAAATCTTTTCGTAGAGAGTCAGCCAGCAGTGATGCTCACCTGAGCTCACCTTCTTGCTTTCACGCAACCCACCTGAGTCACAGAATGACAATGAATCATGCTGACAGTCCCTGTACAGGCCCTGGACTGGCTCAACAAGATAGCATTATGATGAGCAAAAAGGACTTCTTCCTTGAAAATTCCATTCGAGTAGGGGTGGTGTCATGGCATTTAGGGGAGACTGTGCTGGTGGAGTGAATTGCAGCCAGGAGAGCGAAGAAGAGAGACCCGCTGTCAGCTGCAGTCCATGCCAGGGAGCCTGCAGAAATGCTCTTCTGTCAGCGAGCGGGGGAGCCCTGTCACCCTTTCATTAGGAGTAATTGAATGCCTACAGAGGCAGTAATTACAAATACCAGCCAGGCCTCACAGGCTCATCTGTCTTTGTTTATCATCACAGTAAGGGTATTGATCATTACTGGGGCCCTCCTTTCCCTTGGATAGGGACAGAAAAATTGGATTAACGAGGCCTGGCATGTATTGTGTAACACATGCCTGCAAGGAAAAGGCAGATCAGATGTGTTGGGAAATGGTGTGTGCTTGATTTCCTGGGGTGTCCAGGCTGCTAATGCTCTCGGGGGCCTCCTTTGTAGGGGTTTTTGCTCAGATTTTGCATCTCCCTACCATCCTTGCCTTTGCTGCAGCCAACACTAGCTCCCCTTCTAAGTCACTTTTCTGCAGATATCATATAAAAAAAGAAAAGAGGGCTGGGGGAGGGAAAGATGGGAGGGAGAGGAGAAGGAAGGGAGGGGAACTAACTCATTATTCTGTAAGGTGGTAAACAAAAGGAAAAAGTCAAGCACGGAACTTGCTGTTGCTGTGTGAACTGTGTCAGGGTAATCAAAGAGTTGTTAAGAAGTTTCTTTTTATAGAAGCAGTCCAGCTAATCAATGAAAAAGAAATGGTAGAATTAGAGCAATGGTTCTCAAACACCAACGTGCATCAGAACTGCCGGGAGGACTCATTAAAACACAGATGCTGGAGCCCACCCTGGAGTTTCTGAGTCAGAGGTCTGGAATGGCGCTGGAGAAGCTGCATTTCTAACCAGTTCCCAGGTGATGCTGCTTCTGTTGGTTGAGGGACCATCCATTGAGAACCACTGGATTAGGGCATCGCTGCTTAACAAACCTCCATGAAATCACCCATAGAGGCCGTTCTCATCAGTGACTGTTAATATTACAAAACAGGAGGCAACTGAACAGCATATGCCTCCTGGTGGAAGGACACAGAACCACCTATGAGAAATGTCAAAATATTGCTTCCCAACTAGTCAAGCCATACCTAGCTACCAGTTCACACAGGGATACAGAGGAAAGAAAAGCAAGTTCAAGTTGCTACAAGGAGGAAAACAGCAACATCCAGACCCTGGGAAACTTTCAAGACAAGTCAGTTGTTGCCTGGAAGAAAAGAGAAGGAGGGGAACGTGTGGATTCTAGACATAGGAGACACACGACCCAAAGATGGGACCTGTTCAGATGCTGATCTGATCCAGTGAACTGCGAAGAGGAAAATTGTGAGACAAGCAGGGAAACTTCAAAGTTGACCAGATAGCTGAGGATGACATCATGGATTTATTACCAGCCTCAGTCTTCACAGGCCTGGATTCCTTCTCCTTCTTTAAATCTCAGTTTAAAGGTCATCTTATCAAAGAGATTTTCATCGACCATCTTATCTAGACAGCTCCCCACTTCGTTCTCTTAGCATCTTGTTTGTTGACTGCATAGAACTGACCTCTCAGTGTAGTTATGTTCTCTGTGTGCGTGTCTGTTTGTCTGCTCTTCCTCTCCGACTAGACTGTAAATCCCATCCCCCTCTCGGTACTGTCATCCTTCCAGGGCACACGGCGAGGAATACAGTCAACCCACAGTGTTTCTTTCCTCAACGGATGATGACTAAAGTTTAGGGCATTCCAATGTTTCCAAATTATTTTCTCATAGCTGCTTTTAATTGTTTTATAGACCTTATCAGAGTGCTCTAAGGTAGACAATACTGTTCTGCCGTATTTTTGGAGACGTCAAACAAGTTGAGTGATTTGTCCCAGATCATAAGTTGTGCTGAATCAGCGTAGCCAGGGCCAAAGCCAGGGTCTCTGACTCAAACCTGATAATCTTTCTGTTCACAGTTTTCATTCAGAACTGTCTGAACATCTAGAACTGGTCATTTTAATCGTTACACTTAGACTTGATTGTCTTGGGGGAGAGATGGGCTCTGTTTAATGATATGTTCTGAATCTCTGTTTGTAGAGGACCGGGCAGCGAGCGCCTGGAATGCTGCACGTTGGGGTTAGGGAAGTAGGTTGTGTGTGGCAAGTTCGCCTCCTGGAAGTGGGTCGCTGTGCTCTCCCAGCTTAAGGACCATCACTGCAGTTTCCTGACTGCTTTGGAGTAGAGTCAGCAGCTCACTTCCCTCAGCTTGCTAACCTTTCTAGGCTCTCCCATATCTTTCTCCTCTCTCTCTTTCTCTATCTCTAGCTCTCCATCATCTCTATCTCTGTGTCTACTCTCAATAGCTGTCTCTCGACTCTCAACTTCATGCCTATTCCCAGCTTTTACCACATTGTTTTCGGCTCTCCTTCACAGAAAAACTTATTAAAAGCGTTGTCCACAAGGGTTGCTTTCCATGTCTCACTTCTTATTCTTTCATCCATCTACTCTGATTTGGTTTCTCTTCCTTCCATTCTGTTCACACTGTCTTTGCCAAGCGGACAGTTTCCATATTTCCAGAGCCAGTGATCTGCTCTTGTGTTTCTTGACCTCCGAAGCCCTGGGCACTAGCCATTTCTTCCTCACTGAATTATTATTATTATTTTGGTATATTAGTCAGGATAGCTTAACTGCCATAAGAAATAATCACAAAATCTCAGTAACTTAATACAATAACATTTTATTTTTTGCCAATTACATTATACATGGTTGTAATTAACGGGAAAAGAACAGGGAGGTTTTTATGGGCCAGGCTTGGAGTAACATATATCACTTCCTCTGACATTCTACTTGCCACTCTTTTGGTCCTTCCTGGATGCAAGGGGTGCTAAGAAATGTAGTTCCCAGCTTGGCACTTGCTTCACAGAAGTAACTACGCATGGAAAGTGAGTGTGAGTCTATGGTGGGCAACTAACCCATCGTGGCCATGGATAGAAAGGTAGGCAGGTGATAGGTCATGTATGTCCCCAAGTCTGCAAAGCAGTGCTCAGCATTCTCTGTCCCCAAATCCCATCTCTGCTTTGGGCAATGCAGGGCACTTTTCCAGGTCACCCTGCTTTTCCCCTACTGGGGGTCTTAGCTCCTTATGAAGATACCCCACAGACAGAGATTTCATGGGGTCCTCAGATCACTTTTGCATCTAGATCTTCTCTAGAAAGTGGACCGTTTAGTCTAAGATGCCCTTTCACAAGCCCCCAGTAGAAGCTTAATTGTCCTAATGCAGAGGAACTGGATTTCTCAGTGGGAGGTACGTATTTAATAATTTCATATTCAAGGCATTCCCTGTGCTCTTTGTATTCTGGTGTATACTCTGGGATTATTCAGGTCATAGAAGGAACTTTATTACCCAGCATTGGACCACAATTCTGCAATTCTTTCTATATCACATTTAGGAACAAACCACATATTACAAGTAGAACATATGTAGACAATTACTGGTTTAATTCCACGTGGATGCTTAAGGCTTTTTGTTTTAATAACCCCATAAAAATCTTAAGAACGCTCATCATGCTTCTCTTTTATCTGGAGGAAGATTTATTATGTGGTAGGTCTCTTGATAGTGTCCCATTTCATCAGAGGGGCTGACTTGACTCAGCATCAAACAATTCTGGGGTTTGCATGGGGAAGTGAGCACTGGGCACTCAGTCCAGGCAAACCCTGTGCATATAAAGCCCTCTAAATGGGGTTGCAGGGTGGAGAGTGTCATACTCTGCTTGTCTGTGACCCCACTCAGCACTTTGAGGACGTCTCCTTACAGGTGAACATACTTTAACAGATATGATTGGTAGGGATGTAATCATCGTAACATCTGCGTCTGTTTATGACTGAAATCCTTGGAGTGTTATTCCACTACCTCTCAGAATTCTTGAAACAGTGTCACCCCAAATCATTCAAAGCCATTGCATTATAATCGCTGAGAAAATGCAGGTTGCAAGGAATAGGGTGCCTGAGGCTGGAGTATACCAAGGCCCAGCTCTGGCTAAGTTCTCCTTGGTGCAGAATAACTTATTTAAACAAATATTAAGTGAACACTTAATATTCTATACACAGTACTAGGAAATTAGGGATAGAAGCAAATAAAATAACATATTGGATGCTATGATCCCCCTCCTACACTGAAGAACTTAACTCCCAACTGTCGTGATTGTTTCAGGCTGACAGCCTTCAACTGTCAACCCTTTTCAGGAACTGGCTCAGCTAGAGAGCTGCCTCTCCCAAGGTCACGTCCCCGGGCCATGGCAGACCGTATGTAATGATTGGTCCGAAGGTCTAACCCTGAAGGACCAGCCAGCTTCAGAGATCCCCATAGGGAGGGCTGATGCCATGGTTGAGACTACCTTGCAGCCCAGCTGTTCCCTTTGCCCAGTTCTGCTTTCCCCCCACTCCCTTCCTTGGGGAGCATTCTTAAAATTACTCCTCAGTAATCTTTCTGCAAGCAATGTCAACCTCAGTGTCAGCTGCCTGGGGAACCTAACCTGAAACAATTGGATATATATATGTAAATTAAAGTTTATTGGGGTGACAATAGTTAGTAAAGTTACATAGGTTTCAAGTGTACAATTCTGTAATACATCATCTATATATCACATGGTGTGTTCACCACCCAGAGTCAGTTCTTCCATCACCATATATTTGATCCCCTTTACCCTCATCTATCACGCTCTCCCTCCTGACCCTCTGGTAACCACTAAACTATTGTTTATGTATATCAGTTTTTGTTTCTTTGTTTGTCTTGTTCCTTTGTTGCTTTCAGTTTTATATACCATATATCAGTGAAATCATACGGTTCTCGACTTTTTCTGTCTGACTTATTTCGCTTAGCTAAAACAATTGGGTATTGAGGGACCCTTTGATTGAGGGGCTCACAATCTGGCTATAGAAATAGATATGTAAGTAACTAACTGTGACCCCTCATGAAAGCCAGTGGCATGAGAACAATGATGAGGAAGAAGCAGAGAACTCTTCTATCCTTCTTTCCATCAGATAAGGAAGAATGAGCCCTCCCCGAAATGGGAGCAAAGATGTGGCATAATTATTAGTACTTTGTATAGCCAGGATGTGAAAGGATGTTCAAGGGCCATTTATTCTTTTCTCATTTCTCTTTCACACTTTCTTCCTCTTCACACTTGTATAATGCCTGCATTTTCATTTCCAGTGGTAGATGAGCTTTCTCCCAGGTAGACACTGCATATTCTGCCATGAATCTAAAAGGCTGACTTCCAAGTAATGGGTTTTAGAAGATCAATAACCAAGTTGTTCCCAGACTTGCTGAAGCAGGTTTTACATTTATAATGTAAAAAACAAAGGGCTCAAAGAAAGAGGAGAGTTCATCTAAACGAAAGAGAGCTAGATTACATCATTAAACCGGTAATTAACCTGGTGGCTTTGACTTAAGAAAATCAATGGAGCTTTCTCACTTGTGGAAAAGAATAAATTTAATATTTTATGTGCAAATGTTTATCTTTTTTGTTTTTCTTCCTATTTTAGCATACAATTTCTTTGGCGGGCACTTGGGCTTGTTTTCTTCTCAAAGTTTAAAATTGGTAACTTTTTTCCACGGGAAATGTGATAACTATATTTGAAACTAGATTTATAAAGACTTTAAAACTTAAAAAAAAAAAAAAAAAACAAGAAAAACAACTTCACAGGAAGTAAGATACCTAGTGTTTTGGTTTAAAAATCCGTGTGTGTGCGCGCGCGTAGGGGGTAAAGAGGCACGGAATCATTTTTATACAAGGATATAACCAGATTCAGATTTGTTCCTTTGGGATAATGTTGAAGTTTTCTGTTGAAAAATTCATTTCAATAGGAGTTCACTGGGCAACAAAGTACTGCACTAGGTTCTTTGAAAAGACCCCCCAAAAGTACTCATCTGTGTTCTAATTAAATTAATTTAAATCTGTCAAATGCTCACCTAGCTGTGTCCATACTATCCTGTTCAATGTTCACGGGGACAGACAAATCTCCTAGTATATACAAGTGACTAGTAAACCACACACATTAAACCTGCCAGCACTGGGGACACCTTACAATTCTCCTGCCATCCCCATTCACTGGCATGGATTTGATAATTATCATAAGGGCCTGCACATCTATATATAATTTGTCTTTTGTTCTTTCCTTTAGCCTAGTTTTATGATTCCAGCATTTAGCATGCCAGAAGAAACCTGGTTAGGATTGAGTAAGTCAGGTTTAGTTTTAGGAAATGTAAACGATTCCAGCTTTATTTGGCAGAAATTCAGGGACTCGGATATTTATTGGACCCACTGGAAGGTCTGGAGGGTCACATTCACAGTGAGACCTAGACATCCAAGGCCCAGGACTGTACTGATACAATCACATAAGTAATTTGAAGGGCAGGAGAGGGCACCGATTGACTGGGAAAGGCCCTGCCTTCTTTAATGGGTAAGACAAAGGAAAACATGTAACTGTAGACACTTATATGTTGACTGATTTTTGTCCTGAAATGTATTAAAGCAGAAAACTGAGTAATCAGATTGAATATACTTTCCACCATTTTTTATGTGACTAAATTGCAGTGGTGGAAGTTGGGTGACCCTTTTGGTCTGGGGATGTGATGGCTTGCCGACATGGCCATCATTTTCACAAGGTGGAAAAAGCAGAAAAGTAATGTTAATCATTCTGTCTGGGAGCAGAGATTTCTTTTTCTTAAAAAATATTTTGGAGGGGGCTTTTGCACAGGGCTAATAATGGTGTGTAACAGAAGGTAATGAAAGGAAACAGTACTAAAAAGTATTTCTTTTTTATGGTATTTGAGAAATGTACATAAAGACCTTGAAGTTAGTTTGAAATTATACTTTGGTTGCTGAACATTTTAAAAAACTTACATTTACACTGAGCTGGGCCACATGGATTATGATTTTGATATGGTTATAAAAATAGGACCGCAAATACTTATCCCTAAGGATTTGTACTTCTGGTAATCAACACCTCAAAATTACCCTTAGTTTTTTTGATAGATAATTTATGTTTATTGAATGTTCACATCACACAGGGTAACCGGGGCACCTGGACAAAGTGAATTGGATGAGGTAAGCCCTAAAAAGCGTTCTCTCTTGGAAAGTTTCTCCTTGAGTTATTGGTATCATCTGATTGATTTCAAACTGAGCTGTATTCTTGTCAGCCCTATATTCCAGGTATTGTGATACATGCTGGGGAGACAAAATGATAAAGGTAGCGGTAAGCATTTACAACAGCTCTCAGTTCAATGGAAGAGCTAATAAGACTTTCATGTACCTAGTTGTTCAAGCTGTCATCACTCAGTGCCCATATTCCAGGCCTGTGGCTGTGACGGTAAATAAGTCAGGCATGGTATCTACCCTCATGGAGCTTATAGTTTAGTAGGGGAGACACACCACTGATAGGTGATTACTGCTACATGTGTTAGTGCTACCAAAGAGTAAATACAGGTATAATGAGGGCACAAAAGAGGGGCCGTTCACATGGTTGACAGGCTTTCAAGGCTGTAAGGTAAATGAAGGCCTTCAAGTGGAATTGATTCATATGCTGAGGCCCGAACAACGAGTAAAATTAGTCCCGGAAAAGGGGAATGGAGAGCACTCAGTGTATTGAGTGAGAAAACAATATGGAGTAAGTTCTGGCTAGTGTCAGATGAAAGGAACAGCATTTCTTTGTGGACCTTGCCTGGCCCTCTTCTTGGCAGAGAGACTGCTAGTTATCCCTCAGTAGGTGTTTTGCCCTTCTCTCTTCCTAGACCCTTGAGTTTTAGCTAAGCACAGAGCCACCAAGAATACAGACAGCATTTCCCACCCTTTCTTATAGCTAGAAGTTATCAGGTCGTTTAGTATTAGCCAATGGAATACAGTGTATGCAGTGACTTCAACTTCTAACAAAAGTATGTTCCATACTATTTCTGTGTGTCCATAAAAAGTACATTCTTTTTCTTTTCTTTTCTTTTTTTCCCCTTCCTGCTGGCTGGAGCTGGAACAACCCTCTTGGGCCATGAGAATTTGCCATTTGTGGAGGATGACTGAGCAATAAGATGGAAGGAATCCAGGTTCTTGATGGTAGTAATAGATCACCCATATTTGCTTTGGACTTCTTACCTTTCTATTTGAGAGAAATAAACTTACACCTTTTTAAAGTCCTTGTTATTTGGGGTTTTCTATCATAGCCCCAGATAACCCTAATGAATCCATCTTTTGTTGCTGTATCTGCCTCCAACTGGCTTCTGAAAAAGCAATAATTCAATTTCTGACTCTTAGAAGCTTCTCTGACTCACTCGGTAATGAGCTAAGATGGTTTTCCTAGGTGAAGCCTTGAGCTGTTTAGAACAGGAATATGGTCTTTGGGATTTTTCTCTTAAATTGTATTTTGTTTCAGATTCTTGCCCAAATCAACATACACTTTTAGGGCCTTTATACATTTTTTTTCTCCCATCTCTTCTTCCTTTTTCTAGGATGAAGAAAGACATAGGTAGTGGAGGTATATGTGTTATGTGGTTAAACAGACAGTTTAGAAACACCAGACCTACGAATAAAGAGCATGGGATTAGGAGAGCTAACCCCAAGTAGGGGGTTGGTGTTGTTACATCAAATAGGCAAGTGGCGCCATTTCCGGGGAACACTTCCATTGATCATCATCTTAGGAGCGTTTTAGACTTACAACAAACTTGTGGAGGTAGTATAGAGCATTCCTATGTTCTCTACACACCCAGTTTCCCCTCTTAGGGACGCCATTTCTCTAATTACCCATAGGTCCTTTCGTTGGCGAATGGTATGAGAAACCAACATCTGGATGCTAAGAGTGTCCTTATCCTGGGTGTTGTTGCATCCAGGCGCTTTCAGCTGACACAGCAAGGATTTATATGTGTAGGTGCTACCCTGTGTATGTATACCCATCTATAAGTATTTCTCTATGTAACTATCTGTATCTATGTTAAGCTATGTATGAGTTCATACTGATTTCTCCAACAGCAGTTCATCCCCACGTGGATCATTCTAGCCTTCTCTCCACCTTTATCTGTAAACTCGAATTCCAGATAGTGAGAAACCTGCCCTCCCATCTGCCGTTCTGTCACTTAATTGTTTAGTTCCAGTACACATGTATAGCAGTACCAGAATTGTTAATCTGTGTTAGTGGGAAAGAACTTTGGTAATGGGAGTACAGGGCTTATGTACAGTTTATTTTGTCTTATTCTTACAGATTCCAGTCATTTCCAAAGTTACTTAGATGGGCACTTTCTTCCTTACCGCAGGTTGTTTCATACATTTATAATGCAGTTAAATTGTTTGTCACATTCTGTGCTCTATCGTGGAATCTCCAACCTCTTAAATGATTTTTATTAAAAATTGTGTACATTAAAGTTTCCTCTCTGTGTTGTCATCTATGGTTTTGACAAATGCACAGCGTCACTTGCCAACTGTTACAGTATCATATAGAACAGTTTCACCATCGTACAAAAATCCCCTGTGCTTCACATATTCCACCCTCTTCCACATCTCCTGACCCTCTGAGTGATCGATTTTATCACTGCTATGGTTTTGCTTTTTCCAAAAATGTCACATAATTATAATCATACAGTATGTAGCATTTTTATAGTAGCTTCTTTCACTTAGCAATATGCATTAAGATTCATCTAGGTCTTTCTGTGGCTCAATGTATCATTTATTTTTATTGTTGAATAACATTTTCTTATATGGATACACCACAGTTTTTATTTTTTATCCATTTGCCTATTAAAGGGCATATTGGTTGCCTTCAGTTGTTGGCAATTTTGAATAATGACACACAAAGAATCTCAGGCAGGTTTTTGTGTAGAGAGAAGTCTTCACATCAGTTGGGTAAATATCTAGGAGTGCAGTTGCTTGAATATATTGTAAGACTGTTTAGCTTTGTAAGAAACTTCCAAACTGTTTTCCAAGTGGCTGTACCATTTCACATTCCCCCAGTGATGCAAGTGAATGAGAGTTTCTGTTGCTGTCCATCCTTGCCAACATTTGATGTTGTCATTTTTTAAAAATTTAGCTATTCTAGTAATGGCAACTCATTGTTCAATTCACAATTTCCTAATGACACATGATATTGAGCATAATTTCTTATGCTCATTTGTCATTGTGTGTCTTCTTTGGTGAAGGGTGTATTGTTATAAGATCTTTTGTCTTAGCCAATCAGACTCTGTAAACCCTCCTGTGCTTGTAACTGTGGCCCTTATCTAATTTTATCATTGACAAACACACGCAATTTAGGAGTGTTTTGCACTTAATTGGAATGAATGGGTAGAAAGAACCTGTTTGTAACCTGATGATCTGAAAGGAAGAATTGGTGTTGAAATTTAATTTTTGGACCCAAAGAGAAAAAGGATCTGAATTTAAAGTAGGTACGACTTAGAAAGATCTCTCAATGATCCCTCCACCTTTTTTTTCCTCAGTCTCTTGCCGTCTTGTATGCTATGGCATTTATGTCTCTATTTATCCGTTAGGGATCGTTTGGCCATATATTGTGATAATCACGAGAACCATTCTGGAAGCACATAGTCCTGACTCAAGATTGAAGCAGGACTTGAACTATCTCCCATAAGAATGTCCAGCATTGAGACACTTATTTCAAATGACCCAAGTATCATCCTTCCTTTTGCATTTGTCGAGATACTAATGCTTGGCACATTCTCGCTTAGTTCTAGTTTGATAGATGGACTTGCTTAAAACCTGACAGGAGTATTCAGACTCCCTGGCATTGATGAGGCTGGGGCTCTTCATCTAGAATATAGGCTGAGCAGCAAAGGAAACTCTTGGCAGGCTGCTTCCCTGAGACTTGTAAACAATAATTAAATGGACGTATGCACCCTGATTCTGCTGTTTCATTTCCTTCTTTCAAAATACATGAAGGAGTTTTAGTTCTGGATAATAAATGGCAAGAATCGTATAGCACTCTGCATTTAAACCAAATGAGTTCAATGAGGGAATACAATTCTTGCAATTACAATTTTACTGTTTTGCCTATATTCACAATAGAAGAAGAAAACAAGGAAGTGCAGCTTTCTTGGTATGCGGAGAGCTGGAAACTCATAGAAAGCTTCGTGGGACTTCTGGATATCTGGCACCCAGACATCCAGATCATTTGGCACCCAGTCCCGGCTCTGCCTGTGACTGGTTCTGTGATCTTCGGCAAAGCTCTCTTGACTTTTAACATTAGTCCCCCTGTCCAAAAGAGCAAGTGGAGGCAGGTGATATCTGATTTATCTTCAGATGCAATATGTGATAATAGTAGATCTTAACACAGGTTGTAGTTTTTGTGCAAAGGCCAGAGCAAAAGAACTGGTGGTGGGCATACCTTAACCGCCTTATGAGAGGTGTATTGACTCTAAGTGGCCATGAGGGGACATCAAAGAGCACATCTGCAAAATAGCTGAATCTATAGAGTTGCTTGTTTATCAGTTATTCTGTAAACTTTGTTTCCTACTGAGAAAATTTCAGAGATGTGTTCCCTCAGGAAAACAGTGGTTCCTAGAGCAATAAAAAGATGCTCAAGGATAGAAACAGTTTTAACAGCAGTATTTAAGGGAACATACTGAATAATATATTTTTGATATTTTTGTGCGTTGCATTAAATTGGATTTGTGGTAAGGCAGCAATTTTATAAGTTTTGGAGAGAATTCAGTTCATTTTGTCTATGGCTATTTTAATGTTTGCCTTGTTTTTTATGAAAGTATGAAAATTTACCTGATACTAATAGATGTCCATTATATTACTTTTATGTACCTCATCTCTCCATTGTTTGGTGCCCATGATGGACAAAGAAGAAATAATGCATGCAATCACAGTGACAGGGCTATAAAAACTTAGAGATGATCAGGTTTAGTCCTCGTATTGTATCGATGAGGAAACCAAAGTGAGGCAGATGAAATTATTTGCACAAAGTCACAAATAATTAGATTGAGTTGAAACAACTACGTGTGGTTGGTTATTTGGAGGTCAACATGAGGAGCACCAGGCTTCTCAGAGTCAAACTAAGAAAATATATGCACAGTGGGATTATCCACCTGAAGGAGCAACCCAAAAGATGATAAACAAGTGGCAGGGAAGTTTGCAAAACTCCCATCAGAGTGGCCTGCATTTCTCAGGAGGCAGAATAGAGCACTGACTAATGCAGGATGCAGAAATAAAATCAATTATAGATGGAGGGAAAATGGTTGTAAAAAGAAGGGAAGGGTTATAGTAGAATTGGGATAGAAAGGCAAGAAGTAGATGTTGGCAGTGTGTGTCCAGCACCTTCCAGTGGCAAAAATGAACTCTTAGGGCAGTTCAGGGGTAGTCCATGGGTTCTCACCATGGCCTTAATGAAATGACGCTTAAAAAAGTCCACTTATATTCTTGAGTCAATACCTCCCAACACCTCCATCTATGGTTCGACTACTGAGGGATCTGGACCAATTTTGTTCCTTCTAGACTATATGAGTTTTCATTTTCCATTTATGGTGTTATCAAAAGCAAACAGAACAAAATCAAATGCTTAAACAAGAAGATATCAGTGATTGATCCAAAGGGACCCTTATCTTTGAGGGAATACTCTATTGATCATCAGAACTAGGGCCCAGGTTTAGTGGCTGCAGAGACCTGGGTCCAGCCTAATAATGGGCTTATTTGATATTTGATGTGTAGTTGCTAGTTGGTTCATTATATGATCCTTACAATGCAGCCAGAAGGGCAGCTTAGGGGCTAGTGCTCTGATGATGAGTGACATGAGGATTTATCATCTTCGACCCTGATGAGGTCAATAGATTCTCTGTTTACTCTAGAGTTACAGTTTCTATGGAAGTCATTAAAATGGCTCAGTACTTATACATTGGTCAGTCTGTTTATATAAATAGAAATAGCCCTCCAATTTGCTCATGAATAAGTGGGTGGGGTGGTAATGAAGTCAGCTACTGATGAGTCTTAGGCAGGAGAAAAATCCCGGTATTTTGAGCAGTAGTTAACATCTCAGACCCTGTAGGAGGCAAGAAAGTACGATGTATTAAGAAAAACTATGTGTATTTTAAAGGGACACAATGCACTCCTGTTTTCACTGAGTTCCCAATATTTCCTTGGACTGGGAGCAGGGTGATTTTCATGTTTGCTGGGGAAGGTTGGGCATACTATACCAGGCATTTAGAATTGCAATTGCCAAGTTCTATGAGCACTTAGCATGGGAAATGCAATATTCAGTCTGTGACATAACAACCTTTTGATGTCTCAGGCTTCTGAATTGAGAAGGAAGGGGACCTAGATAGGAGATTAAGAATTCTAGTGATTAGAACAGGGTAAACCCCATTGGAAGCTAGCAAACTGGCTTGAGGCCCATGTGCTTCAGGTCTTTCATATGTGATTGGCATGAGTCAGCGTCCCCATTTTGGCCAGCTCTGGGTCTTTGGCCAGACTAAGGCTCAGACCCTGGATTATGGTCCCTCCATGCAGGGAAACCTCAGTGGAGAGCTTTCTACCCTTCTTCGGGAAGTCTCTCTGCTCTCCTCATTGACTTTTTATTTCATCCACCTGGTTCTCCTGACTTCTCACTCAAGCTACCTTTTTACAACCATGGTGCCAACTCACTGATACAGGCAAATAAATGGTGCTGGGAAAATTGGAAAGCCACATGCAAAAGACTGAAACTAGACTGCTATCTGTCACCGTATACCACAATTAACTCAAAATGGATCAACGACCTAAACATAAGACCTGAAACAACAAATTGCCTAGAAGAAAGTATAGTTACTAAACTTATGGACCTTGGGTTTAGAGAGGATTTTATGAATTTGACCTCAGGGGCAAGGGAAATAAAAGCAAAAATAAATGAATGGAACTATATCAAACGAAAAAGCTTCTGCACAGCAAAAGAAACCACCAAGAAAACAAAGAGGCAACCAATGAATGGGACAAGATATTTGCAAACAATACCTCTGATAAGGGGCAAATATCCAAAATATGTAAAGAACTCATAACTCAACAACAAAAACACAAACAACCCAATTAAAATACGGGCAGAGGACATGAACACACACTTCTACCAAGAAGACATACAAATGGCTAACAGATATATGAAAAAAAATGCTCAACATCACTAGCTACCATGTTTCCCCGAAAATAAGACCTGGTCTTATATTAATTTTTGCTCCAAAAGACACATTAGGGCTTCTTTTCAGGGGATGTCGTCCTGAAAAATCATGCTAGGGCTTATTTTCCGGTTACTGTGTTTCCCTGAAAATAACATCTAGCTGGACAATCAGCTCTAATGCATCTTTTGGAACAAAAATTAATATAAGACCCAGTATTATATTATATTATACCATATTGTATTACATTATATATTGTATTATATTATATTATATTATATTATATTATATTATATTATATTATATACCTGGTCTTATATTGTGTTAAAATAAGATCAGGTCTTATATTAATTTTTGCTCCAAAAGATGCATTAGAGCTGATTGACAAGCTAGATCTTATTTTCAGGGAAACATGGTATTAGGGGAATATAAATCAAAACCACAATGAGATACCACTTCACACCTGTTAGAATGGCTATTGTCAAAAAGACAAATAGTAACAAGTGTCGGAGAGGCTGTGGAGAAAAAAGGAACCCTCAGACACTGCTGGTGGGAATATAAATTGGTACAGCCACTATAGAAAACAGTATGGAGATTCCTAAAAAAATTAAGAATATAATTACCATAAGACTCAGCAGTCCCTCTCCTGGGTGTCTACCCCAAAAATCTGAACACATTTACCTGTAAATATGTATGTACCCCTATGTTAATTGCAGCTTTATCCACAGTGGCCAAGACCTGGAAGCCACCAGTGTCCTTTGATAAATGATCGGATAAAGAAGATGTGATACGTACACACAGTGGAATACTACTCTGCCATAAGAAAAATAAAATGCTGCCATTTGTGACAATGTAAATGGACCTTGAGATTATCATGCTAAGCAAAATAAGTCAGAGAGAAAAAGTCAAGAACCATATGACTTCACTCATAGTGGGATATAAAACTGAAAGAAACAGATGAACAAGACAAACAAGCAAAGAAACAAAAACTCGTAGACACAGACAACACTTTAGTGGTTACCAGAGGGTAAGGGACGAGGGGGTGGGAGATGAGGGTAAAAGGGATCAAATATATGGTGACGGTAGGAGAACTGACTCTGGGTGGTGAACACACAATGCAATATATAGATGATGTATTATAGAATTGTACACTTGAAACTTATATTTTACTAACCAATGTCACCCCAATAAATTTAATAAAAATCAGAAGAAAAAGTCAGACGAAACTTAGATTCAGTAGCTGATGGATGTAAACTTATAAGTCAAAGCTTCAAAGTCTTGAGGATGTAAGAACAAAAAAGAAAAAAGTGAAGGAGAAAGAAAGAGGAGAAGAAGAAACTTTCTGCAAGACAAAACCGGGAATAAAATTTAGAAATAGGTCCACACGCTACCCTAGGTTTCCACTTAGAAGAGAAATAACAAATATTTGTATAACATGATATGATATTTGCATAACAAGATATGAAACCAGAATTCATTTATTGCCAAACACCTACAACTCAGCCTTTTTATAGAGATAGGTTCTTTAATGGTGTTGGCTTTGCTTATCACAGAAACAAATTTTTAAAAAAAGCAATTATGTTTGAAATAGCCCATGGTGATTGTGACAGGATTCTTGGGCCAATGTTAGGAATTAAAGTAACTTATAGTTTCAAGAACAGCTGATAAATATCCAGTCTGACCTGAGGTCTCTAGGTTTCTCTTGGTGTGATGCTTTCTTAAACTTTTCCTGATTTTCACGACATCAACAGTTTTGAGAAGTACTAGTCAGTTATTTTGTAGACTGTCCCACAATTGAGATTTCTCTGATTTTTGTCCCATGATTAGACTGGGGTTGTGGATTCTTTGGAGGAACAGCACAGATGTAAAGTGCCATTCTCATCATATCACTCCAAGAGTACATGCTGTTCATATGACTTATCACTCTTGATATTAACCTTGGTCAATATGGTGGCCATATGATATGGCTGAAGTAATGTTTGTCAGGTTTTAGCACGATAAAGTTACTCTTATTGTCCTCATTTCTGTATTGTTATTTTCTTTAAGGAAGTGACCATGTGCAGCCTACCCGTCAGGTGTGGGGAGTTATGTTCCACTCCTTTGAGGGTAAAGTATCTACATAAATTATTTAGAGTTGTATGGAGATGTATCTCTTCTTCCCCATTTATTATTTATTAGTGTTTTCACCCATTGATTTCTATCAGTATGGACTCATGGATGTGTATTTTATATATCCACTCTCAGCTTTCTTCACATTCTTTCCTTCATCCTCAGGAGAACTGAACTCTGACACGTACCTATTTATGGTTGGTCTTCGCTGGGAGTTTCCTGCCTCATCTTCAATCATGGCAGACCACTGCTTGGTATAGGACTTTGGGCCCAGGACACTTTACAGTCCTCCCCTACGGGGAGAAATTGCACCTACCCATCCCCATTCTGCAGTGGTTCTTGGCCTATGCCTGGCAGTGACAAGGTTTGTTGTCTCTCTCCCAGCAGCTTAAGGCTTCTGCTCTGTAGAAAGAGAGGCCTAGGGAAGTGAAAAGGGCTTTGTTCCATTCTCTCAGCAGCACCTGATCACCCCCTGCATTGGGATTCTGTACCAAGGGGGATTGCTCTGGCATCCTCTTCTATCCCCAATATTTCCCGTGAACCCCCAGTAGAGGGCTGTGGAAAATAGCTTGTGAGTGAGTATGGATTTCCCTGTGTTTAGGGCCCGTAGGTTTTGCTGACTGATATTCCAGTCTACAATTAAACTTTAATGAGTGAATTAAAGTTTTACCTGATTTACTTTCACCTACTTGTATGGTGGCTGCATCTTCATCACATGCTTTTGAGTTTGTGTTCCATTTGTCCTGGGAGGAGCCTCTCTTGGCTTGCTCACTTTTTGGCCTGTATTTTATACCTGAAGATGGAGACAAAAGTGTGAAGGCATACGTGTCTTTGTTTTTATTTTCATGTCCAGTTCTTTGTATTGAATCTAATTGTACTAATCAGTGCGATGTTTTCCTACAATGTTATGATTTACCTGCAGTATCTTCCACACTCATCACTTTCTGACTAATTTTGTGGAGGGATCCTTGACTATTAATAGATGAGGCTTCACAAAGAAACGCCCTTCTGCACTTGTCCAGACTGACACACAGAGCAGGGAAGGACATGCCCATTGGCCATGCCGTGTGCAGTGTGGTGTTGACCCCTGAGAGACACACGCACAGAGCAGAGGGAGCATTGTGTCAGAGATCCAGAATTAAGGGGGCTGCTGCTTCTAATTGTTGTTGCAAAATAATAATGATAATAATAATAATAATAATAATAATAATAATAATAATAATCCCTGCTAAGTGCAAAACAGATATAAATTCTTCTACAATATTATATTTTCATGCAAAATCAGTTCAGGAATACGTAAGAATGAGGTGAGGACTTGTATATAAGGCTTAGTTTTGTATCTAGACACATATGGGTGTAGGAAGAATGCATATGACTGTGGTCACTGGTCTGGGGGAGAGGACGCAGGTAAGGAAAGGAAGGGATAAGGATCAGAATATGATTTCTCCTAGTGACACAGGTGGGCGGTGACTACTGATGTGTTAGCATTTCCAAATCCGTTCTCCTGTTGTTACCCATCTTGATCTCTGAAATTCACCCAGGAGTAACATGGACATTACCTCACAATTAACTTGGGTCAAGTTCTTTAACTTTTCTGCATCTCTGTTTCCTCCTCTGAAAAAGTTCCAAGCCTGCAAGGGAAATAGATTATGAAAAAACGTGCTTTTCAACTCTAAAGTTCTGTAACAGTTTTTATTTGTATTACGGCATCACATTCTGCTCCCCTGAAATAGGTGGGCCAGGGTAATAGACATATTCAATTTTGAGAACAAATTTTCTCTCAGTGTTCAAATGTGCTTGTTCCCACAGTAAGTATATGAATTGGATCGGTAGCTTAGTTTGTTAATCTGTGTCTTGAGATACTTGCCTGATTCAGATGATTTTCTTTTCTTGGAAGCTGAGAAATGGTAAATTAGAAAGCTGTAGCATCACAGACTTAAAACAGTAGTCAGTGGAGGAAACATGAACTTAATATGGATCCCACTGAGGTGTAGCAAAAACTAGAATATTGGAAAGCCTGGGAATCATAGCCTGAGAAGAAAAACATATTCGTATATTTTCAGAAGACTTGCTTGTCCCAAATTTACCTTCTGGCTGAATGGTTTTATGGTATAAAGATTAATTTTCTCTGCTCTTTTTAAGTAACTCTCTGGTTTTAATCTTCAACCCAGATCCATTCTGGTTGAAATTAAAATTTCCAGCGTGCAAAGAATAAATGAGAACAGCAGCCACAAATAAAAAAACGCGCTTGAGGAACCAGTGATGGGAGGTGCCAGTGTTTCCTCACAGCTTGAGTTGACTGTTTTCTTTTGTTCTAATTCTCATGCGTTCATGTTGATATTTGTATATTTCTATCTGTTCTTCCTTTTGATCAGGAGAGTATTAAAATTGAGACGTGTGTGCACGTGCACGAGTGTGCAGGCACAATATGCATGAACAACCACATTGGCAGGCAAAATTGGCATCTGCCAAGCATTGTAATTATATTTTGATCCTTCAGTTCATCCCCGGAGAACTTTGTTTATGCCTCAATATGTCATCTGCTAAGTTTACCTGTCTATCCTCCCAGAAAAGGACATGAAGGTTAGAAAAGACTTCATCTTTTCCGTATACCATCAGAGGACCTAGAACATCTTTTTATATATAGTAAGTTAAAATTAAATAGTATGGACATATAATTTATTATCCAAATTGGGACACCTTTGTCCTTTATACATTTCAGAAAAACAGAATTAAACAAATGGTCTTTAGGGAAAAACACAGTGTGTTTGTACTTCCTAACAAACATTTGTTGATTTTGGACTAGATTAAGCAATTTATAACCTTTGTGATGGTTTCATGATTGTAAGGTAGTAATTTTCTTTGGGTGAGTGTAAATAGTCATTCTGAAAATATTTACTAGTCAAGCTTCTTTCAACTGATAGAGATAGAAACTCATCTTTACCTTTCTGAAGCATAAAAGAGAATTTCTTTTTTAGTTCAAGCACTAGGGAGTCCAAGGGCATAACTAGTTTCATGCATAGGCTGGAACCAGAGGTTCATTCAATGTCAGCTGTTCTCTCTCTGTGTCCATCTCTCTGTTTCTCTCTGGTGTTTTTACTTGTCTGTATTTATCTTTGCATGTGGCCCATTTCTCCAATGTCATAGACAAGCTGTTTTTATGTGGTAGGGAAGATGGCTGCCCTGTGGTACCAGGCCTAAGTTATAACACCTTTCCAAATTTCCAAAAAGAGAGAGAGGCTTTCGTGGTAAGTTTTCTCCTCAGCACTTAGTGGAATGCTCAACCTGGCCACCCCCTTCATCCACCCACCCCTACAACCTGTATTTGATTGGAATAATAATGTGAGCCACATTTATTGGGCCCTAATGTGCCAGGTCTATCTTATTCAATCCTTACCACAACACTTTGAGATAGGTGTGTCTAGTTTCTTCCATCTTATAGATGAGGAAACTGAGGTTCAGAGATATTGAGTAAGTCCCAAGATTACACAGCCAGGTTCTGAGTGTTGGCTCTAGATTCAAATTACTCGGTTGAATCTCAAATCAAAGTGCACATGAAAACGTAATTTGAAAAATATCATTATCGTCAGTGAGATAACGTATTTGAAAGTTTTTGTAAATGGAAAATTATAGATGCAAATTGTATACCAATGTTCAATGTAGGATATAGTGCTAGAGCAGTGGTTCTGAACTGGAGGTGATTTTGTCCCTGGGACATTTGGCAGTGTCTGGAAATGTTTTCAGTTGTCGCTACTGGCAGGGGGTGTTACTACTGGCATCTAGTAATTAGAAGCCAGAAACACTGCGATACATCCTACAATGCACAGGACAGACACCCACAATAAAAATAAAGAATGATCCAGTCAGTTATGCTGAGGTTGAGATACCCTGTGCTAGAGGAGTAGACATAATATGTGAACCTTGGCTTTTAGAAGCTCACCATTTAGTTGGGATACAGACATATAGATATATTAAAAATAAAGTGCAGTGGTTCATTAGAGTGGAACGAGAAAGAGAGAGAGAAAGAGAGAGAGAGAGAGAACAAAGTCACCCCTGTGAGCTACTTAAGAGCTGTCGTGTGAAAGAGAGAGGCAACTCCTTATATGTAGTAACCCTAAGTAGCAGACAGATTTTAGCTCCAGAAAAGGTGAGCAGGTAAGCTCTTTGGGGTATGGAATGCGTGTGTCTCCACTGTTGCATTTTCTTGTCTAGAACAGTGCCTGGCAATGAAGTAAGGCTGGACAAATGCTTGCTGAATGAATAACTAGATAAATGAATGAGCTCAGGTATCTGAGGGCAGGTTAAAACAGTGAGAATCCTGTTCCATTTGGAAATCCCTTGATTTTATGACAGGAATTCTCTAGAGCTATTCTTGGTGGCTGGAGTAACCAGGTAGGTCTTTGAAAAAGGGGAAAAAATAGAGCCTGCCTTCTGCATCAGATGACATTGTGAGCAAAGTTGTGGGCCTTAAAAAGCCAGAGATGCAGTCTTTTTCTAGCAGGGTGAACCCTAAAGACTATTCTGAAAAGAATACGAAAAGGATGATGATAGATGCACGACGTCCTTGGGATGGGTATAATAGCAGCCATTTTTCTCCTACCAGGTTGTTTTCTGTGAAATCAGTAGTGTAGCTGGAATGAGCAATAAGGGGTATCTGTATATATCAAGGGAATTACGTTCTGTTATTATCACTATGAATTAGTCATCATCACCAGCTATGGTAAATGGAAACCCTAGAACATTCAGCATTCACCTTTTACCTTTCTTCAAGTAATTATCAAACACAAAAGATAGAATGGTAGATTTACTGAGTATTCCTTGGTAGGAAAAAAAAGCCAGATGGCCATAGTTATGAAATCCACCTATTAAAATTATAGTATGTGTATTTTTAGTAAGTGCACTTGGAAACGGTGTAAAATCTTTGTTCTATGCAATAGGCCTCCTTTCTATCATGCAGTGTGGCACTTTATGATACCTTCTCCTTACCCACTCAACAGCTCCAAAGCCCCTGCCTTTTTACTAACTCGTATCTTTGATTTTGTTGTGAATGTGTAGGGTTTTGCAGGTTTGCAGTCATATATTCACAATGTGAAAAGAAGATTTGCTTATTGCCTCATTAAACGTTAGCCTAGGGGGCGTACCAAACTTGGCTGGATGTGAGCTGGTGTTTTCTGTATTGCCCAAGTTTCTGTAGTAACTAAAGGATTAAGGGTGGTTCTTGTCTTGCTCAATGTGTAGCAGAAGAGTGTGCTTTGTTAAAAAATTGGAAATAAATGAAGATTAATATACCCAGATGTTTAACAGTTTCAAAGAACAGCATGATGTGTGATTCGTCATTTCAATGCAAGAGAAACTGTCATTGCCTGCATTTTAGTATTTATTCCACATCATACTGAAATATGAGTGCTAATACTAGTATTTCATTTTAAATGGTTTAGAATCCACAAGTTTAATAAATGAGGGAAATTCTACATTGAATATATTTCAAACCAGAATAAATACTTTGAAACACAGTAAAATGTAAATTTTTGAAAATATAAATGTCATACAAGCATATACATTTCTAATATCAAATAATAGCCATACTGGCACTCAGAGTTCTTCAACTTCTGTCCTCGGCAGTTTGGATTTCTTCCTCCTGGTTGGCCTTTCAGCGTTGTCTCTGCCCTTAGTCCATATCTTCCCTGTAGGCTTAGGAGAGAGAATCGGCATGCTTCTCAGGTTTCCTCCCACCAGCTTTATTTGTAATCTTTGTATTCATTAGTTTCATGTGTACAAAGCAATGTAATAGTTAGACATTTACACCCCTCACAAAGTGATAACCCTCCTTCCCCGCTTCTACTACCCCTCTGACACCGTATATAGCTGTTACTATACCATTGACTCTATTCCCTAGGCTGTATTCCGTATCCCATGACTATATATATTAAATTATAGTTGACATTCAATATTATTCAGCTTCAGCTTCAGGTGTACAGTGCAGTGGTCAGGCATCTACACTGTCCATGAAGGGGTCTCCTTAATGAGACAAGTGTCCATCGGATACCCCACAAAAATCTTTACAACAGTATTGATTACATTCCCCAAACTGACTTTCGTATCCAGGAGGCGATCTTGTGGGTACTGATTTGTGGTTTCTAATCCCCTTACCTTCTCCCTCATCCCCACTTCCCTCCCAACCAACAACCATCAGTTTTTCCTCTATAGCTCGGAGACTGTTTCAGTTTAGTTTAAATCTTGATGATGATGATGATGATGATGATGATGATGATGATGATGATGATGATTGGTGTGCTTGACATTATTATTAGGTGGGAGGGGAAGAGAACCTGGAAGGAAGCAGGAGGCTTGCAGGAGCTTAGCGAAATAAAGGGACGGGGCAAGTTTGTGGTAAGGACGTTGCAGGTGAGAGTGAAAAGTCAGAGACAGGGAAGGAGATAGGAATAAAGAGAGGACCAAGGAGTGGAAAGACAGCTACTGATCCATGTCTAAAATAATGGTATTACACCAACAAAAGTCCTGGCATTGTCTGTTAAAATAGCATGGATTGGCTTTTGAGCCAAATAAGATGTCATAGACCCATTGTCTCTGGTCCCCTTGGAAATGGTGCAAGAGGCAACCAAAGGAAAACTCCATTAGGTGGTAAGAAGAATGTGAGCTAATTTTCGACCTGAGGTTTGGAAGAAAGACATGTGGCAAGTGTTTCATGTCCCCTCACCCACCCGAAAAAGGTCACCAGGCCTGGCATTTTGTAACTCTTGATATAGCAACAGAAAACAGCCCAGAAAGGCTTTCCCCCACAGCCCCTGAATTGAATAAAAATCCCTCTAATGACTTTAAATGAGTCTTATATCGCTTGCAAGAAGGATAGATTAAGAGCTCTGCCAAAGACAAGAGGCCACTTCTCCTTCCCCACCAGAACTGGGACACCCCCTTTTCACCAAGAAATAGAGGGAAGGTGGCAGAACTAGCCAGAGAGACCCAGGTACAGCAAGCTGCCCTGTCTAGAAAACCTTTTGCATATCTGTTCTTCCCTGACTCTCAAACTCCAGATGAGCCAGAAAAACCAGAAAAAGGAACCTAACTACAGCGATTAGCTTAGACCAGGCAGCTGTTTTGTCCCCAAGGACCCAAGACTAACCCTTTGCTCAGAAACACTGGGACGCTAGAGAATATTGGTAAGGGGATCCTCCTACACCCTCTCCTATCAAGAAACATCTGGTAGTTCAGATAGATGACCTCTTTTTGTCCACTCAGCAGAACCATCAGGGACTAGAGGGAGGCCCATTGTCACCAGATAAATCAAGCCAACCAAAATATAATCTCAAAGGCTTTGAAAATGGAACAATCATTGAAACCACAGCTCACAAAAATAGGCCAATACCTGTGTGCTAAACCTAAACAGGGTGAGCACTAAAATAAAAGATTTAAATAGGATCCAGAGTCTCCTAACATACATAATATAATAGACAATGTGTCCAGGATATAACCAAAAATTATCATACCAAGAATCAAGAAAATTGCAAGTTGAATGAGCAAACAAAACTGACACCATTGCCAAGAAGATTCAGGTGTTGGAATTATCCCACAAGGATGTTAAAGCAGTGTGAGACAATGGAAAATATACATTGTTCTCTGACTCATGTTCCTGGCACAGAGTTCCTGAAACCCTTGTAAGTTCCTAGGTGATAAGAGCACTAGGAGCATCTTTTGTTCTGATTTGGTCTTTGGCCTCAGTTCCTGACACCGAGGTCTGGAAACCCTTGTAATTTCCTGGGTGATGAGAATGTCTTTCGTTCTACGAGGTGACTCGGAGGGGGCTCAGGGGTGGCTTCTGGATGAGGGCTGGTGACCAGAAATACCAAGCCATGATTGGAAGCTTGGGATTTTCAGCTCCACGCCACCCCCCACCATTATCTTGAGAAGGCAGAAGGGCTCAAAATGGAGTTAATGATCAATCAGGCCTCCATGAGCCTCCATAAAAATCCCCCAAAGTATGGGATTGGGAGAGCCTCTGAGTTGGGGAGCACATGGAGAGGCTGGGAGATTACCACTCTCCCAGAGCGGCTCCTTGCCCCTTGGTGGGGAGATGGCTGTGATGAGGCGTGTGGGAGGTGGTGAGAGAGGGTGAGATCCGAATGGTAAATGAAGGGCTGATTACAAAGTTTCGTGTACGCTGCGCATGGTGTTAGGTTGCATCTGGTAAGCAACGAATAGTCAACAGAGTTCTTGGTGGAAGGGAGGAGGTAGACGGAGGTCGGAGCACTCTGTGTGTGTGTGTGTGGTAAGTGTCTTTATATAGTAGAAAGGACACCAAACCTGGATTTAAATAAGGCGCTGTGACTTTCCAGCTGAACGAGCTTGGGCAAGTCATTTTACCTGTTTTACACTTTGTTTTCTCAGCTGTAAATTGGGTAAGAACACACCTCCAGACTATGTAATAGGCACTGTGTGAGCATCAAAGACTATCATGTGTGTAAAAGTATTTTATCAGCCACAGTATGCATTTCTCATCTAATGGATGGATGTTGTCTCATTAGTATGTTTCCATGGTTCAATTAAGATTTATTATATATGCCAGATCTGACATCATACATAATATGGTCATTAATAAATGATTTGATGATTATCTAATATATTAAGTGATTTCTTTTAATTTTTTAAAAAGTGTTCAGTGCCAACACACAGCCAGTTTTGTTTCCCTCTTGTGATCCTGGCATATGCAAGGGAACATTTGAGTTTAAAGAAAATTAAAAGAATTCATCACATTTTTCCCTCTTGGCTGGAAAAGTTTCTGTGCTCAGATTTTTCACTTTGTTGCAGTGAAGTTTCATCAGGGTTGCCCCATCGCAGCAAATGTATTTCGCTTATTTCCACACATAACAGATTATGCTTTCATTAACACTCCAGCTGCTGCATTTCTCTTCTAGTTTTTTAACAGCCATAAATTCACATCTTTACATGCTCTCGTTTTATAGATTATGTTCCACAAAGCAACAGAAACGCAATCTGCTTTTAAAATTCCAAAGTAATTTCAATGTGGACAAAGGTATATCTAAGATAATTACATCGAGAAGTTTGCTCCCTATGTATTATTGTCTACAGAGTTATTCTTATTTTTTTTTTTTTTTTGATGCCGTTGTGTCACTATCCTTGTCTCATAGTCTCTGTTCATCCGTTCCTTCCCCATTTCCCCTTTCTGTAAAATTAGGTGCTTTCTCCTTATGCTCTGTCCTCCTTGAGAATCTCAACTACTCCTTCATGGGGATGGCCATCAATTCTACATATTCACATATAGCCTTTCTCCCAGATGTGAATCAGACCTTTACAACTTCCAGACATTTCCGCTTAGCTGTGCATACCACATTTACAGCAAATGTACCATAAGGACCCCATATCATACATGACACTCTGTTTCCTTCCCATCTTCCAAATTTGCTCTAGTCGTTTAAATGAGCGATGCCATCCAGAGCTTCTGCTCATCCAAATCCGAGGCATCAGAATCATCTTGGACATGTCTTCTAGCCTTTTTGGTCTGCCACCATCATTTCCAATCACTCGTTAAATTCTACTTAGTCCTCCCTTCAGACAATCCCCCTGGCTCTTCTTTTTCCTTAATCACCATTGTTGCCTTAGAGATAACACTGCTATTACTGTATACCTGAAACTAGTTGCACTAGCTTCCCAAATTTCCCCCCCTTTAATCTCTTCCCTGATAAAATGTTTCCACTGCTTGCCACTCAGATGGTCAGAAACATTAATAGATCTCTATTGCATGGACTGTACATTTAAAATTCTCTGACCTGCTGTGACTAGACTACTATTTTCAATCCTTCACAGTAGGATTATAAATCCCAACCTTTGCCAGGTAACCTTGCCTAACCTCTCCATGTGAGCAGAGAATGCTTTCCCACCCCATTGATATTGAACTTGACCATGTGACGTGCTTTGGATGAGAGATGAGTGAGCATGATGTAAACAGAGATTTGCTTGTGTGGCTTTCCCTCTCTGTGATCTACCATGAGAAGAGCGTGTCCCAGACACTATGGGACCTTGTGGGACATATGAGGCCTCACTGTAGGCCTCAGAATGAAGACATGTGAGTGAACCTGACCCCAACCCACGGTCCAAGATAGAGCTGACCCAAACAGTCAAGAGGGAAAAAAAAGTGAATTAGTTATTGGAAAGCCCCTGGGATTTGGGGGTCGCTTGTTACCTAGCATTATGGCAGTGATATCTTCTAAATACTCCAATATATTAATATAAGACAGCACTGGTGAAGTGATCTCTGTAACATGTCCTCTTCACGTTTGGACTATTTTTCTCACCTTTTATCCTTTTACCTGTCCTTTAAGGTCCATATCTTTTCTCTCCAGTTGATTCTTCTCTGATAAGAACACCTCATTGAGAAGTCTTCCATCTTCAGACTACTTCAGTATCCATGTCCTTTGTTTCCAATACCAGCTCAAACTTGGGCGGGTATTGGTAGTTATCCAGAAGCATATATTTGATTAAGTTACTCCCCTGTTCAAAATTATCCCAAGAGACCTCATTGTCGTCAGGATAGTGTCCAAGCTCCTTACGAGGAACTACAGATCTCTAGCCTCCTTTATCACTATTCTCCTACTCTTAAACTCTGCTATTGCCATTTGAGTAATTTGCATTTTCCCCAAGCACAGCTCTCTCTTTCCTCTGGGCCTTTGTATATTCCATTCCTTTTGCCTGGACCGCTTTTCCTTGCCCCCTCTCTCCTCGACACATACCTGAATCCAGATATATTAGACATTAAATTGCAGAGACTCTCCCTTACATTCTGTGGCTACATGACGTCAAGGCTATCTCAGTCAAGATGGCCTGTGTTGTGCTGTAAAAACAAATCAACACCAGTGTCTCAGTAGCTTTCCAACAAAAGTGTGTATGACTAACATGCCAATTACAGGAAGGTAGGGAATCTTTGCTTCACACAGTCCCAGGCCGAGAGGAGTTGGCCATCTTGGAGTTGAATCATCTAGAACACATGACCTTCTACCCTTCCTCTCATGCTTCACAGCCCCAACTGGCCCCAAGATCCCAACCTAAGTGTCAGGGAGGCTTTGAAGTTTAGTGAGGCACTTGGAAAGTTTGGGGGCACCAGCTGTCTCTGCCACATGTTTCCCATATGTGCTTCTGTGAACATCTGGGGCTTATCCCTTCCATAGTAAGTACCCCGGAATCTTACTATCTGTCTGTATCCACAGGAACTCAAATTTCCTGAGGGCAGAAGCTATATCTGACTTCATGTCATCTTTCCGGAGGTGAATGGACCTGACACATACTAACCAGTATAGGAGTATCTGTTGACTAGATGCTGAATCTTTGTGTCTCTCTGCTGTCTAAGAAAACCATTCTCCTTCATGGTAAGAACCCTCTCATCTCCCACAACATATAGTCAGCATCGTCCAGAGAATAGGCAACCAATACACATTTGTGGCACTTTTGGTGATTGCTTAATGTAATTTTCCAATAGCTAATAATATGTGGCCATTCTCCTTTAATAGACGTTTCTATGGGATACATTTAAATACTTTCCCTATCATTCCACATTGCACATTTGGAAGATTTCAAACCAAGTTTACTTTGCATGTAATAAGTGCACCAGGAAATAAAGAAAGCTCTCTTTTGCAATCTTTATTGGTAACTCTGCAGCCTTTTTCCAGAGGAGGAACCCAAGAAGCCTCTTTTCTTATAGATTGGGTCTCTGAGTGATGGTATAAGAATCAGCAAAGCCTCAACTTTCCTTTACTCTTTCAAGCTTTCTTTCTCTTCTCTTAAAATTGATATATGTCTGTATTATTTACCTATTGCTGTGTAACAAATATCCCAAAACATAGTCCCTTAAGGCAACAGGCATTTATTACACCAATTTGAGGTCAGAAATCTGGGAGTGGTTTACCTGGGTGACTCTGGCTCACACACTCTCATTAGGTTGCAGTCAAGGCGTCAGCTTGACGGGCTGGAAGATTCACTTCCAAGCTCATTTACATGGCTGCTGGCAGGAGACCTCAGTTCCGGGCTACTTATACCATGGGCCCTGGCTTCCCCCAAAGCAAATGATTCAAGAGAAAGCACCACCGAAATAAAAGCTGCAGTACATTTTGATGGCCTGATTAAGTCACAGTGTGTGAGTTTATTCTACTTTTCCTTAAAGGTGAGTCACTAAGTCCCGCCCTCCCTCAGGGGGAGGCACATTAGGTCCCACCTCCTGGAGGGAGGAGTTTCAATTTGTGGACACATTTCAAACCACTGCACCCTCCTCTGGACAGGCTGTGGAGGTGAATGCCATTTTCACAGCCTGACCTCCCCTGGTAGCTCAGGCAAACATACCCCTGTGCCATTTTTTTTTTTTTTTTGGTCTTGGTTTCAAGGCGTTTCTTTTTAAACATTGAAATGAAACGAACAGCAAAGATTTAACATAAGTAGTATGCAAAGAGAAGGGAGAAATTCCATAAATTTCCAAGCATTCCCAAAGCCTCTGAGCAAGGTCTGTGGCCTACAACTTTCTTTCTTAGATGGATATCTCATCAACCTTGGTCTCTCTGTCTTCATTCCTGAGGATAATCCCAGGGGACGCTTTGGTGCTCCCGTTGGACCCACACTTTCTGGAGTGGTGATGTTTCCTGCAGAAAGATCCCTCTCCTTCCCATGGTCCTAGATGTAAACAGTGCTGAAATGAGGTGGTTGGAGGTCCTGGAATCACCACTTTGTCGCAGCTGAGTCTTCTTCAGGCCTTGAAGTCTAGGTGGCATCATCCTCACGAACCCCTAGCACCACAGCAGGAAGCTCACCTTTTATGTGCCTTCCATAGACCAGGGCGACATGGCACACTGGAAGCCTGTGAGCTTTGGAATCAGGTAGATACTAGTTCAAATCCCAGCTCTACCACTGTCTAGGTTTCTGCACTTGGACAAGTTGTTTTCTCTGAGACCCCAGTTTCTTCATCATTAAAATGAGGATAAAGCAAGGATTAAATGAAACCATGTATGAGGTAAATAGCACAGTGTCTGGCACATAACAAGCATCGATCGATGTTCTTCCAGCGAACGCATCACTTCAGAACTACCTGCAATATCTCGGGAAGAGTATGATTCTGAATGTTTGTCTCTTTCTTGTACGCGGACAAAGATCTGGATTGTGTATTTCTGGGGAAGCATCTTGCTTATCTATTTGTATTACATGATTTGCTGAGTTCCTTGAATGCATTTTCTTGGAAGATTTTTATTCTGCTTTGCCTTCTATGACAAAAGAGTTGCAATTCATTTTGTATTTGAAAGCTATGACAGCACAATGTGAGGATAACTAGAAAGTATTATTTTTTTTAATTCTCTCATATTTTAAGTAAACATCTCAGGAATCAGACTTTGGTTTCTATGAAGAAGTATGATTATTCTAATGACGCCTCTCTCTTAGCTATTTTGTGTAGAGGTTTTCTTAGGCAGTGAAGAGGGGGAGTACGGGACAAAAGAGGTGGGACTAAGCAGAGAAAACAAAAGGTCTCTCCTGATACTTATCTTCATGCTGCAGGATCTTGCCATATTATATATTTTCTTTTCCTGCACTTTCTATGCAGAGAACTGCCCTAGCCTGATGGATGGCATGATGCAATTTACCTCTCTTGCTCTCTTCCCCTCCCAGAGAGATGTGGTTTTACTGTAATATATTGAAGGGCAGCCTTTGCTGTATCTGGGTTGGCATTTGTAATTATACACTGTGAGAACATAATGTAGAGAAAGAGGTTAACTCCACTTCCAGATTTTTAAAAAGTTTAATGTGTTAATGTGTTCAAATACTCCCACCTGAGGAGCCAGAGATCAAGCTCCATTTGACTTCTTTCTTCTGTAGGATAATCACATTCTGTCGAATTTAAAAACTGAGCGTGCATTGCTTTGTCATGTGCTGCACAGAACCTCTGCAATGAATGCTCACAACGGTTCCTCCTCGGTTATTTTCCGAGTGCTTTGATGTTCTCAACAGCATTAATTACACTGAAGTCTAATAGGTTGTAATTAATCTGCTCACACCTTCCTTTGTGGGGCTGAAGCGAGGAATGGTGCACACCTCACGTAGAGAGGCACAGAGGATAACTAGAGGAACTCAAATAAATAATCAATAGCTCTTCATACAACAAGCAATACGGCATGTACAAGCCTGACACCTGTATGTACGGGTCATTTTATCTTCCTAGGTATATCTCCTGCCATCATCTTCCTTAAGTTTGAAAAAAAACACCACAAGAATAGCTCATCTATAATAACTAGAATTGCTCCAATTAGGCAGACCACAAAAATGAAGTGTCAAAAGACTTTTCTCCATTGCAACAATGAGGACTTTTGCTTAATCATATTTATTTGATACCACTATTGATCAAAATGAAATGAAATAGATTAAAACGTTAGCATAAGAAGCTGAAGTGAGACAAAAGGTAGAATTTTCAGAACTGAAGTTTGTTAACTGTAGCGGACTTTTTAATTCTTACAATCATTGTTCCTCTTTTATTTTATTTATTTATTTATTCTTTTTGTGTGAAAAACATCCCCTACATGTTTTTGTATGAAAAACATCCCCATGGCTCTTTTTTTAAAAAAGTTTTTATTAAATGTATTGGGATGACACTGGTTAGTAAAATTATATGGGTTTCAAGTGTACAATTCTATAATGTTAGGTTGCTGCAAAAGTTATTGTGGTTTAAAAGGTTAAAAATAATTGCACAAACCACAATTATTTTTGTGCCAACCTAATACATCATCTATATTACATTGTGTGTTTGCAACCCAGTCAGTTCTCCTTCCATCACCGTATATTTGACCTCCTTTACCATCTTCCACCACGTTCCCTCACCCCTTACCCTTTGGTAACCACTCAACTGTTTTCTGTGTCTATGAGCTTTTGTTTGCTTGTTTGTCTTGTTCGTTTGTTGCTTTCAGTTTTATATCCCACCTATGAGTGAAGTCATGTTGTTCTCGACCTTTTCTGTTTGACTTTTTTCACTTAGTATGATAATCTCAAGATCTATTCATGTTGTCGCAAATGGCAATATTTCATATTTTCTTATGGCAGAGTAGTATTCCATTGTGTATATGTACCACATCGTCTTTATCCAATCATCTATTGGAGAACACTTTGGTTGTTTCCATGTCTTGGCTGCAGTAAATAATGCTGCAATGAACATTGGAGCACATATATCTTTACGGATAAATGTTTTCAGATTTTTTTGGGTAGATACCCAGAAGAGGGACTGCTGGGTCATATGGTAATTCTATTCTTGCTATTTATTTGTTTATTAATTAATTTATTATTTATTTATTGAGGAGCCTCCATACTGTTTTTATAATGGCTGTACCAATTTACATTCCCATCAGCGGTGTATGAGGGTTCCTTTTTCTCCACAGATTCTCCAACACTTGTTATTATTTGTCTTGTTGATAATAGCCATTCTAACAGGTGTGAAGTGTTACCTCATTGCGTTTTCATTGGCATTTCCCTAATAGCTAGTGAAGTTCAGCATATTTTCATATGTCTGTTAGCTGTTTGTTTTCTTGGGAGAAGTATCTGTTCAGGTCCTCTGCCCATTTTTTAGTTGGATTTTTTGTTTTTTTTGTTGCTGATTTGTATGAGTTCTATGTATATTTTGGATATTAGTCCCTTATTGGAGGTGTTGTTTGCAAATATATTCTCCCATTCGGTTGGTTGTCTCTTGTTTGTTGGTGCTTTCTTTTGCTGTGCAGAAGCTTTTCATTTGAAATTGTCCCATTCGTTTATTTCCTATTTTACTTCCTTTGGCCTTTGAGGTCAAATTCATAAAATTCTCTCTGAACCCAAGGTCCATAAGTTTAGTGCCTATACTTTCTTCTATTTAATGTATTGTTTCAGGTCTTATGTTTAGGTCTTTGATCCATTTGGAGTTAATTTTGGTATATAACAGATAACGTCTAGTTTCATTCTTTTGCACCTAGCCAGAACAATCAGACAAGAGGAAAAAATAAAAGTCATCCAAATTGGGAATGAGGAAGTTAAATTGTCACTTTTTGCAGGTGACATGATTCTTTATAGAGAATACCCTAAAGACTCCAACAAAAAGTATTAAAAACAATAAACAAATGCAGTAAATTTTCAGGATTCAACATCAATGTACAAAAACCCATTGTGTTCCTATATACTAGCAACGAAATTTCAGAAAAAGAATTGGAAAAAGCAATCCCTTTGCAATTGCAGCAAAAAGAATACAATACCTAGGAATAAACTTAACAAAACATGTAAAGGGCCTATGTACTGAAAACTACAATACGCTATTAAAAGAAATTGAAGAAGACACAAAGAAATGCAAAGATATTTTGTGTTTATGGATTGGAAAAATCAACATAGGTAAAGTGGCCATATTACCCAAAGCAATATATAGATTTACTGTAATCTCCATCAAAATCCCAATGACATTTTTTAAGGAAATAGAAGAAAAAGTCATCACATTTGTATGGAATCACAAATGGCCCAGAATAGCTAAAGCAATCCTAAGAAAAAAAGAACAAGGCTGGAGTTATCATACTCCCTGACTTCAGTTTATACTAAAAAGTGACAATACTCAAAACAGCATGGTATTGACAGAAAAACAGACACACAGATCAATGGAACAGAACTGAGAAACCAGAAATAGACCCATCTTTGTATAATTTTTGACAAAGGAGCCAGAAACATACAAGGGAGAAAAGAAAGCCTCCTCAATAAATGGTGCCCTCACCTACTCTTAACTCACGTGATTTAATCTTTACCAGTCCCCTCCAGTCCAGAGGAGACCCCAATTTCGCTTAAGCTAATTATCATGCCCTATTCCCCTGAGCATAGGACTGGCTTGGGCTGGGCAGATGGCCTCTTATGACTGGAGAGCAGCATCCTCAAGATTCACACTGGACCATTGTAGGGAAAGCAGTGCTCGTTGCACTGGTTGGACAGCTGAGAAGGGATAAGTTCTGGAGCTGTGGCAGCTGCCTTCAGACAAGGATGAGAGAGCCTGAGTGAGAAAGAAGTCACATGCGGGAGAGAACAGAGCTGATCTCAGAGGCAAAACGAGCAGAGTCCCTGGGAAAGCATTTGAGCCTCTGTCTTAAGCTTAAGTTAAATATTCTGCTAGAATTTCCTGGTTCAGAAGTCAAGAATTTTCCCTTTTCCTCAAGGAAGTTTCAATTTTCCATGGAACTGGCAAATCAGAAGACTTGTAATTGAATTGGACACCTAGAGGACTAACGATCCCCTCCACATGGGTGGGAGCCATATTTGACGGGCAGGCATTCATCCGCCATGGCTTGTTTGGTTTGGACTACCTGGCATTTCAAGGTTTGTTTCCGTGCAATGATTGCTACCTTGTTTTCTCCTACTGATTGCAGTTTCGGACTTTATTCACTCTCCCACTGTGTTTTTAATCTTTCATTTTTTTGTAAAAGTAAGTTCTGGTCACTGATTACCAATATTTAGCAACCTGCTTACTTCCACTTTTTAAATATTATCCAAGCCTCAAGTGAAAGGGGGAATTTTATTTCAGCAGCTTCCACCATATTGTCTTCTTATCTTCTCCTTTCCACATCCAAGTTGCCCTGCCAAATTTAATAATCGGCTTTGTGACTATATTATAAATCTCCTTTAATGTTCTTCTTTATTGTAATAAATTTTAATCTCTTAGCTTCAGGATTCTTTCCCCTCCTGGGCTAATGAGATTTCCCAGGTATTTAAAATGATTCACCTGCTCGACTAGTTTATTATCCACCATTCTATTTTCCCACTCCCCGCGAAGAACCATAGCTTTTTGTAGATATTGCCACATTCATATTCAGGCTCTTTTAATATTGTCATGGCTTAAATTCCTCTACATGTTATTTCCAGAGTTCACACAATCTTGTAACACTGATAAATAAATTTGTGAATAATTCAAGGCCACCCCCAAGACACACACACACGCACACACACGCACACACACACACACTCCCCTCTCTCATTCCAGTTTTACAATTGAAAAGCAGGTTCCTTAGACAACTGCTCACTGCCTTCACCTCTCCTCTTTGTGCCTGGAAGCCCAATCAGTTCTCTCATTGCATATTTTAGAACTTCCGGTCTGTAAATGGGTTAGGCAGGACATGGAAATGTCTTTTTTTTTTTCTATCCCTCTGCCTCTATGCAAATCAGGACTTAAATAAATTCAAGAAGAAGCCTCCTCAGACCTGCTTTAACCAATATTGCCCTAATAAATTTAACAAAAAATAGCCTGCAGAAAAAGAAAGTCAAAACCTTTCTTTAGGAAATATTTTATTGCTTTATTACTCTTTTATTTTTTGTTGTCTCTATTATCTCCCTCTATTAAAGAGCAATTTTCTCTCCTGACTTCTACATCCTGTACCTGTCTATCCATTTCTTAGCTTTTCCACCGGTTCTACTACTGTTGTCTTGTTCTGAAATATGCGAGCATCTCCAGGATGCAAACCACATCTCAGTTGTAGAGGACCACACCCAAACTTCCAACCATCAGTTGGATATACTCAGCAGGGTATTTCACGGGCACCTCATTTCAGTATGTTCAAAGAAGAACTCACTGACTTTCTACTCTCCTTGACCCTCAAAGATAAGTTTGTTCGTCCTCCTGTATTTTTTGTTCCAGACAGTCACCCCATCTTCAACCTAATAACTCTAGCTGGACACCTAGATGGTATCATTGACATCTCTACTTTCTCACACTGCCCCCCGCGCCCCCCACCCCTAAGATGTCTGACACGTACCAAATCCCATCCTTTCCTCCAATGTCTTTCTTTTTCTCACCTTTTACTTAATTTCTCCTAGGACATGTATTCCAGTGCTGCTTAACTAGTACTACTGCCTCTAACTTTTTCTCCTCCAGTTTGTCTTTTGTATGGTTGTTGCAATGATTTGCCTAAAATATCAATCATGTATTGTTGGTTCCCTGCTCAAAAGCTGTCAATAACTCGCCCTTGCCATGGACTAAAAGCAAACTTCTTGGCATGGCATTCAAGTTTAACTATATTCCAGCCTCACTTTTATGTAATACATATTCTCTACTACAGGGATTCTGACCTCTGCTCTCATACAGTTTGGTGTAGCCATGAAGAGTTCAGATACTCCCTCAGCCACTTACGAGTTATCTGACTTGGGTAAATCTCATAGTTTTTCTGAGTAGCACTTTTCATTATATAAGGAAGGACAATAACTATCTTCCAGAATGGTCATAAGGATTAAGCTACATGATGTCTGTAATGAAATAGCACAGTGCTTGATGCTACAGAACACTCAGCAGGTGATCACTGCCTTTACTGTGGTTATCGTTATTGTTGTGCAATAGTATAATGTAGGTGTTGTCATCGCGGCCTCTGAAATCAGTCACCCATCACCACCTCTTACTGGCCGTGTGACTATGGGCAAGTCACTTAACCTATCCTAGCATCTTTACCTCAGAGTCCTCATCTGTAACATGGGGGAAATAATCATAACTACCTCACAGAGTTGTTGGGAGAATTTAATTGGTTAATACAGAGCAGAGTGTGGCCCATGGTAAAACGCTATAAAAATATCAGGTCTTATTCTTGCTATTTTCAAAGCAGCCATGAAGTCATATTTTTATACTGTTCGTTGCGCTTTGCCTATACTGTTCTGTGACATAGGAGTCCACTCCAGTCTCCATTTTCCTTTTGTCATGGGTTCTTAGTTTTCTTTGTACCATGGGTCCACGTGGCATCTGGTGAAGTCCATTCATCTTTTGTCTGAACAACATTTTAAAATCCATGATAGAAAATTTATAAATTTACAAAGGAAACCAATTCTATTTAAAAATAATTAACAAAATTAAAAAAAAATAATTTGTGATATAGTAATGTAGGCTTTTTTCTAATGCACCTGTAAATAACAAGATCTAACAATTGGTCTAATAATTACTGTAATTTTAAAGGAGTGATGGACATAAATAATATTCCAATTATCTGCAAGGTACTAACATGCCATGAGAACACCTGTGATTCTGACTGGTGACAGCGTCAGTAGGTTCTCCAAATTCTGTGTGTGAGGCCTACATTTGTAATGGAAGAAAATACTAAATGTCACATAGAGACTGGTGAACATAAAGATGTGATTTTTTCCCGCATCCAAGTTCATGGACTCTATCCAAAGGTCCATAGATTTCAAGTTAAGAAGTCTTTATCCAGATCCTACTCATATTTTAAAACCTAATTCAAATATGCTTTCTCAAAGTCCTCTCTGATCCCACCCAGTTGGAATTCACCTACTTCTTTTATCCACTCATGGCACTATGTTGTTGTTTTTCAAAGACCCACGTGTTTCTTCGCCCCCTGCCATGTTATTATTAACTATATGCAGACACTCGTCCCCAGCAAAGGTGTCAGTCCCATGGTGAGTCTTCACACATGTACACAGTACCAGTGACTGAGGAGGCCATGGTTGGATATAAATGCCAGAATGCCGTGGGCAGTCATTACTTATCTCTATTTCCCTAACTGCCCATTGCAACATAAAGTACAGCATTTCTGAGAACGTAGCTCATTTCATTTTACTGTTATTTACTATGCCGGTTCTGCTGCCTGGACTGACTAATCGCCCCTCCAAAAGGTTCCATTCCCATATGCAGTCCCTGCTCAGTGGCAATTTATATGACAAGCTCTCTGAGTTTCGGCAAATATCCTGATATTTTAGCTCAGTTCTTCTGACAACAACAATTTCTGCCTTATGGAGTGCATATGTCACCAGAGACAATCAGGTTCCTGGGCTTCCTGCTTATTGCAGGAGCATAAATTTTCATGGTGAACTTGAAATGCAAATTATATGCCTTGATAGTCTCTGCAAATCTTTGCTTTGCAGCCATCTTTACAGAGCTTTGGGGAAACAAAAAGAGGAAAAAGAGTGAGAGACAAGGGAAAGAAGAAAGAAAGGAAAGGATGGAGGGAATGAGGGAAAGAAGATAGGCTTTATTTTCTGTTTTGCCTGGTACCCAGCAGAGGAGACGATAAACTTTTTTGAGTTTTGTGTATTATAATTTTAATAAAAGAAAACATAAACATTTAGTTTGAAAGGTAGTAAGAATTAATGCCTTGTTTCAGCATTTATTCTAGTACTAATTCAGAGCAGTGTTTCTCAACCTTGACACTGTTGACAGTCTGGGCTAGAAATTTATTTTTTTGTGGGAGGCTATCCTGTGTGTTTTAAGCTGTTTAGTACCATCCTTGGATTATACCCAGTAGCTGCCAGTAATGTACCTCCCCAAGTTGTAACTACCAGAAATGTCTCCAAATATTGCCGTATGTCTCCTGGGGAGTGTGTGTGTGTGTGTTTGTGTGTGTGTGAATGGCTCTCCCCCTGCCTATCCAATAGAGAACCACTTATTTAGAGGATAACCGACACCTATTGTGTGTCAGGTTCTGTGTTATCTAACTTTGTTATCTAACTGAATCTTTGCACAGTCCCATGAAGTAAGTGCTATTATTGTCTCCCTCATCTAGTTGAGAGATAAAGTTCAATGGGGTGAAGCATAGTGAATAAGAAGGGAGAAGAATTGGAAGAGATGGGGAACTAATGCATAGAGGCAATCACTACATGATGTGGTCTAAGGTATAAGAGGAGAGATAGCAACTCTCTGGCATTTGTATCATTGTATGCATAGCAGGCATGACTTGTCAATCTCAGCGCACTATTCTGAAGAGCCAAAATAACTTTTCAGGTGGGAATTGCCAATAGAGTGAAATTGGCAATCTATAGATTCAATGGCCATCCTTGTCAAAATACCAGTGGTGTTTTTCGTAAAACTAGAATAAATAATCCTAAAATTTATATGGACCCACAAAAGACTCCGAATAGCCATAGCAATCTTGAGAAAGAAGAACAAAGTTGGAGGTATCAAGCTGCCTAACATCAAACTATACTACAAGGCTATTGTAATCAAAACAGCATGGTACTGGCATAAAAGCAGACACATAGATCAATGAAACAGAGCAGAGAGCCCAGAAATTAACCTACATAATCAATTAATCTATGACAAAGGGCACAAGAATATACAATGGAGTAAAGACAGTGTATTCAATAAATGGTGTTGGGAAAATTGGACAGATACATGCAAAAAAAATGAACCTACACCACCTTCTTACACCATATACAAGAATAAACTCAAAATGGACTAAAGACTTAAATGTAAGACCTGAAACCGTAAAAATCCCAGAAGAAAACAGGCAGTAAACTCTCTGACATTGCTCTTAGTAATTGTTTTCTGGTGTATCGCCTCAGTAAAGGGAAACAAAAGAAAAAAAAATAAACAAATGGAACTATATCAAACTAAAAAGATTTTACACAGCAAAGGAAAACAACAAAATGAAAAGACAACTTATTGAGCGGGAAATATATTCACCAATTATAAAACTGCTTATGGGTTAATATCTAAAATTTGTAAAGAACTTATGTAACTCAACACTAAAAAAAAATCCAGTTGAAAAATAGGCAGAGACCTGAATACACATTTCTCCAAAGAGGACATACAGATGGCCAGTAGACACATGAAAAGATGTTCAATGTCACTAATAGAGAAATACAAATTAAAACCACAATGAGATATCCCCTCACTCCTGTCAGAATGGCCAGCATCGATAAATCAACAAACAACAAGTTGCATTAAAGGCCCTGAAGCAGGAGGAAACATGGCGAAGATGTGGAGAAAAGGGAGCCCTTGTGCACTGTTGGTGGGATTGCAAAATTGGAGCAGCAACCATGGAAAACAGTATGGAGGTTACTCAAAAAATTAAAAATAGAAATATGTATGACCAGCAATTCCACTTCTGAAGAAATCCAAAACACTAATTTGAAAAGATATATGCACCTCTATGTTCATTGCAGCATTATTTACAGTAGTCAAGATTAGAAGCAATCTAAGTGCCCATCAATAGAAACTTGGATAAAGACTAAGTGGTACATATATACAATGGAACATACTCAGCCACAAAAAGGAATGGAATCTTATCATTTGTGATCAAATGGGTAGACCTAGAGGGTATAAGTGAAATAAGTCAGACAGAGAAAGACAAATACCATATGATCTCCCTTATATGTGGACTCTAAAGAGCAAAATAAACAAACAAACAAAACAGAAACAGACTCCTAGGTACAGAGAACAAACTGATGGTTGCCAGATGGGAGGGATTGGGGACTGAGTGAAAAAGGGCAAGGGATTAAGAAGTACAAATTGATAATTACAAAATAATCACAAGGATGTAAAGTTACATAGGTATTATTGTCAATAATAATGTAATAACTATGCAGAGTGCCAGGTGGGTACTAAACTAATCGTGGGGATCACTTCTTAAATTATATAAATGTCTAACCACTACGCTGTACACTTGAAAGTGATATAAAATAATTTTCAATGTCAACTGTAATTGAAAAATTAAAAAATAATAATAATAATAAATAAAAGAACATGTTTGGGCACTGGGAAACCAGAGAGATGTACCACTCAGATCTTCTTCAAACTGAGGACATGGTGCAGTTGATGCTGGACAGAGGGCAATACAGTGGATTAAAAAATAAGGTAGTTCCCTCACTCCTGGTGATTAAATTATAAAAGATTTAATAACAGTCATAATGATGGCCATTGGATTTATAGTAGGTGTAATTACTCCAGGAAAATCTAGAGCTGTGCTGTCCAATATAATAGCTGCTAAACATGCGTCTATTCATATTGAAATTTAAATTAACATTAAATGTAATTAAAATTCAGTTTCCTGGTTGCACCAGCACATCTCACATGCTCAGTAGCCCCAGGTCTCTACCATATTGGACAGCATCATTGAACAGTCCCGTCATCTCAGAAAGTTCTACTGCACATTGCTGGTTTAGCGAGAGATGACTAGAGCAATGGGGGCTGGGGAGGGAGAAGCGGAACAGTAAAGGAGTCTGAAAATATCTTCCAAAATTAAAAACATTCCAAAACCTTCTAATAATTATCCAACAGTCTTTACTGAGTGCCTGTCTACAATGTGTCAGGCTGGATAATAGAGACTGATTAAGTCATTGCTTTCTTGAGTCATTCAATATTTATTGAACAGCAATTAATCCAGAAAATGTGCTGGAGACACGGTATAAAATGGTCAACTAAACTGGCATTTTGTCTCCTTCTAATGGAGGAGGTAAACATTAATCAGGAATGACACAAGCAAATATAAAATTACAAGTATGATAGTTACTCAGATGGAGAGGTCTCTGGAGCAGTAAGAATACATAAGGAGTATCTTTGACCTGGTCTGAAGCCATCTTTCCTAGGGAAGTGATCCCTTAGGTGGGATTTAAATGAATGGATAAAGGAAAAGGAGAAGGGCAAACCAGCCCAAACACACAGCATGCACAAAGGCCCTGGGGCAGGAGGAAACACGACAAGAAGGTGGAACTGACCAAGCCAGTGTGGACCATCACAGAAGGTGAGGGGAGGCTTAGTATGAGCTGAGGCCAGAAAGGTACAGATACCATCTCTGTACATGCAACATCGGCATCACCTGCAAACTTGTTAAAAATGTAGAATCTCAGACTATACCAGAGACCTACTATATTAAAATCTGTGTTTAACAAGGTGCCCAAGTGATTTGTAGGCACAAGTTTGAAATGCATAGTCTATACCAAGGGTCCGCAAACTATGGCCTATACACCCAATCCTCCTGCTGCCTCCTGCACATAGAGTTTTATTGGACCACAGCTGTACCTGTTCCGTTACTAATTGTGGCTGCTTTCACGCTACAGTAACAGAATGGAGAGGTTGCCATGGAGATTGTTTGCCCCACAAAGCTGAAAATGTTTACTATTCAGACCTTTACACAGGTTTCTTGACCCCTGCTCTATACTTTGTATATGCTTCAAACACAGGATTAAGGATTTGACACTTCCTCTGAGAGCAAGGGGAGCTAGTGAAGATTTTCAGTTTGGAAGGATCGCTCTGGCTGCACACACGTAAAAGACATACAGACCGTACATGCCCCAGCGGAGCTTAGGGTCAGTGGGAACTCACTTTTATACCCCAAGTTGGTTGTTTGCTCCTTTCATGAGGGAGATGACTATATTATTGATTTCTTCTTTGTTGTCATCATTCATTTCTTTAGTGCCTGGCAAAGTGCTAAGCATTTAGCCAACGTCTGGTGCGATTGACTGACTGAGAAATAGCTTGACTGACCTAGGACAGTTACCCTTTACCACCCTTAGGAACTCATTTTGTGGACAGTTCGAGTCAAAATACTATGACACCTGATCTGCTTTCCAGTTTCCTTAATATCTCAGCCCTATTTTTGACATGGAACCTTGACCAGTGCAATAGGAGCCAAGTACGTGGCCACCTGGTGAATTTCAGAGAGAGCATGGAAAAATGGGAACCTGATTCCAGTCAGCTTCAGATTCTTCCTCTGTGACACGAGGAAGCTGGAACTATTTATCTTGAAAGTTCCCCAAAGCTTGAGCATCCTTTTGTCCTGAGATTGCACAAGGTGACAAAATGGGGATGCAGGACAAGTCTCTGGCTTATGTGACGCAGCTTCCTGAATCTTTATTTTGTGCAAATGGGGCTCTTCACATATCATAAACAAACCATAGTTGATGAGAACATTGAAAAACAAATCAGCTCCACAGTACAAAGGAGATTTTTGAATTATGCATTGTTTCAGGTTTTACATTCATCTGTCTTTTATTTGTACATTACTGGCCCACTCCTAAAGAGACCAACCTTTTCTACCAATTAGGCATCATTGTGTAGACTCTGGTCTTACTGGCTAGTTAGCTTGCTTTTCATGTCATGAATTGGCAGTACTTGAATAAGCTGAATATTCACTGAAGACAAGTTGGATGTCTATAAACTCACCATGACAAATGGACATGCCGTCAAATCCACAATGCAACTGAGAGAAAGTGTTTAGAGGAAGTGGTGTGTAATGGTTTCTGGAAGAGGTTACAACTCGGCGTATAGAAAGAGGGACAAGCTTTTAGGATAATAAATTGCTTTGAGCACAGATAGGTTTGTAGCCGCGTTATCATCTCCTGGGCAATATGCCCACTACAGCAGTGTTATTTCAACACATAAAAAAAGCAGTTTACAAGTTAAACAGACTGTCTAATGGATAGTAATCAAGTGGGGAGGGATATTGTGCAGCCAGCTCTACAACAGTTTGTGGATATTGTCGCTCGGCATTACCTCCCATTGATTGTCATTGATGGCATTCAATTAAAACACTATTTTGTCTTCATGCTACGTTGGGTGCTGTGGGAAAGAGAGAAGCAGTGCCTGCTTCGTGGGCATGTGACTTGTGCAGTCATGCGGGACCTGTGTTTGGTTTCACTCTGATGTTGCCGTCTTTACATTCTTAATACATTTTGGACAAAGGGCCCTACCCTTTCATTTCATAAGACTCTGCAAATTATGCAGCTTATTCTGTAGAGAAGATGGTGGAGTCGGTTTCTTGCTGCAAGTTGCTTACGAAGTTGTATCTTAGAATCATGCTGGGGCGGTAGTATAGGGACTTGATAATTTTTCTGAGCCTTGGTTTCTTCCCTGTGTATATAAAGAGACTGCATGGGATGTGGTGTAAGGACAGAAAGCAAATACTTAAACTACTGAAGTGATTTTCTCCAAGTAAGTGGTATAGTCAGGACATTGCGACTTCCTCTCCTGACTCTGAATCCAGTGAGAAAGGACTCTGAGAACACTAGCTGCTGAGTTCAAGATATGATTCAGCCCATGGGCAAGTGACATCAGATCTCCCCTTGCTAGAGAATCAAGAAGATCTGGGTGTGTTGAAAAAGGGCCCAGAGGAATGTAGTTGGAGATCGGGGTGAGTCTGTGATTGGAAGATTAGTCAGCAATGAGAACGAGGATAAACAGGCAAACCAAAGGTCAGGTCTACAATAACCATATTTAAAACTTCTGGGACCAGATGGATTTCAGAATTCAGAATTTTTCTTACTTTTCAAATAATACATGCTCCATGGAGTATGTAAAATCCCCCCAGCATGTCTGGGCAGGACTTCGTAATCAAGTGTGTTCATTTCTCTGCAGTCAAATGTATAAACGTTCACACCAAATAAGAAAATTTAAAGACTATGAATAGTTTTACGTCGGCTCATGTCAGGCTTTGCTGCCAAATGTAATCAGGTCAGGTTTTACCCCCAAATGGGTTACAAACTTTCGGTTTTCAGAGAGTTTGGATTTGGGGATTGTGAATAATGGATTGTAGACCTTTATCAAACAACATTCGGGTAAATGGGTCATTAGAACTCAGGAGAGAAGAGATAGGTCAGCTGTTTCTCAAGGGAGTCCAGGCTACGTCACGAGACCCGCTCCAACAGCTTGTTGGGAAGCTCAAACTTCCTTCCCATGACAGCCCCGGAACACAAACGTCTTTTGTGTTGAAACAAATGAAAGACCTGAAGTAGAAAGCTGTCCGGATGCATTCTCACGTCCTTTAAGGACCCCACTGCCCTCCGTTCCCTGCAGCTCCAGCTTGATGGCGTCTTGAACACATGGTCTCACTGACCATATTTTCACAGCAGAAAATAGCATTTTCAGAACTGGCTGTCCTTAGGATTCAGCTGTCATTTTTCTTCTGTGTTCCTTCTGTGGTAGTTGGCAAAAGTGGCTCACTCTTTCCTTCTGAGATGGGTTTAAAAAGCCTTGGCCAAATAGCCAGCCTTTTCATAAGCAGCCTTCTCATCCCCAGACCAAAAAAAGCCAATGAAGTGGGCTGATATTTATGTGGCATTTTCCCCAGGAAAATATAAATGAGCTCTATCCGGGTTTAATTATTAGTTGCTTCAATTTATTTGCTGCTTTGCTTGGACCATAAAATTGACCCAGTAGATACTGTCAAAGACCAAGGAAAACTATTCCTATCCTTTCGTGTTTTGCTAGGCAAAGGGTTCTCCAAGTGTGATTCCCGACCTGTAGCATCAGCGTCACCTGCGGAGTTGTTAAAAGTGTGCATCCTCAGGTCCCACCTCAGAAGTAGTAAATCAGAAACTCAGGGGTGGGACCTGGCCATCTGGGATTCTGATGTCAGCTAAACTTTGAGAACCCCTGTACTCGATAAATGATTTTCTCTTTCAAATGTTTAGAACTCCACTTTTGTTTTAAAAATGTTACCATTAAAAAATCCTTACTTCCCCAAGTCCCTTAAAGCTGAGATTGCCATGAAATTCACTTCTCATCAATGAAGTATAAGTAGAAAGTTACTGTGTGGGTGCAACATTTCCATAGGTTGAATAATTAAAACAACTCACAAGAATGTGTGGGTATATGAATATATATCATATATGTGTATATATAGATTGTATATAAATATAGAATCTAGCTACATAGATATTTACATAGATTATATATCTATGTATAAATTTATGTATCCTATATCTATATATCAAATATATAGGTTATATATTTAAAGATGTATATGTGTATGTATGTCCTTATACATATATATCTTTAATCAAAACATAGGATATAATATAGCCGGAGAAAGAAAGCACCAGTAAACATTAAGGAGGTCTGAGATATTCAGGTACAGCTTTTTAGTTTCAGAGGAGACACTTCCTCAAAAGATAAAAAACTAGCAAGATACATGTAAGGTAGTGTGTTCTCAGGGAAGCTCAAGCACAAGTTTACTGAACAGTCTTTTATACCCTATTGGTTAAGTAACCAAAACCAGGCTATAAAGCGAGGTAAACCAAGTGCAGACCACTGCTCTCTATGTTTTCAATAAACAACGTAGAGAAGCTGGTATCATAGGCCTCCTGGGGAGTTTTGGACATTATGCGTAACATTATGAATGTATTTCATCCCTTTCTTGGCTAAGGGTCAGTAATACCACAGTTCCAAGGATCCCTGAGATAGGAACAGAATTATCACAAATCATTTACAAATTAGCCGTACCTCTACACAGTCAGTGGACTTTCTGGAAATACTATTATGTTCCTCATATAAAGAGATGGATTCAGATGGCATACCTCCTACTCCCTCCCCTGTTTTTCTTTTTGGAACACGAACACAGTGTCTAGAGTACAGCAGCCATTCTGAGACCTCGATGATGGAGTCTACACTAAGGCAGGCAGAAGAGGAACATACAGTGAGTAAACATACAGTGAGTATGGGTCCCCGTGATATCTCTGAGACTCTTTCTAGACTTCTTATTAAATGAGAAAAAAATGGACCTTTATCTGTTTTAGCCACTGTTTCTTGAGGTGTTGCTATTGCAGATGAAAGCCATCCTCAAGGAAACAAAGGGTGTAAGAGTCAACATTTATTAACATTCTATCTTTGTTGCTATGTAAACATGGCTACCCTTGTCCTTTCAACAACCTTATGATGTCAAGAGTGTAAATATCCATTTAATAGATATGAAAATAGGGGTTCCAAATGATAAATAAGTTACCCAAAGTCTCACAGTTAGTAAATGGCAAAGCCAGAGTAAACTGTCTGTAAAATCTTGAGCAAACATCTGTACTGTGATCAAGTAGAGACGAATGTAAGTTTTGAGGGGCCTGAAAGTTATAAAATTTTAAGGGCCCTTTCGGGAGGACTCTGGTGAAATGAAGGACACTTATCTTTACAGGAAATTAACTTCTGTTTCAACCTCTATTGTTAAGGCTAAGTATTTTCTAGCATCATGCATCATTCCTACATGAAAACTCAATATACTGAAATAAATATACTGAAATACCAGAGACCAAGATTTCAGACATTTTTAGAGAATCTCAAACCTATTTTTATTTTCTTGTGGCTACTATTGGCTCTATTGCAAGCAAACAGATGGTTCACTTCATAAATTGGGTAAATTCTCTTTGTTATATAGATGTTAGCAGGTGTTGGACCTTAGCTGGTGACAAGTGGTTGCGTAGTTGGGATGAAATACTTTTGTAGTGTGACAGTGATTCAGAGCATCTTGTCTGGAATCACCCTGCCTAGATATAAACCTGAGCTAATGATTTCCCAGCTTTATGGACTTATATCTCAGTCTTTTAACCTAGAAAATTAAGATGGTAATAGTACTTTTATCTCAGAGAGATTGTGTGAAAACTCAGGAAAATAACCCATGTCCAGTACTTCCTTACCAGGTACTTGATACATAGTTAGTACTCAGTAAAGGTTAATGATGCTTATTACCACCCCTGATCCTGTTGTTTACTAGCTGTGTGATGTTAGGAAAGTAATTCGTTAGACCTCAGTTTCTTCATCTGTAGAGTAAGGGGACAAGTTAAATTGCTGTCATGGTACCTCCTTAGAAATGGAAAATTCTGTATTCCGCACATGTCTGCATCTCTATGTATTCGTGGGGTCACAGGCTATGTCTATTTTGTTCTTATTTGTTTACATAGTCCATAGCATAATGCCTGGCACACAGTAGCCATTCAATACATATTTGTTGAATGAATGAATGCGGATATTTAGCTTCTTAAGAATTAGACTCTATGGGTTATCCATGCAAACAACTTCACAAATGAAATTGTAAGCAAACATTTCTCAGGAGAATATGGCCATGGTACAGGAGAACACTCAGTCCCAATGTGCCGGAGATCAGAAGGGTGGTGTGGTTTCATTTCCATGGTGTCCCCTGGCAGGGGTGATGCAAACAGCACTCATTGCCAACAGGAATCCGAGTCCAAAGTCTTGGGGACTTTGAGAAGCAAATGATATCAACAGCTCTTATGCTTTTTGTTCACCTTTTGTTTGATGACACATAGCTTCATGACTTTGTGACAATGTCAGACCTATTTTCATTTACTCATGGTCACAACTGGCTTTAATCCCAACTTCAACTTTCCCTTCCAGTTTGGCTGTGAAACTGGACTTCCCCTAATATCTATCGTTCTACAAATGGTCAAGATTAATCCAGCTCATCTAGGCTGGCATTCTCTTCATCCTTCACTGCTATAGATGTGTGGCCTTTGCTAAAGACGGTTCCTTTCTAGATAAAAGAAACTTATTCTCTAATTGAGGGTGGAAAGTAGTAAAGTTACCTTTAAAACCATAACACAGGTCCTCAAGGCCCGTTGCCATATCTGGGATGTCACATCAGCCTGTTTACAGGGAAGTTCTGAGATAGAAAGCAAAAACAAATCTATGGTGTGTCCCTAGGTGCCACCTACGATCACTAGACTGAAATGACTGTGAAAGAATGCCTACATTGACAGTCATATAATGCGTGGAAGGCTTTTTATCTCTGAGAAGCAGATAGCCAAAACTCGTCAATAAAATTCCACGGTCAATTTTATTTTCCTGCTGGGGAATATGTTGACATCATCATCAGAAGCCCCAGAGAGGCCTGGCTGCAGCGAGGACAAACAGCCAGATATTGTGAAGCAGGTCACAAAAGTAATGCTATCCATTCACGGAGGTCAAGCAGGATGCAAATCTCCCATTTTATTTCTGGAAAGAAGATCATGAAAGTAATGAGGTGGAAACAGACCCATATGACATCCTCTCTCCTCCTCCTACCACCTGCCCCTGTCTGGATCTCCACCAGAAATAAATTCCCATTCACGTTCATGATTATTTAATTAACATTTTAAACAGGACTCTGATCGTGTACCTCCTTCTTTAAAGCCTTCAGTAGTTTCCCATTCTCTTAACATAAAATATGAACATCTTCCCATGGCCGTCATGCGTGGATAAGCCATAGGGTCTAATCCTTAAAAAGCTATCTATTTGCAAACAGTCACTCCTTCAAAAAGATTTGTTGAGCTGCTGTTGTGTACTATGGACTGAGTAAACAAATATAACACCACCATATTAGTGTTTAAGGAATCAAAGAATAATCTTTCTTCTCCTGCCAAGTTGAGAGCTAGACACTGGGGAGTCAGAAAGTGACTTAGGTGTGTGGAAATGGTGTGATTCTTTGTTGTGAACCCCAGAAGACTACAACATTTTCTACCTGAAGACATCGCTGCACCAACACAGCCCACCTCTCCCTCCCACCTAGGAGTCTGGCCTTGTATAAGGTACACGTAGGAGGAGTTGACCAGAACTTGTCATCCTAAGAGAAGAAAGGTGAGAGACAGGCCATGCATGCTGGGTCCTCCATCTGAAATTTCTCTGGGAAAGAACAAGTGGGGTGGTGTTTGGAGAGAGGTTAGATATCTACATGGAAGGACATCGGTGGTAGAAAATCTGTTCCCCTCCACAACATAGAGTCATGGAAACACAAAACAGATGAGCTCAATATTTGAACAAAGCCAGTAGGGTCCAAAATTGCCTTGTTGGTTTTGACTAAGACACATTTTAAGTCATGTGATCTTTACCTCACTGACTTTCTTTATTTATTTGAGATAATGTCCATCAAATCACTGGGAAGCAATCCATTTTCTCTCAGTTGATATGTTTTGTCTTTTCCCTTCCAATAATGGAAAATAATGCTTTGACTAGTATTAAGTTGAATTATATGAAATTGATGATATTCACCGATTTTTGACCCACCCCAAATGGCAAATTTCATATAATTCAATCTAATAAATATACTCAGAACATATAGAATGTTTATAAGAAAAAGAGAGAGAATGAAAATGAGTGTTTGAATAGTAAGCAATGAACTGATCAGTGATTATAGATTTCAGATACACATAAAAGACTAAATAGGAAGACTAACAGTGGAAATCCATAGAAATACTCCGTGGACTCAGACCTGAGGGATCCACCTTTTGGCCTTTGGAATGCTCTGCTTGGTTAGGAATTTTTGGTTGCAAGTGACAAGAGTCAACTCAACTAGCAGGAGGGACGGGGAGGAAAAAGACGGTCTCACTAGGAGAAAAGTCCCCAAGGGAAGAAACTGGGATCTGGGGGAAGAAGAGGCAGGTTACACTTATCTATGAAGGCCCGTTAGTATTTGGCTTCAAGCCTCTGCCTGCTTTGTTCACAGGTAGAGGGAAGATGGAAAAGATCTTTATTTTCTTAAAAATCATTTAAGACAGTGGTCACTCAAGGTCCTTGAGAGCCTGACCCTGAGAGGTCAAAACTATTTTCATGGTAACACTAAGATGTGATATGTCTTTTCCACTGACAGGCATCGATGAGGCAAAACTCACAGGGGTAAAACTGCTGCTGCTTTAGTACAAATCAAACTATATGAGCATTCATTGTGTTCTTCACACCCCGCATTTACAGTATAAAAATAATGCCAGTTTCACTTAGGAAGGTTTGTGATGAAGCAGTGCAATTATTAATTTGATTAAATTTTGACCCTTGAGTATTATTCTGTGTGAAGAAAAAAAGAAACACAGGAAATATTTCAGGAACAAGTATAATAGTTGTCTTAAGGGAAAGCAGTTCGGAAATTGTTTAAGCTGTGAGCAGAGCTAACTGCTTTTTTCGCTGAACACCGTTTTTACTTGAAAGAACAACTGACACACAAGCTATGGTTATTTAGACTTGCGCATTTGGCAGACATTTTCTCTAAAATGAATGAAGTGAGCTTGTTGCTTTAAGAAAGACAACTGGCAGCATTGTTGCCAATGATGAATTTGAGCGTCCATGCGAACACTTTTAGAATTTTGGAAAACTTATACCTGCCAACCTGAGCTCAACAGCTTTCCAACGCTTAAAGCCTTTTTTTTGTTTGTTTCATTTTCATAGAAATATATTATGAATGTTAACATGTAATGAGTTTATTGTTATTTTAAAATAGATTAATACATATCCTTTAGAGTTCTCAATTTTAATTTCAAATATGATAAATGTTGAAAGATATAGCTCATATAAACAAATGCTTTTTGAGGTCTTTGATGGTTTTTATGTACATAAAAATATATTGAGACCAAAAGAGGTTGAGAATGACTCCTGTAAGAGCTATTTTTTCCTTTAAATACACTCTAAGCCTCAAAGAAACTTTTACGAACTAACTTTACTCCATTATTTCTGAACTTCGCTCTCAATGATCTCTTTCTCTGTATGTGTGTGTCTTTCTCTGTCTCTCTGTTTCTTTCCATTGTTAACATTTAGGTCTGAAAAATATATTTTTATGGTTTGATTAATGGTGATGCTTCTCAAACAAACAAATAAACAAACAAAAAACAATGCCCATTGTGTCAGGAGATTTTTTATATTCTCTGCCTTATACTTTTAAAATAGTTTCCTTCTCTTTTGCTGGTTTAATTTTATGTTTTCAGTGAATCCATATGTAGGACTGTGAAATGGAAAAACAGTATTATAAACTCGTATGCAATGAAGAAGCCAGAAAGAATAAAAGAGAAAAAAGTCAATGTCAATGAAAATAGAAACCACATATGCAAAATGGCAAATGGAAATGCTAGAGATCATTCTGTTTTTGTAGAGTCTTGGAGGTATCCATTTTCCCTGAAAAATTTATTCTGGGTTATACTGGTTATAGATTTGCTAGGCCTACCACTGACAAGTGTCGCTGTGCACAGACCTAGTGACAGGATAATTACTTACATGGAAGAGACACCTAAGCCCACACCCATGAGGAGAACGACATGGGCCCAGAAACTGAGATTCTCAGCAAGTCGTTGGTGACTAGTAAATTATACTTTCTAAGTGATATTATTAATAATGCTGCTGAATCAGCCTAACTATAACACACGTGATACATAGAGGACTCTGGGGGCTGTTGTTTTAATAGAAAGTGAGGCTTAATTCACACAAAAACTTAGAACATATTTCATTTGGAAGAGATTATCATTTCATACTTCTCATGTGTAGAATTTTGCTGTGAATTTTCAGCCTCCAGTTCCCACCTCTATCTGATTAATTCTTTTGTAAAGAGATAGGATTGGACTAGAGCACTTGTTTTCCACCAGTGAAATCTTAACTTGAACCCTCGGTATATAAAACAGAGAGAACTACCTGGCTAAAAGAAAAGACGAGGAAACTTAAAATCTACACTTTGACTTTCCACTGAGCTTCTCTCGCTGCTCAGCTTCTGAGATACTGCTCTGAACTCCGGGGCTCTTGGGCACACAGTTTGAGAACCCGTGGACCCAAGACTCGTATAGCTCAATGTGCTTGTGGAGGCCTTGTCAGAAATCTGAGTAATTTCTTTTAATTAGAGAACCAGTTGACATCGAGTCCAGAACTAAATGGTCCCCTGGGTAGAGTTGGCAAGGATGGTGGAGATAGTGACAACTCCCTGCAGTAGCATTTATGAGCCAACTAAGTGTCACAGTGCACGTACTGAACTCCAGCTAGGAGTTCATCTACCTCTTAAGCTTTGTTGGGGCAAACCAACTACAGGTAAACCAACATCTGTCTTTAAGGAGCTGGTAGTCAATTTAGAGAGGCACAACATAAACCTGGCAACGCAATGTAAGGCCCAGTATAATAACGTTTTAGAATTCAAAGATTAGGCGATATGATTAGGCAGATCAGGGAGGCCAGATGCAGCAGGATGTATCATTCTGTTATTCAGTCAGGTTTTCAGCAGACATGTATTCAATGCCAGTCAATCTGCTTAGTGATAAGGATATAAAGATAAACATACAGAATTATGATTCCGCCCTCCTTGGTGCTTGATACCTGGTGGCATTGGGTGCAGAGGGGCATCAAACAACTGCATCTGATCTCACTTATCTGTGGACTCTAAAAAACAAAATAAACAAACAAAACAGAAACAGACTCATAGATACAGAGAACAAACTGATGGTTGCCAGAAGGGAGGGGAGTTGGGGGGCTGCGTGAAAAAGGGGAAGGGATTAGGAAGTGAAAATTGGTTGTTGCAAAGTAGTCATGGGGATGTAGGGTGTAGCATAAGGGCTTCCCCGGTTTTAGCAGTGAAAGTCACACATCTTGAGAAACCCCTCAGTTTTGGACTAATTGGGATTGGGATGGTTGGTCATTCTAAGTTAGAACAACCTAGCAAACCCTCAAGAGTGCATCTGTAGACCCCTGGTGATCTACAGAATCCCGTTACAATGGTAGTCCCATAGGAAACACGCTCCTGGTCTGAAAATCAAGAGAACGAACCCCTCTATTTACCAGCAGTGACACCTGGAATAAAGGGGTTAAATGAAGTCAGCGATTAGGAATGAACAGATGAATGTACGTATGGAATTTTCTGTTGCGCCTGTGTTCATGCTCTCCCTGGGGTGGCAAAGGCAGCCCAATGGTAAGCTTTCATTGTTCTGTTAAACAGCTTCAGTTGCTCTCACCGCCACCATTAGTGATTATGTCAGTAGAAGTTTATTTTAAAATAGTCAAAGCTTAAAAGAAATTATTAAGAAACTAATCAACGATTCTTTCAAATGAAGAATGTAGATCGTATTAGCGTTATGCAATGTTCATTTAAGAGTAAAAATATTTTACTTAGCCCTAGTATGTTTTATTGAAGAATTTTAGTCATTTTTATTAGACTTAGAATTGATGTGAAGGATGCCATGAGAATCAGGAATTAAGGAACAAAATCAAATAAACAGGAAGAAGAGAAGTTATGTTAATCCAGACAGCCTGCTCAGAAGAACTGGATCACGACTTCAACGTGCCCGTTGATTTTGAAGTTCCCAGCATATGCAGTGGATTGTTTGTAGAAATATGTAATAGGCACATTGGCACACATGGGGTAAAATCAGAGTTTTTGGGGAAGAACATGAGCATGAGAGTCAAAAGACCTGGATTCTAGTCTCGGCTTTGCTATTGACCAGCTATGTGACCTCGGGCAAGTTACCCTCATGCCTCAGTTTCCGCATTTATCTTCCTACATCATAGTGATTTGGGAAAAATTAAGCAATATGCTGACTATACAAGTAATCAGGAATAGTGCAGTGACCCATGGTGACCAAAAGTAGGCCTGCAGGGTGAAGGAATGAAAGCCTGTACAAGCGGTAGCTATCCTAAAGAGATGTAACAGCTGTGGCCCCCAGCAGGGAGGGAGCAGGCAAGCAAATCCTCAGGCGTCCTTTTCTTCCTGCCTTCTGCTCTCCTGACAATGCCTCCCACAAGCCAAATTCAATAAGAAACAAGAGGACAAGGGAGTCTGTTGGTGTAGCCCATGGATGTCAGTCTCCCGAGGCCTGGAGAAGGGTGGAGAAGGGCCAGGGGTGGAACTGCAATAGAATCTGCCAATAATATAAAACCGCAGAGTAGGCAAGCTGGCTGTAGTTCTGGAAAGAAGTGCGACACTTTCTTATGAAGTTAAGCATACACTTCCCATAAGACCCGGCAATCCATCCTGGATACTTACTCTACAGCAGGGGTGTCCAAACTTTTTTCAACGTTTTTCACCAAGGGCCGTATGCGGTAAAATACACAAACAGCCGGGCCACTCACTCGAGGTGAAGTACGTATTGCCTCACCTGGTTTATTTAAGTAAACTAAATATATTTTTGGAATTTGCTGCGGGCCAATTAACAATGGATTGCGGACCGCAGTTGGCTGGTGGGCCGCAGTTTGGACACCCCTATTCTAGAGCAATGAAAACTTATGTATATACAAAAATCTGTATGTGAGTGTTTATAGCGGCTCTATTCCTAATCACACCGAACTGGAAACTAGCCAAATGTCCTTCAAGAGGTGCATGGATAACCAAACTGTGCACCCACACAACGGAATGCTACTCAGCACTAAGAAGGAATGGACCATTGATGCTGCAACACCTTGGATGAATCTCAAAGGGATTGTGCTGAGTGAAAGAAACCGGTCTCAAAAGGTTACATACTGTATGATTCAGTCTATACCACATTCTTGAAAACAAAAAAACTATAGTGATGGGGAAACTGATCAGTGGTTATCAATCGTTAGGGATGGGGAAGGGTGTGACTATAAAGGGATGACAGAAGGGAGTTTTCAGGGATGAAAGCACAGTTCTATGTATGATTGTGAGAATAATTACAAAAATCTATACGTGTGTTAAAACTTGTCACCCTAATAAACTTTAATTAAAAATAAATTCATAGAAATGTGTATCAATAAAAGATCAATTTTACTGTATGTTAATTTAAACATAAAAATACGCAATTTAAATGTGTGAGAATATTGCAAACAAAAGCTTCAATGATAGATTTATTCTTGTAGATATTGCCAAGCTATTTGTCCCAAAGTTGAACTTGAAAAAATTTCAATCCAAACTGAAATCAGAGTTATACATGCAGACGTGCCTGAAAATAAGACATTATGTGAAAGTGGCATCCTTGGCAGGGGTGGCATACAGGGGTCCCAAACGAGAAGACAAAAGCAGAGGTTCAGGCACGGAGCACAGGGCAGAGCCTGGAGAAGAAGAACCAGACCATAATTTGGCTCTGTCACAAGGGTTCAGGGCAAGAGATCCTTTAGCTCTTGGCAGCTAATTACTAAGGAGATGGGACAAGAATAAAGAAAACAAACAGGATGGTGTAGTGTTTAAGAGCGTAGGCACCGAAATGAGAAAGAGCAGGGCTGGACTCTGGCTCTGCTGTCTGCTAGCTTGTGAGCTGGGACAATTGTTTTAACTTCTCATGTACAAAAATGTATAAGAACAACTCCCCCATTGCAGTGCTGTGAAAATGAAATAAAGTCACATCTGTAGTGTCTTAGTAAGTTGCCTGGTCCAGAAAAAATGCTTAGTTAACAGTAGAAGTACATTAAACCAAACGTTACAAGTCACATCAGAAGTATGGTGCTCATGAGCTGTATACTAGTGAGTACTTTCATCTTCTAAATCTGTACAATGACTATCATGATGTCTACCCAATGGAATTTGGGGGGCAGCGCTCTATTGAGAAAGGAGCTATGGAAATGCTGAGAATTACTTTTCATATGCACTTCTTTTATGGTCATAGCAGGGCCAAGAGGAAATCTTTTTTCCTTGCTTAGCTGCTGGCCTGAAGATACAGAAAGCATTTCCAGATCTGGGTTGTTCCTAGAGATACCTGGGACCAAACATATAGAAGAGGATCAAGAGGGTTCTGCCAGCAGGTGCCAGTGATATTATACCAGCATGATCGTGAGAACTCACCTTCGAGCACTGGGGGCAATTCCAGAGAAGTGCAGTGGGGTGCTGAGCAGCGCAGGCTGCGTAGTCAGAACTTGCTGTGGAAACTTGGGCCAGTGTCGACAGAGCTATTGCTGAAGATTCTTTTTTTTTTTAAAATTGAATTTATTGGGGTGACATTTGTTAATAAAAATATACAGGTTTCCAGTGAATAATTCTATAATACGTCATCTATCTATTGCATTATATGTTCACCACCCAAAGTTAAATCTTCCATCACCATACATTTGACCCCCATGGCCCTCTTCTCCCTCCTTCCCTTTCCGCTTCCCCTCTGGTAACCACTAAAATGTTGTTTGTGTCTATAAATAAGTATTTGCTTATCTGTGTGGCTTGTTCATTTGTTGCTTCCAGTTTTACGAGTATATCCCACATATTAGTGAATCACACGATTCTTGACTTTTTCTATCTGACTTACTTTATTTACCATACTAATCTTAAGATCCATCAGTGTTGTCACAAATGGCAGTATTGCATCTTTTCCTATGGGTGAGCAATATTCCATTGTACATATGTACCACATCTGCTTTATCCAGTCATCTATTGGAGAGCATTTCGGTTGTTTCCATGTCCTGGCCACCATGAATAATGCTGCAATGAACATAGGGGTACATACACGTATGTCTTTATGGATACATTTATCAGATTTTGTGGGTAGATACCCAGAAGAGAGATTGCTGGGTCAATGGTAACTCTATTCTTAATTTTTTGAGGAACCTCCACACTGTTTTCCATGATGGCAGTACTAATTTACATTCCCACCAACAGTGTGTGTGGGTTCCTTTTTCCTCCACAGCCTCTCCAACACTTATTGTTACTTGTCTTGTTGATGATAACCATTCTAACTGGTGTGAGCTGGTATCTCATTGTGGTTTTAATTCACTAATAGCTAATAGCTAGTGAAGTTGAGCATCTTTCATATATCCGTTGGCCATTTGTATATCTTCTTGGGAGAAGTGTCTGTTCAGGTCCTTTGCCCATTTTTAATTGGATTGTTTGTTTCCTTCTTGTTGAGTTAGATGAGTTTTTTATATATTTTAGATATTAGCCCCTTATTGGAAGTGTTGTTTGGAAATATCTTCTCTCATTTAGTTGGTTGCCTCTTTATGTTGTTGATGATTTCTTTTGCTGTGCAGAAGCTTTTTATAGTCCCATTCATTTATTTTTGCTTTTACTTCCCTTGATTTTGAGATCAAATTCATAAAACCCTCTCTAAGGCAAAGGTCCATAAGTTTAGCGCCTATGCTTTCTTTTATGCAATTTATTGTTTCAGGTCTTATATTTAGGTCTTTGATGTATTTTGAGTTAATTTTGGTAAATGATGACAGATAGCAATGTAGTTTCTTTCTTTTGCACATGGCTTTCCAATTTTCCCAGCACCATTTATAGAAGAGGCTTTCTTTTTTCCATTGAATGCTTTTGGCTCCTTTGTCAAAATTTGTTTGCATATATATATATATATATATATATATATATATATATGTCGGTTTATTTCTGGGTTCTCAATTCCATTCTATTGGTCTGTGTATCAGTTTTTTTTCACCAATACCATGCTGTTTTGATTATTGTTGCTTTGTAGTATAATTTGAAGCCAGGGAGTATGATACCTTCAGCTTTGTTGTTTTTTCTCAAAATTGCTTTGACTATTTGGGGTCTTTTGTGATTCCATACAAATCTGATGATTTTTTTTTTGTATTATTTGTTTAAAAATGCCTTTGGGATTGCATTGCATCTGTATATTGCTTTGGGTAATATGACCATTTTAACTACGTTGGTTCTTCTAATCCAGGAACTCATGATATCTTTCCATTTCTTTGTGTCTTCTTCAATTTCTTTTAATAATGTCTGGTTGTTTTTAGTGTATAGGTCTTTCACATGTTTTGTTAAGTTTATTCCTAGGTATTTTATTCATTTTGTTACAATTGAAAAAGGGATTGCTCTTGTCATTTTTTTTTTTGAAATTTCATTGTTAGTATATAGGAACACAATGGATATTGGTACATTGGTTTTGTATCCTGCAACTTTATTGTATGTGTTTATCATTTCTAATAGATTTTTGGTGGAATGTTTAGGATATACATACATACATACATATATATATATACACACACACACACACACACACACACACACACACACACACACACATATATATATATATATATATATATATATAGAGAGAGAGAGAGAGAGAGAGAGAGAGAGAGATAATGACCTCATCTGTAAAAAGTGACGATTTGGCTTCTTCATTCCCAATTTGGATGCCTTTCATTTCTTTCTCTTGCCTGATTTCTCTGGCTAGGACTTCCAATAGTATGTTGAATAACAATGGTAAGAGGTGGTATCTTTGTCTTTCTCTGATCTTAGAGGCAAAGCTTTCCGTTTTTTACCTTTATGTATATGTCAGCTGAAGGTTTGTCATACCTGGCCTTTATTATGTTGAGGTACTTTCCTTCCATACCCGTTTTATTAAGCACTTAATCATAAATGGATGTTGCATCTTGTCAAATTCTTTTTCTTCATTTATTGATATCACACATGATTTTTATCCTTTATTTGGCTCCTCACACTTGTAATAGGATTTTCCATCCATACGCTCAGTCATGTGACTTTTCAATGTCTCCCAGCAGAGTAGACAGATTATACATTTTTATCCCACTGACTTTGTGTTTATACAGTGACTCATCTTGAACAGTGAAAGGTTCATTGTTCACTGGATATGACATGAGCACAGCCTCATGAACTACTGACATTAGTCATGAGGCAGTCTTGCCCAGGTAGCTACTGTACCTTCAGCTTGGGTCACGAATGACTGATACCTGGACCGGACCTGCACCTGACCAGCCCCTGAAACTGAGTCAGCTCAGTCCCCCAACTGATCCTTTGATACGTGAGAAATAAAAGTTGGTTGTTGGAAGCCATTGGGATTTGGGTATCATTTGTTATGTGGATTATTGTAGCAATACCTGACTCAACACAGCCAGTTCCTTAACTTTAAATATCCTCAGTTTTGTCCTTTGTACATTAAAATCAATAATGCCTAATTATAATCACCCAGGAAAACAGTTATCAGGAATAAATGGAGTGCTATATTAAGTACTTAGCACAATACTCACGACCAAGCAAGAGAACAATAAATGAAAGTTCCTGCTCTGAAGGTACTGGGTTATGAAGAAATTCTGAGGAAAAAAAAAAAATTGTCCACCTTGTGGAGTCTCAGTTTCCTCAATTGTGAAATGTATGCAATTATACTTCCCCCACCTCTCTAAGGGATGCTGTTAAGATCACATGACGTGATAGATGTGAAAATAGCTTGCTGTCTGTGAAGAGCTACCCAGGACTTGGGAGTTATTATTCTTTCTAGTACAGAGAATCCTTTTACCCCAGTATTGCTTATTACCATCCCCAAAGTTAAAGTTTCATAGGAGAGTAGGATGAAAAACATCAATCCATGACAGCATGCACTAATAAACTGTCCACTCATTAAAGCTACTCTCTACTCAAATATCTTTCACTTCAAACACGTTTCTGTATCCACAACATCAGTACCTTTGCTGGGCTACTCAGCACAAGCATATTACAATTTGATTGCAAAAGGAAACTGCAAAACTTGAGAAAAAGATGCAGGATTTTTCAAAGATGAAAGGGATGATAGAGAATTTCTCTAATCATGTACAAAATAATTGATAAGTGAACATCTGACAGAGGCCACTTAATAATTGAAGAAGAGAAAAATTGACAAGGGTGATAACACGATAGGCTTCAAAGGAAATAATTTGATGGTTTGAATATCAAAGGATGCAGGGAGGCCATTGGGAAAATTGATGAAACCTCCTCTTTTTGCAAAAATGATCCTCCTTGTGGCTGTACATTGAAGGGTACCATATCATACTATTTTGTAATTTCTTTGGAAAGTGATCTCAAGAATTATTTGTTAATTTTAGTAATCATCAAAGAATTATAGAATAATCTATGCTTTATTAAATATAAAATTAACATATGTTAATACATTTTAGTTAGTTTTTCAAGACAGAGTCCCAACTTTTTTTTCTCCCATTATCTAGGGAATTTTGGTTCCTATTTCTAGTGGTCTTTTCTGGTCTCATTTGTTCCATGTGTAACTAGGATGTGCTCTACTTATTTCCTTTTAGGCCCAGAGAGCTCTTGGAGCAACAACTTGTCTAGAGATTTCGGGAACTGAAGCTTCCAGTGGGTCAGTGAAGGCAGGAAAATATCAGTCCCAGAAGTCTGCCATGGCCACTTTGAGATGAGTCATTTTATGTGACCTGCCAAATGAACTTTAAAAAAATCCCTGAGACTGGAGGGTGTAAGTTACGGCTGTGAAAGCAACAGCCTGTCGCAGACTCATTCTCGTTCCATAACTTACTTCTTTGTGATTTCAGCCAGGAGGCATCACTTTGAGCCTTTTCCTCCTTTGTAAAAAGGGGATGATAATATATACCCTGAAAGAGATTCGTGAGGATGGAATGAAATTATAGATATTAAAGTATGCTGAACAATGTTTGCATAACAGACATGCAAAACACATAGCTGTTATTATTTCTAAGATAGCTGTGGGAACCAATGTTCCATAGGGTATTTCTCTTGCTCCATCATCTCTAACTTCCTTGGCCTTGAGCATATTTGTGTACACTCCAGAATTTTTCGTCCAGATTTCCTTGTGTCCTCTGTTTGGCAGCTGCACATTGTGGAAGACAGTGTCTTGTATCCCTGTTTTATTCTTCTGATGAGCAGTGTGGAGGAAGATCTGCTTTACAATCCAACAAAAACTTGAGCTCACTAAAGGGATATGGGGAGGTGGAACGAGGAGCCAGTGGTGAATGCTTGCACATGGGTAGGAGGAAAATCAATACATTAGTACTCCATGTTGGTATAAGTAACCTATTCACCAGGTACTACATGGGCAATCTAGAAGGTGAACACAATGAAAGACAATTCAAAGCCATTCTGTAGAGGACACAATTGTCTGGCCAAGGGTTATATGGAACTTTGCCTCTTCTCTGATTTGTCATGTTAACATTCTATGAGTTGTCTTTTTTATCAATCTTTTAAGCAAACACTGTACCAAATGGCAGCAGCATGTCCAGAATTAACAGAATATCCAGAACTAAAATCAATCTAGAATGTTAATTTTATCAGCCATGAAACTAACCTGACAATAACTCGGTGAGCTAATTATTTTGTAGATAAAGGAAAGAAGGATTATGGCTAAGTCTGAGTAATTTACCTGAGGTCACACAGACCTCCAGAGTGGGAGATGGGATTGAAACCCTGCAGGTCACCTCCAACCCCCTTCCTTATGTGTAACCACAAAGTTCTGCTGCTGTCAGCCAAGCGAGGGCACCATCGGAAGCTCCTTGAGGTTTTCTCCCTGGTGGACTGTATGTGATAATATTTATCAAAAAGTTGCATTCACAATATCCTTTTCATGTTTTATTTGGTCCCTGAGAGAGGTAAGACAGAAAGAATCTCATTCTACCAATGAGCGTATGCGATTTATCCAAGAACTCCTATTTAGCTAGTGGCAGAGTCCGGACTGTAATGGGATACTCTCACCTCTTTCACTGTTGAAATATTTTTCATTGACGTTTCCTAGTTCTCTTTCTCAGAGCACTTTGTTGTGGCTCAGGATCTTTGTGCTGCATTTCTGGGGCTGCCAGCTATGAGAGGGCATACCTGCAGCACAGATAGATGCAAAGGAGAAGCTCTGTCCTATGGGATGCACCTCCTCTCTACCCCGGAGAGCCCCATCTATCCCCTTGTCATTGCTGAGATCCAGCTGACGCATGCCCAGCCAGGGTGAGGATATATACATATAATGGAAATCAGTCAGGGGCCAATTTTCCGTATCGAAAAGGAAATTGCATTTCTCAGGCATGTGGGCAAAGAGGTTGATTAAATATAAAACATTTCCACAAAGGGGGTAGCATAATATAGAGAACTCAATTCCTTCACAGAAGAAGGAATTCTCTGGTGATGAACCCAACTGAATGCCATTTGTGTTCCTGATAGTTTCATCTGACTGCCTATCTTGTTACAAGATTGCTGATTTGAACAACTTGGAGACACTTATTTGACCCTTTATCTGATATGTCACAAGATTTTGAAATTTCTAGAGCAGTATGTGAAATGTGAACTCATGCATAAGGCAATGGGGTGGTTCACCCTGCATTGGGTCACGTTGCTTGCTGTTGACAGAGATCAATAGATTTTTTTTTTTTTAAAGATGGCACCCTTGAGTATTGAATGCTGCTATGTCTGAGTGACTGACTGGCTTTTGTGCGTGAAGGCAGTGGGTAGGAGGAAAATCAGTCAATGAGTACTTGGTGTTAGTATGATAACTAACCTATTCACCAGATAATACGTGGGCAATCTAGAAGGTGAACATAATGAGAGATGATTCAAAACCATTTCTACAAAGGAGACAATTTTCTGGCCAAGTATATACTGGGGGAGGAGGGAATAAGAGGAAGTGTTATGATTTGAATACAGACCTTCCGTTCCTAAAATCCAGCAATTTTTTTATTCTATCATTCTACCTCTCATCCTTCCTTCTCATACTTACTCTCATCATAGTTACTTTTTATCATTACTTTCTTATGATTCTTTCTTATGTTTTCTTTTATCATTTGCTCCTTTTGCTCCAGCATTTTTGATTGCTTTTACTTTTTACCTTAAATGATACCATTGAAATTATTTTTCCAAGTTGCCAACCCCTATTACTCAACAGCCCCTGGCACAGTGCTAAATATATGGCCATGCCCCAAAGGTATATTTTTATTGATGGATTTGTCAGTTAACTGGTTCCTATTAACTGGTTATTATTGTCCCTGTGTTTGGCTTTCTGAAATCATCACTCATTTATCTACCTGATAATTCAATAAACATTAGTGTGGGATAAAGAGATTAACTTCATGCCTTCTAATCAAGTGTAGAAAGTAGTTAGAAAAGATAAGGGTTGGTTCAGGGTAGAAAGTGTAAGTTTGGTGAATTATAAGAAGATACACTAAGAAAACTATTTCTATCATTTTTGCCCCATACCTGTTTGAAACTCTTTCATTTTTCCTCAAATTCCTTTATCTCCAAAGACCAAAGGGTCACACATGAAAACAAATGCAAGTTGTATTTTGACATTGTTTTAGTCAGGGTTTTGCAGAGAAACAGAAGCAACTCTGTGTGTGTGTGTGTGTGTGTGTGTGTGTGTGTGTGTGTGTGAGAGAGAGAGAGAGAGAGAGAGAGAGAGAGAGAGAAAGAGAGAGAGAGACAGAGAGAGAGACAGAAAGAGAGACAGAGAGAGATTTTAAGGAGTTGGCTCATGTGGTTGTGGAGGCTTGGTGAGTCTAAAAATCTACAGGATAGACCAGTAGGCTTCAGACTCAGGAAAGAGTTGCAGTTCTTGTCCAAAGGCAGTCTGCTGGCAGAATTCCTTCTTGCTCAAGAGACCTCATTGCTCTTTTTTTTTTTAAGACCTTCAACTGATTAAACGAGGCCCACTCACATTATGGAGGGAAATCTGCTTTACTTTTCAAAGTCCACCAATTTAAATGTTAACTACATCCATAAAACAGCTTCACAGAAACACCCAGAATGTTTGGCAAAATATCTGGGCACCATGGTTCTGCCAACTTGACACATAATTAAAATTAACCATCACAGATATCTTTTAACCACACAGGCTCTCATTCAGGGCACAGATTTGAATCCCCAGGAAGGAAAAGCATCTCTTTATTCTTTCTTCACTCCTGCCACCAGCACCCCACTACTCTGCCAGCAAAAATGAAACAATATAAACACACACATCACCACGAGAATGAGTATATACATTGTGGATTTAAATGCTTTAATGCAATTCAGTAGTTTAAAGTGAATGAAATGGAACATTATTATTCCTGTTTTAATATGGGTACATCTCAAAAATAGAATAGTGAGCCAGGGAGAGAGAGAGAGAGAGAGAGAGAGAGAGAGAGAGAGAGAGAGAGAGAGAGAGAGAAAGAAGAGAGAGTGTGAACAGCTTGTAGAAAGAGACAGAGTATGATAACATTTATGCAAAATTTTAAAACACAAAAATTAAAGTTTGTAGATGACAACAAGAAAAGCATGTGTGTCCATGTAGGCCTCACACTCCAGAGAGTCAGTACCTTTGGGAAAGAAGGTAGATGGATGAATGGAATAGGCGGGGTCCTCAGGGGCTTCAGTCACATCTCTGATGTTTCCTTTCTGTTCCTAAAAGGTCTGCCAGAAGGTGAAATACTAAGTTTTGACAAATTTTGGTAGTGGGTACCCATTTTCGTAGTGGATACAAGTTTTATTGTTTTGTATGCATTTTTATATGCTTGAAATATTTGGTAGTAAAATTGTTAACAGTGTCTCCTTTTTCTCTCAAGAGTCCCTGGCAAAGGTAGGATGCCCAACCCTCCCTCTCTACCACTGCTTTGTTTACCAAGGTCTCTCACACACACACAAGAGTTACAGTGTCTGTTCAGAGTGGGGTGGAAGGGAGAGCTGGAGCCCTGCCTCAGAGGAAAATTCCATCAGGCCTCTGTGTACTAACCCATTTCTGTGGCCGAGCCCCGTCTATTGAGTGCTCAGCAGTCAATCTTGAACATCCCAACAGGAGGGATTGTCTGAGGAGAAAGCTGGGAATACAACAGCAGTGGACCCACGTCTCTTCATTCTGAACCTTCTGAAGGCCCAGACAAAAATGGCTGCCGTATATCAAGAAGGAAGCCTTATTTAAATTTAGTAAGCAGAGTATTGTATAAATTACCGACACAACCCAACTTAGCCAGGGTATATGATGTTAGCCCTAATTCTACTAGTCATAATTCCATGCATGTGGAATTATGGGAGGCACATAGTTATCAGAAGACCAGAAATATACCATCATCTTTGTAATGGACTATTTTGTTCATCTTTGTTACAATACTGGATCTTGAATTAATCTCTCATGAAGCAGATTTAGAAAGAAAATGCTTTACATTGGAAAGGTTAAAAATGGATTTTTTGTTTTCGTACAATCTTCAAATTTCAATTTGTCACTCACAAAACCCAAAAATGTTTGCATGCTTTTAAGAGGGAAATAAAAGGGCTTCCTTCAGATGAAAACAAATACCATTTGAGTGCTTGAAATAATTCTAACAAAAGGCAGGCAAGTCACTTGGTACACTCCTTTAGCCACCTAGGGTAGAAAGCAGAATATCTACGAGAGCTCTGCAGATGACCACTGGTCTATTTGGGGGCAAGTAGCAGTTTTCAAGCAGCAAATAAACGAGGTTGATTTTAATCATGCTAGATGTGTACACTTGGGGCCATTGATTAGTGAAAGTATGTTAACTCTTTACAGTAATATGTAATAACCATCTAATACTCGTTTATTCAATAAATATTTATTGAGTATCTACTATATGCAGTTACTCTTGAGTATTAATAATAAGATAACTAAAAACAGGGTTTTCCCTGCTCTGAGAGAGCTTAGTCAGTCAGAAAGCAAATATAAAAATCAGTCTCTGAAAAGTTCTATGAAGGAGAGAGGCACTGGTTCTATAATTGGGGAAGGTGATCAGGGAGATGAGAGAAAGCTTCCTGAGGAAGTGATGTATGAGCTACAACCTCCAATTTTAAGAGAATGGAAGAAGACCAGCATGGCAAGATTACACACTTAGTTAAAAACTATTCATGAAGCATTTGCTATATGCCTGGCATTTTTCTGGTTGATTAGGATACATGAACAAGATAGAAAAAAGATGCCAGTCCTTGAAGAGCTTATATATTTGGGAAGCGGGTATCAATAGAAATAAATATTAAATAATGGTTATCTAGTGCACTAGAAGGTGGTGACATGGAAAGGGTGGAGGAGGGCAAAGAGAATCACGAGTGTCTCCAGACTGGGGACGACTCACGCATTTGAATAGAGTGATTGAGGTGGGCCCCATTACAAAAGTGAAGTAGTTGATGGCTGAATGACGGCCTGAAGGTGAGGGAGTGAGCTCTACAGGTAGCAGGTGGAAAAGTGTTTTAGGCGGAGGGAACAGACAGTAACAAAGGGAGGAGTGTGCCTGGAATGTTTAGGACAGGGTGGAGGCCAGCAGGCCTGGAGCAGAGTAGACGAGGCGGGAGAGTAGTAGGAGACAAGGCCAGAGGGTCTGGGTGGGGTTAGATCATGGAAAGCCTTAGGGGCCATTTGGGCTTTGGCTTCTGCTCTGTCTGAGTGGGGCAGCTGCTGGAGGGTTTAGAACAGAGTCAGGACATGATCTGAATTTGGTTTTAAAAGGAATTATCTTACTGCTGTGCTGGAAATAAAGGGGTAGAGCGCAAGGGTGGAAGCTAAGGCCACGAGGAGAGTATTGCAGTGATTTCAATGAAAAATGGTCATGACATGGGCAGTTGGAGGCAGTGCAGGTGATGAGAAGTGGTCGTCTTTTAGTTGCCCTCTGAAGATGAGGCCATAGTATTAGCTCATTGAAGGGCTGATGAGAACAGTCAGGAATTTCTGCCAGATTTCCAGCCTAAGCTACTGGAGTGTTGTAGTTGCCATCAACTGATGTGAGAGCGAGTCCAGGGAGAGCAGGCCAGGGAAGGAGGGGGCCAGGAGTTCATTTCTGAGCTTGCTGAAATGAGAGTTCCATTACATATCCCAGTGGAGATGTCAAGTAGGCCATTGGGAGGACTGGAATGAAGACAAGAGAACGTGGCAGATCTTTCAAGGACTTTCATTGTAAAGGAGAGCAAAGAAACGGGGCTGAGGCTCGCAGGCAAAGTTAGATCAGGAGAAAAATATTTTAATTGTAATTTGGGAAAAATAGCAGCAGGTTTGTATAAAGATGGGAATGAGCCTGGTGAGTAATGACAGTGGGCAGCCAGCAGGGGGCCAGACTTGGAGGCCCTAGTAGGACAGTTTAAGATACTGGAGCACTGGGAAACTACTGGGATTTTAAGCGGAACGGTTTGACAAGATAGAATTTACATTTTACAGATCCCTCTGGCTGCAGAGGACAAAACGGATTGGAAACTAGCCAAAGGATTTGTAGGCAGAATATGCGCTTAGGGAGGTGCTAAACATTTAATGTATCTTAACTCATTTAATCTTCACAACAAAAATTGAGGTGGGTGACATTCTTATGCATCTTTTACAGGTGAGGGTGCCAAGGCTTAGAGTGGTTTAGCGAGTTGCCCAAAGTCATCATACAGCTAGTAAATCAGTGGCGGAGCCAGGGTAAGAACCCAGGCTGTCCAGTCAAATTATCCTGGTCTTTTTGCCACTATGTGCCATTGGTCATAGACTCATGTGATTTTTAGGTCGGAAGGGCTCTTAGACACTGCCTCGCCCAGCCCCTCAGGTAAACTGAATTTGAGCTACTCAGAAGCAGCAGCTTGCAAATGGAATCATAGTTTAAATACACCTGGGGGTGGTTGCTATTTAAAGTCCTATTCTGGGATAACCTTTGTAAAGTAAAAAGTCCTTTGGTAAAGCAAATAATCCACTCCCCAATTTAGTGGAGACAATGCTGTTCCTCAAACAGCAAGTGTATCTATAAAACTAAAAAGTGCCAGAGAATATTCTCATTACTCGGGGAGAGGAGCTGTGGCAAGGTGGCATGGAGAGATGTGGGATGAGAAGGCTGCCAGGGGGCCAGAAGAGCGCAGTGCTTGGTTGTGCATGCTGCGGGGTACACCAGCTTCTTGATGCACTTAATCTTACAGTTCAAAAGATTCCAATCATTTCAGCACCAAGGGGTCTTAGAATCTACTTAGAATCTGTGAGCCCATGAGCAGGGCCTAATGCTGCTGTCTACATAATAACACTCCTTTGTCTATCACAGAACTGCTCTTCCCCCATCCCATCTACCAGGTGGTTCTGGTGGGCTGTGAGTCACAGGGCTTCACCTGCCCACCTGGTCCCCGAATTGGGCATATGATTAGGCCTAGTCAACTGGAGCCTCCTTAGATTTCTATCTGAGCTATTTTCTCTAGAATATGAGCAATACGTATTATGTAAACCTAGGGCTGCACGTAGCCAGCATGTGTCCAAGCAGAGGCAAGTGGAGCCAAAATATGGAGAATAATTAAGCAGAGCCCTGGTGACATTGCCTACGCTTGAATCAGTAAGTTATTCCCTTGGAGTATTCCAGTTACATTAAACAATAAATTCCCTTTCTTGTTCTATGCCTCAGGTTCTTCTCTAAAATGGGGATAATTATACTACTTATTTCATAGCATGTACCAAGGATCACATTAAATAATGTGTGTCATGGACTGAAAGCAATGCCTGGCACATAGCAGTTAACTATTGCTGCATAACAAACGACTCCAAAGTTAATGACTTAAAACAACCATCAAGGAAGCTCGCAGTTCTGGAGGTTGGCCATTTGGGCTGGGTTCTGTTGGATGATGACTGATCACAGCTCTGCTCACTCACACATCTGTGGTCAGTTCATCTCCACATGGTCCACCATCTCCAGCAGGCTTGGCCATGTCCTTTTCCCTACGGTATCTGGACAGAAGGCCAAAAGGAAGCGTGGAAGCACGCAAGGACTCTTGAGATGTAGGCTCAAAATTGGCACACTCTCCTGCGTCATTCCATTGAGCAAAGCAAGTCACGAGGCCAGCTCAGAACTAGGAAGTTGATTCTACTTTTTCACGGGGGGTGCTGCAGTTACATTGTAAAGAGTCTGAATCAAGGGAGAGCTGTGAATGATTATGGCCACTTTTTCAATCTGTTATAATAAGTGTTTAATAAATCTCACCATATGTGGTTGTGTTATCAGTATTGCCGAAACCAGTTCAATTTACTCTCTGTTGATTGCTGTAGACATAGTCATCCTGCTACGAGGCTTTTGTAAAGATTATTAATAATAACTTGGTCATCCCCTAAATTTCATTCTTGGACTTCTCATTGAAACCCGGATATAGTTTACTTCTTGAAATATATCGTTTGCCTTTTAGAAATATACCAAATGACACCCTGTTTGTCATTAGCAGAGTGCTACAGAAGTGAACGACTGTAATCCCTCATGTTGTAAGTAATGTTTTATCTGCTCAGCAAGAACTTGGCAATTATGAGGCTTTAATGATCCACTTTACACAATTATTTGTTTGTGAGTTTCTCCTCAATGGTTTCTGTTTTGTAATTATTTATATTTCTTCTTGCTTTGTTCATCTTTAATTGCTTTAGATTTGATGGGGGAAATATTGATATCGCTCAGTGGTTCTTCTGAGGCCATAATATTTATTCTTTTTAGTAATAAATACATTGTAGACTTTCATGCTTATTAATTTTTGATTGTAGAGAATATCGTATTATGCAAGGTGTGACATGAATACATTTGAATTCATTACTTAAGCACATTCCTTCAAGAGTATTAATACTGATTTGATGATTTTCATTATTAAGTTACTAAATATATTGCCAAAATTCAATTTCTTCTATTTCTAAATCTAGCCAAGGGTTAGCAAAAGCTTTTTCCTCTATTTTTGTGAGGACAAGAAACGTGAAAAGGATTTTTTTTTATAGGGAGGTGGTAGTTTCATTCCAGAGTTAGAGGATCTATATTGTGCTTGTTATATCAGTATATCAAGAGCAAACATAAGCATTGCCATTTCCCTCAGTAACTAGAAGGCAATCAATATCATCATCAGCCAATGGTAAAAGTGTGCTGCCGTGTGTTTATAACTTATGGCACTATCATCATTCACTATCAGCAGAATCCCTCCTTTTGTAAAATCTAGATTAGATGTCACCTTTTGTTTATACTGGATTGAATATCAGTGTGAGTAATGACATTGTAATAATAGTTGATAACTGAGTACCAACTCTGTATATTGGCCTATGTATTAACTAGCTAAATACTGGACTACAAATTAGTCTACCAGTCAGTGGCTTAAAGAACAATCATTTACTACCCCTTCCAACATATGCAGCTCAGGTGTTTCAGAGCAGCATGGCTGTGCAATGCTGGCTTGAGTATCTCATGAGGTTGCAGGTAGATGTCAGCCAGAACTGCAGTCATTTGAAGGTTTGACGAGGGCTGAGGGATCCAGTTCCAGTTTGGCTCATTCACATGAATGACAACTTGGTGCTGGCTGTTGGTGGGAGGGTCTCTGTTCCTCTCCACGTGGGTCTTTCTATGGGCAACTTGAGTGCCCTATAGAAGTGCCCTGTTGACATGGTGGCTAGCTTTCCCAGGGGCAAGCAATCCAAGGGACGAAGGCAGAGGCCACAGTGCCTTTTATGACCTCACCTCAGTAGCCACACATCATCACTTCTGTGTTCTGTTTGTCACAAGGGCCATCCCTGATTCCATGCAGGAGAAGAGTACCTCCCTGATTCTGTGTGGATACCAGAAAGCAAGGATCATTATTCACCATCTTGGAGGCTGGCCACCACAAACTGCTACCAAATGACAATAGAATATCTACTATGGCCAACTTTATCAATCATCAGAAATTTGATACATTTTTATGATGTATCTGCTAGGTATGTCCTATGCCATAGATATGTCCTATGACATGTATTAAGCCTCTGTATGCCTGTGATTGAGTCTTTTACTATAATAATAATACTCTAGTTATCTTCTCCCGAAGAATCCAGACCTTTTCTGGTGCTCTTCCCATAGTCATAGTATCTTTCTCACAAATAACCTTCTCAGAATCTTATGAAAGTTACAGAATACTTCTCAAGAAAGATATATTCACACATGATTTTCCTTAGAGTTTTAGTAGATTTAGGAACACCCGTTCCCATCAAGTGAATTAATACTTATTTAGAGTAAGTTAAGATTTGTTTTTTTCCCAGAATACTTTAAAAGTCAGTCTACATATTAATTAGAGGAAAAATACTATACAAAATGTATCTGTGTACTATGATCTCTAAACCGCCCAAAGTAATTATTTTCCTAAATAATTTTAATCTTCAATGTTAATCTCTCAAAAATAGAATGACTGTTACTGTAATTGGAACTCTCAAATATAATTTCTCACATATATTGTATCCTTCTTCCTAGTTCTTCCTATCCCATATTCTCTGAAGTAGCTCATTTTTTTAAATTCCCCTTTTTCCTTTCATCTTGCACACATTTCTCATCTATCCTTTCTCTTCCAGCTTTTCATTATGTAGATTGACTTAACCGGTCTTATAAAGAATTTTCTGTCTCTCCCTCTTATTCTTACATCTTTCTGCCCATTCTCTAATTATGCATTGACAAATCCAAATAACCGGTCTGGCACTGGTGGTCTCTCCTGGAGAGTAGGAGGTCTCCCAGGCATGTAATGAGAGAAGGGAAAGCTGAGGGTGAATATAGTATTTTCTTTATCCACGCTGGTGGAAGCGGGGGGGCTAAGAATCTTGATACTTTAATATTTTTGGCCTCTTTACACTTTTCATTCAGCAGCAATTGATCACAGAAAAATCTTCAAAACACTTTCAGTTTAGAGAATTCTGCCTTTATTAGTTGTCTGAAGAGTAACCAGATCGCATGACCAGGTGTGGTCTGGATTCCCCTGGTTATCTTGATAAATTGTCTATTCACATGTTCCTTGATGTATTCTTATTGTAGTACATGGATTTCTAGCATAGTAAAAATGTGACAGCAAATAAACAAACAACAGCCAAACATTGACGTTGACTCTTGGTATACATTAAAATCTCCATTAATTGGGCAACTTTGGGTAAACAGCACACACCTTGCTCAGTTGTGTAATACATACAGAAGGGCTATGTCAATTGGTTAATTGTATTTTGAAATTAACTTGAGACAGTCTTTTGTTTTCTCATACCCCAGCCCTTAGAGGTTAGGGAGAAGGTTGGCAACCCTGGAAAAGTAGAGAAAGTTATGGAGCAGGAAGAATTCTAAGATGGCTCCCAAGATTCTCACCAAACTGTGACTCTGATGGATGTCACGCCGTCATGAGGTTATTTATGTGGCACAGGTGGCTTTAAGAAAGGGAGGAAATTCTAGGCAGGCTTGACCTAGTTGGTGAGCCCTTGGAAGGTCCTGAACTCTTCCTGGAGATAGAAATTTGAAAAACTGAAGGATTTCATGTACAGAGTCTCCGTTACTGGCTTTGAGGATGGCGGGGCTCTCGTCGCAGGAACCTGAGGGCAGCTTCTAGGAGCTGTGAGTTTTCTCTGGCTGGTGGCCAGCGAGGAAATAGAGACCTTAGTTCTACAACCACAAGGAACTAGTAAATTCTGCCACAACCATGTGACTTTGGAAGAGGACCTTGAGCTCCAGATGAGAATGTAGCCGGCTGACACCTTGATTTCCGTCCCTCAGAACCTAGTCACATAGTGCCCCAACTTTGTGATCTACAGAACTATGAGACAATAAATGACGGTGGTTTTGAGCCACTGAGTTTGCGAAGGTTTGTTATTTATAAAATAAATACAAGTCATAACCTGTTTTCTTTTGGCACCTGGGGGAGGTGAGACAGCAGAAGGAGAGGCACTACAGGGAGCTCTGAAGTGCTCCAGCTGGAATCCTAGACCTGGGTTTATAACGCAATTCTATCCAAGTAGAAGCTATGGGGCTTTTTTGAGTGTCTTATCCCTCAGAACCTCAGTTTCCCCACCTGCAAAAAGGAGACAAAACATTACTAGCTTCTTCTAGAATTGTTGAGAGACATATATGAGGTAACAAGCATGAAGTATTAAGAATGGTGGCTGGCATGTGTAACAGCTACATATATATTAGCTATTTTCACCCTGAGAAAAATCACTAGAACATTGATTTTGAGAGCTGGAGAATAGGAATGATCGTTAAACCACCAATAATTGTGCACTTCGGGCAACTTAACAATATATGTTCATATTTTGTCTCATTTCATATAACTCCCCTGTGAGGAAGCTATCCACATCATTTCTTATCATTTTTTTTTTTTTATTTTGAAATACTTATAGACTCACAAGAAGTTGCCAAAATAGTACAGACAGGTCCCGTGTACCCTTCACCCAGCTTATAATGGCACCTTACATTACTATAGTACAGTATTAAAACCAGGAAACTGACATTGGTACAATGCCATTCACTGAATTACAGACCTCATTCACATCTCTCCGTTAATAATTTCATTTTGCAGATGAAAAATCTGAAGCGTTTCTCAGTTGCTGATTTCAAGTTCCCCTTGAAAGCGGTGGTCAAACTGCATGGACTTATATTATAAATGATTTGTTTCTATTGCCTATTTGCATTCAGTGGCAGATTAGGGGAAAAAAAACAAAAAACATGTAGCATTTATGTGACCATTCCGACCAATTAAGATTCAACTTCACTTTTAGTTACTAAGTTTTGTTCCTTAACTAGAAACTTTTTATTTTTCTGCAGCAAAAGAAAGATGACATGGCAGATTTTGACTGAAGGCCAGGTGACACAGATGTCGACCCCATCGACACCACAGATACAGGCACACAGAGACAGATGCCCCTTGTACCAAATAGTTTCAACTTTTGTTTTTTCTTCTTTTTTAGTTATCACCAAAGTCAAGGGTTCTCACATGAAAAAAACCTGAAAGTAACCGAGAAATCAACAGTCCCTCAAGGTCTAGGGAAAATTGGCTTGGACCCTTATGGTTAAAGAGTCTGGGAGTTTTTGAGATTTTAGTGAATTCCTCACAGGGCTCATATTCCTTTGCCCTTGTTTGACTCCTGGGATTGTTTTCTGTGCTTCTCTGCATAATTGAATAGAAAACTCCTTGAGTTCCCTGAAAACTCGAGCAGCCTAAACTCTTTTGAGGACTTTTATGAAGGTTTAAGTGGGAGAATGGAGAGGTTGACATTCCGTACCTGCACATGAAACAACTTTAATCTTGGATATTAGAATTTCTCTTTTCTAAAATTCTTTGCAGCCCACTTTCTGCCAGGCACGCCTCTCTGTCATGGCACAACTCACAACTGCCATCCCCAGTTTTTTTCCTTCTTACTCATTTTTCTTGCCTTTAGGAGAAAAATAAAGTCTTTCCCTTTTCTTTTGCACTTCTCAGCCATGCTGGTCCCAAATCCTTAGGCTTGTATCATCTTTTCACATCCTTATAAACCATTCCTCCAACAATTTTCATTCTCTCCCTGACGTGACATTTGGTGGCAGTTGTTGAAATATCACTTTGCTATTAATTACTATTAATTTTATTATATATTAATTATTCATTTAACTTTCCAACACTTTTTGTTACTGTGAATTCCCTGAAACTGCTGGAAGTCTTTTATTATGTTACCATTTTTCGTAATTTTCTAGATCAGGGTTACTGCCTGTATCTTCCATTAATGAATGAACCAATTATTGTTGCCTTTTGAATAAAGCTCTCTGCTTATATCCAAGAGTTACTTCTACTTTGCTTCTCAGGAAAGACAGAACATGAACTTGACACACTCTATCACAAATGTTGCAAGCCCATTTTGGAACCCCACAAACTTCACTAGGACTGTGCCAGGTCAGATGACCACTGGAAAAAATGGAAGGAAGGCTGTATGTTAGAATCCCAGCAGCTTCGATTTTAGATGCCAATTTGCCCTCCCTGTCTTTGCCTCTACTGGTTGACCCCACTGTGTCTCCAATGCTTAACATAATGTTTTGCAGAGTGGACACTCAGCGAATATTTGTTCAATGTATTGATGGAAGAAAACATGCATTTTAGCAACAGGCTGAATTGATAAGCTTTTGAGGAGCCATAAAGTAGACATTCTTCTCTCTCCTATAGCTCCCATACCGAGTCCTAGGTGGTGTGAGTAACGGACCAACTGGTCCCTTGGAAAGCAAGGTTGTAATGTGAACTGGATATTTGTATCATGCTGTTTGTTTTTATGTCTGGGAGGAAAGAACAATGGGCTCAATGGCTCAAGAAAAACACTACATCACTTAATACTGTTTGTATCGCAATGCTGTCTAGAGAGCAGTTTGTACCTTTCCTTTCTGTTCCAACCACAAATGCTGGGAAACAACCTTCCTTTTCTTCCTCTCCTAAAATGCTTTTTAGCTAAATCCCATGCGTTTCCAAGAGTGGGTGGTGTGCATATGCTAGCCGTGTCTCCTGCGCTCATTGTCAGGTTTGACGGGGAACTGAGGCTGGGTGGGCAGAGTTTCACCACTCCTGTTGATTGAAGTGACACAACAGTCTAATATGATTAATGTTTGACTGAGCACTGGGGATTTTTTCCACATTTAAAGAGATTTTAAAAAGAAATGTAACTTTAAGACCATATCTGGGGAAAGAAACTGGGTCCTACTCAGGCCCAGGTAGGTCAGCTGCCCCTGGCTGTGGTGGGAGGGCTTGCGTGATGACCCTAGAAACCCCAGTCTTAAGGGTTTACCACATACGGTGTTTCCCTGAAAATAAGACCTAGCCAGACAATGAACTCTAATGTATATTTTGGAGCAAACATTAATATAAGACCCGGTCTTATTTTACTATAATGTAAGACTGGGTCTTTATTAATGTTTGCTCCAAAAGATGCATTAGAGCTCATTGTCCGGCTAGGTCTTATTTTCGGGGAAGCAGGGTACTTGTATAGACATCATATCTGTGGGTGAGACTGTTTAGAGGGAATATTCCATGGTCTGTAAGTGATGGTTTCCCTCCCTTTCCATTTCCCATATCCGAGGCATATACACATCATTCATTCATTCCTCATTCACTTATTCATCCATCCAGTAACCATTTTTCTCCCCTGCCCTGCACCGTACTCAGGACTAGGCACGGGAGTTGTAACATTGAAAGGCACAGGAGTCCTCCCTGTCCCTTTGTCACTTACAGGGGAGACTGGAAGACAGAATTGGGGGTGGGGAGTTATGAAGCAGGGTGGGAGTTACTGACAGAGCTAATGCTCCGTACATTCCGGGGCCCACGGTAAGAACATAAATCACACGGCCTGTGGGAGACTCCCTGGGGTTACTGGCAAGGAGTCAAGCAGAAGAATTGGAGGAGGATGGTGACAGGAAGGGAAGGACAAGGGGACGGTCTCCCAGAGGGAGGGCATAGCATGAGCAGAGGCTCAGGGAAGAGGAACTTCATGGTATGCACGGACTTACAAGCAGTGGAGCTGCTATTAAATGCAGAGTGGTAAGAGATGACACTCAAGCAAATGGAGGGAACAGGCCATGGAGGGCCCTGTAGGTCATACTTAGATTAAGTGTCGACTCAAGCTTCAAGGCTATTGGGAGTCACTGAAGTGGCCTGCAGAGCTCCTTCCCTGACATGCCTGTCAGGTGGCAACAGGTATTCTCATCTTAACCCACTTGGCTCACTCCAACCTCATTGATGCTGGGATGTTTTCATGGGTTGAAGGCTGCTGACATCATCTGTCTCTTAGGGATTTCAATCGCGCTGTGTTACAGCCCTTGGAGAGCCAGGCCTGTGGGCTTGCTGCTTCTCTTCTCATTTCAAAGCTGGACTTTGATAGCCTACTTTAGTTTGGTGAAACCTATAGAACTCCAGGCAGAGTTCTGCAGGCTCAAAGTTCCAATTATTGTTCTAGGAAAACAACAGACTTACCTTTGTCTCTCAGTCTTTTCCCAGTATATTATAGAATCTGTAAATTAAGACATGCCAGAGATTCTAGCTTCTATATCTTAGACTTTTAAGTTCTATGAAAACCGGTAATTTCTAACATCATTTTAGCAATGTATAAATCCTATCACTTATACCAACTTTTTCTGTCAACATTTTGAAAAATCTTTTTGCATGTCTACCTTCGTATTTGTACCACTAATGCTAATTATGTTTTTTTACTGTGAAATAGGTCATGAAGTCTATGTTCTTTACTCAACAGATATAACACGATGGGGAAATAAAAGAAAATTAAAAACTGAAGCAAGTTCTCTGTCCCTGAGTGGTGTCTTGATGCTTTTCATGCTGGAGAATAAGATTAACCCATTTTTATTGAGCACCTAATATGTGCCAGGCATTGTGCTGGGTATTTTCATATATATTATCTTATTTAATCCTCCTAATCACACTGTGAGGAAGATTTCATTATTTCCTGTTTTTATACATAATACACCAGAGGATCAGAAATGTCAGGTGAATTTTCCAAGGACCGCTAGCTAGTGAGTAATGAAAGTGGATTGAGCCCAGGTCAGTCTTATATTCCAAGCAGACTGTGGGGAGAACTTGTGAGTGGGGCAGGAGATGGGAGCTAGTGGGGTAGCTTCGCTTCAAGCAGTTATTAGTAGAAAAATCAATACAGCATCTAGTACATGAGTGAACAATAGTTTCATCTCTTTTATTAGCCTTGGTCAGTTAGTAGTGGCATCTGGAGAACTGATTAAGGAACAGTGCTGAGATGGATTAGCTGGAGGTAACCTGGTGAAGATAGACAGTGTCTACTCAAATATCATGTATTTGACATCTTAATTTATTGATAGGAAGAGTGTGACCACAGTGGTATGCGAGTGGGGGTCTGCATGTGGCATGGGGAGAGCCAGGGAGGCTGCTGTCGGAAGAGCTGGCTTTCAGGGTTGCACCTGCCAATTCCTTAGGGTGCAGGGGCTAGGAGAGCTGCCTTTCAGGGTTGCACCTGCCAATTCCGCAAAACCTATTGATGCAGGCTTCCAAATTACCCACAAAATATCTTTATATGGGCATTTTCGAAGGGAACATATTTTAAGAGAACATATGCCTCTTGGTGCTCTGTGCTTGATAGAATCAGGTAATAAGCATTCAGCCCAGCTACTTAATGTAGAAGCATAAGAGCAGTGACTCTGAATGTATAACACCCCCAATGCTGTAAGCTGTCACCATTTGTGAGCCCCACTGTTATTACCTACTGAGCACCTTTTCCTCTTCTTCTTAACTGCGTGTTGTGGGGAGAGAGTTCTGCAAACATCACCGGCTTGGGAGGCACAGTCAGAATGCTAATAGAGCCATCAACCCCAGATGCTGCTTTCCTGAAATCTGACTGAGCAAGGTGAGCCCTGATTCATACCTTGTGCCTCCTCCTACATGACTGCAATTAACATTTTATCTGCCCTGTATCTCAAGGCAAAGCTTTGGCACCACTCCCTGGAGGGTGAGGAAGGACCTTAATTACAGAACAGCTGCCTGCTGTATTCTGATGTCATCACCTCTGAGCTCCAGAGAGAGGTCAATCCTAGGATGTCATGTGGCTCAAATAGAATATTTTAATTTAGAGACTCAGTAAATTGCTCCATCAATTAAGACCGGTTGTACTTGTAGCCGCCTTGCTGGGGCACACAGCCAGAAGCTTTGATTCATTTCATTTCTTATTGACCCTGTCACACCGTGAAGGGACAGCCAACATTTCAGTGGGCGGTGGAAAGCTGCCAGAAGTAAAAGGAAGACTAATGATCGAGGAAAATTTTAAAGGGTAAGATTGACATTTGAAATGAGAGCACATCTGTCATACTGGCTAAATGATGGTGTTTGGTGGGGGTCCAGGAGAAGAAACGGGGTGGGATATTTTATACTTTGTTAGCAACTAATAAATCCCCCATCTCAGCCAGTCATCACAGGACAGGCTTGCGTTTTGCTCAGGCAAGTTTCAGGGCAAGTAAGTGGAAGTTCTTATGTATGTGATTTTTCAGAGGTCCAGGCTCTTTCCATCTCTTGTGATACTGTCAGTTCACCGCGCACTCCAAGCGGGAAAGAGAGTGATGAAGGAAAGTGCCATCTTTCAGAGGATGAGGTTGAGGCTGACACGTTCCTCCTTTCATCCTCAGGGGAGGATGAATCCCAGAAGCCAGGCTGAACTGTACATGTGGGTTAGAGCGCTGAGAGAACGAAAGGCTGACGCTGGTCAAAGCATGGGCACATATGTGGACTATGAGAGTCAGGCAGCGTCTAAAACTCTCTTCCTTCTTTCCTGAAGCCCCGAGACCCTGCCCTTGAGCAACATGCAATGAAGTTATAAGGCACTGCTTCCTTGTTCCCAAATGAAAAAAACCTCACGTTTCAACAGGAGCCCGGGTCATGAGGCAGCTAAGACTAGGCCCGTGGGGGCAGTTCATTCTGACCGGGTAAGCATCCTGATGGCCTCAGAGAGCACCTTTTGGTTTTAACTACAGGTGGGTCTCTGGAATCCACGTCACACCATCAGCTCTTTTCAAAGAGGAGCAGAGACTAATGACTCACTTCCCATAATATTGGTCTCTGTAATTTAGAATAAAGTATCGTTCTAGCAGAGCTTAAAATACGCAGCGGCCCTCATTTACATTTGCTGTCCAGTTATTATCTTGCTTATTTACAAAGAAAGTGGCTAGCTGTCACCTTGGCTTTCTTCCATAGTAAACCATGGAATAATTTCTGTTAAAGTTCGTACTTTGAATTTAAACACAACTGGGCCATTATGGCTGGCTGCCACCAGAAGCACACATATGATTTGCATGTCTAGATGAGCAAATTAGAGCTGCGAACACCAGGGGCCACCCGGCAATATATTACTTTGCCTCCCCTCCACCTCACAGAATTAACTACTGCCAGGGAAATCGATTGATAACTAAATGTCTAATGGAAGAGTTAGGACAGGATAATATACAGCTGCCCAAGTGAACTTTGATATGGAATTTAAATCTTGTCTCTGGCTGGAGACACTGCGTTTGGAAATGCAAAGTGTTCCCTTTAAAACTCACTTGCCAATGGAAGGAAGAAGTCCGGAGTTAACGGACACAATGGGAATTTTACCTGCCTCCAGCGATTTGAGGAGCACATTCAGTATCAAGTTATTGGGCCCGTGACTCCTTTCTTTGCCACCTCCACCATCTCGAGCCAGAAGTTATATTTGGATCCCATCAAGTTCTTACACTTACACTTGTATTAACTTTGAATGATTCTAGTAGAGCATGTCACTGGTTGTGACAGAATTATTCATGAGCTAAATGAGTCTGACTCAGTTAGAGGAGCGCCTGGGCTTCTGGACCTGGTGGAAGGAAATTGAAGTGACAGCCTGGCCCCTCCAGGAAGCCTGTTGTTTATTATGACTTTATTTATGGATGCTTTCCTCAGAGATCTGACAACACACCCCTACAGGGAACTGCACCTGAGGCGGCACTAGTTTGGCAGAGGCCCCTATGGGCATTGGTTATGGGGGGTGTGTGTGTATTCTTCACCATTCACTTCCAAGTGGCCCGTTTTGATACCCCATGGGTACATTCTTAGGGTATCTACAAAGCAGGGAGAGCCCTCCAAAATTTTCATCGGAAAAGTTTTAATATGTGAAAGAAAGCGTCCAAGTAGTCTTCAAGGAAAATCAAGAAGTCTCTTAGATGCTGTCTTGCCCTTTTCTGGTGTAGTATTTGGATTGTCATTTAGTTAGGTGGAGGTGGGTACAATAACCTTGGCATTGCTGAGACTCAGATCTTGCCAGTGGCCCAGCTCCTAGTATAAACCATTGGAAGATGAGGCGACACCAGGGAAGAGGAAAGGTCAGAGCGATCCACTGATGAAGAACAGAGTCAGAGCCCAGAGGCTAAGCCACTGTGGCTCCTGGTTCACACTCCGTGCCCCCACCATTTTAGGTAAAGTCATGGCACTGATGAAGGTAAGGACCCCTGGACCAGGAATTAGGGGTCTAATTTCTGTCTCTGTCTGACATAAGACCTCAGACTATTCACAATGGTCCTATGAAAAATATCAAACCTTCCTCATTTGCAATTTGTCCCATTTCCCTCCATGGATTGCGGTGAGGATTTATTGAGAGGGAGATCACAAAAGCACTTTGAAAATTAAGAAAGTACTTGACAGCATAGGTAATAAACCTTCTTAGAAGTAAAAGCTAGACCTCTGAATCCAAATCCCACACTGCAGCAAATACATAGGAGAAGGGCTTTCATTCTTAGGCATTTATTAAAAAATATTTTAACTTTCCTTGTTGTATGCAAATGGATGTGACATCAGAATTGCACTATGTCAGTTTCTTCTGAAATGATTTAGAAGATGAGGAACACCAGATAGAGACTAGACTACATCTGTTTTTTTTTTGTTGTTGCTGTTGTTGCATTCTTTCTTTCTTGGTTTTTTTTTTTTTTTTTGGCAGGAGGTTGTCTCAAAGGATAATTGCAAGTAATAGGGACCTGAGCTCTTTCCTATTTAAGCTACTGATTTACGTAATAGGACAAGTACAAAACTGTGCAGTAACATGGTGACAAAGAGAAAATGATTTCAAGCCAGCGGCGTGACAAATGGTCAGAACAAGCATGCACCCTCTGGTTATTCCGACCCTTTATTAGGATATATCATTAAGCTGCCCAGTGTTTCATATAACGCAGAAATTATTACCCTACCAGAAACAAGTAGGATGCTGAGTCTTCCAATGTCCCTGGAAATAAAAATGGGAATCAATTAGACAAACGTTTTGATTATGACCTGAGTAACTTATATCTTTCTCCTTCTTCTTATACCAGGGGTGCCAAAAAAATGTATGCATGTGACTTGTATTCATCTTTTGTTATCAGCATATATTGAGTAATGTAATTCCCTTTCTTAAAATATGTAAACATTTTTTTTGTACCCTCTGTATGTTGCAAACAAACTAGAGTTGGTCCCAGATAGAAAGAAACCTTAGAGAAAATCCATCCCTCACTTTGCACAGATGAAAATACTATGGCCCTCTCAGATAAGGGGAGTTGAAAACAGGAAGAGATCTTGACCTGCTCAGCTAAACAAGTGTCTGCCATGTAGTAGTTGCTCAATAAATGTTTCATGACAAATCTTAGGGATGAGGAACTTTTATAACGGACCACAATCAAGTGGGAGAATAAAAGACTTGGTCAACTTACAGGGGGTCAAGAGATCTGACTTCTAGACTCAGTTATACCATCCACTGTTTATACGAAGTATGTCATTTGCTTTACTCGAAGTTTCTTCTATTTCCATCTTGAATACCATTTTCTGTCCTAGCTGCGTTAGCGTAAGAAAAAAAGGTATACATGTATGTATTTTACATTTTGGAAAATGTCAACTAGTCTCCTCTATAGCTAGTAAACTTGTCTTATGGAGGAGCTAGCAAGTCTTTAAGGTAAGTCCTAGGAAGCAACAGAAAACAGCAAAGTGAGATGTGCGACTGATGGTTGCAGTGGATGTTTGTTACTTATTTCTCCTTAAATCCCCTGATGCAGTTGTGAACTTACTTGTCTGAGTCAGAGCTGTGGAATGGAAATCAATCTGGGGTATTGTGATCATTAGGGCATATTTCTTATGAGCCTTTTCAAATAAAATGCTAGGCTGAGGTATAATTTTTTTAGGCGCTCAGAATCTACGACTCTTGGAATAACACTGCCTGGAGCAGAGGGCGACAGCAAATGACAGCAAATGAGCCCAGCAAAGAGAGAGAAGATTAATCTGTTGTATTTAAAGAGCTCTCAATTTATAAAAGTGTCCTCCTCTGTTTCTGTCTCCTCTCAGTGCTGCACACGTCAGAGTCAAGCTCTGCTATATGGAAAGCCAGATGCAACAAAACAGTTAGTTGGGGGATGTGTATTAATATTTTGCCATAAAATGCAGCCAAATGACCAACTATCCTAGAGTATTTAGAACTATGAACATGTGAATAAAATCTTATTGACTTTCTATAATTTAACAGTTGCATATCTAACTGTCTCTGTTTAGTGATGTAAAAGTCCCATAAAAAATCCATTTATTTCATTTTTTCCCACTTGAAACAGATCAGATAGTTACAGCTTTTCTTTAAAGCAATTGAAGTAGAAGTCAAATCATTAGAAAGCTAGATTTATACCAAGATCATCCCTCATGATTGACAATCGAGTGAAAACACTTGTTATTGTATCTCCTGTCTTTCCAGCTTTATGATAGTCTCCTTATTTCATTTGGTCATGCCATGATCACAGCAGGATGCCCTAGTTTTGAATTCAGTCCCATCTCCGAAGATAATTTCTTTATATAGAAAGGAAAATAGTCCACTTGACCACTGTATGTGTGTGTACTTTCTACTGGGAATGGCTTCCTTAAGACCAATTTGATTCCCAAAGTACCATTTATTTCCACTACCATTTTATCAGACGAAGACCTCTCAAGGGTAATTACCATAACTAATTATAGGCCATGTCCAGTTTTTCCAGGATAATCCTGAGGTGACCCAAATATCAGGACTTAAAATTGAACCCTTATTCCGTAGGTTAACTATCTTTTATTAAGGAAGCAAACATTTGTCTTTCTCCTTGTGTTCCCTCCAACTGTGGAAGAAATAGATTCTATCTGATATTATCTGGGCTTTCCGAGGATGCATCTTTCCAAGAAGGAAGAATAGTTTCCTTAGGCTGCTGTTTGTCAGATGGAGGTCCAAAGATTCCCTGTAGTTTAAAATGTAGATTATTGGATTCTACCTCAGACCTACTGAATTAGAACCATTGGGGTCTCAAGGATCTAAATAAATAAAGACTTTCCAGGTAATTCTTACGCATGCTAATGTTTGAAAGCCATGGCTATTGGCTTTGATAGAGACCCAGGTGTGTAGGGTTCCATGTTGCAGAGGTAATTGATGAGGATGAGGGGAGATAATGCTCTGATGAGCTCGATGTGGATGCCAGGGGAGGGTCCTGAGTTTCTGTATACTTACACAGAGGACTTCTATTCTTTCTAGAAAGATCTCTTTCGTTTGCTAGTCACCTTCTGGTTAGTCTCCTATTTAAGTAGCCATCATCCTGATCAAAAGAATTGCTCCAGTGCTGCAGGTGACACACACACACACACACACACACACACACAGTGAAGGACTAGGTACAAGAATACTAGTATTACCTTCCCTCTGGTTTCAACAGAGTATCACCTTTGCCAAGGATTACTCTTCTTTTAATCTCATTGAAGCTTTACAATTTGAACATTCTTCTCTTGTTTGAAGAAACACATCAAATGTGACTCTGTGCCTTTCGTAGGTGGGTTAGTGTGGGCTGCCTAATGTGCTAAAATTGTGCATTAGCTTTGTTATACTACTTTTGACTCTCTCACCCAACACAAATCCATCAAAACCTACTCTTTTCTATCATCACTCACCCCATCGTGAGCTGGGAAATAATTCCCTGCCACCCTCCCCCCACACACACCTTAGTAATGTTTTGAATCTTTCCTAGTCCCAACTCAGAAAATGTGCTGCTTGATTACTCTGGTTGCCATGGCTACAGGTCTAATTTCCCTCCAGCTCTGTCTTCTGATGTCACATGTTCCTGATGTGTTTGATCTATAAGGGAGCTTTTCAGAAATTCATCTAGTAGGTTTCATAAGGAAATAAGACATTAGGGCATCAAAGGGGGCCATTTGCAAGCTTAGTTTCGGAAAATAATCAGTAGAATTCCTGATGGTATATTTAGAAAAAAACAAAAACAAAACAAAAAACCCAAAAAACTAAAAAAAAATCCATCTTCCTAAATTCTGAAATTGATTCTCTACACTTTTCTTCCTTCTTTGCTTGTGTATTTCAGGTTTTTCTCATAGCATTCATGGTCAACTTTTATTTAATAGATCTTAGTAAATCCCTTAAATATTTTTCAAAGCATCTCATCTCCATTGATTGTTAAACCGTCTTCATTTTGGTTTTCCCTCTCCACTGAGATGATGATGATGATGATGATTTTTAATGTGAGAATGCAGATTGTCCTTGCAGTACTTGACAATGTCCTCCATTAACAAAATATTTGCTGTTTTTAAACTGTCATTTTTAGTCTCTACTTACTGTGGCAATCAAGTGGCCTAAATTGTTCAGAGGATTCCCCAGAAATTCAGTTAGAAACAGGGATTGTTCAATGTTCTCCTTTCATATTTGATGCAATCTGGCCCTAATATGTTGCCTCAAAAATATCTCAGGTGCCTAAGAGAATTCTTGCCTTGCAGGGTTCCAACCCACTAATCAAATAAAATTTAGAAGCACAAAATGAATTGGCACTGCACACATCAACCTTCACACAAGCCAAAGAGTTTTCAGGGATTTAGATACTTGCCCATTTTGAAAAACTACTGCCCTTATTTTTTTGTCCCCTTTTATAGTGACTCATTTAAAAGAAATCCTCCACAGATCTGAAAAGTCATGGCAAACTGAATGGCATACATATGGGTAATTTGAGCTTGGCATATTATGGAAGGAAAATGTGTTGCTATCCAGGCCAGAGTGGACATGAGATTCTGGAGTTCTTTAAAGAAAAGATGTTTTCGCAAAAGCACATTGGAATGATTAGTGCAGTCATTTGGAAACAATGGACACTTTTTTTTTTTTTTTTAGCTCACCTTCTTGTCTTTATAGAGTTACCTATTCATACACATGGAACACATCAGGAACATGGGAAGAACCAGGCTGACACTTAAAAGGCATGTGGTGTAAGACTTTTTAATGCTTGATGTAGCATGAATCCAAGTGCAATGCTATGAATAAATTCTCTCTTGGAATGTGTAAATAAATGCATTAAATGCCTTGAATATTTAATTCATCTGTCTCTAATCTTATTTGTTGACATGGAAGATAATAAAGCGTAATGACTGCTAACCTCCTAACTGGGAATAATATCTAGGAGCTATGATTAATATGGAAAGTTTTAAAAAAAAGATTAGATTTCAGTATCTAATAATAAATGTGCTAACCTGCCTGAAATAATATTTGATGGATATTACATTTTCTTGGGGAGAAAACAACAACAACAACAATTAGTATTTGTACACTCCCTAGACACTGTACGTTTTCACTTCGTGGAATATCTTTTGCCCATTGTATGCACTCTGAATTTTTTACCATCAAAATGTTATTTTAAAGACAACCACAAAAATGTAGTAAAGGAACTGTATTTGAGAAAATACCTGACAAAATTCAACGCACTAAAAAGCAACAAATGATTTTCTCTGAATTAATTGATCCAACCACAAAGCAAATTGTCTTCCAAATCTGATTTTATAACAACTCAGCTAAGATTCAGCAGTGGTAGAGGACCTTAGCACTGTTTACATAGACAAAAACACAAAAAGAACCAAAAAATGCTCCCAAAAATTGTGTTTGCAGAAACCATAACTGTGTTTTCCCTGTGTCAATATGACTTTCTAGCCAAAGACTATATTATTATTGAGTTAAAACTGGGAGTGACCAAGAGCCTCCATCACCCTTTTTAAATGGCAGCGTGGAAGCCCCACATGGTTGGCTTTACAAAGCTCTTGGTGGCAGAGCTTTTGCAGAAATTTGATCTTAGGAGAAAAAAAAAATAAGAACGAAGGGATAATTTGGTTTGTTGGATTTCTCTGAGTTCCTGACATGTCCTGAAGCACTCTGAATCACCAGAGAAAGTAAATTATCTTGAGTGTATTTAATTTTATTGTATTTCTTTGAAAACTGGACATCTGAATAGGTGATACATCTCTAATTAAATAACATATTGGTTAAAAAGAAGTGCTGCTTTTGGACCATGATGAATGACAGAGAATTTTCCTTTGAGCTTTTGTTGTTTCTCCATGTATCTGCTACCAGCAGGCACTTCCTTATATTTTCTCATTTACTAACATTTACAGTGTTTTTCAGTTGTTTTGCTGGAGGGTTTCTCGTTTTTTCTTTTTTTCAGCGTGAGGAATTGTTGACCTTTTGAGTACATAACATTTAATGAGATTTCTATGTTGCTAAATGAACTGAGATTCAAACGCTGGTCATTCAGGTGGTTGGGAAGAGAGCTGTGCACCTAGGCGATATGACTCAGACCCCAAAGAAATTTGTCCTCTGAAGGAACCAGAGTTAGTTCTATGTAACTTGCAATTTCTTGAATCTGGGCCTCCATACTGTATTGTGTCAAGGTATACTGTCTCTTAATAGTCCCTGAGATGACAGGGATGATTATATATCTTAGAGCAATTCTTTGTAAGTTATTTGGGTAGGTAAACAGAAAGAGGAAAAAAAAACACACCACCAAACGTATTTTGTTTGTGGTCTTTGAAATTCATACTCAGGAAATAGCCTTTAAAATCTATTTTATCTTATTGCAGTATCATCTATGTAGCTGTGTTCCACATTACTCTGAAAGGACAAACCTATTGTAATGTTACATATTATCACAAGGATTCAAATATACTCTGGGTCAAATTATAGCTGCTAAAACTACCTCCACGGAAAATTCTTGGGTATTAACTTGGAAAGAAGTTTGTTCTTTTTCTTATTTTCAGAATCAGAAATGGGTTCCCTTGTACTTCATCTAAGGGAAAGAAAGGAGGGCTTTATTTTAAAAACAGAACATTACTTACATCTTATAATGTTTATTTAAATAGATGGGTGTAGTGGTTTCAGAGCTTCATACCTTTCCTGGAAACATAAGCCTAAACTGTGTTTATCCTTTCTGCATCATTTATTTTTTATGTAATGTTCTAACCAGGCTTCCATTTTGGATATTAAATGCACCGAAACCCTTAGCTGATTAAAAGCAAACTAATCTTAATTTACTCAATAAACATTCACTGACAGCCAAACATCTGCCAATTTTTGAACCATGAAAGCAGAATCTAAGAATACATAGTTCCTTTCCTTAAAGAGGAGATAGAATCAGCCAATGGTGACAGCAAAGTGTGATGAATGACAGTGGGAAGCACACAGGCCATAGAGAAGGGACATCATACTCTCTTGGTAAGAATTGAGAAGAAAGGTTAGCGAGGGCTTCCTGGATGAAATGACACTTAATGAGTGGTTCACACAAGAGCGGAGCATGGGGAAGTTTTATGCAAAGGGCCACCTGCTAGAGAACATAGAGAAAAATACAGTGGTTCCTCCAAATTGGAGGTGAGTTGCTTTGAGGGAAACAGGAGAGGTAAGCAGGGGGCCACACCTTGATGGCTGAGGGCCTTATTTCCCTTACTAAAGAATTGGGACCGTATTCTTGTGGCTATGAGAGGCTCCTGATAGGACGTAAGGTGGCATTTATCAGGTGGCTTAGAAAGTTTGCTCTGCTTAGAATGGATTGGAAGGGAACGGGAATTAGAGGCAGGGAGACCATTAGGGTACAAGATAATGGTGGCTTACATTGGAATACGAAGAGGTTGGGTGTGAGGAAGGAGTGAAGGAGGGATAGTCAATACCTAGTCAGGACATCTGGAGCAATGGCAGGGCCAGAGTCAGTTTGGAAAGATGACGGTCATGGGTTTGAGTTTGAAGTTTGAATTTTGATGTTGAAGATATCACACGATATTGTTTGAGGAGACAGAAGTGATGAAAACGTTGCGTGATTAGATGATGCTTACTTGAGTGTGTGTGTGTGTGTGTGTGTGTGTGTGTGTGTGTGTGTGTGTTAGCTGCAGATGATAACCCTAGAACACATATATGGTGACAGAATATAGAGGAGCACAGACCCCAAATCTATATGGTGAGATAACCATCTAGGAGGAATTAGTGGAAGTTGAGGACCAGACTTGGAATATGAGGGCAAAGCACACAGCCGCGAGGACAGGACTCACCCCCAGGGAGCCTTGTCCATTCCTTGGCTCCTTTGGCTGCATTTCCTAGGCACAGAGCCAAAGAAGAGGCTGATCAGGGTCCATTATTTTAGTCCAAGCACTGAAAAGCTCCAGACATATGTATTGTTAATGATCGGTAATGTAATATAGCACACATGAAGTACTCATGCATTTAATTAATTGTGCTGGAGTATTGTTAAGATTTCCTGGATGGAATGGCACCTATTCGGGGTTTTGGAGGACAAAAGCAAAGGTGGCTAAGAATAAGAGAAGAAGTTATTCCAAGTAGAGGAATATTTGCAGAGAACCATTTTCTTAATGGTAAAAGAATTCTCCCTATGTCCCTAAAATAGTTTAAGGTATCGAGAGAGATATAGAGATAGAGACAGAGATAGATAGATATCAGAAATCCCTTAAAAAGCTTTAAAGAGTTGCCAATAAATTAGGAAAAGATCATTTCCATCATCGAACTAGTGGTTCCCAGGAAGAGCCAGGTACAATAATGAGGAGCAGGGACTCTAAAGACAGACTGGTTAGGGTGGGACCCCAGCTCCCCACTTGCTAGCTGTTTGTCCTCAGGCAAGATTCTCAACATTTCTGGGCCTCAATTTCCTTAGCTATGAAAGCAAGATAAACACAATACCAGGCTCCTTGGGTCATTATATAAAGTGCTTACAGGTTAGCCGTTATTATGTTTTTATTTGTCCTAAACATGCATCCATGGATTGATTTGTTCAGAACCACGACGAGAGGTTTTGGAAAACATAGTTTCCTGATTTCCCAGCCCCAGGATCTGTGGTTCAGTAGATCAGAGGTAAAATACAGAAACATGAACTTTCCAAAAAACAAACCAGTTTGTGATCTAGTGCATGTTATGAATGAAGAAACTTGACCCAGAGATGTTAAATTACTCATCCAAGGTAAAACAGAAAATCAAGATGGAGGCAGGTCTAGGAAACAGGTCTGCTAATTGTAAGTTCTGAAATTCACACATCCTTACCCACTCCAATCTATCTAAGCTTTGGGAGACATTTTAAATTAAACAAAATCATAATGCTTAAAGCATAGTGACTGTGTTAAAGCATCAACAGGAAAAGAAAAGAAAAAGTCAGAAAAAAATTGAAGGCAGAAGGAATTTAACCCTAGGTTGCAAAAACATAGGTATAACTAAATAGAATACTATCAGAAAAGACTTCCAACATACATAATAAGCCTAGACTGACTGGATAAATGTTAGCCGTGATGCTAAGCGAGGTATGGAAAGAACACATTAGTTTCTGATAATTCTCAATATGCAGGTGCTTTTCAACTAGAAATACCTAAATAGAAATTGTAAGACTAACCATGTCTGTTATAATATTTATTTCAAACACCATTTGTAAAAGAGAATATGTTTTTGATTTAAATTATATATGCTAAAGTTAAAGCAGGATATCAAGAGGATTTTCTTTCTTTTCTGAGGTGAAAAAGACTTTTCTGCTTTCAAAGGATATCTGAATTCAAGGAATGCTTTTGACAAAGTTTCTGTTGATAACCCTCTGGATAAAGCAGTAAATACATATTAGATACTGCCATTATGCAGTGCATACGAAGCTATTCAAACAGCTCTCCCCAGGAGATATTTCTGTCTTAGAAGTGACGTCTAGTTCCTGGCACATGATAGGAGCTTATTGAATGATGTTTGGGTGAGCGGAAAAAGGAATTAATAATTCAACGAGTAAACGAATGAACGATGCCATGCTTTTTTTGGGCCTTTGTTGGCATTTTTAAAAACAGTGTGATTTGTGGCTTATTTGACAATTGAATTATCTTGGGTTATTTGTTTTTTAAGAAACAGAAACTGACCATGGCTAAAGAGATTTATTGGAAGTGAAGATACATGGGCTAAGAACGGGGATTGGCGACGGTAGCTCTGGGGACCCAGGGTGAAAGCAGCAATGGAGAGTCAGCCTCTGGCTCCTGCACTGGGAGGTGTCATCCCCTCCCAGCCTGCATTTCTGTGCTCAAGGCTCACAGGCCCAGGAGACAGCCCCTGAGGTCTTCCCCCAAGGAAGCCACCTTGAATAACAGTCCCATTGAAACTGTCCCTTATTGGGAGGGGGAACAATTGTCCAAAACACACTTGGGGTACTTTACCAGAAGAAGGGGAAGTGGACGCTGGGCAAAAACCACAGGGGTCCAATACATCAATGAGTATAAAATCTTTAAGCCAAAAAAAAAAAAATAATTGAATTACCAAGTAAAGAAATGTAAAAGTAAATATTACTTTTTCTACAAGCAATTTTCAAATATATTTGGAAACTTACATTGTCTACACATGATTAGAAAGGTCTTTATGGTAAAATACAGAAATACGAACTTGGGTATGAAACCCAAATTCTGATGGTATGGTGGTTCCGACATACAACCAACAATTCTCCTGACACTAGCAGAATGTGTGAGAATTCAGCTCCATTCTGACACTACCTACCAGGAGAGAGCATTAGGTTAAGGGTTCCATCCTCCAAGACTGCCCCTACCCTCACTTCAGACGCCAGTCTCAAGCCCAGGTTGTTACCTGTGCTTTTGAGCAATAAAACTGAGGGTCCTTATGAATTTGATTAAATTAATTTTAAATCCTAGCTCTAGAAATTATCTCTCTGTCTCTATACCCCTCAGAGACCTAGCCTTTTCCTGCAGCAATTCCCAAGGCAGCTGAAGACAGTAGCAGGGACCTGACTGATTGTCACAAGGTCCTGACCTCTGGCAGGCTAAAGATAACATCTTGACCTAAGTTATGTTTCAGTTCCTCAGCCCTAATATCCTTGCTTCACCTCTGATCAATCAACTCCCATCATGACCCTGAACCCCTAACCTCACCGTGTCTTCTGATTTTGCCTATATAATCTGTAACTTATACGCCCTTGGGGAAATGTTTTGCGTTTTTTTGTTTTTTGTTTTTTTATGAACATAAGCTTTCTGTCTCTGAATTGGCCAATATTAAACTATTTTTCTTTCTATATTGCAAACTCCTGCCTGTGCATTTCTTTGGGCTAGTTTGTGCAGACAGGTGGACTGAAGGAAAAACATTGAGGCTCTGGTATCACCAACTGGCTACATATTGGAGGTTCCAACACCACCCTCCAACTCAGGATGCCAATTGCAAGTCCAGGTTGTTACCTGTACCTCTGACTGGTTTCCACGAACCCCACCATGGGGTCAATTCATTTGCTAGAGTGGCTCATAGAATTCAAAGAAGCGTTTTACTTACTAGATATCCAATTTATTATAAAAGGATTTAAATTGTAATAGCCAGATGGAAGAGATGTATAGATAGGACAAAGCATGGGGAAAGGGCTCTGAGCTTCCCTGCCCTCCCCAGACGTGCCAACTCTCCCCAAATCTCCATGTATTCACCAACCCAGAAGATCCAAACCAGTCCTTTGGGTTTTTATGGAAGCTTCATTATATAGGCATAATTGATTAAATCACTGTCCATTGATGGTTGATCCAAATTTTAGGCCCTCTCCCCACTTGGGAAGTCAGTTAGGTGGGACTGAAAGTTTAATTACATAGTTCTCCCAACCCCCACCCAGGGGTATGGTCCAAAAGTCACTCATTCACATAATAAGTGACACCTTTATTTCTCTTGTCACTTAGGAAATTCCAAGGGTTTTTGGAGCTCTGTGCCAGAAACCAGGATGAAGACCAAATATCTATTTCGTATTATGTAAATCACAATATCTATCACAGAAGGGCTGGCTGACAGATAGCATGAAACAATAGGTAGTCCTAGTATCCCGTCAGTAGTCACATTATAGCTGCTCTAACTCAGGATACATGCTGAGTAAGAAGAAGAACATGATGACTTAGAGAACATCTGGGGGAGGGTTCATTCCAAGACCGATGTGCCGAGAAAATATCTCACTTGAGAAAACTTTGCGGACCCCAGCCTAGGAGGACCCGTTAACTCTTGGGTGGAAGAAGTAAGTGATCTGTGGTCCACACAGCTGAGCACAGATCAGTGCACTGAAGTTAAATGCATTCAAGCAGAGTTTGGATGTGTCCCACTGTCAGAGACACACAACAGGGCTAAATGAATTTGAGGAGGGTTGAATTTAATAATGCCTGAAATCTTCTTCATGATGCTTCAGTGGAGAAATAGGAAAGTGATTCCCAAAAAACTTAGTGATGACATTTTTGGTATTAAGACTGTGTTATTTGGGAAAGTGCTGTGGAATAGAGTCCATGAAAGGAAAAGGAATACCCTGCATGTATTGTTTACTGATTTCATCTACTGACCCAACACCGATTAATTCATTGGCACCCAAGGAAAAAGATAATCAATGAGGGAAGCAACAGATAATTGTAAATTTTTCCAATGTGTTTTTTTGGCAACATGTGCAAGGTGTATGTGATACGTGTTAATTATCGTTTCTACCCCCTTATCTCTGATTATGGATGACACAAACCCCGTGGGACCTGAGGGACTCAACTCTGCAGGTGGATGAAGGCTTAATTGCAGCCCCGCCTTCGTCCCACACTAGCTGGCTGGCACTTGTGGTTAGTTCAGGTGTTTCTCAGTGTGTGCCGATGTTGAAACCCTCCTTCTCTTCATTCCCGGGGGGGTGGGGGGGTAGGGGTGGCATGGCATCAGAACTGAAGCTATGGGGGACCTTCAGTTGTTCTCCTTTTGTTTTATTATGAAGCATTTTAAATATTCAGGAAATTATGGGGAATAATAAAGTCCCAGGTATTCATCACCCAGATTGCACACACCGTGGTATTTATCTCTCTCCCTTTTATTTCTTTAAATGAATAAACAATTACAGAGAGAGTTGTGGCTCCCTATGAGGAGAACTTGCTGGCAACTAGCAAATGAGAAGCAAAGCACAGTGCCACGTGGAGCCTTTTCAATTCCCACTTCACTTTCAATGGAAGAGAGAAAACACACATTTTAGAGCCCCTTCTACACATTTGATACTAGGCCAAATTCTCTCACATATTTTCAGTGGCATGCTGGTAAACTGGCTCTCAGAGGGAAAAAAAAAAAGGAAAAACAAAAGCCTGATTTTCAGTGTTTGTTGATTTTGTCATGTGTAAAGACGCTTACCCTGGCTGGTGCTGAGCTACCAACAGTTTAACAACTGGCTTGCAAAATTCCTGAATATTTAACAATCTGCTCTTGTGCGCCAGGACAAGCTGGCTTCAGTGTGCAACGAATGACATGCATGCATTCATTCAACAAATACTTACGGGGACATTTCCTGTGCTGTGCATATTGTGAGACTAGTGGCCATTCTTAGAAAGCGGTCTTTCTACTTGACTCTACTCCTAAGAGATTTGAGATTATTATTATTCCACACCCTTTTATGGATGTGGAAACAGGTCCCGAGAAATTAAGTAATACAGACGCTGCTACTGATAACGTTCCCACATCACCTTGGCATTTACTTTATCCAGGCTTGCAGCCTAATTTACATCCACCCGTACCTGTGACTCTATCTGAGGCTGTCTCTGCCCGCCTAAGCTTTCTCTCCCTGTAAACAGGACAGGTTGGAGAGTCTGGAGGAATTTATGTCCCCTGGGAGCCACCTGCATCCAATGACTGATGGGAGTTAGTGGGTAAATACCCCATCTCCTGAACCCCTGGAATGGGATTACCCTGAAGTGCATGTTCCCCACTGGGTTCTCCAGTAGGATTAAGCTCACAGGATTTAGTTCCCCTCAATGGAACTGACTTGAAAACGAACCTTTTCTTGTCTGACTTCCCTGTCTGCATCCCCACGCCCCCACCTGTGTTTCCTGCAGTCACCTCCAGGATACACTATTTGTACTGTAATCCCTGCCTCAGGCTCTGCTTCTGGGGGAACCCAAACTAAGACAGGCTACAGGTCTGATGCTCTTTGATAATCAAATACATCCAAGTGCAGGATGTCACAGGGAGACATGGTGACCAAGGACATGGATAAAGTCAGTATCTGGGTTCACCCTGAACACAGAATAAATGTCTGTATTCTAATCGTGGCTAAACTCTTTATGAGCTGTATGACCTTTTATGACTTACTAGACCTTTCTGTTCTTTAAGTTTCCGATTTGCCAAATAAGAAAAAGAGTACCTCGCCCTAAGAGTTGTTTTGAGGAGTAAAAGCTCTAATGTAAATAAAATGCTTGCAACAGTTACTGACACATAGTAATAACATAGAGCGCTCATTCAATATCAAGTCTTCAGTTAACATTTAACTATTACTACCTTTTAAAAATAAAAAAGTGAATTGTGCATTTTGTCTAAAGAAGATTCTTATATGCATTAGGATAAATTTCAAGCTCTGATGCTGGTGACATGAGAGCTGCTCCTACAAGTCCCTTGGTTTCATCCATCTCCCCTCTGCTGTCTAAACTACAGGCTCCCTAGCTGTTTTCCTTTCCCTCAAACATGGCATAGGTTTTTCCTGTTTCTGTGCCTTTGTCCATGTTGTCCTTTCTGCCTAGAGTGCTCTTAACATTGCCCCTGCTTCTTTCAGGAGTCACCACTTCCATCGGGGCTTCCTTGATCTAAAGACCAGTCTTTAGATCTTCCTCAACTGTATCTCAGAGCACTTATTATTAAATGTAACCATCTGATTTAGTTGTTAAATTTTTCTCTCCCACCAGAACATCAGCTCTATGGGCACACTGCATCCCTGCACTCAGGACTGAACGTTGATACAAACGCCGAATCAATGAGCAGTCAGGTACTGCATTAGGTTGTAGATTCCAAGGCTGACCCCTGGGCCGCCGTGTTGCAATGGCCACTCAGCCATTCCCCACCCCACCCAGCTCTGACCTCATGCTCTCAAGCCAGCCTCCCACCTCACGGCGTTGGCCTCACCCTCTGGTTGCTGCTCACAATTCCCAACCTCCAGGCCCTTTTGAAATCCTGTTAGTCTCCTAGTTCAACCCCCCTTCCCCCCTTGGCCCTACCCCTGGCCAAGGCTTCTCATCACACTTATTACAAAATGACAAGGTCTTTTTATTGTCACTTGTCTGTTTCTGCCTCTGTCTTGCTCATTGTGCTCCATTCAGACCAACCTTCATGGCAAGCATATTGCCACCTCAGGGCCTTTGCACTTGCTGCTCTTACCTGGAATGCACGTCCCTGACCTCATACCCTAGCAGGCTCTGTGTCTTATCTTTCAGCTCCATGAAAACTTCCCTTACCACCCCCTATCCCCATATTACATGGTACTCTGAAATAGCTATACTGATTTATGTTGTCACCTGTTTTATTTTCTCCATGACTCTTACCATTATTTGAAATCATTCATTAAAAAAAAAAAAAAAAAAAAAAAAAAAAAAAAGAAATCTGTCTACCTACAAACCTCCCTACCTAACTCTTGTACTAGAATGTATACTTGTTAGAGCAGGTAACTTTACCACTCCTCTAATTCATCACTAATATATCTAGTGTCTGGTACAGAGTCTGGCACACAGTAAGTGCTTAATAAATATATGTTGAATGAATGACAAAATGAAGAAACTAATGCCCTTGTCTGTTCCTTACTGGGATGCACTGGCTTTCCTCAGAATCTCTGTTTGCTGAGTGGAGTTTGAGGCCCCTGGCTGGCCCACACAGACTGATGTGTCTGCTAAAGCCATGGCTGTCATGTAATTGTCTCAGGGTCATCACTGGCTTTGCTTCCCTCTCTTTCTCTCTTTTCTTGGGTGGTTTCCTCTCTCTAATCTCCTGAGCTAACAATTTTAGAAGGCAGCCCCCATGGCTTTAGACACTGGCAAATCTCCAGGTTCAAATCCAGGTTCTTCCACTTACGAATTCTGACCTTCACCAAGTCACTTTTTTGAGCCTGAGCCTTCTAAGCTACGAATAGACACTGTAGAAAGAAACAGCACATAGCCATTGTCTCACAGGGTCACGGGGCAACCTTCAGAGAGATAATACAATAAAAGGGTTTAGCACAGCAGTAAATGCACAATAACCGTTTGATACTTTGACAGTCAGCTACACTTTCGATTTGGCTGATTTTCAAGTCCCTGCATCTTTCCTACTCCATAAATTTTCATCTTCCTTGACAAGTCCCAGCCAAGCCCCCATGCTTGGACTGACCAATGAATTAATGGCCATGCATCATTTTGAATGACAGCCTTGCCGTTCTGCAGAAACTGTCAATATGACCCAAACCAAAGAAGCAACTGAGTCCTAGGGCTTAGAGCTATAGCTTTGCATGTCATCTCATCACAGCACCTGCCTTGGAATTCCCTTTTGTGGCCTCTCTGGTGGGGAGGGGGTTCAGGTGCTAGCACATCAGCATCACAGATAGCTGACGCTTCATAGCTCAAACCCCATTTCTGGTGATGCATGTGGAGTTTTTGTAGAAACATTCTGATTAGATTATAATAATTCATTTCTGCACACCCATATGGGAAAAATAAGCCCTTCAAACCTGATGGCAAGGTCAAATAGCAAGCGTGGGTCTATTTATTTAGCAAGCAGGCCACAAAGAAGCTGAGACATTTCATTACCCGGGACAGTCCTTTCCAAAACTGAATGTGGACACCATTTCCCTGTGACACTGGGTCTCAGTTGCTCCCTTAGAGTTGTGCTAGTGAATACTACATCCCAGATCCTTTTACTTTCACTGTCTTGATGTAAGTAAAGCAAAGCATGAAATAATTCCAGGTCCTTGCCTTTCTTGATAGACAGTGCCGTAACTCACAATTCAGCCCCCACACCGTTCAAAGTAAGTTTTTCACCATTCACTTTTCTAGCAAGACCTTAAATGTAAATTAGAAAGCCCTCTCAGAAGATGGAAGCAAATATAGGAAGACAAAGTAATAAAATGTTGAGAAGTAGTCATTAGGATTTGTGGAGAGTGCTAAGTGGTTATTGCTTAGTGCACCTCTCTTGATTCATTAAGTTGGAATGAAAACCAGCGATGTTAAGTAAGCTATTGTTGAGGAACCAACAATCACTCATCTTCCGCTCGGGCTAAAATCTTTGCAGGAGCTTGAGAGCATTTAATAAAGCCATTTACCTGTCATTGGCCTCTCTTTAATTCCTTGGTTATGAAATGAGGTATTTCCAAACAGCCCATGAAAAGAAATTAGACAGAGTCAAAAATACATTGTATCAGCAAGAAATAAATTATATGCATTTTGTAAATACAACTTCATTGAGAATGTCACTGCTCCATGCTAATTACTTGATTATGGGCAAAAAGCTTTATGATTGAATATGTAGGGCAGTCTTAAGTCATCACTAAAGGTGAACATCTATTTCTGCCACTGACTTAAAAAAATTCCTAGAATGATGGAGAATCTTGTTTTTTGGAGGACCTTCAGCCACATGCATCATCTAACTAGGAAGCAGACAAATTCCATTTTTCAAAAAATTGATTATTGCAAACATTTTATTCTGTCTGCGTAGGGATAATCTCGTTGGAAAGCCCTTCTTCAAAAACCTTCACCTGTACACTTGTGTTGGTTGTTTTCTTGTGGGTTTCCTAAGCCCTGCAGATGTGTACATGTAGGAATATTGTTGTATTAGTTATCTACTGGTGTTTAACCTACCCCCCCCCAAGTTAGTGACATAAACCAACCCACACTTATTATCTCTCAGCTTCTGTGAGTCAGAAATCTGGGCGTGACTTAGCAGAGTCCTCTGGGTTCCCAGTAAGGCTTTAATGAAGGTATTGGCTGAGACTGCTGTCTTCATCTTGAGGCTTGACTGGGGGGGTGGGGGGGCGGTTTCCAAACTCACTCAAGTGATTGTTGTCAAGACTTCGTTCCCCACAGCCGACTGGACTGAAGGCCTCAGTCCCTCCCTGTTGGCCCATGGTTCTTTGTCACCTGTGTCTCTCCATAGAATATCTTGCAACATGGTAGATTGCATCATCAGAGATAGCAAGCAAGAGGGCAAGACAGGGAGCGTAAGCAAGATGGCAGGCATAGTGTTTTGTTACCTGGTCATGGCAGTAACATTCTGCCACTGTTTCCATATTCTGTTTGTTAGAAGCAAGTCACTAGATCCATCGACACACAAAGGGAAATGATTTCCCAAGGGCATACCAGGATCCAGGGCTCATGGGAGAGAATCTTAGAGATTGCCTGCCACAAATGCCAAAGACAAAACTCTAAAATTATTATGAATCTATGATGACTTGCTAGATGCAAGAACACTGAACCACATAATGAAAGACAATATATTCACATTCTGGAGTTTTTATGCAGAGACCTAGATGACACACTGGAGTTCAAATTCTAACTCTGTAATGCCCTCGTTGTAAGAATGTGAGCATGATAGTCAATTTCTAGCTATAAAATGGAGGTAATTCCTACCTCACAGGGTAGGAAAATATAAAATTTTCAGCATGTTGTTACTCCAACATAAATAGTAGTAGTAATAGTTACAATATTTTGTGTGACCTATGTAGGACAAACTCTCTTTTTGCCATTGCTTGCTATTTGTGTGAACTAGGACAAGTTACTTAATTGCACTGTCTGTTGTAGTTTAGAATGCATTTTTCTACAAGTAAGGGAAAACTAGAGTGGCTCAAAAAAAAAAAAGGATTAATTATTTCCAACAACAATACATCTGGGCAAGACAGACTACAGTTGATAAAGTAGGTTGATGACGATATTGGGGACTGGAACTTGCTCTTTGTTTTCATGTCACCAGCCTTGGAAGGTTGGTCTTTGTGCTCATGCTAACAGCTTCATGCTTGTAGAATGGCTGCTCCATTTCCATTCTCATCTCCATGTTCCAGCAGAAAGAAGGCGGAAGGGGATCCCCAAGATAATGGTCAAGTCTCAGAATGACAGGTGTGTAGTAGACCTAAAGAGCAACCAGTCCAAATTTAAGGAGAGCAGAAAGAGGGCTCTAGAATTTTTCCCAGAAAAAAAAAATAAAACCTACAGATTACTTGATATGATCAAAGTACATTGAAAGGAGATGTATGATGATGGTAGGAGATCAAGCAATGACTTACTAATAGGGAGTTCAAAAGCTAAATAGACAAAAAAACAAACAAACAACAACAAAAAAGTGAGGCAATGGTTAATTCCAGGGAAAGCAAAAAGTTATATAGGGATGGAAACGAAATGACAGAATACTAAAAGGATTAACGGTGAATGCTATTTATATAGCCATACCATTGAATATTGGATTAATATCCAAGAAATGCAATATAATTATTTCAGAATGATAGAAGGAGAGAAAATGTGTAAGTGTGTGTGTGTGTGTGTGTGTGTGTCTGGTGGGGATCATGTAAAAGAGTCAAATCCTTATTTAAAAAAAAATACTAAGGCAACAAATAGTAGGGAAAAAAAATCAAGTCAACAACCAGCAGGTAAGTGTGTTATGTAGAAATGTGGAAGTCAATCTTAGAAATTGCAAGTGGTTTCCTTTAGGGAATGGGAATCAGAGGTAAGAAAGGTTGAGCAGAGAATGTTTGTTCACCCTGACTGTGTCCGCAAGGCAAGAAAAGTCCAGGAAACTTGGTACAAATAGATGTGGCGAGGGGATAGAATTGACAATTTAACTATGCTGTATTTAAATATGTATGTATAGTATGTATGTATGTATGTATGTATGTATGTATGCATTTATTTATTGATTGATTGTACTCTTGTAACCAAAGAATGCAAGCCATGTTTTCTTGCTTCTTCCCAAGGGTTTCGGAGGAGAAAGTGCAATTAAGTGTTTCTTTGTCTGAGAAAGGAAGGGCTAAAAGTGTTTGGCTTCATTTTAAGGAGGGTTTTAGAGTTTCTTAGACTAGGGCAGGAAACGGAAGGTGGCTAGTCCTGAGATTGATGTAGCCGAGTGTCCCACTCCCAAGCAGCACCCAAGCACAGTGGGGACTGGTCATAAACTCTGCAGCATCAAACGCTTAGTAACTGACCTGAACATAAAATGTCTGATTGCGGGGGAATTTGAGACCTACAGCTTCAAATAACCAAATGACCTTGATCAGCAAATACTTCAGTGAAAACCAAAACGCCCTTCCTCAAATTTCTTATCCTGACTTGGCCTCTTTGGGATTCCTGTACCAACAGGGAGAGGGGGGAGTCCCTCTGATGATGAATATCAGATCTCTTGTGGACCCTAGCAAGGAGTCTCCCAAACCGGGTTTCAATATTTTTTGAAAGTGTCTTCAATGTGAAGTTTCTTGTTGTGGAGAAAATTCCATTTTACTGGGTAATCCTAGAGAAGTACACATCAGTCAGAGATAAGTGTGTCAGAGGAGGATAGAAGCAGAACTAGAATGCTAGCTGTAAAGAATAGGGACCATATATTTCTTGAATAAATGAGACACAATTTGAGACATTGAGTCCCAAAGGAGAGGACTCTTCATATAGCTAAATCAAATAATAAAATACAATTTAAAGGGTTTAAAAGATACTAAAATGTCACTAGAATAAAATATTGGCCAGACTGGTAAATCAGTGAGTGTGGAGGGATTTAGAGGTCGGCTCAGGACTGAGTTTATTCTGTGCCCATCTTAGATCTTTGTGCCTTCTTGTACCTAGAACAGACAGACAGAATAACTTTTTATCTGGCATGACAAAAGATGGGAGTTGGACTTATTTCTAAACCTCTTTTTTATCCAAATTAAAGCATATGGAATACAGTCAATGACATGGTAATAACTCTGTATAGTGCCAGGTGGGGACTAGTCAGGGTATCACTTTGTAAATTGCATAAACGTCTAACTACTATACTATACACCTGAAACTAATAGAAAATAATATTACATGCCAACTGTAATTGAAAAATTAAAAACTGGGGGAAGGTGAAAGGGAATAAGAGGTTCAAAATTCCAGGCATAGAGCAATTAAGTCATGGGGATGTAACATACAGCATAGGGAATACAGTCAATAATATTGTGATAGCATGATACAGTGTCAGATGGTTGCCGGACTTACCATGGTGATCACTGCTTTCGGTTATAAATGTTAAATAACTATTGTATATACCTGAAACAATATGTTTCAGATGTATGTTACCTATATTTTAATAAAAATCTTTTAAAAATAGTGTAATAAGAAAAAAAAACAACACAAGATATAAAGCCATGTTATTTGCTGAGTGAAAAAAAAAAATAGAATATTTCCCAAACTTTCCTACATCTAAATGCAGTGATGAAATCACTAAAACTGTAGACATGAAATTCCCTACAGCTTTTGCTCACAACTCTTCGTTCTAATGGGCTATTGATTCAAAAGCTTAATTTGGCCTCCAGGATATGGTTTGTGTGTATTATGTACAGTCTGTAAGAAACGTAGGGCTAGTTTTCTTTCAGAAATGAAGATTAATAATCAGCAGCTGGCCCACTAATAACCTTGGATGTATAGGACAAAAACAAAATTTTAGATAAATTTGTAATCCCATGAATATTGGTGAAGCAGTAAAACTTTTGATTCTAAATTAGTTAAGTTTCTAAGACCATCAAACACATTTACTGCTGCCTTCCTTTTCTAAAATATCCAGCTGGGACCTTCAAAGAATAACATCTAGCATCTTCTTGTAAAACTGTTTTATTTTTACAGTATTTGTAGAGGATGTATTTGTATTAATATTGTACTTCTTACTTGAAAAATCAGCAGCAACTGGTAACTATGGAAGTGGTACCAATATTAACACAACACAGTGTGTCATGTACTTACCCCTTTTCAAGTGTAATCTCCTGGGGTAAAATGTTTTACTTTGCATTTTCAATGTGATTTTCTCCTTTATGTTCAGATGTGGTTTTAGTCTGGGAACGTTGCCTTTTCTGTACTCAAGAATCAGAAATAATTGCTTTTGCCCAGTGCTTTGTAGTTTATAAATCATTTTCCCATCTTTTGTTCTTTGCCCTAAAACCACGCTTTGCAATAGATATCATTATTCCCTGATGAAGAAAACAAGATTTAAAGGTATTAGGTCACTTGCTGAAAATGAACATGAACAGGAAGTGGTAGAGCTGTAAAATCTCAGGGTTCCAAATCTCAGGTTGTTTTCATTATGATAGAGAAGGGCTGGCTTTGGGTAACACAGATAGACTATGCCCTAACACGGGGGCTGTGGGCTGCTCCTCGCAGAGAATGACTCTAGTATCTCTTCTCTCTGCGCCTTTTATTCTTTCGTGGGAGCACTCAATATTTTCTCTCTCCTTCCTCCTGCTGCCCCCTAGACACAATTTTCTATCCATCATTTTCTAAGTTGAGTTCCCTCCAAAATAGACCCTGAAAACATTTTCAGTGCAAAGTATTTATTTGGGAGCTGACCCCAGGTAGCACAGTGAAGGACTGAGGAGGTAAGTCAAGAAGGGAGGAAAATCAATGAAAGGTTGAAACCCAGCTCGGAATCGTCCCATCCTTCCCAGGCTGCGGTTTGCTTCTGGGGGCGTTAACTTCCTGGTTTGACATGTGTGTGGACTGACCATGCTCCTGCGGCCAGAGAAAGTCTTCAGACAGAAATCTGGGCAACTGAGACAGAAAGTCATTAGCATGTATGACTTTTGTCCACTAAAGTTGTAGATTTTACCTCTGGGTGGACAGAGGGACATGGGTGGGGGACCGACTCTGTCTGCTATAGCCATTTATTGTTTAGTGTAATTTTTAGTCACTTGGCAACCCTTCTATCAAAGCATTTGACATCTTCTCTCAGGTCTCTTAGTTGTATGTGACAGAAAACTGACTCCACACTGGCTTTAATCACAAAATAAATATATTGGATCATGTAGAAGGGAAGTCCAGAGGAAGGTCTGTTTTAGGTGCTAGACAATGTAGGGAGTCCTGCATCCAATTGTCTCCTTGTCCTGTAAGCGGTTGCTCTATTTTCAGAAATGCTCTTTCCTCATAGTCAATAGTGGCTGCTAGCAATTCCTGGTTTTACATCCTACTACGTTCATGTCCAATGTAAGAGAGGACATTTGGTTTAGACTGCCCAGCAAAAGTTCTAAATTTTCTCTTATTGGACTACTCTACGTCACATGTCCACCCTTGAATCAATCACTATGGCCCAGGGAATGTGACACACCAATTGTCTTAGACCTACATCATATGTCACACCCTGAGTCTAGCTTCTCTGGGTTCAGTTGGGGAGAAGTGAAAGTTGTAGCTGTCTCCTGCAGAAGGGATAATAGATATTAAGAAGACAAAGAATAAACATCCTGTGCAATCACCCAGGAGAATTACATGTCAATATTTATGTTTAGGTGTCATTTTTTTTTTTTAAAAAGTGTTTTAGATTTAAAGTAGCAGGAGTGGCACATGGGTGTAGCAGACGATACTCACGTATATAGCCCAAGGGATGGTGGAACTTGCTCCCTGTGGCTCCTGATCCACGTGTTCAGGTAACCCTTAACCCAGTCTGCACCTGTGCAATTCAGACAATTCACAGAGAATTACCTGAGCACGTAATATGTGCAAAGCTATGTCCTCTGCCAGTTGTTTCTCCCGTTGGCAACCTTCTCAGTCCTGGGTGAATCAGATCATGTGCTGTAGTCTTTAGCGGCCCCAAGACAATGTTAGCAGAGAATGCACTATTTTTCATCTCTCTACTCATCCGTTCTTTCGTCAGCCCAGCCAGCCATGACTGAATGCCTTTCTTGTGTCTCAAGGGAGAGAAAGACTAATCAGAACAGATATGCTGACTTCAAGGGGCGGAAAATCTAGAAGGGGATTTGTTAGGAACAACAAGGCAAAAGGTTTGTACAGAAATATCTCTAATGTGAGGCAAAAATTGATCAGTGCCATAGTCATAAACAAATCCCACTTGTTTCAGAAAAAGAAATGTCCTCTGGTTTCCGGGGTAGAATCAAGATGGGATCGATGAAAGGGGGGGAACAACTAAAATGAAATCTGTGTTTGTATTTTAGAATACTTGAAATGCTTGGCATGATCCAACTTCTTAGTGCAATAAGTTAAACACATTTATGTGAAATGACAACTCTTGCAATTCAGATGATTCCAGATTACGGCTGGTAATCCCTAGGAAGATGCGTTTTCTGTTCTATCAAAGTGAAAACGTCTCATTTAGTTCTCATTTTTGCCCAATGTGGTCCCAGTAGGACAAATGTCAGTATGTGTTCTCTAGCAAGGACTCGATGCACAGCATGTGAGTGGGTTCACAGAACAAGGTGGCCCCGGGGACTGCTGCCATCCTGTCCCTTCTGGAAAAAATTAGACACAACATTGAGGGGGAGATAAGATTACATTTTAAGACAGAGACTTAAGAGCCAGCAAGTTGAACATTCAGAACAAATCTGATCATTAGACCATGCTCCTTTCTGTAGCAGGGACTGTGGCTTATTCCCTCAGGTACCTGCCCGCACTCTGGTTCAAGGCCTGACACTTAAATAGGTGTTCAGTCAAGGCATCTTGAATGAATTCCTTAGCCATCTTTGGGGATACCACCATTAATGAGGAATCCTTTGTGCCACCCATCATCCCTCCCTTTCTGTAAACTACATAGCAGGGACCAGGTCCGACTGCTCTGTTCCTCATTGCATCTTACATACAACTCGGTGCACACAGAGGGTGCAGATTCTTTGTTAATGAAATTGACATACCAACAACAACTGTCCGCATTCTCTAAGTGTGGACTGGGAGCTCTTTCAAATCTCGGTAATTTGAGATGTTGACATTTTCAATGATGTCTCCTGAATGAGTACCGTTTCAGGTGAGCCTCAGTTTTCCAAATTAAAAGTTGGGCAAACGAAGATCCTTTGTACTGATTTCATAAGACCGTTCGCTGTAAGGTAGTATGAGTTACCATGTGGAAGTAACTAGCAGAGGGCTTGGCACAGAGTAGGAGTTACTCAATATCAGCTGGTTCCACAAACACAGGCAAATCTTATTTTCAGGTCTAGCTTTTGCCTGTGAAGTACGTTAATAAATAATACATAGTTAGTGACTTTTAAACTCAGTTCCAGTCTTTCTTACTTAAGCTGCTGCTGGTTTTGCAGTTGAAGGCTTTGAGTAGACTAACAGAGAATCTGATTCCACACCAGGAGTCCGTGTGAGAAAGACCTGGGTAATATCGTATGTTTCTGAGTCCAAAAGCTGATTCTAACAGGTGCCGTTGGTGCCTGGTCCAGATCTTCTTTGCACAGTGGGGCATCCTTCCCCCACTGCAGGGAGGGTTGTCTGGTGATGGCTCACAACTATACGCTTCACTGGAGAGATGCCCTGGACAGATAGAGCTGTCTCACCTGAAAATGCCTGGGGCATTATATCACTCCCATCTCCCTGATGGCCAGTGACAGATGTAGGAACACAAAAGTCCCCTTAGCCTCAAGTGAAGATGACTCAGTGATGTCTGTCACACTTCAGAGTTCTCCATGGCTCCAGGCTGAGGTAAGACTGTAGCCAAAACCTCTTCTCACCTGGGATTCTCCTCCTGCGCTATACTGTTTTCCTCCTGGAACAAGCCTCCATTTTCAGGCTTGGCTTCTACCGTAGGGATCCCAACTTAAGTCAGAGACAAACTGAAGGCACAACACAGAGATGCGATGCATTGTGTGTGATATTAAATTGTAGTGTTTTGTTAACAATGGCAGTTGATATATATATTTCACAATTTGCAAAGTGCTTTTCACCTGCTGAATTTCCTTCAAAATAGTTCCTTTGGGGAGTTATTCTCCCCAGTTTCACAATGAGAAAAACAAGGCCCAGGCTGGTTAAAAAACTCAAACAAGATCACGAACCCAGGTGCTTTGGCTCCATGCTTTGCATTCTTCATACTGGTCAACCTCCCGGTCTGACTTTTCTCCGGATGTACTTTTTAATTGAAATCCTTATTCTGCAAATGCAGAATCACTGACACTGCTTTGCTATTCATTGCTAAACACTGAAGCTTCTGGATCACCTTGAATTCCTTTAGACCAAAGAACAAAAACAAAACAACCCATTTGAGATATTTGACTCCATCTAAATGTCAGAATTTTATTGCTTTGGACACAAACCATTGAAAAGCTTCCAGACCAAAGATAAACAGTTGCAATGTGTTCTGCAGGAAAGGTTATGATATTTTATACAAAACTGAATAAAAGAAAGTCTCTGTGTACACAAGTAAACAACTTCTCAGAATTTATTTTTCAAACAAGATAGTGCCAAGAGAAATTTGTTAAGTTACTTCTGTCAGAGAAAGGGTGACTGACATTTAAAAATACTAATTAGTGCTAGTTAATATTATCACAAAAATTATTAGTTTGGCTCTAAATATATGCTATACTACAGTTTTTAGGCCTTGGAAATAATACTTTTCTGAGAAAGAGAAGAAATGTAATACATACCTTAAGAGTAGATATCATCGAAATAATTGTATTTGTATTAGCAATGATTTCTAGATAATACTGCATATGACAAATCATATCAAGTTGTACCATGTCTTTTGTGTAACAAATCTGACATGGTGGCCAAATCATTGAAAAACGGAGATAAAAAATTTAGGATTTTGTTTGAAATCATAATACAGCTTTTGAGAAGAAGAGAGTGAGAGATTGGTTGGTTTAGGAAAGAGGATTAAAAGATTCTTTACCAAAATGCTGTCACTGTACTTACTTAGTATTTATTTTAAATTTTATTTTGTCTGTACTGATTCACTGCACTACAATAGAAGATAATTATCCCTTCCTTAGTATATTAGTTTTGAACCGTTATCTCTTACATTGTGTAGTAGGATAGTGATTTATGTAATAGTTTGATACATTGTTAGATATAACTGTGTCTTTATTCTTGGTAAATAATTGTTTAAATCCATTGCCTTGCCAAGTAAATCGAAGCATTCGTTGATTCAGGATATGGCAGTTTTGGCACATCTCAGGTAACACCAAAGTCAAATCTTGTCTTTAAGTTTTAAAGCAGACTTTTCTAATTCTCTCTCTCTCTCTTTCTCTCTCTCTGTCTCTCTTCTCGTAAGGCCTCCATATTATAAAGGGTAATCGGCTTAATCTATTTACACAAAGCTGTATAAATTTAAATACTGATTTCATCTAAAAACTACCTTCATTTTGACATGTAGACTGGTGTTTGACTAAATATCTGGGTACTGTGTTCTACTAAGCTGAGACATAAATTAAGCATCCGGACCCCAAACCAGAGAACAGGATACTTTCTCTTCTCTGGTTCTCTTTGGAGATTCTGCAAATCCCTGGGGAGAGAGGGAGGGGAGACCTAAATAGATTGTCTGCTGTCCAGTGGATGGGGGGTCAAAGGGAAAATTAAATTCAACTATTGTAGAAATAGTCACATGTTTAGAACACCCAGGTATGTGAATGGACATTTGTCTCAGCTGACCCTCTGTGCTGTGCTCAAGCTGGCTCCCGGGCCTGAAATGCTCTCTCCATCATCTCTGTCTTGTTAGGTGAACTTGGGACACATCATGCAGCTGCTCCATTCTCTGTTTTGCAAGTCTGTAGGACGTGGGGGTTAGTGTCGCCTCTGCCGCATTTCAGCAGCGTGTTTGAGGGCCTCCTGAAACAATGCATCTGTCAGTGCCTGTAGCTGAGAAAGGAACACTCAATACAGGGGGATGTCATTAGCTTCCCCCCAAACTAAAGGAACAATGAGTGTCATTGGAAAGAAGATGTGACAAATTTACAAGTGGAAAAAAGAAACTGATAGCTGCCATATATCTTGTTTTGTACAGCAGCGGCAAGCATTATCTTCTTCTTAAGATATAAAAACATAACATAATGCACATAAATCTTCATATAAAAAGTACCATGTGCAAAGACTCAGAATGTTTCAAGCCACAAGCACAAACGCATGATGGAAGGAGTGGTGGGGATTCTAAGTTGGACAAGTCTCTCCAGATGCCTCTCTGGAAGCGACACTTGAGCCCGAGACCTGAATGGTGAGAGAAAGTCATGTTAGAGTCTGGAGGAGGGGTGCTGAGGGCAGAGGGGCAGTTTGTGCAAAGGTGCATCCATGCCACTGATGTAAGTGTGCACAGCAGTTGTGAGATAATAGCATAGCATATTAATAGAGATTAATAGCGCAAATCAAGATCTAGCAAGGCAGGTGCAGCTGACGCTTGTTGGCCTATATCCCATTGGCCCACTTCTCAGTTACCTGTAGAGAAGGTGGACAGTCTCCCTAACAGGCTAAAAGCATCTCACCTCAACTGTCCACATCTGTCTGCTTCTCTGCCTGGCCAGGGTTGTTCTCCAGCAGCAGGAGAACATGCTCCTTCACTTAGGGCACTCGGAAAGGCCAGAGAGTTAGCGCTTCTGGGCACAGCTCCCAGCCATAGAGTTGTCCTCGGATAAATGCCCCCGCCTCCCCATTCTCTGGGCACAATTCTCAGGTGTGTTCCCTGCAGTTTCTAAGAGTCCCCAACAGGACTGAGCCCCCGTTGCCCACAGGAGTGACCCCCTCATCCACACACCTGACATTAGTTTCCTGGGGCTTCCACAGCAAAGGACCACAGACTGAGCGCCTTCAACAGCAGAAGTGTACTGTCTAACAGTCCTGGGGGCTGGAAGTCCAAGGTCAAGGTGCCGGCAGGGTTGGTTCCTTCTGAGGCCTCTCCTTGGCTTGCAGATAATTGTCTTCCTGCTGTGTCTTCACACGGTGTGTGTGCACATGTGTGTGTTTTCTAATTTTCTATTCTTATAAGGACACCAATCATATTGGATAGGGGTCACCCATTTGGCCTCATTTTACCTCAATTACCTGTTTAAAGGCCCTATTCCCAAGTACGGTCACATTCTGAGGCACTGGGGATTCGGATTCCAACATATGCATTTTTGTGGGGGACACAATTCGGCCTATAAGACACTCTTTTTTTCCCCCTCCCTGTCTCAGTCTCCCCACTCCCTCACTGCTTCCTAGATCATCTCCTAAATCAATTACCTGGATTCTTGTCTTGTATCTGCTTTGGGCAAGGGGGCGGGGGCGGGGGACAGGGGACCAAACTAAAACAATAAGAATTGAGAAAAAACTGTGGGTAACTGGAGAGTGCAAATCTACCTAAAAACATTTAAATTCACTTTAGAGTAATAGCAAATAAAGAAGCGAACAACACTGACTAGGCCGTGCAAAGCACTTAAGCTGTCCCAAAGCTGCTTGTTCATCTCTTTGCAGTCAGTGGGCCAGATACTTTTTAGGTCCAGCTGTTACTTTCTATGGTGTGTGTGTGTGTGTGTGTGTGTGTGTGTGTGTGTGTGTGTGTGTGTGTAAGGAGGCAATCCTCTGAAATGTAGAACACGCACACAATTTAAAAGAAAAGGGGGAAAGGTCCCTGTGATGTGATTCTGTATCCGGAGGCTTTAAGGGGGCTCTTACATCTTAATCTGAAAATGTCACCCAGTGTTGCAATAATGCACATGCCTCATGTGTGCCCAGGCAGATTGGAGTTTATGTACGGGTTCTCTTGTACCCCACGAAGAAGGGCTGTGAGGGACATCCCTTCACCCAGCACAGCTTTTCAGGGCATGGTGCCACCTTTTCCCACTAGAGGGCATTGCAGCGATAGAAACACGAAAAGAGGTGTCTTTTTGACCCAAAACTATGGAATTAGGCGGCTTGCTGCACAGTGATTGTATTTCCAGTTGAGATCACAGACTCCCCTTTTGTATTTCAGTGTGAATTACACTCATCATGGTCGCATGCGGGTTGCAGGAACTGATGACTAGATTTATAACTAATCCCCTCTGGGTGGGGAGTATGATTTCTCAGAGACAACAGGCCGGTTATATTGATAGTATGTTTTCTTTCTCCAACCAGTCTTTCTTCCCAGTTAGAACTGGCTAAAATAGGATTGGACATCAAGGCTGAAGATCAAAGTTTGAATTTTGGCTTTGACCCTTTTGGGCACCTTGGTTTAAACAGGTTTAAACAAGGGGTTTAAACCCAATGTCTTCCTGTTTTCTGATCTGCAAAACAGGAGTAGTGAACTCAGCCCACAGAGAAGTTTTGATAAATAAAAGTTCAAGGATTTTGTAAAATTTAAAGGACTAGCAGCCATGGGGTGGGGAATGCTATTATTGAGACTGACTGCATTAGTCTGTGTGTTGTAAGAACCCTTGATGAGTGGTATACTTCATTAAATTCTATTATTAGATATTAATTTCTTTGGATTGAATTGCATTTTTTTTAATGAACATGTTCTCCTGGAATGGCATATACATAGAAGCAGTTATTAATCAGCAACATTTTGGTGTGTTACTTTGGGGGTTTGGTGCCTTTGGCTGAGAGTGAGCTAAGACAGGTTGATTTGGGGAAAAGGTAGAAGATATTTTACTATGGGGCAGTGGTTCTCTTCTGGGATAGAGTATCAGGCCCTGGTCTCTAAAGTAAATTGTGACGGTAAGAGGAACAGAGAAAGGGGAGAGACATAGCCAGAAGGAAATGGCCCTTGTCAAGAGTAGTCAGGTCTTAGAATTTTCCATTTGTGTTTTGAATCCTTATATCTGTATTGCATAAGATATATTTGAGACCATGCCTGTCTGATGGCAAATTTACCATTACTTCAATTGCTATGCATTTACTGAACATACCTTATTGTACCATTAAGAAAACAGAGAAGGAAAAATACAGGTTTTCAGACCAATTGGATCGGTGGAGGGATGAACAGGACTGCATGATCTGTGCTGTGATTGAGTTCCATTTCCATCTTCTTGCTCATTTCCATACATTCATTGTTTGATAGCTGGTAAGTACTCAATACATAAATGAGTGAGGAATGAATGAAACCATATCAATTTAGGATGAGGATTCTCAAATGTTCCTTGGCTCACTCCCATCAGAATCACCTGATCCCTTTCTATAGTGATAAGCGCTTACTATGTACAAGACACTGCTCTACTTACTTTTCATAAATTAACTCATTTAATCGTCACTTAACCCTAGGACATAGGTGCTATTATTATTACCCACTTTACAGATGAGGAAACTAAGGTTCAGAGTGTTTACGCCACTTGCCCAAGGTCACACAGCTAATAAGTGGCAAAGATGAGATTTGAAATCAGTTTAGCCCCAGAGTCAATGCTCCAAACCACTTCACTGCATTGCTTCCCTCTACTTAAAATGAATGAGACACATCAATATAAGCTGACAAGAAAGAGTTGTCAACTCGTATTTTTACATGAAGAAAAGAAAAGCAAGATACTGGCCAATGTATTTACTAAGCTACCATCTGTGTCCAAAGAAAAAGAGATTCGGATGTGCTATATGTACAGACTCTCTCAAGAAGGAAAGAGAATACACGAGTGCTAAGGAGGGAACTTGGAGAGGGGGATTTGAGGAATGGGGATCAGGAAGGGGAGGGAGACATATATTTTGTTGTATGATCGTTTGCAGTGGTTCCAAATTTTTTAATTAATTTTCATAAATTTCCCTTTCTATCATGTATTTCTAATTTATGTGTGTTTATTAATCATATGCAAATGCGACTGTCAGTTCATGTATTAAACATTAGTAATGTTTATTTCTCTGCTAGAGGAAAAGATAGATGTGAGTAGCAGGACAAATATTTTCTTCCTGCATTCCTGTGGGCAGTGCATGTACCCCAAGTTAGAGACTCCTTCAACAATTATATTGTGGGTGATTTTCCAACACCTATCCTGCCCCGCCTCTATGACTGTGCCTGAGACCCCTCCCCGACCCTCGGGCTTACAACCTCTGGGAGTTGTTCCTGGGTAATCTGCATGGTTAACAAAAACTAGGTGATTCTTTTGCACCCTCCTGTTTGAGAATCAGGACCGTAGCTCTGGGCCAGAGATTTTAATTCCATTAGAAGATTCAGGCGCTTCCCTATAAGCTTTCCCCCTTACCTTTTTAACCAAATGAGTTCTGTTTGGCAGAAAAGAGGAAGATGGGCATGGCATCCTGGGGCCACGCCTCTCTCTCCATGTGGTAAGCACACTGTTGGCCCCTTGCAATGGGCCTGGCTCCATCCTTGCTCATTTCCTTCTGCGTTGTCAAAAGACAATACAAATTCTCTTTTTGGTATTATTAGAAGTTTCCCCAAGAAACTTGGTATACACCTTTTGACCCTCTTCATTCATTTCGTGGTTATTCTTTTATATTATAGCGTCTCCTTCCATCTTTTGTGTGTGCCCAGGTTAATTTGTGAGCTCAACAGAGTGTTACCTTATAGGCCCACGGGGATCTCTTACTTCTTTTCCTCCTTTTACCCCTCAGGATTGTTTTTTCTTTTTCTTTCTTTTTTTTTTTTTTACTTCAATATAAGATTGCCATTTCTGTGGCTGTCCTGTTGAATCTACATTATAGGGGGATCTCTAGAACTGCTCTGTCTAATATGTTACGAGCCACAGTTCCCTAAGTCAGACCAGCCACATTTCAATGCTCAGTTGCCACACGAGCTAGGGGTTACAATATTGGATAGCACACATTACAGAATATTTCCATCACCACAGAAAGTGATATTGGAGAGTGCTTCTCTAGAACCTTCCGACTTGCCAATCTTTGTTCTAAAAAGAAGTTGAAATCTGCCTTTCTAAAGCCAGACAAAAGAAGTTCGCATCTCTCTTCCCTTTTTTCTAGTTATTTGTGACAATAAATGGCATGAGTCTCCTGAAGCTTATTCTACTTCTTCTCTTTAATCAGCTCCTCCTGGTGGATTATAACGTGGTTTGGGGCAGCAGGTGCTCTCTTTACTGGTACCTCCTTTGGAAAGTGGACATTTTCAGAGAATTTGAAGCTATGCAATTTCAGACATGTACATTTATTTGCTGCGTTTCTTAGGAAGGTCCTGGAGCATGTGCTTCAACAAAATGAGAGAGTATAATCGTCATCAGGTCTGGTCACAAAAGTTCCCTTCCTCCTCTTTCTTGCACATGGAAGGATTGCATGTATCTGCCCTCTTTAAAGTTAGAATTAATGGTGTGACGTGCTTTGGCCAGTGAAATATGCACGGAAGTGGCACGTGTCAGTTCCAGCTCAGAGTTTTTTAGAACCAGCGCCTAAGTAGCCAAGTTCTTCTTCCCTCTGCCAGGCAGCACGCTGCCCTGTCAGCCTGGGTCCTGGAATGAGTGTGATGTGGGCAGAGCCCCTGCAGATCTGTGGTGGACGTGGACATGTGTGGTTCTGGGCCATGGAGGCTGGGGAGTTGGTACTTCAGCATAAAATAGTCTATCCTGACCGGTACAGAGAAAGCACCAAGGAAAGAGGAGACGTAGGATCCAGAAATCCGTGAGTCGAGCACAGACACAACTTAAAGGCACATCGCAAATTTATAGGAAGCATTTCAATTCAGGGCAGCAACTGGGGGGCCCCAGAAGTCAACAGAAAAATCGGATGTAAAGAGAGTCATGGGGGTGGGGTGGGGAAGACATGTGATCAAGGCAAGTGAAGATGAGTAAAGATAATGAGACACTCCAGGAAAAATATCATTTAAAAAATACAACGATACAATAGTAGTACACAAATGATCTCCATGGTGAATAATTTTCCCAATATAACAACAACAACAACAACAACAAAAAACATGGATTATTGGTACGCAGTTTTAAGATCAACCTCTAAAAACAGCAAGAAAAATGAAATGTAAAAGTTATTTAACCTAACTGCCTTAAAGTGGAAGTACCGATGGCAAAGGTTGAGGGTGGCCTTTGCCACCCTCAGAGGAGGAGAGCAGAAGGGAAGAGAAGGGACATTCATATCTTTATCTTATAAGTCATGGAGTATCAATGAGAAAATATCAATTGCCAATAATGCTAGGGTATTATTTAAAATTAGCAGGACCTGATTGACAGTCTGAAAATGTTGAGGTATATAAGCAGGGAAAGGGAGGTAGGAGGGGTATAGGTTAGCTAAATCTTATTCTACCGTATTGGCAGACAATAAATAATGACTCAATCTGATCTTCATTATTAAGTTCCAGCCGTATGAAGAGAACTATCAGGAGAAACAACCAAGAGTTGGAAATGGGTATCTTAGCTGAACAGGACTGGGTTGTGAAGGGTGGGCCAGGGACATTGCTTTCAAGCATGTATTACTTTGATTGTAAAACTTTTAAATTAGCAAACATTAAGAAAATCTTCACCTAGACAGGTCACTAACGGATTTGCTGCTGTCGTTTTAGTGAAATGAGATTCCCAAAGGTGTTTCACTTCCCTGATCTCTACTCATAGACAATATCCAGAATACTTCATTCTTTTCCTCTCTCTCATAGGACAAAAAGTAAAATACTTGGATTGTGAGAGACCTTTCACCATTCACTCAACGGATGTGTAAGAACTTGGGCTCTAGAGTCAAATTGCCTGGACTTTATTCTTAACTTGTTCATTTCATAGCTGTGTGATATTAGACAAAATTACTTCACTCCTCTGTGCCTTGGTTCCCTTCTTTATAACATGGAGGGAAAGTAACGGCAATGATACCTTCATGTATATTATGATGATTGAGAGAATTAATTTGTTCAAAGTGATCAATATGGCGCTGGAATATAACGGGCACTCAATAAATGCTAGCGGTTTCCACCATTATCAACATCGTCATCATCGTTATGGGCAAAGCATGTTGCTGGGCCTTGGGATTTCAAAGGTAACTAAGAATCCTCACAAAAATTAGAATGTAGTGGAGGAAAAAGAGAAATGATCAAGCAGATAAAATGTAGGAAGTTAAGTGTTTTTTAAGGACAATGCCCAGGGTTGCTGATGGGTGTCACCGTTTGTCATGCACTGAATATTTCTGTCATCCTTCTACCTCAGGTTCGTGGCCACATGACTTACTTTGACATTCAGTGAAACAAACGATTTCTTTAGCCACCTCCCACCAAGCGTGTGTGATACCTGTAAGACCTGCTGAAGGATATGTATCTAACCTCCAATTTCCTGAATCTCCCAGGCATTGTGAGTTATATTTCTGATGTTCCTCCGGACATACACTGTTAAGGGTATTTGGAATTTCAGAATAAGGGGCACGCCGAGGTGTAGTCCTTGTTAGAAGAAACAATAAACACTTTCTGGACCTTTCGTCATATCCCATTTCAGGATGAATGCAGTCTGGTTATTTTCCAAGCCAGAAGCCACTCGCTTTGGTGTTTATTTCAAATCTATGCACTTTTTAAAATACCATGACATTTTGCTTCTGAGACAAAAGTCAAATGCCAAAAAAAGAGAAAAGTCACTTCTACAAATGTGAGTATTAAAAACTTAATCTATAAATGCAAACAAGATCAGTTGACAAGGTCCCCACACAGTGAGTTACCCAGTTTGCAGACTTGGAGATTTGTGGCCAGTATTCCTCATACCTGCTTTGCCCCTGTGCTTTTACTGCCTTATAGGGATTGAGAGCAGTTCCAGAAAAAAGCCTCCATTGGCATCCTTTCCTGTGTGAATGCCTAAATGCAACTCGTGGGCTTGAGGTTACAGTTCTGGAATTTATGAAGAGGGAAAACAGGAATTGACGTGGTGATCAGTACATCGGTTGTTGTGTGTGCTCAGTACACCTGTATCATTTGGAAACTGTCCCTCCTTCATTCCATGATGTCTGAATGGGACCGCCAGTCACAGAGGGCACCCCCACCACGGCCTCATGGGTCTGAGTGTCTGGTCCAGATTGCTTCAGACACAGTAGCCCTTCCTCCTGGAAACAGCACAGGCACACAAATAGATGCTTTACAAGAGGAAGGGTTGTGTCTTGTGGGCCCTGAAACAGTGCTTTAAAGATCAGAAGAGCTCAATAAGTACTTACAGGGCAGATGAGAAGCTCGAGTATTAGTCAAAAGACCATTTGTGAATTTGTGTAAGGATGTTGGGAGAGAGAAGAGTCCTAATTCCCAAAGGACTTGCTAAGTTAGTGGGAGGTAAAGTTGGGAGCATTGGGAGTCATTCTGGGAAAGAGTCTGCAGAATCCCGGGAGGGAGACAGAGGCAAGGCTGGAAGGAGAGACCAAGCCCTCCTCTAGTACCTGAATCTTAGCCTTACCTAAGGGGGGCGCCACAGCTGGACTTCCCAGTCGCAGTCGTGTGACCCATACATTTCCTTTTCACATAAGCTAATTGAAATAGGTTTCTTTCACTTGTGTTTAATATATAGAGACAGATATGTATAATATCTATATCTAGATCTATTTATCTATCTATCTATCTATCTATCTATCTATCTATCTATCTATCATCTATTTATTTTGCCTATTCTTTTAATTCCTGTTACGTCCACCAACCAGATCCTCCCAGTGAAGTGGGAGGAAGGAACAGGGCCTAAAGATACCTTGCAAGTTAAGAAGGCGACCAGATAAGCAGACAGATTTTTTCCAGAGATGCTGGGGTAGCTCAGACTTCCAAATGTGGTCCCTCACTCACAGTCAGTCCTCCGGAGTGAGCACTCTGGCTCAGTTTAAACACATCTGCCTCCCTTAAGATTTTTCCATTGTTTTTAATGTGAAATGGGGTGTATTTAGTTAGTCAATGGCTGTGAAATGTTACAATAATTATAGAATTGTCTTGAACTCTAAACATAATAGAATTTCTATTTTTGTCTCAGAGTTCACTAGAAGAATTTTTAACATGAGCCAAACTGTGAAAGAACATGAATTGACACCTAAGGTATAAAAGCTGCGCTCTGTGTTCAGATGTGATGGAGTTTCAGTGACTCTTCATGTCCATCTCTGACCTGCCCCGAGTGGTCAGCAAAAGTGTACTTAATTTCATAATGAGCTGGAGCTAGGAGAGCTAGGGTTTTGATACCACCTGATGGCATCATAAAATACGATGAGATAATCAAGTTTCTGGATAGAGCATCACCTTTTAGAGCCTGTAGTACTGTCTGAAGTCATCTACTTAGATGAATGTGATTTGTTTTGCAGAAGTACATCAATTCTTAATTATATGTTAGTGTTAAAAAACAAAACAAAACAAAACAAAGCAGGCGTGAGGGATTATTTAAAAATTGTGTCAGAGTTGAACAAATTTTTTGTTACTTGATTTGATTTTTGTGAACTCCAGTTTTTGCTTTTTAAAAAAAACACACACACACAAAAAAACCCAAACTATCTTTCTTGTTAGTGAAGCAGAGTGAAAAAGACCCATCTAGGTTTTGATTGCAGCACCAGGCTCACTGGCTATTTCACCCTAAGAATGCTGCTCAACCTTTCAAAGCAACAACTCCTTGTCGCCTACGTCCCAGGTTGCTCTCCAATCCTTGAGGATAATAATACTTCCCTTGAAGAACTGATCTCAAGATTAACTGGAAACCTTAGGCGTTCAAGTGATAAACAAATGCTAGTGACATTCATCCCTGTCCTTTCCCCCTTAACCTCCTTCTCCTACCTTGTCCCTCGGATTTCTTGAGCATACAGAGCAGTTCCTTTCCCCCCTGGCTCTGGTCCTGCCCTGGAGGCAGACTTTCTGTGTTCCCCTTCCTGAAAGTGCCCTTTATCAGTCAGGGAAACAGAGCTTGCCTGCAATTCAGCAGCAAACAATAAGATAGAAGCCACTAGTTAGAAGGCTGCTGGGAGGGCTCCAACGGCAAATGGGATCAGAGGCACCTCAGAGTTTAAAAATTGCAGGAAGCAATAGTCACGCTGCAGCTTGAAGAACAAATGGAGGAGGTGGTGTTGCCAGCGCTCAGGAAGCAGGGCTGCCCCGTGCAGCCTGTCATCACAGAGGAGACACAGCCACTGCCAGAGATGTGGCCCCTGTAACAGACAGAGACAAATGGCTTGGCTTCTTCCACCAGCGCCTCCTGCTGGCTGAACCTACCTGGAAGCCACTTGGCAGGGAAGCTTGAGAAGTGTAGTTTATAAAGCCAGCCCAGCACAGTAGACAGAAGAGCAGGAGAAGGGCAAGGCGTGGATTAGAAAGCAAATAGGCAAAGGCTGCCAGCCAGCCACATGGGACAGGTTTCTGCTTTATTTGTAGCCCCCGTTTCTACCTCTGCCTTATTTGTAGCCCCCGTTTCATCAGGATGAAAAAAAAAAAAAAACTCAAAAAAACCCAACTCAAATCAGAGAATTCTTCCCCAAGTCAGCCCCCTTTGTGATACCTTTCATCAGGTGTGTTAATGCACGGTGCTGCTTACTGCACTAGCCAACTAATTCACTTGTGAATCTTCGAGCACCTGTTACCACCGAGGAGCAAAAGCTGGGACCTTAAAGGACTGGGCTGCAGAGTGGGTTCGTTTTGATGGAGGGTAGCAGATAGGCACATGGGGGTGCTGTAGTCCTAGGGGCCGCAGGAAGAGCGCTGTGTGTCCAGGCCTGACAGAGAATAGTGATCAGGGACGTGCAAATCATAATCAGAATGAGGTGCCCCCTCATCCCACACCCAGCAGAATGGCTATTATTCAAAACGCCCAAACAGAGCCAAACAGCAAACACAATTGTTGGCAAAGGTATGGGTGAAGTAGAACGCTTGTGCATTGCTGGTGGGAATGTAAACTACTGCAGTAGGGTGGTTCCTCAAAAACAAACCCAAAATCCCATAGAATTATCATGTGATCCAGAATTCCACTTCTAGATATATATCCAAAAGAATTGAAAGCAAGGGTTAGAACAGTTATTTGTACAGCAATGTGCATGGCAACATTATTCACTGTAGCTCAAAGGTAAACCCAGCCTAGATATCCACTAATGAGTGGATGAATGGATAAACAAAATGTGGCACACACACACACACACACACACACACACACACACACACACGGGAATATTAAGAAATAATGACATTCTTATACATTTACAACATAGATAAACCTTGAAAACAGGATGCTAAGTGAAATAAGCCAGGCAAAAAAAAAAGGACAGGTATTGTGTGATTCCACTTATGTGACGTCCCCAGAGTATTCAAATTCGTAGACACAGAAAGTAGAATAGTGGTTACCAGGGGCTGGGGGCGGGAGGCATGGAGAGTTAGTGTTTCACGGATAGAGTTTCGGTTCCGGATGATGAAAAACGTCTGGAGACAGATGGTGGTGATGATTTCACATGCAATATGAATGTACTTAATGCCACTGAAGTGTATATTTAAAATGGTTAAGGTGGTAAATTTTGCTCTGTATATTTTATCATACTTCATAATTTTTCTTATTATTCATAGTAACATTAGCAATATTTTTATTGATTATTTCTCTTGTGTCACTTTTCTTGAAAGCGTTGTCTGACATTTTCTGACAGGGTTAGTTTTCCCTCTCTGTACTCGTACTGTGACTTGATGACCCCGTCTCTGCTTGGTTCACTTGTCTCTTTCCTCACTGGGTAGCAAATGCCGTAGGAAGAGGGCCTTGTCTTGTTTATATCAATGTATCCGCATAAGTCAGTGAGTGAATAAAAGAATGCCCCAGGTTCCACTGGCTTTTCCATAGCACCATCCAAAATAACCAGTAATTTATTAGTTCAGACATAACTTCAAAACCAATAAAATGTCAGTTTAGATATTTTTGTTAAACCAGGGAAACCATGTATGTAACAGTGATGGCAGAAAAAGGAGATGGCAGCATCTTTATCCATTAGCTTCCAGTTTTCTCCCTCCTAAAACATTTTCCTTCCAGATGCCAGATAACTTTCACCCATTATAAATCTGACATTGTCAATCCCCTCTTTCAGACACTTCAAGGATTTCTTAATGCACTTAGAATTAAGATCGTATGCCACCTTCATCTCAATTCTCAACTCTCATCACTTTTTCTCCACTTCTCAATATTCCAGCCAGGCTGAGTTTCTGACACTTCCTCAAATCACCTGGCCTGTGCATACAGCATTTCTTCTGCTGGATGTTCTCTCACCACTTTGCATGCTCCCGCCTCTTTACCCTCTGGCTTTAGGTTAAATGTCACTTCCTCTGGAAGGTCTTTTCTAGTGTACTAGGTTAGTTTTGGATACTCTCCACAATCACGACAATTACTGTGCTGTAGGTACCTAATTACTTTACATACGTAATGTCTATTCTCTTGGCTAGACTATAATCTTATGAAGATAGGTATAAAGTCTGTCTGATTCACCATTGGATCTCCTTAACTAGTAGTAGCTGCTATATGGCAAACAATAAGTGGTTGATGAACAATAAAAAAAAAAAAAAAAAAAACAAAAAACTGCTGGTTTAGAAAGCAGTTGCTCGGAAATATGTCCCTAAAGCTTGATAAACTTTATTTGGCGATAAAAGAGAGTGCATTTCCAAACCCAGACAGTCAACATATCTTTTGTCTCATCACTCAAATCAGGACCTTTGAGGGAATCTTTATTCATTCTTACACCTGCCTAGTTCCCTAGAGAATAGGGCCAACTTTTCTGTCCAAGGTGATGAATCAGTGAGGCCCAGTGTACACGTCATGTGAATATGAAGATGGTACAACTTTCTAACTTACCTGGAGTCTGGCAATACATTCAGTAGTACATCCGCAGACCTTAATTTACCTCTATTCTATTTTTTTAATTCTTTTTTTTAAATTAAAGTTTATTGGGGTGACAATTGTTAGTAAAGTTACATAGATTTATGTGTACAATTTTGAAATATATTATCTATATCTCACATTGTGTGTTCACCACCCAGAATCAGTTCTCTTTCCATCACCATGTATTAGACCCTGTTTACCCTCTTCTAGAGCCCTGCTCCCTCCTCCACCCTTACCCTCCGGTAACCCCTAAACTATTGTCTATGTCTGTGAGTTTTTGTTCTTTCAGTTGTTTGTCTTGTTCTTTTGTTGTTTTTGGTTTATGTACCACATATCAGTGGACTCATATAGTTATCTACTTTTTCTATCTGACTTATTTTGCTTAACACTATAATTTCACAACTAAAATGCCCTTCAATAAATGAATGGACAAAGAAGTTGTGGTACATGTACACAATGGAATATACCTGGCAGTAAGAAAACATGAAATTTACCTCTCTTTTATTTGGATTTTCTGTAACCTTTTCCATATTCACAAACACCTCTATCATCAGATGTTTAGAGCAAACCTATTAAGTTAAACTGCTTTTAAAATTTACTTTTTCTAGCTTTAGGGGTGTGTGTGTGTGTGTGTGTGTGTGTGTGTGTGTGTGTGTGTATGTGTGTGTGAAAGAGACTGAGAGAGACAGAGAGACAGAGAGAGGGCGAGATCCTGACATAGCAAAGGTTTATTTTAATTATTACATAGTTATATAGTTTATTTATTTTTCACTATTCTTTATACCCGAAAAGATTTAAGATGGTTTCATATTAACTACCCACTCTGCCTCATTACCACAAACAACTGAAAAATACTGTAATGATATCTTCATGTGATCCTTTAGAATTATGGAGACACTCTAGATGATAGACTTACTTTTCTCTAAATTTTCATGTTGATGTTTGTACTTACTATTTTTTCTCAACTAGTATTTCATTCATTTAAAGCATCATATTTCCTCAGAAAGTCAAGGCTCTTTCTAATGGGATAGTTCTTCCTACTAGATTATTCTTTCTGTTGGTGCCAGAGCAATTTTCCTAATTCGTAAGATTGCAGAAGTCACTTAGTAAGTACAAGGCTACAAGGCCTTAGGGTTCCCCAACAACTGCAGGTTGAAGGCCAAATCCCTTACCCTGGCATCTAGGTTTCTCGAGCTCTATAGTCCCAACCTCCTGCATTAATTTCTGTTTTCTTTCACGTACACTGATTAAGCGTCAGCTGTCTGCAAGGCTGAATGCTAGGGTGCTGCAAGGGATACTGTGACAAGCATGATCCTGGTTCCAAGTAGCTTACATGTTTAAACGGGGAGACAAAAACTGGATCAACTAGATATGATCCAAGGAAGAAGAGAGAGAGATCATTTCTGATTGTGTGTGTAGGCTGATCAGAGAACTCTGTGCTGGCACATAGTACGTACTTACTCAGTGTAATGGATACATGTATGAAAGATGGTATGATCTGAATTGTTCTGTAGGAGGTTAATATGACAGAAGAGATTGCAGTGGGTACAGGCTGGAGATAAGGAGATAAAATATAATTGATCAAAGGAGATGCAGGGAGGTCTGAACCTTGGGTACCATTAGGGACTTCCAGTGAGAATAGGACACAGGCAACCAGTATTGGAGGACTTGATGGAGAAGCATCAGAGTTATCTAAGAAAAGGAGAGGGTTAACAATGCCAATACAGTTTCCAGTCTGGCATGAAGGTGCTCCCAATATCAGAGAAAGGACAATAAAGAAGGGGCTTAGAAGAAGAGCTTTAAACAACTCAACTTTGAGGACTCAGTGAGATATTCCAAAGAAGATATCCACTGGTTGTATGGGTTCGGGGGGAGAGTGTAAAAGTTTGTAGAGTAGAACTTACGTGACAAATGGGAGTCTTTGGCATATAAGGCATGGTTGAGCCACACCTGGGACTGAGATTGCTCCAGGAAAAAGTGTGCAAAGGCAACCCTGTGTCCTCACCTCTTGGACCCCCTGCTCCAGGCCAGCCAGCTGTGTTCCAGGACCCACCAGGAGCTGCCGCCTCTGATGTGCTTTTGTTGTCCACTCAACTTTGACATTTTCTTTACTTGACTGTATGCACCTTAGGTCTGTTGATTTCTCCAGACGTTTCTTTAACATCAAATACACACTTAGCTAGATGCTACATGTTACAGAAGTGGAGCCTGCATCCTCCAGAGAGGTGTCTTTAAGATCTTATCCACGCACCAGCCCACACTGACCTTTCTTTCCTCAGAATCTTTGGAGCCCCTCCTGTTACATGTCTGACATTTAGCACAATGGGTCCTGGTACTTGTATTTATCTTGTTAGAATGCCACAGTATCTCTGCATTTAGACAATGGCTTCCTTGAGAACAGACACTGTCGTCCTCTGGTTTGAGTTCCCTAAAGGCCTAACACTTTTTTTTTTTTTTTGCACCCAGTAAGTACTATTTTAAACTCTAAACTCTGCTTTTATTTACTAGTATTCTTCTCCCAAACCCTTGGTATCTATTGGCACCAGTTCTTACATCTTAAGTTTCTAGTGTGATGACTCAAAAATCTGAATAAAATCATGTCTTGTTACGACTCACAAATTATAGAGACAATTTTAATAGACACTTCTGCTCATCTTGTCATTCAAAAGAGTGAAAGTGCTTTCTACATGCTATGAGTCCTGCAGTGAAAAATGAAGTGGTAATTAATACTTTAGTAATTAACCAGCCAACTCAGCGTATGCTGGTCAGTGTGGTGCAGTCTCTATGTTAAAATAATTTTCCTTTTGTTACAGTGAAAACACTTTCAGAGGAACCTCAATTACTTTAAAGAGTTCCATGGATTTGGGACCATGGAGTCATAAACTTCAGAGGTTGGAGGGCAGCATATACTTGTCTGCTAAAAAGTAAATGGTTCCTTTTCAAGGCCCAACAATGAGTAACTGGTAGAACACCCAAGAAACTGTTTTGAAAAAGGGTGTAATGTGAGTCTGGGGTGAGCAGGAAAGTGTGATGAAAGGTGTCCGCTCCAGGAGAACGTGGTCAAGTCCATGGTTGCCTTCTCGATCCACGTCCTATCCTACTGATGAAGAAATTGAGTCTTGGAAAAGGGCCTTTTCTAAAACTGAACACTTATGGTGGACTACTCTGCACTAGACAGTTTGCCATATAACATAAGCTTCCCTGACACCTCCAGGCTGTATTCAGAAGAAGGAGTGCTACTTCAAAGTCCCTTACTACAGGGCGGGTGGTACAAAGTGCATTTACATTGCTCTCTGTTTTCTCATGCACTAGAAGGAAGGAAAAATACACTCATACATTTATTTTTAGTTTACCCACTCAGCAGATAAGTTGAATGTGAATTTCTTTAACCTACCAGTCTAAATGTAGTTAGTCTTCACACCGTTTGATTTTCACAAGTCTTGCATTTCCCCCTAGGAATAACTTCACTCACATTTTCAAATAAGAATGTGTCCGACCAAGACAGAAGTCCCAAACCTAGATGAGTAATACTGAGTCTTTGGAATTTCAGAATCTCATGAATTTGTTCATTTTTTCTTTCTCAGCTGCCAAGCATTTGGTAGACATTGAGTCTTCAGTTATCTCACACTTTCACATCCCCAGAGTGTTTTCAGTCTGGATATTAAATAGTCTGATGCATAGTAGAACAATTCTGGCTTTACACTGAAATTTTGGATATTTTAATATCCATACTTAGGTATGGCCTAAGTATATAGCAATGTGATTAATGGAGCATCTGGAATTATCCATTCTGTCCACAAAATTTAGGTTGGGTCTGTTTATTTAGATCAATGCTTGGTTATACCCAATGCAAAGAACTCTGCAGAAGGCCCAAATTTGAAGCCAGGCTCTCTGTCTCTTAGCTACTGTGTGACTTTTGGAAAGTCATATTTAACGTTTATTTCTTTACAGCATAGGGACCATAATGAAGCCTACCTTTTAGGGACAGTATGAAAAATTAATTAAATATTATGATGGAGATTATATCCAATGGCTTCTCATTATATCCAATGGTTATCTATTGCCATGTAACAAATAACCCTCACAACTTCATAAATTAAGACAATACCACATTGTTATCTTCCATGATTCTGTGGGTTGAGTGGGCTTTATTGGGTGATTCTTCTCTCTGCTATGTTGACTGGGGTCATCTGGGGGCTCAGTGGGTGTGGAACATCCCGATGGCTCCCTCACATGACTTGTGATTAATGTTTCTGTTAACTGGGAGCTCTGTTGGGGCTGTTGACCGACCATTGGAATTTTTCATGTACCCTCTCTATGTGATATGGCAGCTGGTTTCTGAAAGAGCGTGTTCCCAGTGATCAAAGAGAAAGGAAGCAAAATCTGCCAGGAATTTTGAGGTCTGGACTTGAAGTCGTAAAATTTCCCTTCACATATTCTATTGGTCAAAGCTCTCACGTGGCCAGCCCAGAGACAAAGGAGTGGGAAACAGCTCCATCTCTGCAAGGAGTGATGTGAGAACAAGGCGGGGAGAAATCTTTGGGGCCACCCTTGGGTACTAACTGATTGCCTCATCACATATAGAAGAAAATCTAAAATCGTCACCATGGCTTGTTAAGGTCAGTCCTCATCTCCCACCACTTCCACCCTTTCTTCTAGTTTCTCTTCTCTCCAGCCACACTGATCATCTTGCTCTTTTTAAAATAAGGAAATCTTGCTCCCACTTTAGGGTCCCAGTGTTTATTGTTCCTTCTTCCTGGAATGCTGTTACCCTAAATTTTAACCGACCTCACTGACCTCAAACAACACGTACTCAAACAACACCTCTCAGAGAGTTCTTCCACAACTATGTCATTAAAAAATGTCACACTTACCTCTCTTCTGTAATAATATTTTAGTTTTTTTCATATTCTTTTACTTTCTTCAAAGAGATGCTGAGACTTTCATTTTCTTCCCTTATCACTCATTATTGGACATTCTATTTCTTTTTCCTTACTGTCTTTCCTACTAGAAATAAGCCACATGAGGCAGGGAGATTCTAAACATAGAGATCTGTGTGTGTTTGTGTGTGAGTGTGTGTGTGTGTGTGTGTGTGTGTAGACATACATATACACACACACATGCAGGAATAAGTGGAATGAACACGAAAAGGCTCTGTAAATTGTGTATTGTTATTATTATTGGATCAAGATACAGTTCACTCTCTTTCTCTAGTTGATTTATTCTTATTATTCATAAAAACCATTTACTGAATGCATGCAATTTGTAAGACTGTGCTAATAACTAACTGCTTGAAGAATTAATGTGGATTCATAGCATTTGACTTATATCTTGTTTATTAGATCACATTATAAATGACAAGGTCTGGGTTACATTCTCACAGAAAGTTTTTGCTTAACTGTACTCCACAGATTGGTCTTTTAAACCCCACATTTCAACCTTGTAATTACATGCCCCAAATCACAACTTTGCAATTAAATGCCCAAGTATAGTTGTGGCTATATAAATTATCCTGGACTGGGGGAGATAACACTGCCATTTATTGAATGTTCACTGTACCCCATGTGTCTTCTATAGTCCTTCTCATCATACCAGCAAGACAGCCCTTTGAAGCAGAACTTATGACCCCAAGTTTATAGATAAGAAAAATGAGGTTCAGAATTCCATGATTCTCCCATTTCTCTAGTGCCTAGCATAGTATCTGGTGCAGAGGTGCTCAATAAATATTTGTTAAATACTGAACAAAAGACAAGTTAACTAAATTGTTTTTTAAAATATCACTGAGAAGGTAACAGACCCGAATCTGAACCCAGGTTGATGGGCTCCAAAGCCCAAATCATTTCTGCCAGGGCAGACCCAGTCCTAGTAGGGACAGTGTCAAGACTGAAAATTAAAGAAGAGGAGAAATCTTAGAGGTGAGAGTTACAGATCCACTCTGAAAGTGGGATTGAGGCAGGGAATAAGGCAATTACTCTGACATTAGATGCTAAGGTTGGTTCAATGTGCAACGTCTGTTTAACATTGTATGCAAAATAAAACTTTCCCTCTGACGTTTTTGGTTCTTGAGTCTCCTAGAAAATGCTGGGTGATCTACATCCTTTGAATATTAATGAAGCAAATTAGCTCCAGAAATGCTCTATTGTGTCTCAACTCCAGGAATCAACATGACTCATTAGACTCTTTTTGATTAGAAATGTTAAAGTGGGTTTTCTTTTTTTTTCACTTTAATTAAATAAAGTTGACAGGCTTTTTGGAGTCCCAATTGGCCAAGGCTCCCAAAAGTTTGAAATGAGAGGAAAGTGGTACCCTCTTTTAAATAAACCTTGCTGGGCTGTATTGGGTTTTATCAGTTCATAAGGATCCCAGGAGGCAATCACTGAGTTTTAAGACAAATGGTGTCCAAAGGTTTTGTTCTTGGGAGAAAAGGTAGAGAGACAGAAAAAGAAGAAAAAATTATATATACTATATATAGGGGGAGAGAGAGAGAGAGAGAGAGAGAGAGAGAGAGAGAGAGCTCCAAGCTAAATTGGACTACCAGAGTTCATTTAATACAGTCTTCTGCCTTCAGACATTATCGTCCATATGTGTTTATATATATGTATATATACATATATATATGAAATATAGATATACAAGAAATATATATACTTGGGGTGACAAAAATGTATACATTTTAAGAGACGTTATCTATGTATTACTTTTCAAAGTTGAATTGATTACGGTAGCAATGTGGAGTATGATGCTCACTCAAAAGGTGGCATTAATCAAATGAATGCTAGCGTCATTTATTGTGTTACAATTTTAATAATAAAGTTTTTTTCTTTCTTAAAATGTGTATACATTTTTTGGCACCCTGTGTGTGTGTGTGTATGACATATATATACACACACATATATATTTTTATATATATACATATATATATGAAATTTATATATATATATATGTGTGTGTGTATGTGTGTGTGTGTGTGTGTGTGTGTGTGTGTGTGTGTATATATATATATATATTTTTTTCTCCTGTATGATTACAGTTGAATGGGTATGGCGATTACCTTTGAATTCAGGATGGTTACTGCGTGAATTACTGAGTGATACTACCATTTACTGTGTGAATGGTAAGCACAGTTTTAAATACTCTACCACCCAGCTGAGACACAAAAGACTACAGTGACTCAAGGGCAATTAATTTTTCTATCTCGATGGATTGATGCACAGTCATAGAAGCCCTGCATGGGATCATAGCTGAGAACCTTATCATCCAAGCTGCACGGAGCCAAGAAGTCATATACTTTGATTTCTGTCTTTTATTTTCAGTGTCGCATAAAAGCATTCCAACTTTAAATTGTACCATTTTTTGTTCAGTTTATAGCCACATAAATAGATTCTGAGGGTGCAAGCAGCAGGGACAGGATATAAAGACCTGGAACAGGGACAGTTTGAGATATGCAGGAAATGGAAGGAACTTGCCTTCTCCTTGTACTTCTTCCTGCATGAAAACTGTAGCCAGAGGTGCCTGGACATACAACACAACTTCTGTTGTCACAGTAAAGCCCACCCTGAGCAGGCTGAAGGGATTGAAAGATTAGTACAAGCTCCACATTTGAAACGTTGCTAGCCTATAATAAGTGGGTTGATTTATACAACACAACAAAAACAGAAACTCCCAAAGTGTGGACTGAGAGGAAAGAACTCAGGAAGCAATCAGTACATTTAAGACAAATGGGAACCAACAGTTTTTCTCCTGGGAGAAAAGGTAGAGAGACAGAAAAAGATAGCATCTTTCTTTTCTGTTAGCAGTGAAGGGTATAGAGTTCCAAGCTAAATTGGACTACAAACATTCAGTTAACATGGTCTCCTGCCTTCAGGCATTGTTATCCCCATTTTATAGATGACCTACTTACCAAAGAGGGTAGAAGGAATGTCCTCATTGTGACAAATAACTAATCGATTAAAATATATTAAGCACCTGGACCTGGTATGGTGTAACCACTATGGAAACAGAAGTAAATAAGACACAGCTACTGCCCCTTAGAACTACTGTCACCAGTCACTGTGCCACCTGGGATATTCAGTCCCTCAGTTAACAGTATTTATTCAATTCCTACTTTGTGCTAAGGAAGTAGGTGAAATCACTTCCCTTCTCTAGGGCTCTGTTTCCTCATTCTTCTTACCCTCAAAGTCTAGTCCTATAAAAGAGCAGTAGGCAAGGAGAGAATAAACTGAGGGAGGGAAGTCACTTCTCAATCACTAAACATTTAACCATCTAGAACACATCCAGTACAAAAGGGGATTGGTGGAAAGAAATACGGAGATAGCTAAGCTTTGTTTTTCTGTGGGAAACTAGACCTTGGATTATATAGACTCTGGAGGACATCCTGTGGGTTATCTGATTTTATGGAAGCTATTTTATAATTGCTTATACATACACACAAACACACTGGCGATTCATTTATAATGTAATGTCTGGAAAGTGTGGTGTGTTCAGACGCCTCTCTTAATCATCCAGCTGGATTTTTCTAGATTTAATCCATAGGGATCTTTCTTTTAAAGTTTTGGTCTATAGACCAAAAGGAGGGTTATACCTCTCCTTTTCTGAACTCCTTGCAGTAAACTTTCTCAAAAATATATACAAACATTTTTAGGTTTAAGAATATACACTTCCATGATTTTAAAAACTTGTCATGACTCTTACTGATGATGTGCCCATTGAGGGTATCAAAGAACCCCCTTCCAAAAGGACTAGGTGGGATCCATTCTCTTCTAAGTGCTAGATATTAATGCATAAAAATAATTACACAGTGTGATCCAGAGCGAGTATAATTTATAACTGTATAACAAGAGACACAATTAACACTAGGCTTGGGAACTGTTATTATACTGAGCGTTTGTTATGAAAGGATCATTATTTTTTAAAAAAGTGTAGAAGAGAAGACTTAATATGCCAGTTGGTTTCTGTAGACAAGCTAAATGGCTTAATTATCACCATTAGGAATCAGGTGTTGAAACTGCAGTGCAAATTGCCTCTAGGATTGAACTTTGTGTGGAGATGGGTGTCACCAGAGAAAGGAGGGTGGAAAAAGGGGGAGTTTATGGACATCCTGACAAGTCCTTTTCCTGTTTAATCTCATTGAATTTTCACAAGAACTTCATTTGCGGTTGATGGAAACAAGGAGTGAAAGGTATTCTGAGGCACTAGTGAAAAAGTCATTGGGTCTGTGAAACAAGGGCTCTTAGGGCCTCCCCTGCAGCTGTATTTGGTGGTGGACAGACTAAGGAGGCCCTGTGAGAACTAGTCATACCTTCCCCCAAGGTCTGCTGCTCCATTTAGAGCCATTTCTCACTCTCACCTTTCACCAGCCCACTTGGCCACTCCCTTACCATCTTTCATGTATTTTCAGACTGCTCTCTGCCTTGAATTCCTGCACTGGTTTGTTACTTTAAATCTGCAGAATTCTAGCCCACTGTGGGGTTCTGTATCATTTTAGTCAACCAGGGCTTGGTTCCCTGTACTTATTACTCATGAATGGTTTTCTCATGTCAGCTCTTCCTCTTTCATTTAGATACATAAAGCCTTTTGGTATCAACTGATTCAGGGAGAGGGGAATGCATCAGTTAGGATGAGTCTCAGTTCTGAGTGAAGAAAACTCAAATGGTGTTGACATACATAAAAAGACATTTGCTTCTCTTGCATTTAAACACACAGTCTAAGGCTTCCACAATTTTGGGAGACCCAGGTTCTTTCTATTTGTTGCTCTGCCATCCTCAATATATGGCTTATATTGTTAGTGTTGTGAAAGTCGTCATAAATGAAGCCATTTTAAAATGGAGTCAGATCAGCCATTCCACAGGAACTGCATTGCCCATCTTGCTTCTTGAACCTTGGAATACTTGAAGTAGGAACATACCCTTTGGACTGGGCCAGATCAGCACTGTCTTCCAAATGGCTGTTTTTAAAACTAATAGGAAAGCAGAACTGAGTACAGGACTGAAAATTAAGGAAATTCTTTAGAATTAGCACTACCATAGATAGATAAAGAAAAACGTAGCTTATTTGGACTTACAGAAATTTCTTCCTTGACTAGGTAGCATGAATAGAAGTTCCTTCCTTCTATTCATGTAATTATTTCACATCCCTTTCTTAGCGGCACCCCTTTTGCCTTGACCCAATAAACACTTTTGGGGTTTACGTCTGAATCAGTGCTTCCAAAATAGCTATCCTATGATTTCAAATGAACTCTTATTGCCTCTCATTCTGGCTTTTTATTTTTAGGTTAACAGTTTCAAGATTCCAATTTATTTTACCAGCTTACCCAAATAATACCTAACATTTATAGAATAACTTTCATGGTCCAATGTCTTAGCTTGTCTCCTGAACCCACTCCCTACACCTCTAAGTGGAACCCAAGACAAAAACTTGCACACAGGTAGTTTACTTGCGAATGTCATGGTAAGGAGCCAGGAGTGAGGGACACGAGGGAATGTAATGGGGAGGAGGTATGGTAAAACCAATACAATTTTGTGTTACATACATAGGCCACTTGTATTTAATCCCTTGGGACATTCCAAGGAGCTGTTAAAAGGGAATTTTGCAAGTAAGATAAAATCATGATTCTCATACAGACATAAAAAAATAAACATATGGTAATATTTAGGTCATAATCCATGAGGGAGTTGAACAGATATTTTACTCACTTTAAAAAGAGGATCCAAAGGAAAGCTACATTTACAGATCTGCTTTTGCCACCATGGAAAGAGAATGTTTTGGACAGGACAGAATTTGCTTGTATATCGTCAAGAATCATTTTGCATTGCTCTCAGGCATCTATAATTGACAGCATCAGGAAATAGCTTCTATAGAATCGGATAACCCAGGTGGCGCCCTCCAGGATTTAGACAATCTGGATCCTCGTCTTCCAGTGAAGTACAATGTTTTCCTCCCCTTTAGATCCCTAAGGAAATGCTCAGGACTCTCATCCCCCTCTCTGTCAAGGGTATCCCCTTAACTCCAGGTGCACATGTGTGTGCACCCCACAAAGAAAGTTTCATTTGATATGAACCCAAAAGGAATTTATCTGTTCAGATGGACTCTCCATGGTAAACCTAAGGCCCACGTTTTTCTAAATAATGAGAGTCTGGTGGCAATTTGCTGACAGGGGCTCCTCATGTACTCTGTAAGCTGGGAAGAACCTCAGACTGAACTCTCAGTGAACCACTGCAGGGAAATCCTGGTTTCATCTTTCTACCAATGGATGGCGACTTGCCCCATCCAATCAGAACTACTCAATTTGGATGCCTCATTTACATAGAACAGGCCTAATTGAGAACCTGGGCAAAAACTTTCTCTATAAAAGGTGGCCTCCCCTTTTAGGATGCTACCAGAATCTGTCTCCCGGGCTGCAGCTCCTTTGCGAAATAAATGCTTATTATTCTTTATTACAGTCTAAAATTAATTTTGGTTTACATGTGGATACAGTCACTCTTCTGCATTTGTTTACACCAGTGACAGTGAGGGCTGGGAAGCTGTGAGCTCTAGGCTGCAATTTCTGAAGAGCTGATCCCAGCCTCAATGGATCTGTTTGTCTCAGCAGCGACTGAAATACAAAGTGGGCTGAGACGATTTTCATTGGTGCACCTTTACATGTGCTTTATCCAAATAACCCTACTAGGTAGATGGAAAAACTGAGGCTCAGAGGGGTTGAATTCCGTTGGTCTAGGTCACAGCTAAGTCAGTAGGCGATTCAGATTTCAAATCCATGCACTCTGTCTACCCAGCCACCATTCTTAATTCTTACATTCTACTTACTAGATACTTTTTATTTGAGACCAGATCTAAACTTGAACGTTGCTTAGGGTAGAATTTAGGTGCCAAATGCTGATGAAACGCATGAGAAGAATATCTGGATTTATCTGAAACAAAGAATAAAAATCCCCAATGGCATAAAAACATCAATGGCTCAGCTAGGGCAAAAAATTATCATTTTTTGTTTGTTTAATGTCATTGGTATTACCTGATCTCAGAATGTTAGAACCCTGCAGGCATTACTTCCCCTCCCCTCAACACACACACACACACACACACACATACACGCGCGTGCGCACGCACACACGGCCTTTACTGAAACAGCTGTAATGTTTTCTCCTCTTTTCTTCAAAGATGAAATGTATTGTTGAAGTGCGTATGGAGTCCTTTGGAAAAGGAGAAAATTGCCTTACACAAAATTACTTTGAAAATATAGTAAGATTTAGTGAAAGGAAACGTGAAAGCAACTTGCCCCCCTCTGTCACCAGCTGTACAAATTATTGTCCCCAATTTGTGTGCATTTGAGCTGGGATGAAGTCATGGGTGCTCAGGGGACCACTGCATTCTTAATCGCAGCTCTCTGGGGATTGATAGTCTGGGCAGGGGACACATTTAAGCCTGATTAGTTATTTCTGTGGTGTACCTTTCAGGAAGATTACATATACTTATGTTCCTTTACTTGTGACTGCTCTTTCCCTCTGGTCACATTTCTTTGTCAAAAAATCATTTTCATGGCCCAGTGGAAAAGCCTCACGTGTGTGCCCTCCGTCAGGTTACTTTGACAGGAAGAAATCCAGCAACACTTTTGAGTGCCCCTCACGACTGCTCTGGTTTACGTAAATACTAGTGACTTTAGAATTTATCCGGAAGAAGAAAAGTGTCGCCCTGGAGTGTAGTGGCAGGAAGAATTTGCAGAATTTAGGGATGTTTTCTATGTTTTTCTCATTCCTTCTACGGCTCTGTGACCTTGGACAGGTGGCTGAGACTAGAATCTCCACTGGTTACAAACCTTAAGCAGAGTTAATAATCCTCACTTCACACAAAAGGGCTCAGGAAGAACAGAGTGAGGCAAATGCGTTGGGAAGTGCCTTGTAAACTGTTAAGTGCTACACTACCTAAGACTCAGCAAATGCTAACATTTTCCCCTCTGATCTTCAGTAAAAGAAAAGCTGAGGGTGTGATTTTCCACTGTAACTCAGACAAGGCCGTGATATGGAGATAGGCTGATGTCATCAGGGGCGTGCTGACATTATCCACAGCTAAATCTGGAGGAAAGGAGAGAGACTATGTCTCACTGCTTGTCTTTGGGGACTAGCACATGATAGTAATGTCATGTGGTTATTTGCCAGTGGCCAGGTTCCATGCTAACTATTTTCTGTGCCTTCCTCATGTGCGTCGTCTGACCGTCAGCATGAGCCAAAGAGGAGGTGGATGTAATGAAGAGGAATTAGGAAGCAGACCGTGGTGAGTGAGGAGAACACAGAACTGCTTTCATTCAGCTAACATTTGTGGAGGCCCTACTGTGTGCCACACAATATACTGAGTAAACATATATCTGGCGCTTGTTATTGAGTCTACGGCATGATTGCATATGGCGATGCAAAGAGAAGCAGCTGGGAGACTCAATGGTAGGTCAACCCTGGAAGTGGCATATGCTTCCTACCCTAGGTTGGGGCGCCCTGGCCTTAGCTTTGCAAATCAAAACCAGGCCAAGGGCTTGGAGCTGCTTAGATTGATCCTCAGAGGTCACTAAAAACTGCTTAGTGGGTGTTCCCACTTTCCATCTGTCCTCTAATCACAACCCCTGTGCTCCTTTTAGTCATAGCAAGTCCCACGTAAGGGCGTGGGAGCAGACACGACCCACCTCTTGCCAGCTCCTTTTTAAATGCCATTTTCAAAGGCTCCTCTCCAAACTCAGAAGGAACCTGGAGCTGCTGGCTAGGGCTCAAGCTCACAACAGCAGCCACTCACAGATGTCATGTGGTTTGCACTAATTAGACCCGCCAAAGCTATTACCAAGGAGAGCCAGAGTGCTTAGGCAGTTAGTGATGAGTTGGCCAGTGTCCACCATCTACAGATGGCCTCTGCAAGTCCACCACATTCTCAGAGAAATTACACATGGAAGCAATGTCGATGTCCCATAAGGGCAGGCACAGAGTGAATATTCCAGACATGCAGTGGGAAGGTAAGATAATATGAATGGCCCTAATTATAATATACGTAGTATTTATTGAACATCAGCTACGTGACAGGCTTGGGGCTAGACATTCCACATGTTATCGGTGCAAACCTCACATCACCACTGTGAGTAGGTGCTAAGATTATCCCCATTTTACTTGAGAAGAAGCAAGGCTTTGAGAGGTTGTCCGAGGTTACCCAACAAGAATTTTAAAGCTGGGATTCACGTTCAGAACTGTCTGGCTGTGAAGTACGTTCTGGAATCACATAGACCATTTTGTGATAACACGGTAGGAAGAGCTTCCTTAAATGTATCACTTCCCCAGCTTAGATTATGTCCCTTTCATATATAATCTTACAGCACATATTAAGTGCTTAATTTATATCCATAATTGTCACATGCCCAATGGCCGTGTCCCCCATTATATTAAGTACTGTGAAGGTAAGACTTTGTTATTTTCTTCTTCACTTTATCCACAGCTCTTTGCATTATGCCCTGGTATATTAAAAGTGATCAACTGCTACTTGCTTAGTGAACTAATGAAAGCAAACAATCAGGCAAGAAAAAGGGAGTGAAAGAAGGAACTCAGAGAATAGGGAACGATCATTGGGTTTTACGTTTACATATTAATAGCAGTGCTGTGCTGATACGAATAAATTAGTTCTTTGGGAGAGAAAGCACCCTGATTTGTGGCATTTGCCAGTTTCCATGGTGTAAGTACTCCCTCCATGACCAATTTCCAGCTACCAACATGATGTCACTGAATGCAGAGTTGGGAAGAGAGGCACAGTACACAGGCTCTTGTCAAATCCGGCAGGACTTTCTCAATTTATTTGGCGTCTAGGGAAAGTTGACCTCCTCTCTGATCTTCATCATTCTCTCCATCTGTAGAATGAAGAGTTTGGATTAGTGGTTTCTACATTCTCTGTCAGCTCTGATACCCTATGAACCTACATGTAATGTCTTTCATCATTTGGTCCACCCCCTAGTTTGGGGTAATGAGGATGAAGAGGAGGGCAGAAGATGGAGAACGAAATCCCAAGAATATAGGGTGGAAGGCTCAGACCAATAGGTAGTTAAAGCACATTGGCACGTTGCTTGACTTTCTCAGAAATACCTCCCAGTGTTTTTAAAATAGGTCACTTTTTACATGCAATTGAAGGAATCAATCCATTTGCTTTTCAAGTAAAATATAATTATACAAGTGTTCCATGCTTTTCAGAAGTTTGCTTTACACTGCTTCTCTTTTACGGAAGACCTACATTAATATCAGTTTTTGCTAACTGAAAGAAATTTGAAGAGGATTTTGCTTTTACAAAAAAGACAAAAAGCAAAAATAGTGTTCTGCACTTGTTTTATGGAGAAGCAACACACATCCCGGAGTGGTCTTGCCAAGCTTTTTCCAGGAACTATACTCAGCATCTCAGCATCAAGCTGCCATAGCTTTGAACTCTCTGTGAGCATCTTTGTTTTATCTCCATATATTTTGTGTATTTGTTAGCAAGATGAGTCCTAAGATAATTGCGTCTTAGCTTTATGCCGCTTAGCCTTATAAAAGTTTTCATAGGAACACTCTGCTTTTGAATAGTGAGGAAAATGCGTATCACAACCAATTTCAAAAGTCAAGCATCAGTGGATTTTGGAAAGCTAGTATTTAGCATTAGAAAACAGCTAAAGAGAAAGCACCCTGTTCCATGTGTGGGAGAGGTGTAGAGAGGCTTACAGGTTCTATGTTTGAGAAAGACAAATGAATGCAATGAGAGCATGGTAACATCCTTATTTTATGCCCTTCTGCTTCCTTGACTATCCCCTCCTTTCTTTCACCATTTATTTTATGATCCTCAGACTCTCAATCCCAAGGTAAATGTAAGATGGCACAGAATATTCCAGGGAGAACGGGAAACTGTTATTATGACGGTAATCTGTGAGAGCTCTATTTCTGCCTCTGCAGTATTTTCAATGGGGGGTCACCTGGCCTTAAAGTGTCGGTATCACAGGGTTGCTAAGTCGCTAGTTTGAGTGTTAATTCTATAGAAACCTGAAAAACACAGACTTGTATAAACAGAAAATTCTTTTAAGTAAAGTAACCATAATTTGGATAGTTTAACGTAGCCTGTTTGAAGAGCTTTAGTGATTTAGAGACAAAGAAGGAGCTGTAAGTGTTTGCCTTCTTCTGGGGCTCATGGATCATTTCAGAATACTGGCACTCATGCACACAGTTGGCTAATTAGATCTTTTGCCTTGAAATTTCTCTCCACCCCTAGTCAATATGTATAATGCATTCATTTCAAATTCAGATGCAGAAAGCATTTGTCGAACCACCAGCATTTGCCAAGTATGTTAGAAGAGTGGGGAGAGAAAAGAGATGATGAAAACATAGGTCCTTCCTTCCAGGAGCTCACAGTACGTTATCAGAGGACAGAGTAGTCCACATATCAGTCAAGAAGGAATATAATATGAATGGAAGCAGATATATGTGGGCGAACACAGGATTTTGGGATGTATAGGAGGGAGAGAAGGCTCTGGAGTCAGATCAAGTATATTTACCAGCCATGTGACCTTAAAGAAGTTATTTCACCATGTAAGCTTCAGTTTTCCTGAATCTAATCAGACCTATCTATCAAGTTGTTTTGAGGACCAGATGAGACAATGCATGTGGAAACACTCAGCACGGTCTCTGACATATATGAACACTTGATAAATACCAGTTATTATTAGTGATTTGCCCCGGGAGCAGCATTTGCACTGAGATAAATGGGAATGGTCGTGAATAGCAGTGGGGTAGGGAAAAGCATCACAGTCAGTGACAGAGACATGAAAGTCTGAAAGACTACAGTGTATGTATAGACCGAATGAATCCCAAAGCTATTGAGGCATGGGAAAGAGTGGAGTTTGAGGAAGAAAAATGGAATAAGCTTCTAAAGGACCAGTAGGCCTGATAATGAGGCTGACCTCAGCGTGAAGGCAAAGGAGACCCACCAGCATTTTTAAGGCAGTGGTCAATATTTGAGTTAGAGTTGGCTCAGGAAATACTATGAATTGGAGAGAAGAGTTTCAAGGCAGGGAGACCTATGAAGGAGTTTTTGTCTAGAGATGCATATTAGGAAACCACTGTGTTGGGCAGTAGTTGACACCATGGGGGCAGGGAAGGACTCCTGGAAATAAAAGTAAAATGAGAATCAATGGTGAAGGACTTCGGCAATCTCACATTTCAGGGCTGGCAGAGAAACAACTACTGATGTAAGAGACAGTTGGGCAGCCAGCACAGAACTAGGCACAGAAAGAGAGATTGGCTTCATGAAAACAAGGAAAAAGGACGTCTCTGGGAGAACAGGGTGGATTAGCAACATCAATACCACTGAGATGTCCAGAAGGCTGAGACTTGAAAAGAAGCCAGGAGTTGAAGCAATTAGTTCTTTGGTCTAATTAAAGCAGCTTGAGTGGAAAATCAGGTTGCAGATGAAAAAAAAAAAGGGGTAAGGAATAAAGTAGAAATTGTATACAATTCTTTAAGGAATTGGGAGGTAACGGATGAAACGACAAAGGTAATAATAATTCAGGAGGTAAAGGATGAAGAGACAAAGGACAGGGGAAATCGAAAGATAAGTGATTTAAAAAGATTGAGATATTCCAACTGTTTTGAAGGGGAAGGGTTTGGTTTAAAAAGAGGAATTGAAAAGACAGAGAAGAGAAGACCACAGAGCCTAGAGAAAAGCAGATCAAAAACTGCAAGAGGAGAAATTGGTCTTCGATGGGGCAGGATACCCTCTTCCTCTGGGATAGGAGGGAACAAAATAAGAATGAGTAAGAAGATAGCTAACATTGGAGGTGGTGGCACAATGGCCTGCACTTTCTCTGTGGAACAGGTAAAGTTGTCTTGTGAAGGACGTGGAGGTAGAGCCTGGATACTTGACTGGATTAGTAAACTTTGGAGCAGCTCCATGGGCAATGAGAATGTGAAGAAAAATCAAGCAGACTTGAAAGCATCACTCAGAGGTGAAAACATGATGTGGCAAAGAGGGCATGCTGGTGATTTTATTCCAGCACTTGTGGGAGTCCTGGGAGCAATTGTAGAGAAAATGTGTATGTAGGATGGATTCTGGGTTGGGACTGGCGGAGAACATACAGCAGAAGGACCATGGGGAAAGGGAAAAGGAAAGGGGGATCTCCAAAGAATTCTTATTGATACGGCCATTAGTGGGGACTAGGCTAGCAGGGGAGGAAGGAGGGCTGGGGTGAGGTGCAGAGGCTGGTTATAGCAGGGTGACAGGGAATAGCTGATAGATGTGAGAACGTGCCCGTTGCCATCTTCCCATCATTGTCTCAGGACACCACCATACTATCTGTGTCTATCTTTCCATTAGCAGTGGACATAGTGAGTGAGCAAAATAACCAATAGTGAAAAATAGCACTCCAGAGCATTCTGTGTCAGTGGAGGAGACAGTGTTTATTCATTGGACAGCTGTTAGGGTGACCATTGGGACGACTAGAGCCTTTTAGGGTGACACAGAGTTTCTATGAGAATGGAACAAGTTCTGCATCCAGTCATCTTCTAATTTGATTTCAAGTCATTCTGAAGGGGTCATATTTTTTTATTTTCCTCTTCACTTCTTCCCAACATTAGGAGAATATCAATGCAAGCAAATATTCCAGTTAGGTGCCTAAATCATGGTCAAAGGAGGAATTTATCTGAGTAACTTGGAAAGCGCCCGGGAAGCTAATTGATTCATGCATATCTTACAAATGATCTCAGAAATTCCTTCAGGAGTAAATTTCAACCAGAGGTTAGACAGTATCCTCTCGCTGTTTGAAAACAGAGTACGCCTGGGTGAAGTTATATTACCATGTCTTAGTGTGAATGAGTTCATCAGATAACTTGGAAGCTAAGGATTATAGACTTTAAATTATTTGACTGACTCTATTAAAAAACATAATTGTATTTGATAGGAAGACTTGAGAATAATCTCACTAACAAAATACTCAAGTGCTGTTGAACTTGCCCTAAAAAGCAAAAGAAGGAGAAGTCCTATAAATAGACTGCCCGGGCGAAGTAAAAGCCTTAACTGAAGTTTAAATCTATATACGCTTTGTTTTTCTCTTTAATATTTACTGTTTAATTAAAATGTTTTTGTGCAATCTCCAAGGAGTATAACCTTGGAGATTACCACTAGGCGGTTATCCACAAAACTTTTTAAAAAAGCATATTTCCTGAAAGATGCATTTGTTCATATAAACTATGAAATACAATTGTTTCGGAAGGTTAAATTTGCTCTCTGAGACTATAAATGAACTTGCATTTTTGTGGCAATTAACCTACCACTCCGAATAAACTCAACAAACTGTATTGATTGACCCACCACTGTATATATTGGTTGCATTTTGCGCTAAGGTGGCATTTTTGTCTCTCTCACTCCTCTTGGGAATGGAAAGATCTGGGAAATCAGAATGCTGCCCAGAAAGGACTCAGGTGTCGGTAATACAGATAGGAGTAACGAACCTCCCTCTGTGTATTACCTGAGGTTTGGTAAGGAAAGCTCTTGGGGGAGAGTACTGAATTGTCACGTACCTTTGAATGCTCTTCTTCCTAAAAAATCATCAATGGGAAGGTAGGGTGGGTTAGTATAAAGTCTAACCTCCTCACCGTGGTCACAAAGGCTATTCATGATCTGGCCCCTGTGTAGCTCTGCCGTCTCCCTCGTCCATAACGTTGAACAGTGCTGATCCTTCTTCAGCTCCTCATATAACTCGCATTTTCCTACCTCAGGATCTTTGCACATGCTCTTTCCCCTCCTCCCTTAATTTTCAGCTCAGGTGCCACCTCTTCAGAGCTGCTTTCCCTGACCTACCTACCGGCCTACAACAGGTCCATCACTGTTATTTTTATCTCACCAAAACCTTGTGTGACATCTCCATGGCGCTTGTTGCAAATTGGGATTATTTTATTTGTTTGTTAACATAATGGTAGAAATCATACTTCTTTTTTTTTTCTTTCACCCTTATTATTTCCAACACAGAGCATGGCCCACTGTAGGCAGTCAAGAAGCTTCCGTGAAATGAAATAATAGGAAGAACAATAACCTTTTATTGCACTATTTATTTCTCAGTTCTAGGCAACTTGTTAAATATGGCACATGTAGTGAGTGAGGTCAGACAATTCTGTTAACAACTCCTCAGAGAAGGTTATTTATTTCTACTATAGAGATTAGTAGGGAGATTAAGTCATTCATGCAATGACTTTTAAGTGGCTAAACTGCAGTTTAAATTCTGACGGTTGTGACATAAATTTGTGCTATCAGCCATGGCATTTCATTTCTTTTGCCATTTTTTTTTAAGAGTAGCAGATTGGGGACCCACATTCAAATTGCCCAGAATTCCTTTTAAACACATGGTACTTGGCCAAGTTTTAAAACCCTGCTATTAGTTTTCTAACTTCCCCAATTCTGCACGTCATTTTTGAGGCCTTGAGCTGGTCTCAGTACTCAGTTAAATTATTTGGGACGTTTTCCGAGGCATGTTTTTCCCCTCTGATTCAAATCCCATTTCTCTGTGGCCTCCATTAAAGAGGTGCTGAGATGCAAACAATTACTGCGTCTTTTAATAGGTCTTTAATATGTGTTTTAATAGGTCTTTCAACTGCATGAAAGATATGCAGAATTCTGAGAAAACAGAATCCCAAACTCTGCAAGAGCTAGTCAAAATGGTATTTCATCAGCCTGGATTTTAGTTCCTCCCAAGAACTCTAAATCCCTGGAGCTGTTTTAATCTTGGCTCATTAAAAGTTAATATAATTTGGATTGGTGCTATCCGTTTTGTGTCTGGACACCTCATTTACCCAGCTCAGGCTGGGTTCTGTGCACCCAACCTACATGAAAAGTATGTGTATCCACCTAACCTTCAATCAAGTTACAAACCTAGGTGGGAGTAATCGATAGCTGATCGTTGATAAATGGTAATCATTACAAAGAATACAGATTCAAATGTCAGCCACAGAATGGATGCCAGCTATTTTTTGTTGGGTAATTTAAGTCTGTCAGGAGGTAACAAAGAGAGATCACTATGCTGCAGTGATTACCCAGCCCAAGGGAGGAGTGTTAAACATTAATACTCGAGCTGTGAAAGTATCAGAAACTTGAGGGCCAGGTAAGCTTTGTAAATGGGGAAGCTTTGCAAGGGCGAAACTTAATCAGCCCCCAAATTCTTAAGCATGTGCTGCAAAGGACTAGTAATGTCCAGAATCCCCATCTTAACAGTTAGATTCATCATGTCTGACTCCCACGATACTAAAACTGGATAGAATTGTGATCTGGAGAATGGTTACCTCTGAGAAGTGGGTTGAATGGAGTTAGGAGAAAAAGGGAATAAGCAAAGCAGTATTTTTAGATTCAGGGCTGATCTATTTATGCTGTAAATAGCTTCCTGAGTGATCACCACCATTTCCTTTGGGACCCATGGTAATTTAATTTATTCATCTATTTTTCTCATTTGCTTATTTACTCATTCATACAAATAATCCACTGAGCTCCTACTATATGCAGACATTTGCTGTAATAGGAATGCAAAAATATATAAAAGACTAAAATGCAGACTTTGCCTCTAGAGTAGTTATATTCTATGAAGGTGAAAGACCGATATCAATATAATAGATATTAAAATACAATGTGATAACACCTATGGTATAAGTTCATGGATTTATGAGAACATAAATCTGAGAGTATGTTTGGTGAATGATAAAGGGGTGGAAGAAAGTGTTATATATGAAGAGCTTTTTGATGTTGATCTTGAATGATGAAACCTTCATCATTCACCAGATGGAAAAGATAGATGGCAGTTTAGGAAGAGAGAACAACAGTAAAGGCTGTCTGGATAAAGCAAGTAGATCCATTTGCTTGAAAAAATAATGGTATGTTAATTGATACAGTGGGAATTGAAATTGGGATAAGCAAGGGAATAGTACCATGCTGAGAAATGTTATTTTTTCACCTTGTGCCCAATGGCTCTTGCAGATTTCTAAGAAAGGGAGTCATCCACATGTTTCCACATTTGATATAAAGCCCTTTCTGGAAGTGTATGGTGAATGCATGAGAGAGTGGAAATATATAAGTCTGTGAAGCTAGGACTTTTGTCATTGTCTAGAAAAGAGATGTTGTGGGAATGACAGAGAAGGCCAATGTTGGAGTTAGATTCACCGAGATGGAGAACATAGAGGAAGAACACATATAAGGAAGTAAGAAAGGTGTTTAGAAAAAGAACATGTTGATTTTGAAAGTGCTATAGGAACTTCTGGTGAGGATGCAAGAAAAAATTGAAGGTATGAGGTTATAGCTTAGTAGTGATGTCAGGAAGGAAGATAATGGATATTCTGATAACTGATAAAATTACAGCGATGAGGAATCAGGGTTAGGTGAAAAGAGATCTAAGTGTAAACACATGGTGGTGAATGTTCGCATCTGCTTGGAAGAGCAAAGGAGACGCCAATACAGGAGCTCCATGACAATGGTCAGAAATGTCAGAGGGCAACTTTGAGGGAAAGGCAAATGAAATGCTTCTGTCCAAAACTCCAATAACAAAAGCTTCAATGAAGAAAAACCTAAATGTGTCCTTATATTAAATACAGTCTATGGACAATTGGTTTTATCAATTTACATTAATAATCCCTATTGAATTTTAGTTGACCATCTACTTTATATAATAGGAGATCCTGAAACCCAATTGTGGTGATACTAGTAATTATTTCAGAAGAATGTTGATAAATGTTGGTATGTGAAAATAATCAATATCTCGACTCTCTCAGGCTTGTTTGGAAGAGGCGGTGGCGGGGGAGACATGATCAGTCACTCAATCAAATGTCAGCAGACAGTGATAGCTGCTTTGAAAAAAATAAGGTAGAATAAGTGATAGAGATGAAAGAGAGAGCCTTGCATTTCAGAAAAACAAGGCCTCTGGGTCTCACACCTTGTCTGCTGCGTCAGTGCAAACTTCTGCAAGTGGGAGTTCCCTGTGAATAACCTGCTGCTTAGCGCTTGCTCTCAGCAGAATTTTCTCTCATCCCTGCTGTCTCCTTTGTCACTCTTCCACGTTGACTCTCATGGTCAGCAGCTGGTAGATGCTGGTAACTCTCCAAGGTCCTGCTGTGTCTCCTTAGGTTCTTTCATTTGTGGAGCAATTCTTTTGACCCTCTGTTGCCAGACAGTTCTTCATCTTTAAACACCACAGAGAGAACAGCTCCCTGTGGGCTTAGTGGTGCCCTCTAGCTGAATCTCCTTGGCAAACCAGCTTTTTGGTTTTTAATATTTATTTACGTTTTAATTTAAAATAGTTTACATAATTGTAACGGTAATACATAATGTTGCATAGACATTTAAACAATTTAGGGGAGTGTTAAAACATTTTTTTTCCTCTTACCCATTCTCCTAGTTGCTCCAAGTTGAACCTACTCCCTGGAAGGAACAACCTTTAGCAGTTTCTTTGTATTTTCTCTCTATGTAAGAGTAAGAAGAGGCCCAAACTCCAACCCTACAATATTGAAGTATCTTATCAATCTTTTCGTATCAGGATATAGGCTCTATGAAGATTTTGTGTCAAATGCTTAGGAAGTTTTTTGGGTCCTTTGGATAGGGCATCAGACTAGAAGAGAAAACTATATACTAAGAAGGACCCCACGTAACAAGAATTCAATGTGAAATAACAGGCTTTGGCAAGAGATCCAAGACTTTTAAGAGAAGGAACTGACAAGAATGTGGAACCTTGTAGTGGCCAAATTCTTGCGGATGTGGTCCAATTCCAGAACAAATTGTGACATCGGTAGTTAGCTTTGCGCTTTTCAGTGCTTCCCAGTCCCCACCAATGATGCATATGTCCCAAGCTAGAAAGACGATCCATATTCTTGTGATAGAATAAGCTTTTTCTCTACAGATTTTTGTCCTTTTTTATTCCAGGTCACTAAGGCTTCTAATTTGCATTAACCTAAATAGTCTCACTTTGCATGTTTCAATTAATTGCTTCTTTTTAAAAATGGGCTTTTATGAAAGAAACTTTATATAATAATACCTGGAAAACCAATGCACATTTTTTGTAAGTGGAATACAACTATAAAAGTAAGTGTCATTGGAAACAAGCAATATTATTAAATTTTAGCTAGATTCTGTTTCCTGCTGAGTCTCTAAGCCTGAAGCCTACTATTTCTTTGTGGGAAAAGAAAAAATAGGTATTTCTCCTTGAGGTATTCAGGGGAATAAAATAGGAATTAAGACAAAACAAATGAACAAAATTAAAAACCAAATTTTTTCAGTTAAGTGATGCACCACCCAGATCTTGGGATGTACAGCTGCAGAGTGCGTGGTCAACAGACAGCTTCCAGCCATCAGCTGCTTCAGGGTCTGTCTCAGTTGCACAGAGCAGCCCCACCCTAGTTCATGTTCTTCCCAGAGAAACGTCCACTTAATGACTGAGGGAGTCAGGGGTATAAGAACTGATTATGTCAGCCCAAAGAGAGATCACTCAGCCAACATTTGCCCTAGAGCTTCCTGTTGGGGTGGCTGGGCCTTTGTTGGGTTTTATCCAACAAAGGTGTGACCTTTTACTCCACTCAATCTTAATTCCTCCTCTCTTCCGTACATGTCGATGTCTAGCAAACATCCTGCATGCCAAATTCTATCTCAGCATCTACTTCTGGAGAATCCAACCAGAAATAAGGATTTAATATTGTTTAATATTGGGTTATTTTGCCACCCAAATGCAGTCTGGTGCAACCAAGAAAACCCAAATGCAGAGTCAGGTAAACCAAAATTCAATGTTCTTGTTTTTTGTTTTTTTATTATTGAGTTAATTTAGCCTCAAGAAATCTCCAATTTTATTGAATCTAAAATAAAAATAAGAATTCCTCGCTGGACTCCTTATACAGTGAAAGAACCCATATAAGGAATTTAGGATAGGGACTGTCTCAGATAATATTCTAGAGCTAGATTATGCATTAGATCAGTTCCGTCCAATAAAAATGTAAAACAAACCACAAATTTGAGTTACCTATGCATTATAAAATTTTCTAGTGGCCCCATACAAAAAAATAAAACGCAGTTGAAATTAGTTTTAATGATATATTTTATTTCACCCAATATATGAATACATTATCATTTCAACATGTAATCAATAAATAATTATTAATGAAATATTTTACTTTTTTCCGTATTAAGTCTTAGGACACTGGTGTATGTTTTACACTTAGAGCTCATTTCGATTTGGATGAGCCATGCTTCAAATGATCAAAAACCTCATGTAGCTGGGGGCTACTGTACTGAACAGCACAGTTCTAGAACAAATCTTGAGTTTTATCTCTAATCCGCTGTGAATATTCAGTGAAAGAGAGAATTATAGGGGCTAAAATGCTATAGAAAATCTGGGAAAGTCTGGGCTGGCATGAAGTCAGTGGGAGAGAATGCTTTGACAGTTTTCACTCTCTCATGAATACTCTGGGTCTGATATCTACAGAGGCTCCCAGCTAGTCCACTGGACAGTTAGTTGGTGAACATAAGCACCATTAATTCAGAGTAATCACTTCTACAACTTTAGCCAAAATATGTTTCAAGGTTATAAACATAAAATTGCATCCTTCACCAAAGATCTTATTAATAGCAAAATGTGAAGAAGTCCTATTCTCAAGAGATCGGAAAGAAAATTAAACATTTGAAAGGAAGTTTGGATGTAAAAAGATATATTGAAATTTCAAGACATTCTTTTTGAGACTGCCAGGATTAAACCAACAATTTTTTTGGTGCTGTTCAGAGGGAGATAGGGCGGAATTCCTGTGAGATATAGATGATGTATTACAGAATTGTACACTTGAAACCTATGCAACCTTATTAACCATTGTCACCCCAATAAACTTTAATTAAAAGAAAAAGAGTTATAAAGAGTATAAAAATGTTTTCATTATAAGGAAGGAATATTAACCTGTTATAATCACTCACACATTCGCTGAATCAACAGATAGTTACCAGGTACCTAATAAAATTGTTAACATTTATTGAGGGTTGGCCATGTGCCACTCACTGTTCTGATACAGTACATGGATTGAACAGGTCATATTGTAGGGATGATTATAATCCCAACATGATGTTTGAGGGAATTGAGATGCAGAGGTTAAGCAACTGTCCAAGGTCATACAGCCAGTGGGGGATAGAATCAAGACTCCATCTCAGGCAGTCTGTTTCTAGAACTGCAGGCTTAATCACCATTAGGTGGTATGCAGAAAACATAGATGAGTCAGAGTTAGTTCTTGCTTCTTTTAGTACTGGATGTGTAAAAGGAGGAATAAGATAAGCATATAAATAAACCTGATAAAAGATAAAGAATGTGAAAAATAAGATAAAAGGAAATAGTTCAGTGGGAATTCAGTAGAGCACCTGGAAGTATTTAGGACATCCCTCCTTATCTTACAGATGAGGAAATTCAAGTGGAACAGTAGTTCATTAATATTTCCAATTATTAAGTGACAGAATCCTTTTAAAGCCAAGTCTTGTGTTACCGGGAAATGTATTACACTGATTTTTTTTCTCTCCAAAGTGTTGGCTATTATTTTAATAGCCACCAGATTTTATTTTGTTTCCCTTTACCCAAGTGCTTCATGGACAAACTTTCTACTTTGTTAAGTTTTCCATTTTGTTGAACACTTGTTTTAGGTTTTGCTGAACCAGATCATTTACAAATCATATTAGAGCTACCCAAAAGTAATAATTCAGGAAGTAAATATTGTAATATGAGGGAAGAAAACTGTCACTCCTACCCATTATAGTCTATTCACTTGAGAAAATGTGTGGATAAGAACAGAGGAATATTTCAGCTGAAAAATAGGAGGATTTATTACTCGCAGATTGTCACATGAGGGTGGATTTTATGATTTTCAAGATATCTTTCTCATGAAGATAACTCATTTGCAATCCAAGCATAGTTCCTCTGATCATCTTGGGAAATATATCTGCAGATGTATTGAAACAACTGGAGACCCCCCTGCTAAGGCCAAATTTTTCAACGCACACTCTGTCATTCTCGAATGACATTATGTCACCCACAACTCTTCTTAGCAATATATTTCAATACTGAAAGGCAGTATTTCTCAAAGTGTCCCCAAGGTTTCCTGTGGGGAAAACAGTTTAACAGTTTCAAAATCAGAGACATTTGGGAAATATGCTTAACAGGTTGATTTACTCTAAAAGTTCTCAGGGACTTTATTGTAGATACTTAATCGACAAGGATTTGCCTAAAATATCTGATCAAAATCTTTACCCCCATCACCCCTTTTTATTTCCTGAAGATCATTTCCTAAATCTATTAATATATATTAATATATAAATATGAACCACGTGAAATTGCCAATATTTAACCACTTTTATCCTACAAAAATGGCAACATCATGTAGCTCTACATACTTAAATAGTTTGGGAACGTTGCAGTAAAGCTTAGTTCAGAGAGCTCTTCAGGTATTTGTACTACATTTTGCTTCCTGACTAACAATCCTTCCCTACCCTCACCCCTAACTTAATCTAGGCCTATTCTTGATGTAAGTACTAATTCTTTTTGACAGACTGTCTCTGTAGGTTTTTACTCTCCATGGTGGGACTCTGATGAGCAAGTGGAACTTCTTGATTATTAATATCAGATTAATTTAATTCCAGCTTCATGCTTCTGATGATCTGCTTTACTAGAAAAATTCCATCCTCAATGCTTGAGACAATTGGGTATAAGCTCAACTCTATTGATAGGTGCATTTAATTTACAGGAGTTCAGCAATCGAAGTGCAAGGGCCCAGAAAGATAATAATTTATAAACATACAAATAAATACAAATATACAAAGTATAGTTTATAAAAGTAATATAAAAATCTAAACTCAAGTCACATTGTCACACAAAGGACCGTGATTTTACTGCATATTTCCTGGTAATAAAGAGTCTAGATTGGTTTTTCAAATATTGGAATTTAGGACATATTTTTTGGGGTCTCTGGATGATAACATAAAATGCTTGAAATTAGACTTGCTTCAGGAAATCCAGCATGTGTGGTTCCCCAGAGCTACATCATTTTCCAGTGTGAGTCCTTGTGAATGGAACTGGGAGTCTGAGCATGTTTACAGCATAGCCGAACCTTCTGGGCTCTCTATCTGTGTCTCTACCACCAATTTCAGACTGTCTCCAGACCTTGGCTCTGTAGCTGGCACAGGGTAAGCACTCATTAAACATTTGTTGAATTGAATCAAATCTTCCTTTCCCTGTTCACCTTCCTGTGGTTATATCATTAAGCAGTAAAATAGCCAGAAAAACCCAAATTGGTGGGAAAAAACAGAAGACTGTTACCCAGATGAATGGTGAGAGGTGGGTTGCCTGCATTTCCAAAATGGCTTCCCCAATTACCATTTTACTTAACATGTGTGAGAGAAGACTTACTCTAACAAACTTCCAACAATAGCATGGCTGTAGGAAACCCTCATCCCTTTTGTCCTGAGGTGTTATTTTTTATTTTTTTTTTGGATCCTTTTTTTTTTTTCCAATTACAATTCACACATAATATGATATTACTTTCGGGTGTTCAACCCAGTGATTAGACATTTATATAACTTACAAGGTGATCACCCCAATAAATCTAGTACCCATCTGACATCATACATAGTTATTACATACTACTGCCTATATTCCCCGTGCTATACTCTACAACCCCCTGACTATTTTGTAATTACCAATTTGTACCTCTTAATACCCTCCCCTGCTTCACCCATCCTTTCAACCATCAACCCAATCTGGCACCCATCAAAATGCTCTCTGTATCTACGAGCTTGTTTCTGTTTTGTTTGTTCATTTATCCTGTTCTCTAGATTTCACATATAAGTGAAATCTTATGACATTTGTCTTTCTCTGTCTGACTTACTCCTCTTGGTATAATACCGTCTAGGTCCATCCATGTTATTGCTATTGCCGATGGCAAGATTTCATTCTTTTTATGGCTGAGTAATATTCCATTGCATATATGTACCACCTCTTCTTTATCTATTCATCCTCTGATGGACACCCAGGTTGCCTTGATATCTTGGTTATTATAAATGCTGCAATGAACATATGGATGCACATGCCCCTTTGAAATAGTATTTTGGGTTTCTTCAGATAAATACCTGGAAATGGAATTACTGGATCCTTCTTTGTCTCTTGTTATAGACTTTGTTTTAAAGTCTATTTTTGTCTTAAATAAGTATTGTTCCCCCAGCTTTTTTGTTTGTTTGTTTTCATTTTCATAAAATACCTTTTTTCCTATTCCTTTGCTTTTAGTCTCTGTGTGTCTTTGAATATGAAATGAGTGTTTTGTAGACAGCATATGTAAGGGTCTTGTTTTCTTATCCGTTCAGCCACCCCATGTCTTAGATTGGAATATTTAATCCATTTACATTGAATGTAATTGATAGATATGTAGTAATTGTCATTTTATTCATATTATTTATTTATTTTTTCTTCTTCTTAAAGAAGTCCAAGATTCTTGTAATACTGGTTTGGTGGTGATGAACTTCGTTAGATTTTTCTTCTCTGGAAAGCTCTTTCTGTCCTTTGATTCTAAATGACAGCTTGCTGAGTAGAGTAATCTTGGTTGTAGGTCCTTGCTTTACATCATGTTTAATGTTTTGTGCCAATCCCTTCTGGTTGGGAAAGTTTCTGTTGAGAAATCAGCCTCATGGGGGATCCCTTGTAGGTAATTAGGACTACTTTACCCTTGTTGCTTTTAATAGTCTCTCATTTTCTTTAAGCTTTGGCAGTTTAATTATGATGTGTATTGATGTGGGCCTCTTTGTGTTCATCTTGTTTGAGACTCTGAATTTCCTGGGCTTGTGTGTCTATTTCCTTCACCAAGTTAGGAAAGTTTTCCATCATTATTTCTTCAAGTATTTTCTCAATTCATTGCTTTCTCACTTCTCCTTCTGGTACCCCTATGATGCGAATGTTGTCATGCTTGATGTTGTCCCAGAGGCCCCTTAACCTATCCTAATTTTTTTGGATTTTTTTTTTTTCTATTCTGATTGGGTGTTTTCTGCTACCTTATTTTCCCATTCTCTGATTTGATCCTCTGCTTCATGTAATCTACGGTTGATTCCCTCTAATGTATTCTTCATTTTAGTTATTGTACTCTTCATTTCTGACTGGGTTCTTTTTTATGTTTTCTATCTCCATTTTTATGTTCCCTATCTCTTTGTTGAAGTTCTCCCTGAGATCACTGAGCATCTTTATAATCATTGTTTTGAAACCTGTGTCTGGTAGATTGCTTGTCTCCATTTCATTTAGTTCTTTTTCTGGAGCGTTGTTCTGTTCTTTCATTTGGGACATGTTTCCTTATTTCCTCATTTTGGCTGCCTCCCTGTGTTTGTTTCTATGTATTAAGTAGAACTGCTATGTCTCCCAATCTTAGTAGAGTGGCCTTATGTAATAGTTGTTCTGTGGTGCCCAGTAGTGTAGTCTGAACTGAGTGCCCCAAGTGTATCCCTTGTTTGTGTTGTATGTGCCCTTTTGTCGTAGTTGAGCTTTGGTTGCTATTTGCATGTCAACAGGAGGGATTGCCCCTCAGGTTGATTGGTTGTGAGGATTGGCCATGACTACAGTAGAAGAGCTCTTTTGTAGGGGCTGATCCTACCGAGCAAGAGTCATTTTAGCAGGGTTTTTGTTCCTTTGCAGTATGCCCTTTGGGTGTGTCTTTTGTGGATGTGGTGAGGTGGTACTCTGCTGTGGTCTGAAGCTGGCCATCAGGTGTGTTGCTTCTGAGGCCTCTTGGGAGGGACTGTTTTGCAGACTAAGGTCATCTACTGCCTGTGTCCTGCACTGGGCCACTGGATATGAATTAAACAGTGATCTGCAGATGGTTGTCACTTGTGCTGGGCTTGGAGGTATCTGGGAGAGACTAAGTTGTGAAGCAAGGCTGGCTGCTGCTAGTGTTGGGCTTAGGGCTGCTTAGCAAGAGGTACATGATATCCTGAGGCCAGATACTGCTTATTTGTTTGTGAACATTTGAGAGATTTTAGAAACTTCCACAGCATGAGCCAAAACATGCCATTTGTATAGAAAGGCCACTGGAATTTGCTAGGATGAGCACACAAGTTGGATAGGGTAAGGTCTCAGGGAATCACCAAGGCTGGGCAAACTGTGTTACCCAGGTTGATGGAGACTCAGATATGGCAGATATCCTGTGTCTGCATGCCAGCAGGGGGAGGACTCAACAAAGAAACAATGGATTCTCCCAGCACTTCTGTCTGGGAGAAAGCTGCCGCTCCAGCCCTTGACTTAAAGCCAGACAAATCAGTTTCTCCCTATATGTCCCTGGCACCTTTTGAGCTGCTGCCCCAGTGCTGGAACTCAGAGCAAGTGAGTCTGTCAGTAAGTCCATGTGCAAGCCATTTAAGGGGAATGCCTGGGACTCCAGCAGTCCTCCATCTTACTCAGACACAATCTTCATGCTTTTCACAGCCAGAAGTTATGGGGATGTCTCTTTCTGGCACTGGAGTCCTGGGCTGGGGAGCCTGGTGTGTGCCTGGGACCCCTTGCTCCTCAGGGGACACCTCCACCACTGAGATATCCCTCCTAATTTTTAACTACCACATGTGGGTGTGGGGACCAGCTAGAACTGAGTTTCCACCCCTCCTATGAGTCTCAAGATTGCTTCTTCTGTGTGTCCTTAGTTGTAGGACTTCTGTTCAGCTAGACTGCAGGCAGTTCTCAATGATGGTTATTCTGTAGTTTAGTTGTAATTTTGATGTGATAATGAGAGGAGGTGAGCACAGCACTTACTTACTCCACTGTCTTGACTGGAACTCTCTTCTGAGTTTTTAGATGGAGGTAATGCAACTGTAGGGTATTGCTTTATGAAAAGAAATCCATTACTGTTGCCAAACGTGTATTAATTGAACAATTTCTCCTGAACTTGATTAAAAACCTCATGATGCCTTGAACAGACTTGCCTTAGAAACTACCTTGACAAGGTTTACAAATCAATTTCACTTGCAGAGTTTGGGCTTTTGTTTAGAAAGGGGTTTTAATTCCCCCCACCCTTTTGTTCCTTCTTGGCACCAACCTGAACGGCATCCAGAGACAATGCTATGCCTAATTTGCTTCTGCAAATGACAGCAATTAAAATATCTTGACAAAAATGATGAAGGCTCTCAGATGATTTATAGGCCAAGAGTGAAGTGTAATGGTTCTATTTATTCCTCTGTCATCTGACTTTCCAGTGGCCCTGGAAGTTTAGGTGTTAAGTGCTTTCAGCCCAGTTGTGAGTTGCAAGGTTGGTCCTGGCTTCCTACTGAGATATAAGATGTTGGCATTATCTCTAGTGCTGGAAGAAATGGGCCAGCCAATGCCACAAAGCAAGTTGTCTTTATAAAAAAAAACCCCACATACAGCCAAACTAGAGGGATCTGCTCCTGAACTGATAGCCCTACTTCAGGAGAGACAGACAGACAGACAGACAGACAGACAGACAGACAGATGGGGGGTTTCAAGGTGTGTCTTAGTACAAGGGAGGTAGCATATACAGTAGAAAGAGAATGATGAGCTGCATAGTTTAATAGTCCTGGATTTTAATCTAACTTTTATCACAATCTTTGGGTTCCTTGAATCTGTTATTTACCTCTATGAACATCTGTTTCCTTAGGCATGCCACTCAAAGCTTCATGAGGGTTTGGTTTGTGGCAGTTTCCTTTCCACTTCACCTTGTCCCACTGACTGACTCACTATCTCTGCTACAGCCTTATTTTAGTGCCTCCAAGGCTGAGGTCTCTCCTACCTCCTGGCACTTGCCTGTCTTATTCCCTTTTTTTTAATAGCCCACCTCTCACCTCTCATCTCACCTATACTTTACCTAATTCACCTACACATCTTTCAAGTCTCTTCTGAAATACTACTTCCATACACAGATATTTTTGATACCTCCCTCCCCATTCTAAATTAAGTTTGCGCTCTCTCTCTCTCTCTCTCTCACATGTGTATATATATATATATATATATATATATATATATATATATACACACACACATATACATATACATATATATATATACATATACATATATATATATATATATATATATATATATATATATATATATCACATTATATTATCATGGCCTTAATTGCAATTCACAAACAAATATGTCTGTATATAATTGTTCCCACCATTCTTTATCATGTCTCTCTGTCTCCCTGTCTTAATTCTCTTCAGAGTGTTTATTAATTTCTTACACTTTTTGTCTTGTGTAAGATAATGTCAATTCTTCCACTGTTTCTCAGTCTTCCCGAAATTAGTGAACATCTCTTACTGTTATCTCTTCTTCCATCTTCTTTGTTCTTGTAGATTCATACCTATTCCATAGCAGAATTTTGGGGGATAGGAGAGATTCATATATATGCTTATTCTTCCTTATTCCTCTACTATTCTTTGATTAGATGGCAATTTCCAATAAAGCTGTTGTTTGGCATGAAGAGGCACAAGCTCTGGTTATGAGTTTCTTCCCATTCTTATTGGATATTTTGTCAACATGGTGGAATGGACAGTGAACCAAGAGATCCTCAGCCCAGCTTCACCCAGCCC